>NC_058080.1:311205291-311889370 GCF_014858855.1 Bufo gargarizans
CGACAAAAAATAAAAAATTCTAGGAACTCGCCATGCCCCTCACGGAATACCTTGGGGTGTCTTCTTTCCAAAATGGGGTCACTTGTGGCGTAGTTATACTGCCCTGGCAATTTAGGGGCCCAAATGTGTGAGAAGTACCTTGCAATCAAAATGTGTAAAAAATGGCCTGCGAAATCCGAAAGGTGCACTTTGGAATATGTGCCCCTTTGCCCACCTTGGCTGCAAAAAAGTGTCACACATGTGGTATCGCCGTACTCAGGAGAAGTTGGGCAATGTGTTTTGGTCTATATATATCCCTATATTTGTCTGGAATGCGGGCACCCAGGATTTTAAAAAGTTTGTGGACTCTCTTAACTGTAACAGTATAGGCCTCCGTTTTACCTACGAGATTGGCGAGAGTTCACTCCCTTTTCTTGATGTCCGCATTTCCAAGAACCCTGGTGGTGAGCTCTCTACAACCGTTTTTCGCAAGACAACTGCTACAAACTCAGTCCTACACTGGCAGAGTAGTCATCCTCTGCCACTAAAGAGAGGAATACCTTACGGACAGTACCTGCGCTTGCGCAGAAACTGTTCTGAGGAGCAAGAGTTCCTACGACAGGCAGCAGACCTCCGGCAAAGATTTAGGGCCAGGGGTTACCCTGATAAGGTACTGAGAGGAGCATTTCAGAGGGCTAAAAATACCCCAAGAGAGACACTACTTACCCCAAAGACTAAACAAGAAAGTGACAGAAAAGTGAGGTTCATTACAACTTTTGACGGTTCCGCAAAGGAATCAAGAGAGATTTTAAAACGACACTGGCCCATTTTACTTATGGACCCGGATGTCCGAGAAGTCCTGCATGAACACCCACAGGTGACTTTTAGAAAGGGACAAAGTCTCAAAGATTTATTGGTGCATAGCCATCTTGCACCACCGGTAAAGCCCAATATGTGGCTTGGACGTCGGCCTGTGGGCTGTTTCAGATGCAGTGGGTGTGTGGCCTGTGGTAATATCAGCCCAGGAAAAACTTTTTACAGTACAAACCTTAAACGTAACTTTGAGATTAAAGACTTCATCTCATGCAGAACTGTTGGGGTGATATATAAAATCACTTGTGTTTGCCACATGGAGTATATTGGAAAAACAAAGCGCGAGTTGCGTAGACGCATAGGTGAGCATCTCCTAGATATTGATAAGCGTTGCGATACTCCAGTGGCACGACATGTCTGTGACCTACACCAAGGCAATCCCAAAGTTATTAAGGTTATGGGCATTGAGACCGTCAGCCCCCCCAAAAGAGGCGGCGATTGGGATAAAATCCTACTACAGCGGGAGACACGGTGGATATTTCTCTTAAAAACTGTCACACCTAATGGTCTCAATGAACAGTTGAATTACAGCTGTTTTTTGTAGACTGACATTTTTATGGATCTATGCCACTGTTACCACCGCCTCTTTGACAGCAGCTATAATGTATTAGCCATTACCCACTTATTCTTGCCACTTTCTGTTATACCTGAGACACCACTTTCTAACATTATGTGTGTAGTTTTGAACACCCATTCGATAACAATCAATTGTACCATAATTTTGCAATATTAGGTTATAGGTGATTTAGTCATATTTGACCAAGAGCCTATATGAGATATTATCTTATCTCCTGTGACCATCTTCTATGACCAGTTACTGTGCTTTTTTCACTATTCGTCAGCTGTTCCGATCCCACATGGGAAGAATAGCCCCAAATATCTATAAATTAGAACCGATTGTGGTTTAATATGCTTGGCTGTACCCATGATTGTCCGATCGTGGGTACATCATTGCATACTGTGAAGCATCAAATACCTGATTTGCCTCCAACTTCTCTCGCTGTTGGCATTAGCTTCCGCGATCTCGCGATATCTGATGCGAGTTCGCGCATGCGCAGGAGTGTATTTCGCATCAGGGACTTGTCCTGCGCCCCAAGCCTCGTTTCAACTCTGTGTTGTGCGCATGCGCGACGCCTACGTGCGGGCGAGCGCTGCGCCACCTGACGTCTGTTATTGACGTCATCAGCAGCGGGAACAGGGCTATTTAAATAAGGAGTGAACGCCAGGTTAGTTGGCGTCCCATATGCAGCTACACACATCGGTTTACTGCATTTATTCCTAACCCCCTATCTATGGGGTAGCCCACATAGGAGCCGATCATCCTCGTGCACCTATTGACCATTTTGACTGACTGTCATTTCTGGTCATCAGGTTTTACCATTTATCTAGGATTGACCTGCTTTACTATTATTTCATCTCCCCTGATGAACTGCCCAATGTCCTGGCAGTGAAACATGCGTGTAGGGACAATGCTCATGCATAATTAGGGACATATAGTTACTAGAGTCAGGGAAAGGTTCCGGACAGGGTCGTCCTTTTAAGGACGAGTGCCCTGTGGTCAGGTTGCTACCACACATCTAGTTTTTAGGGTATTGGTCAGACAGCCATAGGATTTCCCCAGGGACCCTACACACATGTGTTAGACTGTCAGCCGGTTGCTATCTCCCTATTGATTCATCCGACCATCCATACAGGAAGAACGACTACCGGAATATCGTGTGCTGAAGCAGCCGACAACCTTCCCTGGGTACCGGTAGGACACACTGGTTACCCTCTCAGTGCCGCCGCGCACTTTAATTTATTATCAATATACTGAGATGACCATGGGCCATAGCCACTAATGGTCCTACACCGTGTTCATCTCATTATATTTATCTTTTTTCGCACACAGTATCAAGGATTTTTATTAGCAAAAATATTAAATGTTATGTTTTAAGATTATTCTTCCAGAGTGATAATTATATCCCGGATAATCTAGAAGGCAGATACACCTCGATCTGACCTCCTTGACCATTTATGAATTCCGGTCTGTGAAACTAAACAAACCAGATCCGAAAAGAACAGATCCATCACCTATTGACTTACAATGTTTTTAGTATTGGATCCGGTTTGTGCAGTTTCGATTTAATACAACCGCATTCAAACGGAACGGATGCATCTGGATGTATTAAATTGAATGGAAGCGTTTTTCTCCGGTTTGGAGATCCTCTCACGGATCTGAATACTGGAATGCAAACATGTACATAAGTCACGGCAAAACTCCACTGACATGCACTGCGCTGTAATTTCATGACAATTTGAGCTGATGCTTCCTCACCGCAAATCCACCGTTTGCAAAAGAAGGAAGTGACATCTATATGCTGAGGATTTGAGATGGCCAAATATCAGACACCATACCCAACAGTAACCTAACCAACACCAAAGAAAAGGCATCATACCATGGAACAACATGCGTTCATTATGGTGATTATGGTTTTCTTCAGACACCTCCTTTTGACGGTGACAGAATCTCTCTCTCAGTTTCTTATTTACAACCTTTTGAATCTGTAATAAAAAAAACATACAAAAATAACAGATATATGTATAATGGAATAAAACAGAAAATCAAGAATGAAAATTTACAACCATTTCAAAGTCCTCTCTTATCACTGAACAAAGCCTTATCAAGCTACAATAACAGCGTTATGTAGAGGAGGTAAGGTGTGAAAAGGTTTAAATGATATCCCCTTTACGGTACATTTGAACTTTATGAAGTGTTTGCCTCTTAATGTTTAAATTCTTCATATTACCCCAGCCAATGGTAGCACTCTAGTTTTTATAGTACTAGGCAGGGCCGGCGTTAGCACCCGGCATACCTCAGCAAGTGCCGGGGCCCATTGCTCTTGGGGGGGCCCACTGTGCAATGGCGTGTCAAGAGGGTTAAGTCCAGCTCTCAGACGGGTGCTGGGCCGGCTGCTATGAGCGCTTCCATAAATACAGATGGAAGGGCTCATTGCTGAAGGGCAGTGGAGATGGTGGTCCTTTCATTAACCGCAGCTCCTTCTCTCCTCCAGGCCCGGCCCAGCGGTGATGTCATAATAATGAATGGAATGGAGAACCGCACTCAATTCAAATGTCCCTGGTGCCAATCAAGGGCTGCAAACAGCCAGTATATATGTAGCAAAAATTGAAAACTACTGCAAAAACTTGAAAAAAATAAAAAAAAAGTTTTGATTGCAATAACCTAAACCTGAGTGCCTCAATTTTCGCTACACAGCGGTGACGTCATGACATGTGTCTCACTGCTGCAGTGGGCCTGAGGAGAGAAGGAGCACAGGGAGATCAGCTGTGGTTAACAAATGAAAGGACTGCCAGCTCCCCTGTGCTCCAGTAATGATGGGTATGTGAGGGGGGCACTGGGAGGTCATTATACTGTGTGAGGGCCTCTTACACAGTATAATGAACCCCAGTTCCCCCCCCCCCCCCCCGTTCCAACACACTATATACTGACCCCAAGTGCCCCCCAATTCAGTATAATGATCCCTAATGACCTCCTATACAATATAAGGATCCCCAATGACCCCCCCATACAGTATAATGACCACCAGAGCCCCTATTCAGTATGACTCCCAGTGACCCCCATACAGTATAATGACCCCCAACGAGGGGGCCACTGGCGGTCATTTTAAACCTAGAAACATAGAATGTGTCGGCAGATAAGAACCATTTGGCCCATCTAGTCTGACCAATATATCTGAATACTATGAATAGCCCCTGGCCCTATCTTATATGAAGGATGGCCTTATGCCTATCCCATGCATGCTTAAACTCCTCCACTGTATTTGCAGCTACCACTTCTGCAGGAAGGCTATTCCATGCATCCACTACTCTATCAGTAAAGTAATACTTCCTGATATTACTTTTAACCCTTTGCCCCTCTAATTTAAAACTGTCGTCTTGTAGCAGTTTTTCTTCTTTTAAATATTCTCTCCTCTTTTACCGTGCTGATTTTACTGTGTCTGGGGCCACTGGGGGGGTCAATATACTGTGTGGAGGGCCACAGAGGGTCATTATACTTTCTGGGGGGCACTGTCATTATACTGTGTGGGAGCCATGGGGGACATGTAATTGTTAAAAGAAATGCCACAAGGGGGCTCATTGAGAATTTATTGCTCAAGGGCCCACATGAACCTGGAGCCGGCCCCGGTACTAGGTCACAATGACATTTCTTTCCTGCTGACATAAGGACCAGTAGAAGCCACTGGCTGACATTATGTTGGTATGGATGAAAAGTCACTGTGGCCTGGTGATAACACTAGACAGACAATATTATCAGCCAGGCTCACACACAAAACTGGAATGAGAATTATATTAGAAAATTGTATCCTACCAGGCTCCCAGGGGTGTGGGTATTCTATGAAAATTATGCATGAACTAGAAGGTAATATGAGAAAAATGAAAAAGACGTGCTATGGAATAATGACATGTGATAACATACCCTGATCACATTGTATCGATTGAAAACCCCACCGGCGTTGCCCCCATCTCTGTGTTCACGGATAGAGTTTTGCATCTGTGAAAGAAGAGAAATAATGTGCTATACAAAGACGTCAAGGTAAAGGACTTACTGATGACCTATCCAGCTGATTGGCAAGGACTGCAGTATTGATGACCTATCCTTGGCTGTGAATAAGTAAGTCCCTGAAAACCCATTCAAGGATATATTCTGCAGAGATTTCATCTGCATGGGGCGTACATAAATCCATGCATATACTGCAGACACAAACTCATTCAGATGCATGAAATTTTACAGTCACAACAAATCTGGAAAACATCTTCAAAGTTCATAATCACAGAAACTTAGGTGCAGTTTACAAAACCAGGAAGAATAATAGGATAAAAGCTGCATGCGTATGAAGGACAAGGTTGTAGAGTTTTCTGAACAAAAGGGGTATTCCAGTATCTACAAAGCTTATTTGTGCTATGCAATTTTCTAATATGCAATTGCAGTCAGTGAATGGGAAGCTTATTACAGTACAATGACTTTTCTTGTAACAAGATACGCAGCGGTGGGTCCACTGTGTGACTGGATAGATGCTATATGCTCTGGAAGTACTCCATGGAGGATCAATATTCAATGACAGGAAGCAGCCTCTAATGCAGAAGGTCGCGGGTTCGCGTCCCAGCTGAAACTTTTCTTAAATACACAAGCACTGACTCCATATATAGACATACAGCGCGGGACACGGGCTGGAAGAGGCTGCATCGCATCGCTGACATGGAGGTGTTTTTTTGTTTTTGTTTTTTTAAATACCGGACTGTTACTGCAGGAGGCACTTGATACTGGCACATGGGGGAAGGGGAGGAGAGATGGCACTATGATACTGGCACATTGGGGGGGGGGGGAGATGGCACTATGATACTGGCACATTAGGGGGGAGATGGCACTGATACTGGCACATTGGGGGGGAAATGGTACTATGATACTGGCACATGGGGGGGAAATGGTACTATGATACTGGCACATGGGGGGGGGAAATGGCACTATGATACTGGCACATTAGGGGGGGAAATGGCACTATGATACTGGCACATTAGGGGGGGAAATGGCACTATGATACTGGCACATTAGGGGGGTAAATGGCACTATGATACTGGCACATGGGGTGGGGGGTGGGAAGGAGAGAGGCACTTGATACTGGCACATTGGAAGGGGGAGATGGGACTATGATATTTGCACATGGGGGGGATTGGCACTGATACTGGCACATGGGGTGGGGGGTGGGAAGGAGAGAAGCACTTGATACTGGCACATTGGGGGGTGGGAACTATGATACTGGCAAAATGGGGGGGGGGGGGGAGATGGCACTATGATACTGGCACATGGGGAGGTGGGTGGGCAGGAGAGAGGCACTTAATACTAGCACATTGGGGGGGGGGTGGCACTTGATACTGTCACATGGGGGGTTGGCATTTGATACTGGCACCTGGGGGGCATCTATGGGACACTTACTGGCACATTATTAGGGGGCATTATGGAGGTCCCTTTTTACTGGCACATTATTGGGGGCATCTACTGAGGCCACAAAGAAGGGGTATTTTATATGAGGGGGGGGGGGTCTGTGTGGTACTAGTATTATCAGGGGGTTTATCGGTTTCTGCAGTATTGTATTGGGGAGCACGGCAGGCAGAGTATTGTGGTAGGATGATTTGTCCAAAAGATGTGAGAATGATGGGAAAGTAGTAAACCAAGATTATTATTTTTTTTTTTTTCAAACTGCAGAGATGAAAAATGGCTGAAAACTGGAGGTCTGATCTAAATGTCTGAAAGGAGAAGATGAGGAAAGAGAACATCTACGTCAAAGAGACGTCACTGGATGTAAGAGGTATGTGCGCTGTATTACCCTGTATTTCCAATTTTTTTCAAATCCAGATCCGAATACTTTGTTAAAAAAAGTAAGGACTCTTTATTTTTTCATATTAAAAGAATATTGAGTTTGGATCACTTTGTTTCTTACACCCAATTACACACAATTCTTATGTACAGGATTCGTAGTATGAGATTCGAGAACCTTTTCGGATAAAAACTAAATTTGGATTCGTCCCACACTCTACTAGACACTATCCAGTGAGAATGTTATGCTTTTACATAATGACTTGTAAAGACCACAGGCTGTCCGATAGGTCTTGTTGTTTGCATGACCTTAGAAAGTTGCTCTCCATGTAAGTAGTGTGTGTGTGTGTGTGTGTGTATATATATATATATAAAAAAAAACACAACACGTATGCTCTTAGCAGCCTAAGTAAAGGCAATAGCAGAAATGGGATCAATTTCAGGCACTTCCATACTTATAACCACAGTCATTACCATTGTGAGACCGTTCATTGTTTCTAGGAAATTACATAGGCAAATTACTAAACACATTAAGCTGGTTTTAGATTTAGATTACACAGCTAAAGTGTTCTGGAAAACTTGATCTGGGAGGAACGAAGACACATGGAAACTGATAACACAGTCTTCTGCACCAAATAACAGCTCCGGCTCCAGCAATACTCATGTATATAAAAATGTATATAGAAAATTATAAAAAAAATCTAACTTTAAATAAAACCAGCAAGTTAAACCTCATGATACGAAATTCTATGAACCTTAGTTCTTTCTATGATGAGATCATCCATCTATAGGACTGGTAGGAAATTGCCAGCCTTGAATGCCATTACAAACAAGGAGCAATTTTCTAGAATGCTTGTGAAAATGTATGGGGTAGACAGCTACTGGAAAACTTACGATAACCAAGTGTTTTTTGTATTCAGTTCAAGAGCAATTACCTCTTCCTCAACTGACTGATATTCTTTATCATCTGAAGCAAGATCCAAGAGAACAGTTCCTTGACTTACACAGTGAAAAGTCAAATAAGGATTGGTTCCTGAAATTAAAAAGAATCAAAGGGTAACAAAATCATACAGGAAATTCAGGAGCCCCTGGGCTGTTGTGATAGTAGAAAAAAAGGACTACTGATGAGAACTTTCTGCACAAAGCAAAAGCAGAACATGAAGCACAGCCAAGCAATTATTGTGACTGTACATCAATGCTATAAAGCTAACCAGTCCTTGAAAAGAAAAGTCTTGAAGATGAATTGCACAAAGTGTTCTGCGGTAAGAAATAATGGAAGATCAAATCCTCAATGGTGCGCAGGAGATGTCTCTTTCCCAAAAAAGTCTTGCAAGCCAAACAGCAGTTCAGTCTTATTTAAGAATATTGATGTATCTTACCTCACTGCAAAGTACAGTACTTTTTTTTTTTTTTACTCTAACCTCAAGTGATTATTGGTTTTCTCAGATGTGCCTGGTTCAGTTAGCATTTTTCTACAATTGAAATGACCGAGGAATTTCACATATGACACTTCCATACACCATCAAGCTTTACTGATTTTGTTGAACTTTTAATTTTTTTATTTCTTTTTTAACCTGTAAAGCCTAAGTTTGTGGTGCTTATGCTAAACAGATATAACTGTATGTATGTGCATATCTAAAAAGCAGACGAAGCAGCAGCATCCATCTTCGTTTAAATTTCACTGATCCAATAACATACAGGAAATGCCCCTTACAGTGGCTGGGTCTTTCAGAAGTTGAATGGATGCAGTTTCCTGATTTCACTGATTTCCAATGTAAATAATGTAATAAAAATTGATATTTTTTCTGTGGGATTCCCTTGTACACTGAAAACTATATTCCCTTTCAAGGATACATACATTTCAATTTTTATTAAAAGGAGTTGCCCGGTTTCCAATACTGATTACATGTCCTTGAGACACGTCATGAATATCACATCGCATGAGGTCTGACTCCTGACATCTCCGCTGATCAGTTATTTAAAGAGAACACAGCGCTCATGTGAGCACTGCCTTTCCGTCACAGTTTACCTGCTCACCATTGACATCACAGTGTCGAGCAGGTGTGACTGCAGCCCCTCTTTCTCCATGCACGTCAGTAGGAAGGAGCAGATGGAATGTAACTGCTTCTTCTTCTTCTTCTTGAAATGAAGGGGACTGCAATTACACCTGCTCACTGCTGCTATGTCGACAGAAAGCAGGTAAACTGTGAAGAGAACCACCGCTGATCTGATTATTGATCACCTATCTTGTGGATAGGTCATCAATATAGGAAACCAGCCAACCCCTTTAACCTTTGCAGGCTCCACAATGTAACTGTATGTCGTGGGCTCTGGCTATGTAATATAGGCCACGGCATCCTGTCATTTAACCCCCTCACAATAACAAACATGGCATCTGAGTAGTAAGACAAAAGGAGGGGGCTCCCTCTGTCCCAAAAGCAAAACCACTGTGCTCCTATCAGTTGCTATGACTGTCTAGGGCCTTGTAAATGTTCCCAGGCCTGCCATAACAAACCGCCAGTAAGACGCCCATAGACTGTAATAATATAAGCAGTCTAAAGTATATGCAATCAGTCACTAAGGGGACTAAAAAATTACAGGAAGAAAAAAAAAGAAAAGGGGTTTAAAAAATAAAACCCCAAAATATGTAAAATTCTAATAATCCCCTTTTCCAATTTTAAAGGGGTTCTGCGGTATGTTTAAACTGATGATCTATCCTCTGGATGGATCATCAGCATATGATCGGCAGGGGTCCGACACCCGGGACCCCCGCCGATCAGCTGTTTGAGAAGGAAAAATAAAACCCCAAAATATGTAAAGTTCTAATAATCCTCCTTTCCAATTTTAAAGGGGTTCTGCGGTTTGTTTAAACTGATGATCTATCCTCTGGGTGGATCATCAGCATCTGATCGGCGGGGGTCCGACACCCGGGACCCCCACCGATCAGTTGTTTGAGAAGGCAGCGGCACTGGCAGTAGTGCCGCGGCCTTCTCGCTATTTACCGCAGGCCCAGTGACGTCACGACTAGTATCAATGGCCTGGGCGGGGCTAAGCTCCATTCAAGTGAACAGAGCTTAGCCCCGTCCAGGCCAGTGATACTAGTTCGTGATGTCACTGGGCTTGCGGTAAACAGTGAGAAGGCCGCTGCGCTCCTGGAGCGCCGCTGCCTTCTCAAACAGCTGATTGGTGGAGGGTCCCGGGTGTCGGACCCCTGCCGATCAGAAGCTGATGATCTAACCAGAGGATAAATCATCAGTTTAAACAAACTGCAGAACCCCTTTAAATACAAAAATAAACAAAAAAATAATATCTCTGAAAATGTCAACTATTAGAATATAAAAATATGTGTCATGTGTGGAATTGTCTGAACTATTAGAATATAAAAACATATCATGTATGGTGAATGCTATAACGAAAAATAATGTAAATGGCCCATTTTCAGCTTTTTTTGGTCTCCTTGTCCATGCAAACAATGTGAATGAAAAACAATGAAAAAGTTGTATGAACCCCAAAATGGTACCAATAAAAACTACAGCTTGTCGTGCAAAAAAAACAAGCCCTCATACAGCATTGGGTATCAAAATATGGTGATGCAAAGCAAAAACATTGAACCCTGTAAAAACAAAATATGATGGAATTGTGTTTTTTTTCCCAATTTCACCACCCAAAAGATTTTTCCATTAAATGGTGCCATTAAAAAACTAGTCCAGCACAAAAAAAGAAGTCATGGTTCTTAGAAGGTGGGGAGGACATACGGAAGACAACACAATACAAGCATGCTGTATCCGGAAACTCCTAACAAAATGATTTGCTTCTGGGACTTTGGTAAAGGAGTAGGTGCTTCCCTAAGCAATGCCTTAGTCCTCTATTTCACAAAAAAATTCATTTCTTCTTTTGTCAAGAATTTTATTTTATATAAAGCTCCAGTCACACTGGCGTTGCGAGCCTGTGCAGGTGTTGAATCCAGATGAACCCTATTAAAATGAATTCCCTATTTTCCATAAATTAATGTTTAACCTAATCCCTTGTACACAAGCTAAAAGGCGACATAACAGAGAAGCAGTAATGAATGGTTTATGTTTTGCACCAAACATGTCTTTGTATTGTCTCTACATTTACCTTGCTGGCCCCCCAGAAGTCTCTCCACCCCCTTGATCAACTTGTGACGATGGCCATAAGCGTTAATTCCAATCTCTTTCAGCTCTTCGTGTCCCATGTCTGCCAGCACATCTAATGTAATCTGAAAAGAATAGACAAATAAATCACTGCCTGTGCGTTCTAGCACTGTTACTTTATCACAATCGTCGAGCAGGGAAGAAGAACGGCTTGAAGGATCTAAACATGACTAACTGCTAATTGCCTCTGAAAATAGCTCTGCCATCTCTGCATTTCAGATTCATGCAGGAGACAGCCATTAACGCTCTTTACACACATATATATATATATATATATATATATATATATATATATATATATATAGTGTGTGTACCAGGAAGGCGCGCTGTATGCATTAGTAAAATGGTACAACTTTTACTATATTTGGTCTCTGCGCAATTCTGAAGCACAACAGTAAAACGAGATAATGGTAGAAACAAGGACAAAGCCGTGAAATTCATGTTTACTACAGCGCACACTATAGAACTGGAATGACAGCTTCTAGAATTGGTTTTTATAATACCAAGGAAATCCTCTTACTGAAAGCTGCCTACACATAAATAAGAGAAAGTATTTTACAAGAGGCCAGTCACGTATACACCTAATCCTGCAGACTTCTATCACATCCTTGGCTTGGCTATTGCATGTTGATTTGATCAGTTACTCAGTAGGACTACTCTTACTGTAAAGAACCCTTTCCTATAATGATGATTATATATATCACACTCTAGTTCACCAGGCTACAGAAGCTCCAGCCCTCCCACTTTGTCTTCACTTCGGAATAAAAAGTGGCCAGAGGATCAGTCGTAAATATGGCACGTACAATAATTTGTGACTTTTTGACACCACAAAACTGGCATTAAAGCTTTTGTAAATCTCCCTCATTATACTATCCATCATAAAATGCTATTTGTGGCTCTGCTTGACACACAGTCCTTCTCTTCCTCCATTATCCCAAGTTCAGTTCCATTTACTGCACTATTTCTGCAGCCAAGATGGAGTGGTTAACATCTGTCAACATTGAAATTCATCTGAAATTTACCTTTCCAGGCTACCATTTTATCTAACATTACACTATCAAGCAGAGCTTTAAAGGGAATGTGTAATCAGCAGATTACCTATTGTTTAAATCATGTTATTATGTTTTATTACTTTTTTTCCATGTCAATATCTATACTTTAAAAGATTCCAGAAATTCTGCAATTTTTGTCACTAAACTTAAGAGCTCTTTACACGGGCCAAGACTCGCACAGATCATCACTAACGTCCGGTCATCGGGTAATCCGATAGTTTGTGTTTAACCAAAAATGATCATTTACTGGCAGCAGATCGGCAAACAATGAGTCCTTATGGTGAGGAGTGATGGTATTAGCGATCGCTCCTCCCCAAGCTCTGGAGGACATTGCTGCATGTACATGCAGTGGTTTCCTCCGCTAGTGATCAGCAGATTGTCTGGAAGGAACGTTTCCTTCCTCACTATCTGCTGTAATATCGTCCCGTGAAAAGTATCATTTAATACTATATCAGGACTTCCTTTTCTGTACTGACCATTTTTCTGCAGTTATCCAATTATGATGATAGGATTACAACGTCGATAACACAGACTCCACTACTCACAATAGGCAAGTGACATAATCCTGAAGCACCTAAAAAAGGGTAATTTTATGCAGAACAAAAAGGCTGGTAAGGGTTTCACTATACTACCCTAACCCTTAACAAGGTTACCTAAACTATTTTCTAAGCAGTGGAAGAAGGGGGTCAAAAAAGATCTGTGATGAGCTGCTGCCCACATAGAAAGTAGAGAACAGAGCGGCAGAAGGAAGAGTAAAGAAGCTAAAAAGGGTGAACGCTACACTGGAAAGCAGTAATTTTTGCATAGATATAGGTCAGACATTATTCCAGACATTTTTTAATTCTAGGGATAATTAAAAAGCAAAATCAGAAGGTTACCTTGTCATTGGTAGACGGTTCCACACATCTGTGATAAGAATTTGTGTCTCAAATTTCAATGTACAGTAAGTATAGCAGTGATGTAATAATCCGTGTTTTCTGTGTCTACATATATGATGGCCCATGTATTGCCTGCTTGTTTCTGCATGTCAGCTATGGTAGGGTGTGCCTGTACGATTTCATATTGTTTGCGGGTGCTGGTCTAACTTACTTTTACCAAAAACACCACCATAACAATGGAATATACAAAACGCCATCTGCAGAAAATAAATTCTACACCTAAAATTTGGTATCTATTTAAAATCCCTTAGACATGACCAGGGTGACACCAGTCAAATTCTGTTCCTTTTCTTCTATAAATTATTTCTTGCTCTTTGTAATGCTCCTTCTAATACTGGGAAACCCTCTATTAGGTATACACATTAAACACTCATAGATACTGCACTTTGAATGAACACTACAAGGGGTTACTTGCCTCATTGAAATATGGGTGATAAAGGGTTAACCAAACATTCAGTATTAGTCACGGAAAAGCTGACCTACGCATCTTGCAAGCAATTGGCCCAACAACACAGATTTCATAAGTTTTCAAGGGCATGGTTGAGTGGCCAAATCCTGGCACCATCACTTAGGAAGCTGCCAAGATTATGCCTGCAAAGTTCATATATATCAAGAGCGAAATGCTTACTCTAAAACGACAGCGCATAGCATCTGTCTAGACAAGCCTCAGCCATTCTCATTCAGATCATTTTCTCTCACAGCGAAGGACGGCAACACATAAAGCTGAGCACAATTTCCTTTTATTACATTAAACCTATGGATGAAACGGCAGGGATGTACACCGATCTCATAGGGCCCCATAGCAAAAGTTGAACTGGCTTAGTTGCCCATAGTAACCAATCAGATTCCACCTTTCATTTTCCAAAGGAGCTGTGAAAAATTAAAGGTGGAATCTGATTGGTTGCTATGGGCAACTAAGCCAGTTCTACTTTACAGCAGTTTGATAAATCTCCGCCAGAGAGATTTCTAAGTGGAAGAAATTATTAATAACAAACACAACTGTGCTCTGCATCACCCACTTTACCCAACTCGAGAGAAAAAGTGGAACCTGTGCTTCATTAATAATGCATTCACCGAACACCCTATTTCTCCAGACAAATGACATGAAAACACTATCAATCTCTCATATAGCTCTACATATATTATAAAACTGAATGCCTGCAGTCACCACTAGGGGGAGCTCATGGTATAGGAAGGTAGACAGTTACCACTGAATGCAATGGCAGCTGTAAAATATTTCTAAACCAAGCGCCCCCTAGTGGTGGCTGCAGGAAATTTGGGAAGACAAGAGCTGGCATTAGCGATTGCTTCTCCCCATACTGTGGAGGAGATTGCCTTATGAAAGCGCAGTGGTCTCAGTCACTGACGAGCAGGCGATTTACAATTCCTTCTCAACAATCGTAATGCTCATCTGCCTTAAAGGGGTTCTGCTGGCTCTCCTATATTGATGACCTACCCACAGATTAGAAGTCATTTGGTCCACAAATTGATTCTATATATTCCTCAATAATGCTGCTAAAATGAGCTTAAAGGGGGTTGTCTCACCTTAGACGTTGGGGGCATATCACTAGGATATGCCCCTAATGTCCGATAGGTGTGGGTCGGCCAGTTTCATAGGTACAAATTTGCTGACAGATGGGGGACAGACAAGACACACTGATCACAACACAACAGTATCATCTGAAGTACTGTACAGTAAAAATATACAAGATTTACACCGTCCGCGTCCTGCACAGTACTTATGTATGAAAAAGCAGCTTCTTTTATTGATAAAGCTATTAGTCATATTTTACAAGGAGTTCTGTGCTGGTCAAATGCCTATTCCCATAAGTTGTACATTAAGGTGTGGGCAGACATCAGATGGCTAAATACAGCTATGCTAAATCTAAGGACACTGTTAAGAGTTAATTTACACACGGAACACTTATTCTGCATATCAACTCGCGAAAGACACAAAAAATGTTTATATCTTTTACGTTTTCCTTTATTTCTAAACAAATAGGTCCCCTTGAAACGTACTATGAAGTCTTCACATGCATCCAATTTATTTTGAGGGCCCAAACATTCAAATATGACCTGCTAACACAGAGGATACTGGTTGGCCTGTCTCTGTACATAGAAGCCATCTCAGCCACCTGATGTATCTATGATAATAAACTGGATAGTTTCTTAAATAATCTATCCATTTTGTTATATGAACATAGACTGTTGGAGATGTTGTATGCTGCATATCTATATGTAGTACATCACTCTACTGTGTTATGTGCCACTGGTGAAGAGGGTAGTAGACTAGGGGCCGACTGGGGGATTCACCTATACCCCTGTGGAACAATTCGAGCCTGCATGCATCACAACCGTTTCAATTCAAATTATCTTTTTGGAACAAGCCCAGTGTTGTAGGACATATGCCTGCTGGAAGCATCAAACCTCATTGATATTCAGGAACATGTGGAGTTTTGCCTCAACTGTTCTGGAACTAAATTAATTCAGTTTTTTCAGCATGCAGTCAACAGATAGGAAAGGAAAATGAAATTGAGCTGTAGCGTTATAATATATAATATACACACACACACACACATAGAGATATAGATATATATATATCTATATCTCTATCTACACACACACTATATATACACACACATTATAAATATAAATATATATATATATATATATATATATATATATACACACACACACACACACACACACACATATATATATACAAACACACTATATATATATATATTATATATATATATACACACACATATACACACACACACAGTACAGATCAAAAGTTTGGACACACCTTCTCATTCAAAGAGTTTTCTTTATTTTCATGACTATGAAAATTGTACATTCACACTGAAGGCATCAAAACTATGAATTAACACATGTGGAATTATATACATAACAAAAAAGTGTCATATTCTAGATTCTTCAAAGTAGCCACCTTTTGCTTTGAGTACTGCTTTGCACACACTTGGCATTCTCTTGATGAGCTTCAAGAGGTAGTCACCTGAAATGGTCTTCCAACAGTCTTGAAGGAGTTCCCAGAGATGCTTAGCACTTGTTGGCCCTTTTGCCTTCACTCTGCGGTCCAGATCACCCCAAACCATCTCGATTGGGTTCAGGTCCGGTGACTGTGGAGGCCAAGTCATCTGGCGCAGTACCCCATCACTCTCCTTTATGGTCAAATAGCCCTTACACAGCCTGGAGATGTGTTTGGGGTCATTGTCCTGTTGAAAAATAAATGATGGTCCAACTAAACGCAAACTGGATGGAATAGCATGCCGCTGCAAGATGCTGTGGTAGCCATGCTGGTTCAGTATGCCTTCAATTTTGAATAAATCCCCAACAGTGTCACCAGCAAAGCACCCCCACACCTCCTCCTCCATGCTTCACGGTGGGAACCAGGCACGTAGAGTCCATCCATTCACCTTTTCTGCGTCGCACAAAGACACGGTGGTTGGAATAAAAGATCTCAAATTTGGACTCATCAGACCAAAGCACAGATTTCCACTGGTCTAATGTCCATTCCTTGTGTTCCTTAGCCCAAACAAGTCTCTTGTGCTTGTTGCCTGTCCTTAGCAGTGGTTTCCTAGCAGATATTCTACCATGAAGGCCTGATTCACAGTCTCCTCTTAACAGTTGCTCTAGAGATGTATCTGCTGCTAGAACTCTGTGTGGCATTGACCTGGTCTCTAATCTGAGCTGCTGTTAACCTGCGATTTCTGAGGCTGGTGACTCGGATGAACTTATCCTCCGCAGCAGAGGTGGCTCTTGGTCTTCCTTTTCTTTGGGCGGTCCGCATGTGAGCCAGTTTCTGTAGCGCTTGATGGTTTTTATGAGTGCACTTGGGGACACTTTCAAAGTTTTCCCAATTTTTCGGACTGACTGACCTTCATTTCTCAAAGTAATGATGGCCACTCGTTTAATTAGCTGCTTTTTTCTTGCCATAATACAAATTCTAACAGTCTATTCAGTAGGACTATCAGCTGTGTATCCACCTGACTTCTCCACAACGCAACTGATGGTCCCAACCCCATTTATAAAGGCAAGAAATCCCACTTTTGACAGGGCACACCTGTGAAGTGAAGACCATTTCAGGTGACTACCTCTTGAAGCTCATCAAGAGAATGCCAAGAGTGTGCAAAGCAGTAATCAAAGCAAAAGGTGGCTACTTTGAAGAACCTAGAATATGACATATTTTCAGTTGTTTCACACTTTTTTGTTATGTATATAATTCCACATGTGTTAATTCATAGTTTTGATGCCTTCAGTGTGAATCTACAATTTTCATAGTCCTGAAAATAAAGAAAACTCTTTGAATGAGAAGGTGTATCCAAACTTTTGGTCTGTAATGTAATAAAAAAGAAAAAATATATATATCACACACACATTATTATATATATATATATATATATATATATATATATATATATACATACATACATACACACACATACACACACATATATACACACACACATATACATACACACACTGCATTTTATAGTCCATTGTCAGGGTGGTCCAGTGGTGCCGGACGCCCCCAACTACTTCCTTACCGATCCAGCAGAGTACTCATACAGCACTTGGATCAGTGAGAGGTGTGGGTCTGCAGACTTCTCTCTTCCTGCCTGACACCTGTGTGATCAGTGCAGAAAGGAGAGGAGGCTGAAGGTATCTAAGCTGTAGTGAAAGGAGATGAAAGCTCTGGACTGCAGCTTAAGGACCTTTGAAGATGTCACCTGTGGGCGTGGCCAGAATAAAAAATAAAAAATAAAGTACAGCAAAATTAGTCTTTATTAAAGATATGTATGTATCTATCGAAAAGAAAACAGGAGAGCAGCACTTCATCAGTGGGACTGTTAGACCAGCTGTTAAGCTCTTAAGTTAGAGGCCATCAGCTGGAAGGTTTGCGCTGGGAGCACAACACCCGATGCTGATGCTGGCAGGCTAGGAAACCAGAGAAGAAGAGTATGCGGGATCATCAGCGGTGCAACCAGGAAAGTCCAGATGCGTTGTATGCTTTGGAAATATCTTTATTAAAGTTACGGCAATAAAGATATATCCTAAAGGTGCAAAGCATTTGGACTTCCCAGTTTGTGCTGCTGCTCATACATCCTCTTCTTCTCTGGTATCTATGTATATATACATACTCACACAGTATATGTGCAGCAGGTGTACTGCATATCATGATCATAAAGAGCATAAAAAACTTAAAAAAAAACAACTAAATAAAATAATTTAGCAGAACAACCATGGCAGGACAGTACAGAGCAATGATGGGATACACAATTAGGCTTTATGCCTCAAAACAACGGATCCCCACAATATGGATCCCTTCTCCAAGCAATCCAGGAGGAGCAGTGTCCGGACCCTTCATAAGTGACCTACTTAGAAATGTCCGATCCAACAGTAAATCAAGGGATTTCCTACCGTGGCGAATTATTACCAATGTTATCTAATCACCCAAACAATACCCATATCTCTCTGATCTTTTGCATTTGAGCTCTTGGTAAGATGTTTGGTCATGGAAATTTGAGGGAAGAAAGAAAAAAAAAAAAAGAAAAAAAAAAAAAAAATTGATTTTTCAACATGCGCTAAGGTGCATAAGAATTTTTCCTATTAGATCATAACTTGGCAGAAACTTGAATAAAATGAAAACCACTTGGGAGCTGTGGACAGAACTATTAGAGGACAGCCTGTTTATAGTACATATATGAGGATGCTTCACATCATCCTATTGCAATTATCCTTCAATTGCCTTTAAAGCAGCACATCCTCCTCCTCCAGGTGAAGGAGTCTACCATACTGCCTTTGAAAGGAGAGATGCTGAGCATCAGCAGAGATAACACATTTGGCTTGCATCCTACCTGTTCCGTTTCAAAGATATCCCGAAGGTGCTCTAGACCCAGGCTTTTCAGAAACTGATTGATGTTCATGTCAAGACCTGCAACTGCAAGGGAAAAAGAAGACAGGATATATTTTGTGCAGAGGACTTTCAGATACGCTCAAAGGCTCTAAATAGCTTACACAATACAATTGCTTATGATCTGTATTGCAAAGAAGAAATGAAAAACTGCAAAGAAAATAATATAGAGCTGTAAACACAAAAGGTAACTAAGTGAACAGCCAATAACTGCACTGATAATCTATAGATCAGATTTCTCTTCCAATCATCTAGACAGATACTGGTCAATGGATTCTTTATTTCTTAGCTTATTTAATAAGGTTGCTATTGTTGTATTCCTGGACTCAAAAGCAGCTTATAATCTGGCACTCAGATTTTCTGAAAAACACATTTTTTTTATTCATAATTTGTAGATTTACCTTCTCCTTCTTTCCTTTCCGTCCCTGCAGCTCCATCGCCAGCATTTGAAGAACTTCCTGCAGCCAGATCGGCCAAGGGACCAGTTAGATTATCAATGCTGCTGGCAGCAGACAGACACGAGGGGGTAGACGCTGGTGATATAATGGAGGCACTGACTACTGTTGCTTGAGGTTTGAAGCAGCTAGGTAAAGCCTCAGGAGGCATTGCATCTATTAGCAGAGCTCGAATATCATCTGCCTAAATGAAAAGCAAAACACTAGAGTTAATTTACCTTCGGGTTCAGCGCCCAGAAAATGATTTAAAAAAGGAACAAAAATAGAAAATTACTTACTAAAGCATAAGATAATACTAAGCTACATGTACCACCATGTTACAGATAAAGCAAAGCACAGCAGAGTCAGTACAATTTGTATCTCACCTGCTCATTGTGGTTTAGGAGTTTGGCGGGAGGTCTCACTCCATGACTTACAACCTTCTCTGCATGTATGCTCATACAACACTGTGCATCAATCTGCCCCATAACAGGCGTACAGTAGAGTCAGTACAATCTGTATCTCACCTGCTCATTGTGGTTTAGGAGTTTGGCGGGTGGTCTCACTCCATGACTTACAACCTTCTCTGCATGTATGCTCATACAACACTGTGCATCAATCTGCCCCATAACAGGCGTACAGTAGAGTCAGTACAATCTGTATCTCACCTGCTCATTGTGGTTTAGGAGTTTGGCGGGTGGTCTCACTCCATGACTTACAACCTTCTCTGCATGTATGCTCATACAACACTGTGCATCAATCTGCCCCATAACAGGCGTACAGTAGAGTCAGTACAATCTGTATCTCACCTGCTCATTGTGGTTTAGGAGTTTGGCGGGAGGTCTCACTCCATGACTTACAACCTTCTCTGCATGTATGCTCAAACACCACTGTGCATCAATCTGCCCCATAACAGGCGTACAGTAGAGTCAGTACAATCTGTATCTCACCTGCTCATTGTGGTTTAGGAGTTTGGCGGGTGGTCTCACTCCATGACTTACAACCTTCTCTGCATGTATGCTCATACAACACTGTGCATCAATCTGCCCCATAACAGGCGTACAGTAGAGTCAGTACAATCTGTATCTCACCTGCTCATTGTGGTTTAGGAGTTTGGCGGGTGGTCTCACTCCATGACTTACAACCTTCTCTGCATGTATGCTCATACAACACTGTGCATCAATCTGCCCCATAACAGGCGTACAGCAGAGTCAGTACAATCTGTATCTCACCTGCTCATTGTGGTTTAGGAGTTTGACGGGTAGTCTCACTCCATGACTTACACCCTTCTCTGCATGTATGCTCATACAACACTGTGCATCAATCTGCCCCATAACAGGCGTACAGCAGAGTCAGTACAATCTGTATCTCACCTGCTCATTGTGGTTTAGGAGTTTGGCGGGAGGTCTCACTCCATGACTTATAACCTTCATCGCATGTATGCTCATACAACACTGTGCATCAATCTGCCCCATAACAGGCGTACAGTAGAGTCAGTACAATTTGTATCTCACCTGCTCATTGTGGTTTAGGAGTTTGGCGGGTGGTCTCACTCCATGACTTACAACCTTCTCTGCATGTATGCTCATACAACACTGTGCATCAAATCTGCCCCATAACAGGCGTACAGTAGAGTCAGTACAATCTGTATCTCACCTGCTCATTGTGGTTTAGGAGTTTGACGGGTGGTCTCACTCCATGACTTACAACCTTCTCTGCATGTATGCTCATACAACACTGTGCATCAATCTGCCCAATAACAGGCGTACAGCAGAGTCAGTACAATCTGTATCTCACCTGCTCATTGTGGTTTAGGAGTTTGACGGGTAGTCTCACTCCATGACTTACACCCTTCTCTGCATGTATGCTCATACAACACTGTGCATCAATCTGCCCCATAACAGGCGTACAGCAGAGTCAGTACAATCTGTATCTCACCTGCTCATTGTGGTTTAGGAGTTTGGCGGGAGGTCTCACTCCATGACTTACAACCTTCATCGCATGTATGCTCATACAACACTGTGCATCAATCTGCCCCATAACAGGCGTACAGTAGAGTCAGTACAATCTGTATCTCACCTGCTCATTGTGGTTTAGGAGTTTGACGGGTAGTCTCACTCCATGACTTACACCCTTCTCTGCATGTATGCTCATACAACACTGTGCATCAATCTGCCCCATAACAGGCGTACAGCAGATAGGGAAACAAGCTTAATGTGTGTGCCACCAATTACATTAAAGCAGGGCTGTCAGCTCTTCTGATCCGTTTAGAAAATAAGTGTATTTCCCCTGAAATGACTCTGGAGCACCCTTTCTCTGTACTCTGCATTTTGGCTCCAGGATATGTATAAATAACTTGTGTATCCCTTCACAGACACACACTGTCCAGTCAATGCCGTCAGGGTCAGACCACGTAGGAACACATCCTAAAGGGAACAACACCACCTAGTTGTCAATCTAGCCATAAAGCCATGGAGGAATAATAGAGGAACGGCCCAACACTTATTTCAAGCTGAATATTTAGTATTTACTAAAATACACATTTGAGACAGATTCTCTATAAAATATATTTACGGATTCTGATTAAAGTGCAATTAAAAAAGGCAAATAATAATAATAGTACATGTAGGAAATAAAGCACACCAGAAACAGACATATCCAAACACTTACTGTAGCTAAATCTAGTGGCGTTTGGCTTTCCTGGTTCTTCATTGTGGGATCTGCACCATGTGCTAAAAGGAGAGCACACAACTGCGTTCTTCCTTTCTGGGCGGCTTCATGTAAGGGGGTGAATGCCCATTTATCTGTGGCATTCACGCAAGTGTTGTACTTTATCAATAATGCTGCAATGTCAACGTGCTAAAAAAGCAGAGAAAGAGAAAATTATATAATATATAGATAGAGATATATATATATATATATATAGAGCACAGTTTCTAAAGGGAGTCCATAAATAGGAAGGATCAATATAAACAAAGTTATACTGAAGAAATGGGCTAGCATTCTGCTATCATCTCAATGACAGATTTAATCACACATTAAATGCCCAATGAGTGAAAATATGAGCTGTAAATAAGACATTTAGTAATCTAGATCTGTCAGGATTTAAAAGACTTCCTCCATATTGACCTCAGTCACAGAGTCCATGAATGCTGCTGTCATAATAAAATATAACGGAGGATTACGAGAATGATGCCATAGTTATTCATTACTGGAGTTTGATTTGCTCTTGCATGTCGCCATGCTAGTGTGCACCTGCACTTTATTACATACTGGTCATTTTATTTTTTCCAGAGTCTGATTTATGACGGCATAGACATTTCTGCTCAGAGTTGGCTTTGCAGCTGATTAGTAACCTTGTTATTTAGTCTATTCTTTTAGGGTATGTTCACAAGCCGCAGGATCAGAAGCAAATCTGCTGCAGAATCTGCAGGTGTTATTTGTAGACTGCGCTGTGCCGGTTTCAAGCTTCATATATCAAAACTTGATATTTGTTGCAAATCTGCATATTTTAAAATCTGCAGCATGAATTCTTTCCTACAGTGTAGGGACAATAGACTTTATTAGGGAAAGAGGTTTCTTTGTACTAGAAAACAAGCTGTAAACAGCCTTTGTAGAAACACTCGTTCGCAATAGATGGCCTGTGTAAATGGTGCCGGTGATCACCCAATGAAAGAGAAAACGCGCGTTCACTGGGTGATCATGTCTTTTGGCTGGCATCTAAAATCATCATTTCCATGCAGATCGTCCAGAAACAATGACACTGTATGGGGTCTAGATGATCGTTCTGGCAATTGCTTGTTTCCATACAGCGATGACTGTTGTATGTAATTGCAGCTCTCCAGATAATTGCCTGCTAGATCCATCCATGTGAAAGGACGAGCGATTACTGATCCCGCTACTACTGGGGAACGAGCAATCGCTTGTCCAAGACAGTTCAGGTACAAACAATTGAGTTAAGATTGTCAAGTGGATAACAAAGAGGTCTTTCTAAGGAAGCCATCGATCAATATGATTACAGAGCTTGAAGATCCATAGAACACTTATTTTAACATTATTTTTTTCCCATCTATACTTATGCTGTTTTCACACCTAAGCTCCTGAACAGTTCCGGATTATCAGATCCAGAGATTTACCAGAGTAGGCCTCTCACACATGTAGCTATCACCCTGGAGATGTTCCATGTTGGGTGCGTTCTCACTACAGAGGAAATGTTCCAGGTCCTTAGGCAAGGGAACTTTAGGCATGGCCCACTGTGATTTTCTGGAACATTTACTGCTGTTTTCACACATGCGCTCACTCGGACATAATCCGGAGTTAGTACTAGGGCTCTGGGGAGATATAGTCTGGGTAAAGTCCTGGACAGATATTGCGGATGTTTGCATTAACGCATACAAGCCCTTCAGGGTAAACTCCAGAAAAATGTCCCGAATACACTACGTGTGAATAGGGCTTTAGTGATACATTCCCTTACAAAAAAAAAAAGGCTTGTATTTTGCTCTGTCGCCAGTGGTGGACTGGCCAGAGCTAGATTGCTAAAGGAATACATAGGTTAAAAACACATTTTTAAACAATATTTCATGCAGACCAGCCTAAGCATGGTTCCATCCTTACTCCATATGATGCTGCATTGTGTAAGGGAATAAGTCCTCCTTTATCTTGTGCGTTGACATCTGCACCATGCTCTAGGAGATATTCAGCCACCTCCAGGTTGTTGTAGCCAGCTGAGAAAAGTGAACAAAAGCACTTCAGAAACCGAACAAACTGATGCTTTAAAGAAACGGAGAAAACATTTCAAGTCTAGTGGTAATGACTGATGGAGGACTGGAGGGCATGCTGTACATAACTGAATGAGTGCCTCTTTTACTGTAGTCTATAGCACAAAGCACACAGCTGTAAATACATGTGCGCTGCAGAACACAGTTCAAGAAGAAATAGCGCACACCACTAAGCACCCAGCATTACCGGACCCGCTGGGGGCCCCTGACCGACATGACGGGGAACATGCAGGTGAAATAACTCAGGCAATGACCAATGTTTGTGTTTTGCAACAGCTAGGCGAAGCCTTAAAGACACTGGGGGCCATTTTTTTTTTTACTCACTTTGCCTTTGGCATTTATACCCACCCTCACCACTTTTTGAAAAGGGGGAGTGGCAATAGCAGGGTGTGGGCAGGCTATCAGCCGTGGTACATTCAGTATAATTTATGCCAGTTTGCTCCAGCCCAAGTGCATGGATTGTCGGAGAATGAGTCTAAGTTATGTCATAAATTATGCTTGGGGGATATCAAAGATCAGTGTAAAATCCCGGTGTAAGAGCCTGAATATAATATTCCTAAATAAAAAGCACCACTTAGTGAAGGACCACATCCAAGGAACTTACAGAAGCAAAGTCTGGCAGAATAGATGTTCATGTTCACACTACTCCTGATAAATTTGCACCTTCCCCCTCCAATTATAACCATATCTCCATTCTGATTGCAGAGTACAGTGCTTGGCTATCTCCATCAGTCCCACTGAGAAGGTATGGAATGACAGCAGGAATGCACAGCTGTTGCTCAATCCACTCTGGGGACTCTATCACCACATTCTTGTGAATGGTGGGGTTCCCAGCGGTCAAACCCCCCATTGATCAGATACTTATCACCTACCCAAAGGATATAGTGGGAAAACCCCTTTAGACAACCAACCAGACACAAATTATATACTGTATGTTAATCTAGCCGTATAAGTGTAACAAGGGTTTCTTGAAGACCTATTCCCTGGTACATTTATTTCCAAAGAATTGTACAGTTTGCTTGGACCTACTGGTTCAGTCATGGGCACGTTCATGTGCATTCTGTGCAATCGCTACAAAAAGATACTAATTGATATAGGAAAAATTACAAAATTCCTATGATTGTACTAATTGTCCTACTATCTATAATAATAACCACTTTCCTTAGCTGAAAGTAATGGCAGATGTTTTCTCACTCAGGACATGGCTCATCAGCTCTTGCAACAGGTCATTTACTAATCAATGTGGATACATTTTTTTTAAAGGGAGCCAGTCACCTTCCTTATGCTGCCCTTACAGAGGTCAGCATAGTGTAGAAACAGACCTGCTGATTTCAGAAATATAGTATTTAGTAGTCCTAGAGTACTGTCCGGTGAATACCCATAGGGCACCAGCGCTATGAGGGAGAGGGGTAGGATGATGCACAGTGTTCAATTTTCTTAAGTGGTAAGTCATCATTATTTGCATTAAGCGATACAGTATAATAAAATAAAAATTTTACCAATTGACCTTCTACCTATGGTCTTTAGAGTGAACGGTGTACTTTTAAAGTGGCTCTAATGCAGAAGCACTGAAGTGGCATGTGATTTAATTAGTAAAGTGGTCAAATACAAGTGAATTATCTGCAGGGTTATACATGCCGTTTGTTACTGAAATAATCCTGTCATCAATAGGAGATTATAGCTCAAATAAAATGTACATGGCTACCAGTGTGTTCATTCCCACCTGCTAGATGCAGAGGGGTCGAGTTTCTCCCTTGGGTGTCCCTGCAGTTAATGTTTTCTTGTGTGCAAAGCTTTTGCACTCTTGCTAAGCAGCCTTTTTTAGCTGCGTCAAGCAGAGCAGCATCTCCTCGTAATAAATCTTGAATGTCCGTGTCCCCATCTTTTACCAAATCCAGGGGTGTGTTGCCATCCCTGTTTTTCTTGGTTGGATCCGCTCCGTGCTGCGAAACAAACATATTTATAATCTGGCTTCAAAAGGTCAAAATAAATAAATAACAAATCTAAATGAATATAAAAAAGTGTAGAAAACTGAGAAATAACATATTGTAATCACCCTGGACAAAAATCAGACATAGGCTAGATTGATATATGCGTTAAAGCATTTAGCGGATACTGCAGTTCACAGCCGGTGTCCACTGACTATAATGCGCCCCGAAGGTGATCCGGCCGGTTTCCAGCATGAGTGTTGGGATTAGGCTGGACAAAAACAAGTGCAAACAATGCTTTTTGTGTGGCCGAATATCTGTCAGGTCCCTTCATAGTCAGCGGGGTCTAGTGGTGCTCTGGCCCTATCCAGCTATACCGGATATGATGAGTGCTGCCAGATAGCTATAACGCACATGTGAAAACAGCCTTAGGGTACGGGCACACCATTTTTGGGGACAAGGTTTTGAGGCAGATCTGCCTGCAGGATTTTCAGCCAAAGCCAGAAGCGGATCCACCAAAAAGGAGAAAGTATAAATCCTCTCTTTATATTTCTGATTCCTTTCAAATCCACTTCTGGCTTAGGCCCACATCACCGCTAATTACTTCCATTATGCTGGCCCTTTATAGGCACCTAATGGAAGCTAATAGGACAAGACATTCCCCATTGACTAGAACGGGTCCAGTAAAAAAATAAAATAAAATATGAAAAAAACTATACAATGCAGTATTATTATTTTTTTAAACACGGGTGACTATGGGGGCCTCTCAGCGGCATGTAGACTTATATTGCTAAAATTCAGTCCTTCTGCATTGTTGGGATGTGTTGCATGTTCTTGTCCAAGTATATAGATCGAGCGGAGGTAGCGTTTGCGTGTTGTAAACACTCAATAGTCTGGTTTATATGGAGCACTGAACCAAAAGGTAGAACAAAAATGCATCAAAATGCTTTTATTTTGTAGCTTTTTATGGTGCACATTTATATACATATTTCTTTACCACTGAAGAAAAGCAATCCGTTTTCTATGGTGATAATATAGCAAATAAAAAAAAGTTTCTTTTTCAACACATTTAAAAAGAAACTTATTTGTGACAATACTCACATAGTAAGAGTGTAAAATGGACATGAACTTCTACAGTATTTTGGATATTGTAGGGATGTGCCCTTTGCCAACCTTTTAACAGCAATATATTTTGGCCTTTATAAATCCCACAGAAATAAAGAGCCAGGCATGCAGCTTCCGCCGTCATAAAATGAGCAACAAAATTAATTTATGGTTTCAATAACCTTTAGAAATGTTGTTTTTGCCTTAGTAATGAGTTTCCAATGCCCACTAGGGCAAGGCGCTGTAAAAAAGCTGCAAGGCTGTAAGTAACAAATGTGAATGCAGACACAAGTAAAATATATTTTGCCATCTTACCTTTAATAACAGTTTGCAGATCTCATATTTTCCTTTAGCAGCTGCTTCATGTAGTGGAGTAAATTTCCAGAGATCTGCAACATTTACCGAGGCCCCATGCCTCACTAACAACTCTGCCACTTCATAGTGTCCATAGGAGCAGGCATTGTGTAGAGGGACTAAGCCACTGTACAGAGAAGGAAAACAGAACGTTTGTCCCTTTAAAGTCTATGTACACCTTCGGGGCAACTTTTTTTTTTTTTTTTTTGCATTTTATTCAAAAATAAATAAATAAAATCGGACAGATTATCGTGAACATTCCTGCGAATGCTGGTTCCCAACAATCTGCCCGTGTAAAGGTGCAGCTGATCATCCAATGAATTAGTGAAACACATGTTTATGGAGTGAAATGATCGTTCGTGCAGGTGCCTAAATTAACGTTTCTGGGCAGAAGATTGTGCGGTCTAAACATCGATCGGCTGCCCAGAAACTGTGCAGCTGTATGAGGACAAGCATCGTAATAGTGATCCCACGTCTTCATACTGTGGAGGCGATTGCTGCACGTAAATGCAGAACTTCACCTCCACTGAGCAAGCAGTTGACTGTCGGAAAGGAAATTTACACTTGCTCCTGAGGAAGGGGAAACTTTTATCCCCGAAACGCGTTGAGCCACATATCAATTAAAGGTGATTTGATCCTGCTGCCATCATTCACTGTGATTCTACAAGCGATCCTGGCCGGGGGGGTACTTGTCACAGGTGTTATGTGCTTATCCTGTTGAAGGCCCCCCAGTGAAGTAAGTGCCTTGTTGGAGGTTATCAATCCATTTTTAATCTACATTGTGCAAATCATTTTCATGACTATGAAAACTGTAGATTCACACTGAAGGCATCAAAACTATGAATTAACACATGTGGAATTAGGCTACTTTCACACTAGCGTTCGATCGGATCCGTTCTGAACGGATCAGCTCATATTAATGCAGACGGTGGCGCCGTTCAGAACGGATCCGTCTGCATTATATTGTCAAAAAATTTCTAAGTGTGAAATTAGACTGAACGGATGCGTCCAGACTTTTACATTGAAAGTCAATGGGGGACGGATCCGTTTGAAGATTGAGCCATAGTGTGTCATCTTCAAACGGATCCGTCCCCATTGACTTACATTGTAAGTCTGGACGGATACGCACGCCTCCGCACGGCCAGGCGGACACCCGAACGCTGCAAGCAGCGTTCAGGTGTCCGTCTGCTGAGCGGAGCGGAGGCTGAACGCCGCCAGACTGATGCATTCTGAGCGGATCCGCGTCCACTCAGAATGCATTGGGGCCGGACGGAAGCGTTCGGGTCCGCTTGTGAGCCCCTTCAAACGGAGCTCACAAGTGGACAGCCGAACGCTAGTGTGAAAGTAGCCTAATATACATAACAAAAAAGTGTGAAACAACTGAAAATATGTCATATTCTAGGTTCTTCAAAGTAGCCACCTTTTGCTTTGATTACTGTTTTGCACACTCTTGGCATTCTCTTGATGAGCTTCAAGAGGTAGTCACCTGAAATGGTTTTCACTTCCCCGGTGTGCCCTGTCAGGTTTAATAAGTGGGATTTATTGCCTTATAAATGGGGTTGGGACCATCAGTTGCGTTGTGGAGAAGTCAGGTGAATACACAGCTGATAGTCCTACTGAATAGACTGTTAGAATTTGTATTATGGCAAGAAAAAGCAGCTAAGTAAAGAAAAACGAGTGGCCATCATTACTTTAAGAATTGAAGGTCAGTCAGTCCGAAAAATTGGGAAAACTTTGAAAGTTTCCCCAAGTGCAGTCACAAAAGAAACTGGCTCACATGCGGACCGCACCAGGAAAGGAAGACCAAGAATCACCTCTGCTGCGGAGGATAAGTTCATCCGAGTCACCAGCCTCAGAAATCGCAGGTTAACAGCAGCTCAGATTAGAGACCAGGTCAATGCCACACAGAGTTCTAGCAGCAGACACATCTCTAGAACAACTGTTAAGAGGAGACTGTGTGAATCAGGCCTTCATGGTAGAATATCTGCTAGGAAACCACTGCTAAGGACAGGCAACAAGCAGAAGAGACTTGTTTGGGCTAAAGAACTCAAGGAATGGACATTAGACCAGTGGAAATCTGTGCTTTGGTCTGATGAGTCCAAATTTGAGATCTTTGGTTCCAACCACCGTGTCTTTGTGCGATGCAGAAAAGGAGAACGGATGGACTCTACATGCCTGGTTCCCACCGTGAAGCATGGAGGAGGAGGTGTGATGGTGTGGGGGTGCTTTGCTGGTGACACTGTTGGGGATTTATTCAAAATTGAAGGCATACTGAACCAGCATGGCTACCACAGCATCTTGCAACGGCATGCTATTCCATCCGGTTTGCGTTTAGTTGGGCCATCATTTATTTTTCAACAGGACAATGACCCCAAACACACCTCCAGGCTGTGTAAGGACTATTTGACCATCAAGGAGAGTAATGGGGTGCTGCGCCAGATGACCTGGCCTCCACAGTCACCGGACCTGAACCCAATCGAGATGGTTTGGGGTGAGCTGGACCGCAGAGTGAAGGCAAAAGGGCCAACAAGTGCTAAGCATCTCTGGGAACTCCTTCAAGACTGTTGGAAGACCATTTCAGGTGACTACGTCTTGAAGCTCATCAAGAGAATGCCAAGAGTGTGCAAAGCAGTAATCAAAGCAAAAGGTGGCTACTTTGAAGAACCTAGAATATGACATTTTCAGTTGTTTCACACTTTTTTGTTATGTATATAATTCCACATGTGTTAATTCATAGTTTTGATGCCTTCAGTGTGACTCTACAATTTTCAAAGTCATGAAAATAAAGAAAACTCTTTGAATGAGAAGGTTTGTCCAAACTTTTGGTCTGTACTGTGTATATATATATATATATATAAACAGCACCTCCTGAGACAAATCGCAGGTGGGCCCCGACATATTTTTGATCAATAATATGCGCTAAGACCTTCTTCACTGCTTTGCAGTAAGTATTGGTGTCATGTATTTGACCCTGTTCATACATTCACCTGTTCACTTAGGTGCATTAAGTGGTGTGCTGCTACTTTATTTGTTTGATATTGATATATAGATATATATATAGATATATATATATATATATATATATATATATATAAAATGTCATATATGTACTATTTGAGACTTCCAGCCACACATTAGTGGACTTTGGGACTCTTTTGTCATATTTCTCTCTTGGCTGTGCACTACTCAACTAGCAGGACAGTAATATCTCACCCTCCTCTCAGCTTGGATTGGCACTTTCCCACCCTTCTTCCTTTTCCCCCACCCCTTGGTCAGTTGAACCTCATCAGCTCACCATCTCCCTTTTCTTCTATTTCACTATAAGGTCAGAGAGCAGAGATGAGGAGCAGCCAGCTGAGCTGCCTGACATAACAAAATGAAAATTCAGATCCTGCTACTAAAGAAACTCAAGGCTGTGCAAAGACAGTGGTTCAAAATTTTATATTAATTTTTAGCAACAACAATTTTTAGCTCAAAATTAGTACAATACAATAATAAAAAATGCCCCCAAAGCCTTTAACTTCAATTGCTTGATTTACACAAACAACAACTGATAAATTTAGAAAACAATGCAATCTGTTGCAAAATATTGGAATGAAAAACATCACAAATGTACCGTAGTTATTCACATGCACCACCCATCTAGCAATAACTCTCTGTATCAGAGTAATTGCAATAACCTGCACTGGAACATACATTTAAAGGAAGTCTGTCACCTCTTTTCCACCAATATATCTAAGAGCACTGTACCACAGAAGATTGCAGACACATTCCAGACATACCTGTGTGCACTGTCTGTATTCCATGTCCAAGAAAAATCTGCTGAAAAACAGCTCCTAAGTGCCCAGCTCTGCTGCCCCAAGTGCCCAAAGCAAACCAGACTGAAGAGGGGAGAGCTTTAGCTGCTTATATCTTAGGTATGGTACAAGCTAGAAACATGACCTTGTTTGAAAGCTGGCATTCCAACTAGGGCTGCAGTAAACGATTAATTAAGAAATCTAGTATTCTATCAATTATTTTTACAATTAATCGAGAACTCTAATAAGAAAAAAATTAATAGACTGTTATCCTTTATAAAAACTCAGACCCCCTGCTATTAGTCCCCAACACCCTTCCTTTCCCCCTGTGCGATCAGCCCAAGTGAATCAGTCCCCCCCCCCCCAGTGCCATCAGCTGTACCCCACCCCAGTGCCATCATCAGCCCCTCCATGCTGATCGATTACCATGTTTCCGACTCTCCCAGTGCCATCAGATCACCCCCTCCATGCCCCCCACTGCCATAAGCCCCTCCATGCCATTCATTGCCATGTTTCCCAATCCCCCAGTGCCATCAGATCTGCCCCTCCATGCCATCTCCCCCACTCCCCCAGTGCCATCTGACCCTCCATGCCATGTTGCCATCCATTGTGTCCCCCTCCCCCCAGTGCCTCCATGCCATCCATAGCCACCATGCCCCCTCCCCCAGAGCCACCATGCAATCCACCATGTGCCCCACTCTCCCAGTGCCATCATGAGTCCCTCCATGCCATGTCCCCCACTCCCCAGTGCCACCTGCCACTCCATGCCATGTTGCCATCCATTGTGTCACCCTCCCCCAGTGCCTCCATAGCCGACATGCCCCCTCCCCAAGCCTCCATGCCATCCACCATGTCCCCCACTCCCCCAGTGCCATCAGATCAGCCCATCCATGCCCAGCACCATCAGCCCTTCTATGCCATCCATGTTCCGTGCTGTCCCCCACTCCCCCAGCACCATCAGCCCCTCCATGCCATTACCATGATCATCCATGTCCCCCAGCGCCATCAGCCCCTTCAAATCACAGGTGCCCCATTCAAATCCCCCCCACTACTTTATACTTACCTTTCCTGGCACCTGCAGTGGGCTGACATGGAGTCCGCAGGAGACGGACCGCGTCTTCTTCCCAGCATGCACTGGGAGGGACCTGACGTCACACACAGCATCAGCTAGCGCGCTGACGATGTGTGCATGCAAGGCCCTGGCCAGTGCAGCGCGGTGCCGAGTTGGGAGGCCATGGAGCAGTGAGTGAGAGGCTTCACTTCACTCACGCTCCGTGGTCATGTGATTTAAACAAATCCTTGATGCAGGGAAACTGCATTGAAGATTTTTTTGCCTCGATTTCATTGATTTACATCAATTACATCGATGAATCATTTCAGACCTAAATTCAGAAGATATAGCCATTAGAAATATAAGAGTCAGGAGTGAAAGCTGTTTTTACTTCAACTTTCAGTTGAGAACTTGGGAAATGTTGTTTAGCAGAATAAAAGTGTTTTCCCTGGACATAAAATACAGACACACAGTACACACAGATATGCTTGGAAAGCGTTTGCAATGTTCTATGCGGCAGTGTTATAATGGTAAAAATGAGGTGAAAGACTTCCTTTAAGGAGACCGTAGAGACATAATTATCTCCATTAAATCAGTCAGTGTAAATCTAACTTGGCCAAGGTTAGTACTCCACAAGTACTGCAGAGATGACCAAGTACAATCCAATCATATTCTTATGTAGCATAGAGTTACCATGCCAGTATAGTATGGAATGGAGACTACTGTACCAGCAAACACTGCATTGTACCAAGCCTGGCAAACCTACCCCTTATCTTTGGCATGTACATCAGCACCATGATGTAGCAGATATTCCACAACAGAAACTCTGTTATAACCAGCAGCAAAATGTAATGGCGTTGAATGGCGACCTTCAAGATCCCTGCAATTCACGTTCTGGGCGCTGCAAAGCTGCTGTAAAAAATAAAAATTAAATTAAAAAAAAAAGTTTATAAATACAGGACTTTAAGACTACAACAGATCTTTAAAATGAAAAAAAAAATAAAAAATTCAATCTTGATAAGCAGGTTGTAATTACATATCTGCCCTCATTATCTTTCAACATGTCGTAATCAAATTCAAGAAACGTGCGTGGCCTATTAAAATTGTTTGCAAGTTAATGTATTCAGTTTCGTCTTCCAAAAAGCTGCAACATAAAAGACCATTAAGATATTTCAAGCAGAACCGTAGACCCCATCATAAGGCAGTTTAACACAATGGTCGTGCTGCGGGTTTTCTACAGCACAAAAAAGGGCTGTTTCATGGCTGTATACACTATATACTGTGCGTGACAGGTTAAAGGCATAGCACTGTGTGGGTATTTCTGTACAATGCACGCAATATAAATGCCAAGTTCCTGTCAAAGATCAGAAAATAAGCATCATGCAGTGCTTTTGGCTCTAATGTTGCAAGACCTTGGCGCTTAGACTGCTTGCAATAGGTGAGAAGGAGGTCCTAGTAAGCATGAGAGAACCTAAACTACACATGTATAAGGCCCAGAATTATATGTTCAGTGCCCCCCATCCTGCTGTAGTTCTCTTTGCCATGGTCAAGCATGTCCCATATATACCCGTTCCTACCTGTGTAATGAGAGGACGCATGCGCAGTTAATCGTTATCACAACACAGAGTGGGCATGTGCTTTGTGTAAAGGCTGCTGTGAATAAAGAAGCAGCTCCAAGCTTCTCTATCTGCGTCACTTGACTGGGTATACCACACTGGGTATTTTAGGGGTTTAGCCTACATCAGCAGCACAGAGGGGGTAGAAGAGAGCTTCTAGAAGAGGCAAGGAGCTGCATCTTCCGCAAGAAAAGAGAAGTCACATGACCACCACACCGACGAATAATTGCCCAGATCGTGCTGCACTGACCCAAAAATTCATGGAAGATCAGTGGCTGAAGAAGAGGAAGACGAACTGCAGGCAAGTGTGTTTCTACAGACAGATTACATCGTTTTTGAGAAAAAACGTGTACGATATCACTTCATGGAACTGCATGCAGTAGACAAATAGCTGTAGTTAACAGATACCAAATATTATCCTTCCCTAAGGACTACATTCACTGTACCTAATGATATATGGATCTTGCACGGCAGAAACCTACGGAGCGTGTTCCATGATAAATAAACTATTTTGGTAACGCTCAGCTGTATTTCAGCGATACAAAATACACACAATGAAGGCCCCAAGCTAAACTCACTGGTTGCTATGGAAACGGCAATGCAGCATCAAGATATTTTCAGATCCGTACAACTGTAGTGTTTATGTGGCTTAATACACTGGAACATCTTGCAGACAGGCGCAGTGAGTAGTCGTTAGCATTTTTATTTTATCATTACATGAACCAAAACAGAAAAAAAAAATGGCTTGGCAAAACCCGGCTAGACTATCAGCCTGGCAGCTACAGAATTATGGAACCTAAACACCACATTCTGGTGCCCACCAGCCAGGGTTGTCCAAATGGGAAAACAAAAATTCTTGCCTAATTGTCAGCATTATATCAACTTATTTTACCTGTAATCATCCAGTGTGGTGCAGAGAAAAGCAACATATTGAAGGACCATGTATGTGGAGGGGGTGGGGATCCCCTTGGTCACGGCAAACTGCTTCTTCACTTCCCCAGTAGTCATAGCAACACCTTCCATTACTTCTCCAATAGTCATAGCATATCACACACGCATTCATACACAAACACTGTAATCATGGCAGCTTGACCCACACGTCCGAGTAGTTCTACATGCTCTTCCTCACTAGTCACAGCAGGAATAAATACAGAGGTCAAGTAGCAAGAGGCTGTGAGGTTGAACTCAAAACTGTACATTTACTGTCCCCCCCCCCCCCCCACAATATCTTCATTTGGGCCATCCTCTTAGATCAGGGATGGGGAACCTCCGTCCCAGGGGCCGATCATTTCATGTGGCCCCCGGCCCCCTGTCAGAACATATTGTGGAAATTGAGAACTGCACTGTCTATACTCACCATCCCTGGCCTTCTCCCAGCCCTGCACTGTGTCATGACACATACAGCGTCAGGACGTAGTGCACGTAGACCGTGCACAGCGTCAGGACATAGTGCACTATCAGGTCACTGTACAGCGCAGCGGGAAGACTAGGAAGGGTAAGTGAATTTGCCAAGAAGCAGCACCGTCCGGGACTAAAGAGGTAAGTTTATTTATTTTAAATGTCTGGTCTCAATCTAATGGAGGGAGGGAGGGTCTGATGGGGATCTGATCTGAGGCTAGGGGGTCTGATGGGGGCTGATCTGAACCTGGGGAGTCTGACCTGAAGCTAGAAAGGGTCTGATTGGGGTCTAATCTGAGGTTGGGGGTCTGATAAGAGGCTGATTTAAAGGCTGATGGAGGTGGGGGCAGATCTGAGGCTGAGAAAGGGACAAAGGCAGGGACAGTTGCAAAGAAAGAGGCAGGGATAGTGAAAGCAGCAATCGCATTGTGCCAATGCACCTACAGGGGATGCCTCTTTCAAACTCTTTAAATGCCATGGTCACTACTGACTATGGCATCTGAGGGTTTAAATGGCCAGGATTGTAAATATCTCCAATCCTGGCCACTGCAATAGTTAGTGGGCTGTATGCTAAACCTGGCACTCTGTGCTGAGGAAATGGAAACACCTTCTGTGCCCATACCATCCACTGGATGTACAATTACATCCTATTGCAGTTAGAAGACAAAAATGAATATACAGGTCCTTCTCAAAATATTAGCATATTGTGATAAAGTTCATTATTTTCTGTAATGTACTGATAAACATTAGACTTTCATATATTTTAGATTCATTACACACCAACTGAAGTAGTTCAAGCCTTTTATTGTTTTAATATTGATGATTTTGGCATACAGCTCATGAAAACCCAAATTTCCTATCTAAAAAAATTAGCATATCATGAAAAGGTTCTCTAAACGAGCTATTAACCTAATCATCTGAATCAACTAATTAACTCTAAACACCTGCAAAAGATTCCTGAGGCTTTTAAAAACTCCCAGCCTGGTTCATTACTCAAAACCGCAATCATGGGTAAGACTGCCGACCTGACTGCTGTCCAGAAGGCCATCATTGACACCCTCAAGCAAGAGGGTAAGACACAGAAAGAAATTTCTGAACGAATAGGCTGTTCCCAGAGTGCTGTATCAAGGCACCTCAGTGGGAAGTCTGTGGGAAGGAAAAAGTGTGGCAGAAAACGCTGCACAACGAGAAGAGGTGACCGGACCCTGAGGAAAATTGTGGAGAAGGACCGATTCCAGACCTTGGGGGACCTGCGGAAGCAGTGGACTGAGTCTGGAGTGGAAACATCCAGAGCTACCGTGTACAGGTGTGTGCAGGAAATGGGCTACAGGTGCCGCATTCCCCAGGTCAAGCCACTTTTGAACCAGAAACAGCGGCATAAGCGCTTTACCTGGGCTACAGAGAAGCAGCACTGGACTGTTGCATGTCATTCGGAAATCAAGGTGCCTGAGTCTGGAGGAAGACTGGGGAGAGGGAACTGCCAAAATGCCTGAAGTCCAGTGTCAAGTACCCACAGTCAGTGATGGTCTGGGGTGCCATGTCAGCTGCTGGTGTTGGTCCACTGTGTTTTATCAAGGGCAGGGTCAATGCAGCTAGCTATCAGGAGATTTTGGAGCACTTCATGCTTCCATCTGCTGAAAAGCTTTATGGAGATGAAGATTTCATTTTTCAGCACGACCTGGCACCTGCTCACAGTGCCAAAACCACTGGTAAATGGTTTACTGACCATGGTATTACTGTGCTCAATTGGCCTGCCAACTCTCCTGACCTGAACCCCATAGAGAATCTGTGGGATATTGGGAAGAGAAAGTTGAGAGACGCAAGACCCAACACTCTGGATGAGCTTAAGGCCGCTATCGAAGCATCCTGGGCCTCCATAACACCTCAGCAGTGCCACAGGCTGATTGCCTCCATGCCACGCCGCATTGAAGCAGTCATTTCTGCAAAAGGATTCCCGACCAAGTATTGAGTGCAGAACTGAACATAATTATTTGAAGGTTGACTTTTTTTGTATTAAAAACACTTTTCTTTTATTGGTCAGATGAAATATGCTAATTTTTTTAGATAGGAATTTTGGGTTTTCATGAGCTGTATGCCAAAATCATCAATATTAAAACAATAAAAGGCTTGAACTACTTCAGTTGGTGTGTAATGAATCTAAAATATATGAAAGTCTAATGTTTATCAGTACATTACAGAAAATAATGAACTTTATCACAATATGCTAATTTTTTTAGAAGGACCTGTATATCTATCTATCTTGTGGTAGTTTTCCTTTATACACTGACAAATAGTTCTACAGGTTGACATATCTTAAAGAGCACGTCAGCAGGAGTAATCCTATTAAACCAGACATAATGCCTGGTAGGGTTGATCCTGCTGATTAAACCCATATAATTTTATTGTGAAAATCCATTGCATCGTTCTGTAGAAAAGTGTCTTAATTCCTATGTAAATGAGGACTTCAGTGCACAGAGTCATGCGCTAGTGCACCTCAGCTCTGCAGGTTCCCAGCTCTGGCCACTCCCCATCCCCTTGACTGACAGGCACAGTCAGCATCTTCTTGTCTGGCCCTATAATCCCACACAATACACTCAACTACCGCCACATGTGTAGTACTGGTCTGTGCAACAGGGCAAGCTGAAGCAGATGTACTGTGCATGCAATGACACCAATGATGCTTGGCTGTTTAAATTAAGTGGTGGATGGAGTGACCAGAGCTAGAAAGCAAAGTAGCCAAGATGCCCCTAGGTATGCCCCTGCTAACTAGGGCCTGTCCCTCAATGCACTGAAGCCCTCATTTTAAACAATCAGATCCAGATCAATCACATCTTTTTATGACGGTTGTCCAGCACAAACTCTAAAATAAAGTCTATAGATCTACAATGCAGAGATCTACTCTTTTAATAACTTTGTTTTATCCCATGTATAAAGAAATGTAACTTATTAGTTACTTTATTAGTACAGTGAGATTTGAAACATCTGAAAATTCTGAAAGTCTAGTGATCCAGCTCAAATCTGCAACATAATGTACAGATAGAAACAGAGATTGGAATCAGAAACTCTCTAACTACTAGGTTATAGTAGTAGATGCTGTTCTATAACCATCCAATAATTCAGACTATCTGATCAGACAGCAACTATGAAGTCCTACTAATACCAGATCACAGGAAAGTGATTGTGCGTTAGTGTTGACGTGACTTACCTTTACAGTATCCAGGTCTCCCGCTTTTGATGCTTCAAGCAGTCTGTAATCCACATCAGAAGTGCGGGCTGGTGTGCTTTCTGTATCAGAAATATGTAAATTTTATTACAAAAACATATACAATATACAGTACACGTAACTGTCTTATATTGGTGGGGAGCAGTGATGGCCAGTTCGTCCGCGAAAACACATGCGAGCTGCCAGCTTAAATCACAAGTCCGGCGAGGCACAGGTAAGTCCTTACCTGTGCCAGGAGCCGGTCTGAAACAAATGCGGTCACCGGGAGCAGGCAGTTCCGAGAACAGCCGCCGGGGGCCTTCATCGGGCTGTTCTCGGAACTGCCTGCTCCCGGTGACTGCATTTGTTTCAGATCGGCTCGCGGCGCAGGCACAGGTAAGGATTTACCTGTATAATAGAAAGAATGGGCACTCTTATAGCTGGACCACACAGTCGGTAAAGCGATAATGGTTTATTAACCCCTTCACGTCTGCAATCTGTATATATACGTGATAGCTGCACATACCCCGTGCAGCTACCACGTATATAAACGTTCTGGCAGCTCTTTAATCCAAGCGCTGCAAAGCGCTTGGATTAAAGCTTCTGCCCCTGCCCTGTATGCTGTCACGGACAGCATACAGTGCAGTAATGCCGGCAAGGGACCAATCAGAGTGGCCCCTTGCCGGCAATCGATCCGATTGGTTAGTCTGTGCAGACTAACCAATCGGATCGCGGCAGTGTTAAATGCCGGTTTCAGGCTCTGATCTGCGCTCTGCAGATCAGAGTCTGAAAGCAGATAGTGTACCTCATGCTCCCCGATTTGTGCCCCTCCAAGCACTTAGTGCAGATCTGTGCCCCCTCATCTGTGCCCCGCTGATCTGTGCCCATGCACTTATGCGGTCCGCCGCCTCCCCGCCCCCTGCATTAATTTTCAAGCCGCTCTCCTGCCCGCCTCCCTCGATATTATGGGCAGCCTCCCGGAACCCCCCTCTTTCCTGCGCTGCCCCCCCCCCCCGATCCCCCTGCTGTGTGCGATGGCGGCGGCTCAATTACTGAGCCGCCGCCATCAGCAGAGAGTGTCAGCTCTATGCTGACACTCTCCTGTAACCCCTATAGATGCCGCGGTTGCGGCATCCATGGGGTTAACAGAGGGAGGGAGCTCCCTCTCTCCACCATCGGGGCTGCAGCGCTGTGATTGCAGCACCCGATGGTTGCCATGGCAACCGGACGCTTTGCAAAAGCGTCTGGTTGCCATGGCAAAGGCGTCCAGTGCTGCCACCTACAGGCAATCTGGAAGTACTATACTTTGCAATGCAAGAGCATTGCAAAGTATAGTACAACTATCAGCCCCACTGGATCTTCAAGATCCAAGAGGGAACTGATAAAAAAAAAAGTGAAAATAATAAAAGTAAAAATAAATAAATAAATAAAAATGTAAATTAGAAAAAAGAAATTGCCTTTTCCTATAAAAAAATGAAAAAATAAAATAAAATACACATATTAGGTGTCGCCGCGTCCGTAACGACCATCTCTATAAATATATCACATGATAGACCCCGTCCGATAAACACCATAAAATTAAAATTAAAAAAACTCTGCCAAAAAAGCTATATTTGTCACCTTACATCACAAAAAGTGCAACAGCAAGCGATCAAAAAGGCGTATGACCCCCAAAATAGTACCAATCAAACCGTCACCTCGTCCCGCAAAAAATGATACCCTATTTAAGACAATCGCCCAAAAAATAAAAAAGCTATGGCTCTCAGACTATAGAGACACTAAAACATCATTTTTTGGGTTTCAAAAATGCTATTATCGTGTAAAACTTAAATAAATAAGAAAAAGTATACATATTAGGTATTGCCACGTCCGTAACGATCTTCTCTATAAAACTATCACATGACCTAACTCCTCAGATGAACGCTGTAAAAATAAATAAATGAAAACTGTTCCAAAACTGCCAATTTTTGGGTCACCTTGCCACATAAAGTGTAATAATGAATGATCAAAAAATCCTATGTACCCAAAAATGGTACCAATAAAAACCTCAACACTTTCTGCAAAAAACGAGCCCCTGCACAAGACGATCGGCACAAAAATAAAAAACATATGGCGTTCAGAAAACCAATCCAGCACAATTTACCTTCCAAAAACCATATGGCATTCCTTTCCTTCTGCGCCTGCCGTGTGCCCGTACAGCAGTTTACGACCACATGTGGGGTGTTTATGTAAACCGCGGAATCAGGGTAATAAATTATGAGTTTTGTTTGGCTGTTAACTCTCAATGTGTTAAAGAAAAAAAATATATAAAATGGAAAATCTGCCAAAAATGTGAAATTTTGAAATTTCATCTCCATTTTCCTTTAATTCTTGTGGAACGCCTAAAGGGTTAACAAAGTTTTTAAAATCAGTTTTGAGTAACTTTAGGGGTGTAGTTTCTACAATGGGGTCATTTATGGGGGTTTCCACTATGTAAGCCCCACAAAGTGACTTCAGACCTGAACTGGTCCTTTAAAAAGTGGGTTTTGGAAATTTTCATAAAAATTATAAGAATTGCTTCTAAACTTCTAAGCCTTCTAACGTCCTAAAAAAATAAAATGACATTTCCAAAATGATGCCAACATAAAATAGACATATGGGGAATGTTAAGTAATAAATATTTTATTAGGTATCACTTTCTGTTTTAGAAGCAGAGAAATTGAAATTTGGAAAATTGTGAATTTTTCCACATTTTTGGTAAATTTGGGATTTTTTCCTAAATAAAGGTGAAATTTATTGACTCAAATATATGACTATCATGAAGTACAATGTGTCACGAGAAAACAATCTCAGAATGGCCTGGATAAGTAAAAGTGTTCCAAAGCTATTACCACATAAAGTGACGCATGTCAGATTTGAAAATTTTGACCTGGACATTGGGGCATCAATGACCCTTGGTCATGAAAGGGTTAATAACAATATATCAGCAATAATCACCGTACATAAAAATTAATAGCAATAATGAACGATGTTCGCCATACATAAGACTTATATGCCCTGTATAAAATCTGACTCTAAAATAATAATTATTTTTTATTTATTTTTTATTTTTACACGGGGGTTGAAGATTTGGACACTGTTAACTTAGAATTATTATTATTATATTTAGTCATTTGTATTTGCATACTTTTGCACTTGGGTTTCTTATTTGGAATATTATTGATATACACAATTTTCCTTTTGTTTGCACATGGTATATTTATTGGTGCATTTTTGATTGTATCTATTAAAAAAAAATATATTTTTATCAAAATTGACACTTTTTTGGGGGACATTTTTGGTATCAATTACCGCTATAGCTGAGCGAATATACATAGGCAGTTGGAACAGATCTAGGTTCCATATCCTTATCATTTAGCATTTTTTGGCCGGGACAACAGGCCTCCTGACCTTTATATTTTACCAGCTATACCAGTGGATTGATGATTGCATTGAATTATCAATTTTTTTTATTATTTTTATTATTATTTTAGAGTCAGATTTTATACAGGGCATACAAGTCTTATGTATGGCGAACATCGTTCATTATTGCTATTAATTTTTATGTACGGTGATTATTGCTGATATATTGTTATTAATAAACCATTATCGCTTTACCGACTGTGTGGTCCAGCTATAAGAGTGCCCATTCTTTCTATTATATTAGCTTTTATTTGATGGTCGGGGTACGACATCCGATTGGTGCACCTTGCCATCTTGAATCAGGGGTGAGCCGTCCTTCTCTCTGTTTATCCACTCAGGATTTACCTGTGCCTCGCCGGACTTGTTATTTAAGATGGCAGCTCGCATGTGTTCGCAGGCGAACACGGCAAACTGGCCATCACTGGTGGGGAATATTTTTTTTTTTTTTTATAGAAAGCGTTTCCCTTACTACTCTTTGTAATGATGTCAAAGTGTATAGTAGCATGGTGGAAATAACACAATGATGCTGGATTGTTTGCAGCACACTTTTCAAATTTAAAAGGGATAGTCTTATACATCCACAATATAAAAGGCAATATATACACAACACACTATATATCCGTCACCAGGATTAAATGGCTCATCATGCTGATTCTTTCTTTTATCTGTATGCTAAACAGCTGCAGAGAAATACGTGTTTTATTTATATGCAAATGAGAATTTCCAGGTGTCGGGGCTGAATCCTTTGAGCACTGCTTTGTAACACCCCCTGTGCTCTGCACACTCCTCGCCTCTTCTTTATTGACAGGGCTAGAAATGCTGTGGGCAGAGCTGTGTCTTAGAGCTCTAAATATCATATACACTATGTACTATAGCTTCACCACACTGAGATCTTCTCAGAAAGCTAAGATATATATTACTGCTTTATTCACAGGTGCAATATATGATTTTAAAGACACCAGTAATATGTGTTAGCTTATAAGTATAGAAAAAAACATGCATATCTATGTGGCAATGCTATAGCTTGGTGGTTAAGTAATTGGTTTTGCATGTAAAGATCCCAGGTTTTAATCTTGGAAAAGACATCAAACCTTTTTTTTTCCTTCCATATTTATCCCATAAGAAAAGTCTATGTCCTAATTATATTGAGAATAATGTTTTGTTGTTTTAGAAAGCTAATAAATATTACTGGTCTGTGAATAATATGTTAGGTTTTAGCCAAAAAAATTAATAAAAATAAATAAATATAGTAAGGCTGTATTATTTGATTATTATAGTAGAGCCTTTAATACGGTTTTGAATAAGTAAAAAAATATTAAATCTCTTCTGGGATTTGAAGCTAGAATCTCTACGTACATGGTAGACCACTATACCACTAAGCTATAGCATTACCATATAGTGATGCATGTTTTTCTTTTCTTATAAGCCAAAACATATTACTGGTGTCTTTATAATCATATTTTGCTTGTGAATAAAGCAGTAATATGTATATTAGCTTTCTGAGCAGATCTCAGTGTGGTGAAGCTATAGTACATAGTGTATATGATATTTAGAGCTCTAGGACACAGCTCTGCCCTCAGCATTTCTAGACCTGTCAACCAAGGGAAGGGGGAGTGTGCAGAGCACAGGGGGTGTTACATAGCAGTGCTCAGACGATTCAGCCCCGTCTCCTGGTGCTCAAATTGCTAATTTGCATATGAATAAAAACACATCTCTCTGAGGAACACAACTCCCAATGAGATATGGCGGGAGACTCAATTCAAAATAGCACATAGGGCGATCTATGGGTTTTACAATACAAGATCAGCGGTTCAGGCAAATAGAATTACACATTGCCCAAAATGTGCGTTGGAAAACTCCAACCTGTTCCACGGATTGTGGAATTGCCCAAAGATAGTGGAATTCTGGACATCCTTTATAAAGTGGTTAAAAGATGTAATGCATATCACGATTTCACTGGCTCCGGATCTACTACTGTTCCATTTTTACCCCGAGGGTACAAAGATGACACAAATTACCCATGTCTGCATCATGGCGGCAAAAAGATGCATATTAAAGAATTGGCTACTCCAAGCAGTTCCCTCAATTGGGGAGGTCATCATCCAAGTAAAATGGTGCTTAAATAGGGAGATTTACGCGGGAGAACAAGGCACAGAAAAAACATTACAAAAGCTAATGATTAGGTGGAGAGGGTTTATTAGCAGTGTTCTGGATCCTTTAGAGATCAAAACAATTATGAATCCTCTGAAACAGACGCCCTGGTACTTACTAGAACAGCTGAAGGGCACTCTGGGTGGATTGGAACAGTAGTGTCCGGAGTAATGAAGATAGGGATAAACCAATGTCTGGGATGGATTAGGGGATAAAGAGAGCACTGACATAGAATACTTTTTTGGGCTTTGATGAGTTAGGGGGGGGGGGGGGGGGGGGAGTGTGTTTATATATTTATGTTTACTTAACATGAAAAGTGTGCAGGGTTTGAGTCTTTTGACGAGCACAAATGCCGTATTGTGATATCTATCAATGTATGTATGACATTGTCAAAATTGGATATATGTATCTTGTACACGCAACAGATGTATGTCGATCTAAATAAATTAATAAAAATTTGGTTTAAAAAAAAAAGCACATCTCTCTACAGCTGTTTATCATATAGACAAAAGAAAGGTATCGTTTTAATCAGCATGATGAGCCCTACCAGGCAGTATGTCTGGGTTAATAGGGTTACTCCTGGTGACAGAGACTCTTTAAAAGGGTTTTCCAAGATTTGTGAACTGATGCGCCGTTACTTTTATTTAAAGATGTAAGTAGTTGTTAAAATAGACATGTCAGGAGAAGTTGCAGTTCCTCTTTAAAGGGGTTTTCCGAGATATTATAACTGATTATCTATCATCAGTATCTGATCGGTGGCAGTCTGACACCTGGTATTCCCCTTTGATCAGCTAGTGCTCACAGTAGCGCTGCGCACAACAAGCACAGCATCGTCCATTTGATGGCAGCTGTATTTGATATTGCAGCTCAGCCCCATTCACTTCAATTGTGGGGAATAGATCATCCGTAAAAAAAATCTTGGAGATTCATTAGACCACGTGTCATCTAACATATCAACAAGCTCACATATTAAAATAATGTAAACCTCCTGCAGCACTAACCTATGCATAAGGGATCATGCACAAGAACGTATGCTGAACGTATGCTGGTCAGTCCGTGCATTGGGGACCGCAATTTGCGGTCCCCAATGCATGGGTGACATCCGTGCGGTTTCCGCAGACGGATGCACACCCATTCAACTTGGATGGGTCATTGATCTGTCTGTACAGCAAAAAAATAGAACATAGAAGCACCCTACAAAAACATTCTGGATCGCAGGACCCATTGAAGAGAATGGGTCTGCATCCGTGATGCGGTGCACAAACGGACTCTGTTTGCGGGTTTCTTTCATTATCTGAATTGCATGCTGTTACCTATTTGTTGCAGTAGTACCATGTTATCTTAGTTATGCCACTCTTATATGTAGTTTTAAGCGTTTATTTTTTTTCTATTTCTCTAATAAAGATATGATTGTATTCATTCATTGTTGGTCTAGTGTATTATTTGTTGGTTTTCGGTATGCGTACATGGTGGAACAATCTGACGTGCATGTGTAGTTTGAATGCTGCAGATTTGACTTCTTAACGTGGTTGTGAACGTCTCACAGAAATTAAATCAGCAGCTGTAGAAAAGGCAGTGCAGGTTCCCACTGAAAAGCATATGGGAGGTGGAACACACTCCAATGAATGTAACTGAATCCACTGCAAAATCCATGCAGAAACCTTAAAGTGCACAGGATCAAGAGAAGAATAAGTTGTCTAAAAAACAAAAGTGCCCTGTGTAAACTATCAATATATAACAATATCTTGAAATCATAACAAATCTGTATCCAACACTATACTGGCATAAGACAGATTATTTAAAAATGCATAATAATGTGACGTCCAAGCAGATAGTGACCAAAACGTGGATCTGGCCCTAATACCACCATGTATGAAAAAAATGCCTGTATCGGGAGCTAGGTGAATGTGCAGTGCCACATACATTTGGAATAATGTCTTGGTTTAGTGTATAATTTTAAATAGTCACCTCCTCTTTTACCAACAAAAACATTTTTGCAGAATGAGGTATAAATTTCCAATGAACCCACAATGATTAAATAATTTTTAAAGGGGTTGTCCCATGATTAATATAAAAAATGAAAATTAGAAATGACACACTTTCTAACAAAGCTAGAGCCAGCCCTGTACCTCACATGGATCCAGAGATCTCCCCATTCATTGCTCTGCTAGATTTATATCAAGCTGGCAGCTCAAGGGGAGGGTCTTCTCTGCTGTAGCTAATGGGGCGTGTCCATGCTCTCCCTATCACAGCTCAGGAGGAGTGTCTTTTCTGCTGTAGCTAATGGGGCGTGTCCATGCTCTCCCTATCACAGCTCAGGAGGCAGTTGGAGGATGAAACTGAGTATGTGCAGCCATCTCAGTGAGCAGGACACATTTTCATGAATAGTTCAGTGGCTATACAACATTTTTAATTACAGGCAATGCAAAAGTATTCAGATCCAGGTGCTAAATTTTTCATGGGACATCCCCTTTTAAGGGTCCCCATGGTCTAAAATAAATAAATAAATCAGACCCTCTCGACAATGAGGAAATGCCCACTCATCAGTCACTGGGTGAAGAATGTGACTGGTGAGCTGGCATTTCCCCTATGCTGAGGGGAACCAAGCAGCAAAGACTAGCAGGGAACCCTGAAGTGCTGGAACAACAACAGCACCAGATCCCAATTGACTGTATTGGAGGGTCCGGTGGTCATCCAAGCCGCTTTCCGACAGATACCGGGTTTCCGAATCCGCCGGGCAAAAAGCATTGTATGCAACGATTTTTGGTCCAGCCGACATTTCTGCTGGATCAGCATGCCGTAGATGTGAACGTGGCCTTTGTAAATCCAAAGTACCATCCGTATCAATGCTATCACATATAAACCAAGTAGGAAGTCCATGTTGATTTGAATTATTTTTTGGATACACACAATGAGGGAGATTTACTTGCCTAAATGTGCCAAAATTCTGACTCAACTTGTGCAAAAAAAGGCTATACAAGCTTTACTTTGAATTTATTTTAGACACTTTTTGGGCCTTCTTTTCGATGCCCGTATGTCCTTGTGAGAAAAGCATCATTCAACTGCTTCCAAATTTGTTGTCCACCATTAGTTATGGACAACGCCCAAACCTCCAAAAGTATCCAAACTCATAGTTCAATTACCAAATATACATTAGGTATGTGGGCAAAGTCTAACTGGAGATCTATTCCGATACCTAATTACCCTATTTTAATGCAAATTAGGGATGTCTTTTTTCAAGCATCCACTGATTTCCTGCAGACTCTTCCTGAAAGGGTGAAACAGTGTGTTTCTCCGTTGTTAGCCATTTGCCCGGATAATGATATTCCCTCAGCAATAGACCTTTATAAACATCCACTGATGACGAATTGTTCTCCGTTCCATATTAACTATTGCATTCAACATCTAAGGAAATATCTGACACATTTACCCATCTCGGTAATCCATTCCCCATTTGAAAAAACTAGCCATACAAATTAAAGACCCAAAAGGGAAAATCTCCAAATTGTATGAGATTTTAATGTCTCTATCTAAGGTAAGCAACCCAACCTTTCTACAGCAATGGGAATCCGATCTACATATCGAATTTTCCCCAATGGAGAGGAGACGAGCTTTGCTTTTTCCAACTAGGGTGTCCGGATGCGTCAAGTTACAAGAAAATAGTTATAAAGTCCTGGCTAGGTGGTATTTTACCCCTCAAATGCTCCACCGTATGTTCCCTACTACTACTAGCCCCTTGTGCTGGAGATGCAACAAAGAACTGGGCACTCATGCACATATATGGTGGTACTGTGGCAAAATAACTCCACTTTGGCAAGCAGTATGTGGGGTTTTAGCAAAAGTGAGCGGAGTACACATCCCTATTACTCCGAAACTTTGCCTTTTTGGCCTACACAATGATGTAAAGGGTTCCAAATACATAAAAATCTTGTGTGCTGCTTTGCTGGCCTCAGCTAGACTCCTCATTGCGACCCATTGGAAGCAACAAACAATCCCTACAATTCAGAAATGGACTGTCAAATGTGACCAGATATGTTGGCTTGAGCAGACAGTGCATTGGGACTCTGGGTCCCCACTTAAATTTGAAGCCATATGGAACCCTTGGAGATCCTATGGAGGATTCATACTGATTTAGCTGTTTTATACTAAGCATATGCTTAAGAGTACTTGAATAGCAGCCTCCTGTGTGGTAATGAGCGGGTCTGAGTATATATAGATGAGACTTGCAGACAGCAATTCCATAACATCTGATCGTCCCTAAAACATTGATGATATATGAATCTAGGGTGGGAATTATAGATATCATTTATCTACCCCCTCCCTTTTTCCTTATCTACCCTCCCCCCTTCTTATTTTTGTTTTTTTCTGAGTTTAGTTTAAAGTTTAACACGTGGAGATTAGTGCCGCATGACTGAATGCTTTTCCGTAAAGATTTACTTTATCCGGAATGTTTGATTACAAGAATGATTACAACGTCATATAGATGTTCCTGATGTACGTTATGTCATCTTTTATCTGTATCTTATCTGAATGGATATGTATCCCTTGTATCAAACAGTCATTATATTTGTCTTATTGGCTGAAAAAGTAAAAAGATTTTTAAAACAAATTTGTTGTCCACTAAATGATTTTTCATATTTCTCCAAGAACATAATCAATGAAATGGGATTTTAAATAAAACGTTTAAAAAATGTTTATTACCCATACAGGGATTTTTTTTACCTGCCACTTAGAAAATCTCAATAGCTGCTTGTGGCTCGCTTTTGTAGAAATGCAATTTTATCAGATGTTTTGTTTATAAACATTGTGGTGTTTTATCTTTTTTTATTATTGTGCACAAAAATCCTCTTTTCTTTTAGTCACTCAGTGGAAGCCATTTTAATTGCTCTACCCATGTGCCTTATTATGAAATCAACATTGGCCATAAAACGAGAGCTTTGAAGATGCAATCACTCACCGCTTAGAATTTGCTGCACAGCTTCATTTCCCATCTGTGCTGCTGTAAAACCTTGCAGAGAGATGATTGACGCATCCGAGCCAAAGCTCAACAGAAGACGACACGTCTGCACGTGACCTCCCAGTGCAGCTCTGTGCAGGGCTGTTTGCCCAAGTGTGTCCAAGGCATTCATCTTGGGGGAAAGAACACAACATTATTATAAAAAAAAAAAAAAATCTAAGTAACATAGTACTTTGAAAAGATACCAGCCTCTTATTTTTCTCTGAAAGCATGACTTTCAACAGTAGAAATCAAGGTAATAGAGCTGAGAAGGGAATCTTTTTTCAGATCAATGTAACTAATGCAATTTATCAGTGCCAATAGTTTTAAATTGGTACATTCAATTTCACCATATTTTATCTAAAAGATCTTACTATAAAACAAATTTTTAAAACGGGGTTCTGCAAGATTAGAAAAAAGGTGGCTGCTTTCTTCCAAAAACAGCACAACGCCTGTCCACAGGTTTTTTGTGATCTTACATCTCGCCTGATTCACTTTAATGGAGCCGAGCTGGAATACCAGACGCAACCTGTGGACAGGTGTGGTGCTATTTTTGGAAAGAAGTAGCCATGTATTCTAATCATGGAGAACCCCTTTAAATGCCAATGCTGAGGAGAAAAATATAGCTTTTATGGCTTTTAGAATGCACAGATTAAAAAAAAAAAAAAACAAGCGCAGCATCCTTAAAGGTATTGTCCAGGTTGTAGATTCTGATGACTTATCCTGAGAATAGGTCATGTACATCTCTAACCCGGATGACCACATGTGTAATACAGCTGACACCCACTGGCAATGACCAGGATTGGAGATAACTTTGATCCTGGTCATTTAACCCCTCAGATTCCACACTCAATAGCGACTAAGGATTCTGAAAAGTTAGTCAGAGGGAGGGTGCTCCATTTGACCTACTCTGTGAAATTGCAAGGTGCCAATTGGTGGCTATGGCAGTCTGGGGCATTGTGAAGGCTCCAAGGCCAGTCAAAGTAAGCTACAGCAGGGCTTAATAGGAAGCCTGGAAAAATAACGAAGACTACAATAGTATGAAACTGCAGTCTATGGTATAAGCAATTTAATGATTTGTTGAAATCCTCTAGGAATTTTTAAATTCAAACAAATTAGAATTTAAAACGAACATACGCTTTCCTAATTTTATATATAAAATATTGCTGCGTCTGAAAATGCCCAAACTATTAAATATTGTCGGGCATATTTGTATCTGCACATTAAGGTCTGACAATATTAGAACCAAAATGGAGATTCACATTCCCTTTAAGAGGCCAAACTTTCTGTTGGAATAAGCCAGAGAAGATCATGATGGTCACTGGCATACAATGTATATTGTTTTAAAAGTTATTGCCAACAGATGTGGTATCTTAAGAGAATGTAATGGGTCTCACATAAACTGTCTCAAATACCGGGGTCAAGAGAGGTTATTGCTTAAAAACACTGGTCTCATTGAGGGGATATAGCAAGTTGTTGTTTTTCTTCTCTTAAAAAGGGTCTATTCAGAGGAGCTGATATTTCAAACATCATTAGTCAATAGCTGTGACAATTAGGTGTATACAAACCAGGGCAAAAGCTAGAAGTTTATGGTTCTCTTATCTGACCATAAATAAGATGGTCTGTTGACTGTCAAAATGGATCCGTGATGTCTGGGAAAGTGATCCTAAAGTGTCAGAAAGAGTACCTCCTAATTGATTTAAGTTGGGAGAGACCAAAGGTTAAGAGGTATAATAAAGCCGGATATATATGTTAATTCTAAAAGTTGCTATATGATACAACAGTGCCATCAAGTGGTAGATGGGCAAAAGGAATGCCAATTAAATGACATCATCCCCATGATTACCATACGTAACACCCACCTTATCTAATTGGAAATCCCTAATCCAAGAGGGGATGGGCATAGATAAGGATGTGGATATCTAAACCAGTTTTTGGGGAAAAAAAAAAAACTAAGATCACTTGAAAGATCACTTGAGACAAAGAGGACTTGAGCCAAACATCACTTGGAACTTCTTCAGGGAGAACACTTGGGAATTGATACATCAGCATCACTTCACACACCAGGGACATACCACAGGACGGGATAGATCTGAATCTTGGAAAGCTGGGTCCCTTCTAAAAGCTCTTTATCCCAAAGCAAGGGGTAATGTATAATCCATTTTATTTGCAGTAATTATAAATCGCTCCAATTGGCATATAGTTGAGACCCCATTATTAGTGGGTCAATAGTGTTAAAACAATAATTTTATGGGAAATTTTAATGAACGTGCACATCATTAGAATTCCTGTAATATTGCTATCAGAGTGGAATCTCTGATCGGATTTTATTATCCGTAGTTAGGCCAACGGGCGTATTTATAAGATGTCTCTTACTGCCATATTCTCTGATTGAGCATAAGGGATTTTCCACAGATTCATTTCTATTATTGTTTTTTTTTGTTGTTGTTGCATTATAATATTTTGATTACCAGTATATTAATCGGTAATAATTTGATAAAAAGGAAAAGTAGTATTATATTGTACTTAAGTCAGCCTGTAAACGGTGGAGCACCATCTTATGGTCAATTTTGATATATCTTTGTATTCATTTGTATGCCATTTGTACTGCTTGTATTTATAATAAATTATATTTTGTATAATTAATTGCACCCTGTTTCATTAGCTGCACAAATTAACTTTAGATCTCATCAATAAAAGAACTGGCGTTTATATGTCCGCCAATTAAATTTCCATTTTAATTTTTAATTTTTTTTTATTTTTCATAAAAAAAATCTGAAATCATAATTTTTATAATTTCATATTTTTATATATGATAAATACCCGACATATAAAACATTTGCATCCTGTATGATGAATACCACAACATAAAAAAATTAAATGCCCAAACTGCTGTTTTTTGGTCACCACGTCCTCTGAAAAAAATTGAATACGAAATTATCAAAAAGTTGTATGTACCACAAATGGTACCTATAAAAACTAAAGCTCGCCCGCCCCAACTCTCTAAACAGAAAGGAAAAAAAAAGTTATAGATATAGATTATGGAGATGCAATAAGATTTTAGATTTGTTTAAAAAAAAAAAAAAAAAAAAAAAGAAAAGGGTTTTATTGTTTTTGAAATAGTAAAACATAAGAAACTATCCAAGTTTGGTATTGCTGTAATCGTATTGAGCCACTAAAGCCAATTATGTCAATTTTAGTGCACAGTAAATGCCCTAAAAACAAAACCCAAAATTAATTGGCAGAATTGCTATTTTACACTATATATATATATATATATATATATATATATATATATATATATATAATTTTCTTGTTTTGTAATACAAGATATGGCAAACTGGACGATGCTATTAAAAGAAACAATGTGTCCCCCCAAAATCAAGCCTCATGTGAGCATTTGAGCGGAAAAGTAAAAATAAAACATATAGGTCTTTGAAGGCGAGGAGAAAAAAAAGCAAAAACAAACACCAGAAAAATAAAATAAAAATTGGCCTGGTCCTGTAGGAGTTACCCTTGCATAAAAAAGCAATCATATTTGGAAATTGATGTCTCTCATTTAAGCAGAACTGAGAAAACACAAGTCTCCTTCCTACACTGTATGGCTTCGGTCCTTTTCCTGCTTGTTTCTAATTACAAGGGGTGGGATCGACTTTTCATTTCAGCATTAAAACCCTCAGAAGCAGTTTGTATTGAAACGACACAAAGAGATATCATTGCAGATAGATGGCCAAGATACTCCAATTAAATTACCGTACTAATCCTGTTGCCAGGAACGGGGGATGAATCAGAGTCTGAGTAGCAAAGTAATTTTCATAAAAGCCGAATGTCTTTGAGGTACTGTAGGATTTTCAGATAAATGTACTGACCTAATATTCTAATTGTACCTAACCCTGAGCTAAGAAAGAGAGGAATAGACCGCACAGCTTGGTACAAAAGCAACAATATCAACTCCATGCAAAAAAGAAGACTTTCTACTTAAATGTGACATTTTACCTTTGCTCCATGTTTATGCAGAACTTCAACGACATCATTGTGTGCTCTTTCAGCAGCTACATGTAAAGGCGTCATGAAGCTACAACAAAGTAAGAAATAATGCAGTATTTAAATCCTCAGTCTCAAACGTCTCACTCTTCCCCATTTCAAAATAGAATATCGTGCAAAGTATCGCATTTTGAGGTCCCCTTTGCTCAGGGGTATGGATGATTTAGCTGACTAGAGTGTGACACTTTGAGCCTAGAATATTGAACCTTTTCACAAAATTCTCATTTTAAGCTGCATTAATGCAATTCCTTTTAACTTGCATTACTGAAATAACTGGACTTTTGCACAATATTCTAATTTTTCGAGTTTCACCTGTACCTGTAAGGATACTTTCACACTAGCGCTATTCTTTTCCAGTATTGAAATCCGGAAAAGGGTCTCAATACCGGAAAGAAAACGCATCAGTTTTGTCCTAATGCATTCTAAATGGAAAGCAATGCGTTCAGTGTGCATCAGGATGTCGTACGCTCCGTCCCTTGTACGGTATTTGACAGGACATAATACCGCAGCTTGCTGCTGTATTTTTTATAACCAAAATCCCTGAACAATACCGCACTTAATTTCCACAGAGATGTATTAATGCTGGATCCAGATATTGCCGTATCGCCAGATCCAGTTTTCCGGTCTGCGCATGCGCCGGGATATAGTAGGAGCGGGTTTCTCTTTTGCTCTTTGGAAAAAAAATAATACTGTATCCGTTATTCCGGATGATACCGGATCCGGAAAAAAAAGCTTTCCGTTTGTATACGGATTGCCGGAACTGCCTGCCAGATTCTAACAACGCTAGTGTGAAAGTACCTTAAACAGGAGGTCACACAACTGTGCAAAGAAATTGGATGGGTTAGGGGCTGTTCACATCTAATTTTTGCTGTACTTCAAGTGTAAGCACTAGAAACGTATTGCTCGATGCACCCATAGACTATAATTGGGCAAACGTAGTTCAAAAGTGCATAATTTTGACTCTGTTTGATGCTGTTTATGGACACAAAGCATACCAGGGTTTTATGTTCAGCATGAAACGCATAAAAAATATATAGTTTTTTATTTATTTTTTATTATTAATTATTTTTACTTTTTAGTAAATGAGAAAGGGTAAATTAAAGGGGTTGTGTCTCTTCAGAAAATAGCATTTATTATGTAGAGAAAGTTAATACAAGGCACTTACTAATGTATTGCATCAAGCCAGCAAAGGAAGCAATATGGATAATAACATTTTTCCATCACATTATATATAGTAATATAGTTTACAAGGCCGAAAAAAAGACATCTGTCCATCCAGTTTCGGCCTGTTATCCTGCAAGTTGATCCAGAGGAAGGTTTCCATGGTTATGAGCACCCTGCAATCCAGCAGCGGTAGCTGTGCTTGCACACTGTAGAAAAAAGCCCCGACCTCTCCGTTTGCTGGGACTGCGGGAGTGCGCATAGACACTTTTTCCTATAGTGTGCAAGCACGGCCACTGCTGCTGGATTGCAGGGTAGTAGTAACCTCTGGATGTGAGCAGTGTATAATACGAGGGAATAATGAACCCAGCCAGGAGGCAATGTGGACAATTGCAATGCCATTTGGTGAAGACAACCCCATTAAGACATTACATTTTCAACCGTCAAACGTATTATTCTTTTTTTTTCTTCTTTTTCAGATGATGCCTTCAAATCCTCATAAAAAAAAAATATTTTCCAAAAAACCTGCAATGGTTTTTCTTTGGCTGAAACCCAGCATTCATGCCAGATCCTTGCTGGATGCGTTTAGTGCAAGCTGTGAAAGGTAGTATCCAGCGATGGTGGATCTGGTGCAATCCAGCAGGCTGTTATCTGGTGGAACAGCCTGCCGAATCAGGTTACCAGTGATGTTAATGGAGCCTAAGAGCTCATTCAGATGGCTGTATGTGTTGCTCCGCACCCGTTCCGTATTTTTGCATTAATTTCCGCATCCGTTGTTCCCTTTCACGGCCCCCGCAAAAAATATGGATCATGTCCTATTCTTGTCCGCAATTGCGGACAAGAATAGGCATTTTTTTTTTAATAAGAGTGGTGCCCATGTGCAACCTGCAAATTGTGGAATGCACACAGGCCAGTATCCGTGTTTTGCGGATCCACAATTTGCGGACTGCGAAACACATACGGCCGTCTGAATCAGCCCTATGGCAGATGGCGGACAGCATCCGTCACTTTACAGTTCCATTGTAAAAACATATCCGTTTAAGACCTCATGCCACGACCGTTGTTCTGGTCCGCATCCGAGCTGCAGTTTTTGCGGCTTAGATGCAGACCCATTCACTTTAATGGAGCTGAAAAAGATACGGACAGCACTCTGTGTGCTGTCCGCATCCATGGCAAAACACACAACGGTCGTGTGCATGAGGCCTAACTTGGACTTTCTGGCTGGACTCTGCAGGATGGAAGTGTAATATATTAAAGGTTTTCTGTCGTGAGAAAAATCGTTATGTAGCTGACTGACATTAGTGCTGTGCTAATAGCAGAACATAACAGTATGATTTATTACTGCCTGCCTGCCGCCGTTCCCTCAAAATACAGACTTATAATATGCTAATGAGCCTCTAGGTGCTAGTGGGGAGTTGCTGCAGCACCTAAAGGCTCCATCTTCTCACCCTTTGGCACGCCCATGTACAGTTGATTGACGTCAGCGTTCTCTGCAGTGTCCCGTAAATCCTGCGCTGTGCCGTTTAGTATTCGGCACAGGCATGCGCCTGCGGAGAATACTAAACGGGATGGTGCAGGCATGGGATTTACGGGTCACTGAGGAGAACTCGGACGTCAATCAACTGTACATGGGCGTGCCAAAGGGTGAGAAGACGGAGCCTCTAGGTGCTGCAGCAATGCCCCACCAGCACCTAGAGGCTCATTAGCATACTATAAAAGTCTTTATTTTGAGGGAACAGTGGCAGGCAGGGAGATATAAATCATACTGTTATGTTCTGCTGACATTAGAACAGCACTAATGTCAGTCAGCTACATAGCGATGTTTCTCATGACAGAAACCCTTTAAGCTCTTGCATCCTTCCCCCCCAAAGTATAGGTTAAATGTGGGACGCAGACATGATGTGAACACAACCTTAACGTGAAATGGGTCATCAGAAAATGACCCACTGTTTGAATTGAGTTTATGAATATGTTTTTGGTTATTTCGTTTTCACATTTTCCATGTCACCATATTAAAAACACTAAATATCTTGAAATCTTGCAGTTTTCACATTGACCACTAAGCCTCACACTGGGGTGACACTTCCTGTTCAATAGGGATCATTTCTCAACAGCCATATTATTACCATTATCAGAAATTCACATCTGTGTCGGAGGCACCGTTCAGGGCTTCACTTGCAGATTCTGTTTAAGACACCAGAAAAAAAATCCTGCACGCTGGATAAATTCCAGACTCCGAAATGGAAACCCATTCTAGTCAATGAGTTCCATTCAGTGCCGTTGGGGTCAGCTATGTACCGAATCTGGCACTAGAATGGAGAAGAATGGTGGAAATAGATAGTGGTGATGTGAACCACTATTCACAACATGCTCACGTCCTCCCCCTCTATGCACAATGACCTCCGCACAGGTCATGGAGCATGCCTAGAAGACTCTCTCATAAAAGTCAATGAGTCATCTCCTAAGGCCCATGTAGCTGATGTAAGACATCTCTCTAAATGCTGCTCAGGCAAGATGGCTACCCCCCAACAAAAATTACAATAGGAAAATAAAAACATATCTGGAATTAATTATTCATTTAGATGAAAAGCCTTAACATTCACACCGACAAGTAACTACGGTTTCACCAGGCTTGACAACCTTCTGAAGAAGGAGCATTTTGCCGTCCTATAAATTGCAAGGCCACAAACAGAACACATACTCTTTGTTCTTCTCATTGACGCTGGCTCCCTTCCTGAGCAACAACTCTGTTATCTGCTTCCTTTTTGGATGGAGAGAGGCCACTGCACAGTGCTGTAAGAGGGAGCACAAAGAAACACAAGTCAACACCTAGGTAAAGTATCTGAAGGCGCACTTAGATGGTGCAGCATTATAGGACATTGTCTCTATCACTGTTATATATTCCTAGGGCAGTCTTTCCACAGCTCACACAGATGGAGTCCTTCAGTCATTTATCAAACGTCTAGCTCAGAGATACAATGCGCCAAGCAAAATGTAAGAGGGTGATCAATGGTAAATTATGCTCCTCTGAAAACAATTTCGATTTTGTAACTGCAGTGCCAAGGATGAGCAATGCCCATGTCATCTAGGCGAGTAAGAAGCCAGAGAATAAATGGTCTCCTTGGTACACCGGGCTGAAACCAAGCATCGCCTCTGAAAAACTTTCTGATAGGCAGTGAAAAAGCAGAGCTCACCGAAGGAACTGGAGAGAGACTGTATTCAGAGGGACTCATTTTTAACATAGGCAGGCATGAAATAAGCCATCACACCCACACCAACGGCACAATCTTCATCCATGTGAGGGTTGAGATGGCAAGTGGAATTGGGGAATAATTCACCTTTCATTTCATATGAGGATATGAAGATCTGCTGTACGACACACTGTGGGGGCGACTTATCAAAACTGGTACAAAGGAAAACTGGCTTAGATGATCTGAGTAACCAGTTTCCTTTATAACGGTTTAGATAAATTGCCCCATCTCTAGCGATTCTCATACGGCAGCTTTTGGATGCATTATGTTTAAGAGGACCTGTCACCACTCCTGACATGCCTGTTTTATTAGCTGTATGCATTCCCCATGTAATAACAATTCTGGGGCATCTGTTCCTATGGCTCTATGTTGTACCTTTCCTGTATTATTTCTACTAGAAGTTATGACTGAATTGCTATTAGCCTTCAGTAAGGGTACAGAGGGGTGGTAACTAGTTAGGGGTGGACAGACTGCTCAGACTGACTCTATCCAATCAGTGCCACCATTGTCAGACTTTGCAGGTACACGCCCCCAACTGGTTACCACCCCTCTGTACCCTTACTGAAGGCTAATAGCAATTCAGTCATAACTTCTGGTAGAAATAATACAGGAAAGGTACAACATACAGACATAACAATAGATGCCCCAGAATGGTTATTACACGAGGAATGCATGGAGCATTAAAACAGGCATGTCAGGAGTGGTGACAGGTCCTCTTTAAGTCGATACTAAATGCAGAACAGGTATTGCAAAGACTAAGGCCGTATAAGCTCACAGGTCCATACTCCGGGCTCATTCTGAACTTGTGTGCATTCAATGTCATGCCATATTCTAGTGAAAGCACCCTACTATGGCACACGAGGAGTCTGCTATCACTGATTCAAAAGGACTTGATGTGCCGCCATAAAGGATCCATGCACATCCATCCACATTCATCCATTTAAAAATACATGTCTGTAAAGGTTCTCTCTACTTTGCCTTGCTCAAGAGGGAAATACTGCAAGCACGAATTAATATTGATACATTAACAGTTCAGATTCTTAAAGGGGTTGTGTCACTTCAGCAAGTGGCATTTATCATGTAGAGAAAGTTAGTAGAAGCCACTTACTAATGTATTGTTAATATCCATATTGCTTTCTTTGCTGGCTGGATTCATTTTTCTATCACATTATACACATTTTGATGGTTACAGACCACCCTGCAATCCAGAAGCGGTGGTTGTGCTTGCAAAAAAAAAAAAAAGAAAGAAAGAAAGAAAGAAAAAAAGCACTCGCCTACGTACACTCCCACGGTCCCAATCACCAGAAAGGCCGGGATTGCAGGGTGGTCTGTAACCATGGAAACGAGCAGTGCACAAGGTGATGGAAAAATGAATCCAGACAGCAAGGGAAGCAATATGGATAATCACAATACATTAGTAAGTGCCTTGTAGTAACTTTCTCTACATGATGAATGCTATTTCCTGAAGTGAGACAGCCCCTTTAAGTTGTCTAGATGAAGAGAGGGTCATTCAAAATACGCATCAAAGAAGAAGCCAGAGAGGTCACTTAATTTTGCACAGTTTGACAAATGAGTCTCTCTTAAGGAAGACCTGTAACTTCTCCTGACATGTCTATTTTAGTAATTACTTAGATGCTCCTTGTAATAAAAATTCTGGCAAATCTATTCTAAGGACTGTGTTGTGCCATTCCATTATTATTCTTTCAAGAAGTTATGAAGCACTAGCATTGCTTGCAATGAAGGTCCAGATGGGTGTCCCTGCACAATCTGAAATCATCCAATTAGTGCTGTCAGTGTCAGACTGTGCAGGAACGCACCCCCAACAGGTAAGACCCATGAGGACCTTTACTGCAAACTACTAGCAATCCATTCATAACTCCTATCAGAAATAATGGAGAGAGTCATTAGAACAGATGGTTATTACATACTGAATGCAAGTAGTAACTAAAACGGACACGTCAGGAGAGGTGACAGATCATTATGACCTTTCCGGGACAGCTAGATCTGCAGGACCATAACATGGGACAATTATCACGACTAGCATGAGACAACTTTATTAACAGGCAGATGTCTCTTAACAAATTAGGGTGATCTCTGCCCTGATGTGCACCAGAAAGTGAAGTCTACGCCAGCTACTGCCGAAAGTCATAGTAAATGCGGGGGGGTCACAATGCCCACCCCTTTTTTGCTGCAAAAGTGCCAAAAAGCTGAAAGGTGGCAAATTATGGTGCACACATGGCATGCCATAAACTGCGGCTTTTTTACGTCACAGTAGCGGTGTAAAGAGCTTGACAGATGTCCCCCAATGACAGCCTAATGTATTTTTCCTATGTGAAATCAACTCTTTTACAACTGCGTCTCCATTACAAGACTCAATCTGAGTCTCACTTCAGCAAACGGCATTTATGAAGTTAAAACAAGGCACTTACTAATGTATTGGGACTGTCCATATTGCCTCCTTTGCTGTCTGGAGTCATTTTTCCATCACATTATACACTGCTCGTTTCCAGGGATTACAACCTCCCTGAAATCCAGCAGCAGTGGCTGTGCTTGCGCCATAGGAACCGTGAGAGAGCCACCTCATATCTGTGCCGCAGCAGTGACCGTTACCCATGGAAACGAGCAGTGTATAATGAGATGGAAAATGAATGCAGCCAGGAATAGAGGCAATATAGTCAATCACAATACATGAGTAACTGCCTTATATTAACTTTCTCTACATGATGCATGACATTTGCTGAAGGGAGACAACCCCTTTGAGTATTAAAGGGGTTGTCCGGGTTCAGAGCTGAACCCGGACATACCCTTATTTTCACCCAGGCAGCCCCCCTGAGGCTAGCTTTGGAGCATCTCATGCTCCGATGCGCTCCCTTGCCCTGTGCTAGATCGCGCAGGGCACGAGCTCTTTTGTTTTCAATAACACACTGCCGGGCGGAAACTAGCCGTTTTACTGGCTAGGGCAGCGCTAAATCCCTCCCATCAGTGCCGGTGACATCACCAGGGTTTCTAGCAGCCCCATGGAGAGCCCCGATACGTCACCGGTTCTCCAAAAATTGCCTTTGCCCTGCGCGATCTAGCACAGGGCAAGGGAGCGCGATTTAGCGCAGGGCAAAGGAGAGCATCGGAGCATGAACTGCTCCAATGTTCATGTCAGGGGGGCTGCCGGGATGAAAATGGAGGTATGTCTGGGTTCAGCTCTGAACCCGGACAACCCCTTTAAATAGGAGTTTATGTTTCACAAAGTTAGTTTTTTGGCATCACTGCTTCAATTTCAGGCAAAAAAAAAAATAAATGTTAATTTTTAGGCAGCGCTATTCAAATAACACCATCATTCCTCCGCAAGTACAACCCAAGCCCTCTGTTCTCACCAGTGCGGTCTCATGGGACTGCGGTTGCTTAAAATTGATGATCTCCAAAGCAAGTGTCTTCTTCACTTTGGCCAGGTCTGCCTCCCTGGCAGCTTGTAGCAGAGAATGTCCTTTGAATTCATCTGCAATTAAAACAGGTTTGAGGCGTGAACAACTTTGTATCAAGTCTAGCCATAAATGATTTCCCAACACCTAAACAGTAGAAATACCTGACACTATCATTTTAGTGTTTTTACATATGCAGTATTAATGACACCATGAGCAGAACATACTAGAGCCCAGCTGTAATGCATCGGACTGGTGACAGATGGATAGAAGATAACAGATATAAGGCTACAGTCACAGAAACAAAAAAATGAAAATGAGACACTGTCAGTTTTTCATGGCCATTTTGAAACCAATTTAGCATCTTTTTTTTATGAATAAAATTCCAACCCCTGCAGTATACATAATGTCCCCCATAGTGGCCCCCAGAAGTAATAATGTTCCTGGCCATGTGAATACCCCACTGACTTCACACAGCCATTTTTCACTGTAGTGTGAATGTAGCTTAAAATTTATACTACAAACATTTGTCTGCCCCTTTCATTAACTGATACACTGTTACTACTGATACACCGCCATGCCACGTCAACAGATTTCAACATTTTCCTATAGTCCCAAGACTGTTTTTGCCTTATCTTGACATATGTCTTTCACTCCCATAAAACTTACGGTAACTTATTACAGCTGAATTGTTATTACTGACCATTAAATATACCCATTTAAAAACTATCAGTGTTGCCTATTTTTTGTTAATGGATCAATTTATACTCAGTTCACTATCTGGACTGCAATTCAATAAGGGGGTGGAAGCTGCGCGCTGGCTCCAGACTCCCCCCTATTCTTATGCTGAATACACTCGTGTTAGGCCTCATGCACATGACAGTGTTTTTTCACTGTCAGTGAATTGGCTTCAGTGGTCAGTGTCCGATTTTGCTTCAGCGTTTTCCTTTTTTTGTCCGACAGGGGGAAAAAAGTAAGGTTAATGAAAAGGTCTTGTAGATAAAAACGAACACTGACGCGGACACAGATGACATACCAGTTGTGCATCAGTTTTTTTTTGACGGACCCATTGACTTGAATGGGTCCGTCCTCTGTTTTCCACTGAAAAGAATAGGACAGGTTATATTTTTTTGAAGGACTGGAATCACGGACGCGGAGAAAAACGGAGGACTATCATATTTTTTTTTTCACAGCTCCATAGAAATGAATGGGACCTCCGCTAAACTGTGAAAAATGACGGAACAGACGCGGATGCACACAACAGTCATGTGCATGAGGCCTAAGGCTGAGAACACCTATTGCTGAATACACTATTATTATGCTGAATACACTCGATATTAATAGGCTACACCCCTGCTTTAAAAACACCCTCAATGACTGTCCCCCAACATGTTTCGCCAGCTAACGTCGCTTCTTCAGGGGATCGGAAAGTTTACGCGTTGGTGGGCGTGGCATGGATCTTTTACACAGTCTCCCACGGTTGCGTCATATCTCTATACCAATTATGTGATCCATTACATTACATTTAATGGTCATCTGCTTAGCCATTGGGCCAGGTATATCAGACGCTCCACCATTAGGAATCTCCACATATCACCTACTATTCTCCAAAACCTTGTGTCATCTTACCTAGTCCCGCGCCGGCCAGTAACCCGCTGCACTGTATCCTGACACAGCGTCGGGTCATAGTGCACATAAGCATGCACTATGACCCGACGCTGTCTGACAAAGTCGCAAGGAGAAGAAGATGGAGGAGCTGTGGAGCGCGTCCCTACAGGAGAGGTCAGTCTTTTATTTCACTGGCACTGGGGACATGGCTAGGAAGGGGAGCTGTGGCACTTGGGGCAAGCTGGTGGCATGGCAGGGCTGATGAGTTTTTATAAAGAAAAACGTTCTTTTAATTAGTTATTTATTATTAGTGTACACGATTAATCGTTGGATTAATCGATGGAATACTCTATTACAAAAATAGTCGACAGCTGCAACCCTACACAGAAGCAACAGAATGGGTGCACAGAGCAGACACCGTGCCCAACAGAGGGAGAAGTGGAGCAGCAGGTGGCATGAAGTGCCGCTGTGACAGACTTACACTATCTAGGTAAAACAACATTCTGTAACTCTGTTATTGCACTTCTTATAAGAAGCTCAGCAACTGGAATTAAGTTTTCGGTAGAGTTGAATATTAGTAATTGTAACGTCCGACTGACCAGTTGCAGACCAAGTTACTCATGGATTCCACCCATACACAACTGTATATGGGCTCATGCACATGATTGTTGGGTGTACTGGCTGTGTGCATTCAGCATTTTGTGGAACATAACAGCCGGCCCCTAAAAGTACAGTCCTATCCTTGTCTATAATGCGGACAATAATAGGACATGCTCTATTTTTTTGCGGAACGGCCTTGCAGACACAGAATGCACACAGAGTCATTTCCAGTTTTTGTTGCCGCCCCATTGAAGTGAATAGTTCCGCACATGAGCCGCAAAAAACAAGGAACGGACATGGAAAAAATACTATATTGTCGTGTGCATGAGCCCTATGTCTGATGGGAAAAGACTACATTAAAACTTTTATGTTCAGAAGATATTCCTACACAAAATATGGGACATGGAAAGAGGACTGGACTGGAACATTGTTCACAATCATTTCCTATACATTGAAATATTCAGTACTGGCCATAAACACTTAGCGGGCCCAAGGGTCAGAGAGGCTCCATCTGTGCTACTATCATAGGACACAAAACAACCCTCCCCCTTGCCCATATGTAGCTGAAGGCTAAAAGGAAAAACACATTTCTTGAGAAATTTCTTTATATCACCTACAGGTTAATCTCTCTTTGAGCTCTGGAGTAGGTGCCATGTCCACTGCACTTTTTCCATGGCAATTGACTAGTGTTGGATCTGCACCATGACTCAGCAGCAAGGAGCAAACTTCAACCCGATTCTTGGATGCAGCCTCATGTAATGGTGTAAACTGCCAGAGATCCATGGCATTGACGCACGCTCCATGCTGAAAAAGGACCAATATGTTAGATGACAAAAGTCTTCACAGATTAATCACTTTTTACCATTTCATACATCGCCATTCAGAGTACACAATTACAAGGCACAAACCAACAGAGAGCACAAAACTGCAGTAAAACCTAATGGGCAAGTATACTGAGACACTGAAAAGGGTTATACAGCCCTCTAACCTCTGAGGGTCCAGAAAGGGGCAGGAGAGGTGCATTCAGAACCGCATCAATGTATACACAATGGGAATTTATCATGAGGGTAATATTTCAAGTCAGGTTTGCCCAAGCCTGCGTGGTTTACTTTGCGGTATCACACTTGAGAAATTTGGTGCATCTTCAACTTTACACCTTTGTTCAGAAATGCTGCTTTAAGTTTATGACTTAAAAAAAAAAAATATTAAAAATAATTGAACTCTCCTCATCCACTTGTTCGAGCAGCCCGGCTTGTCTTTTTTCTTCTTCTTTGATGACCTGGGAGGAAAAGGACCTTTGGTGACGTCAATGCGCTCATCACATGGTCCATCACCATTGTGATGGACCATGTGATGAGCGCAGTGACGTCACCAAAGGTCCTTTTCCTCCCAGGTCATCAAAGAAGAAGAAAGACAAGCCGGGCTGTGCGAACAAGTGGATGAGGAGAGTTAAAAAAATGTTTTTATTTTTTAACCCCTCCATCCCTAATTTACTTAGCATTCTGTATTAAGAATGCTATTATTTTCCCTTATAACCATTTTATAAGGGAAAATATTAAACTCTACAGAATACCTAACCCAAATCCTAACTTCTGTGAAGTCCAGGTTTGGGTCTGGGTACCACATTCAGTTTTTTCTCACGTGCGAGCAAAATACATTGCACTCGTGCAGAAAAAACGGAATAACACAATCGCATACAAAACTCACCCCACTGGCAGGCAAAATCGTACGATTTTCCTGCGATGCACCCGCATCCTATCCAGCCCTCACACATGACACCCGTGTGAAAAAGGCCTTAAAAAGTGTAAAAGAAATAAATTATATATATAAAAAAAAAAAAGAACAATGTAAAAATTCTAATCAACCCCATTTCCCCAAAATTAAAATAAACAATAAAAAAACAAACATCATAGGCTTTGCCACGTGTGAAAACGCCCATACTATTAAAAATATAAAAATATTGATCCTATACAGCAAACTATGTAATGAGAAAAACATGAAAATAGGCGATTCATCTTTTTTTGTCATGTCACTTCCTCAAATAAATTGAAAAAAAAGTGTCATACACACTCCAAAATGGTATCAATAAAAACCACAGACCATCCCGCAAAAAATGAGCCCCTACAGAGCTCCATACACATAGAAAAAATACAACAGTAATGGGGGTCTTAATATGGCGATGCAAAGACAAAATTAGTTTCAGAACTATATAAAAGTGTTATCACTGCAGTCATACTGACCCAGAGAATGAAGCTCAATTTTACTGCATAGGAAACGTAAAAACAAAATCCATAAATTGTGGTGGAATTGTGCTTTTTTAAATAATTGTACCCCATTTAAAAAAAATTATCATATGCAACAGGAAATGGTGCAACTAAAAAGCACAACTTGCCCTGGCTATGTGAGTTTGATAAATATCCCCATAACATTTAATCTGTGCAACAAAATAACAGGCAAAGCCCTGTATGAAATGGACTTATTTCACTGTCCGATTGCATTTGACCCCATTTTGCCTACCGTTATAGTGCTAAATATATATATATAAAAATATAACACAAAAAAGGGGCAGTACTCCATGGTAATATATATATATATATTATACAATACAATACAAAAAAAGGGCAGCACTCCATAGTAAAAATTAAAAAATTTGTATTCACCCATGTGGTACAGCAACGTTTCAGCTCAGCAATAGAGCCTAAGAAAGGCTCTATTGCTGAGCTGAAACGTTGCTGTACCACATGGGTGAATACAAATGTTTTAATTTTTACTATGGAGTGCTGCCCTTTTTTGCATTATATATATATATATTTTACTATGGAGTGCTGCCCTTTTTTGTATTATATATATATATTTTACTATGGAGTGCTGCCCTTTTTTGTATTATATATATATATTTTACTATGGAGTGCTGCCCTTTTTTTTATTTTATGTAGTGGGTAATTGCTTATTCCTATAAGGCATTGTACCCACTCATTGCTATTGTCTGTGATATATATATATATATATATATATATACACACACACACACACATATATATACATACATACATACATACATAAAGTAGGTAACAAAGCAGCACTTCAGTCTTTTATTAAACCCAATGCAACGTTTCAGCTCATCTCTATGGAGCCTTTGTCAAGCAGTGATAACAGTGCTCACAACGAGCGTATATATAGGATATATAGGGGTGATGCTCAAATACATATCATTATCTCCAATCAATCAATAAACATGATTCAATTTTTTTTTTAATAAAAACAATGTGAATCAGGATAAAGTGCATTAGGGTACTTTCACACTTGCGGCAGAGGATTCCGGCAGAATGTATGCACACTGATGGGATCCCGATCCGTCTGACAAATGCCGGATCAGTCTCTTCAGTGTCACCCGGAAAAAACATATCCAGCATTTATTTTTTTCACATTATTTGCAGTCTGCAATGGATCCGTTTTGCCGGAACACTCTGGGCTGATTCAGCAATAATGCATTTCAATAGGAAAAAATGCTGGATCCGGCATTCTGGCAAGTGTTCCGGAATTTTGGACTAAGATAAAACCGCAGCATGCTGCGGTATTATCTCTGTCCTGAAAAGGCAAATAGACTGAACTGAAGGTATCCTGATGCATCCTGAACGGATTGCTCTCCAATCAGAATGCATGGGGATGAAACTGATCAGTTATTTTCCGTTATTCAGCCCCTAGGACGGAACTCTAGGCCGAAAAGAATAACGCTAGTGTGATAGGACCCTTACATAGTTATAATATCAGGATCAGTAGTCAAACATTGATTTAATGTACATGATATATTATATTCCTCAAAATTTATAATTATGATTCGTTGATGCTCATACACAAATCATAAAGTGCACCTGTGCTAAAAAAGTGCATAACTGCGCTAAGTTAAAAATCACGATGCGCTCACCCATAATAATCCCACATGTGATGGCTGTGTCGACATGAATAATGCCGACAGACTCCGATCCACATTTATGAGGGTATGCGACCTCCAGTTGTTGCTGGGGTTTGGGTTCCCCCATTTATAGACATTCCTCTCCTTATTAATAATACTATAATTCAGGTAATTACCTGCTATCGTATGTATATATATATATATATATATATATATATATATATATATATATATATATATATATATATATATAAAATAAAAAATCCAGCGGGAGCATCAACCTAGATATGGGTGCACTATCCAGCATAGGGTAGAGGCAATACCCTGAGTATTGTAGAGGCGAAAGAATCCGGAATGCACTCCAAAATAAATGTGAAATAAATGATTTATTCACCCATAAAAATGGCAAAACTTGCGACGTTTCGGCTCACAAGAGCCTTCCTCAAGCAGGCTTGTGGAAGGCTCTTGTGAGCCGAAACGTCGCAAGTTTTGCCATTTTTATGGGTGAATAAATCATTTATTTCACGTTTATTTTGGAGTGCATTCCGGATTCTTTCGCCTCTCTCTATATATATATATATATATATATATATAAACACATATATACATACACACACACACACACCCCTTACCATTTGTGTTATCACTTTTCACACGTAAAACATTCCACTAAACAATCACAATGGATGACTTTAACCAAAATTATCATTTCTTGTGTTAAAGGGAGTCTGTCACCACATTTTAGCATGTTAGACCGTTAAAATAGGGTTATGTGATCCAGCCAGAACATAAAAACGGTACCTTTGTGGTAGAAAACGGACTTTTCAATTTGCAGAAAACGAACTTATAGGATTATCTTCTGAGCCCTCTCAAGTGCCCAGGGCGGTCTCTCAATCCTCGGAGCCCCAGGCAGCACCTCCTAAACGGCTGATAACTACGCCCTCCGTGCGCCTCTGCCCGCCCATTTACTCCCCTCCCCTGTCCCTTTCCACTGCGGCTGTGCGGTACAAATCGTAGCGGGCGCATGCGCAATAGGTATTGCGATGCCCTGCCAGGAGCGGGCATCGCATTGCGCATGCGCCCGCTACGATTTGTACCGCACAGCCACAGTGGAAAGGGACAGGGGAGGGGAGTAAACGGGCGGGCAGAGGCGCACGGAGGGCGGAGTTATCAGCAGTTTAGGAGGTGCCTGCCTGGGGCTCCGAGGATTGAGAGACCGCCCTGGGCACTTGAGAGGGCTCAGAAGATAATCTTATAAGTTCGTTTTCTGCAAATTGAAAAGTCCGTTTTCTACCACAAAGGTACCGTTTTTATGTTCTGGCTGGATCACATAACCCTATTTTAACGGTCTAACATGCTAAAATGTGGTGACAGACTCCCTTTAAGTTTAACAAAAGACAATATTTTAGCCAACCAATGACAAAATAGCATTGTTTGAAATTTCTTTCTGTGAGATAATGTTTTTAAGTTGGTACGACTGTAAGGGCTAACACGTGTAGGCTGTGTCAGTGTATTGATTGTAAACAGTTCAGTTATCCACCTGCTTCTGTATAAGGCATTTGGCCACCTTTCTTGGTGTATTCGCAGGCAATTACTGGAGTTTTTATAGGCGAATGAAGGAATTGTATGCGAGCTACTTTACAAGTATTACACACGACTATCAATTGTCAGACCACTTGGATGTTTGCAGAATCAGGTTGCAATCTTCAGCGTCAGAAAAGTCACTCACCTTAAGTAATAATTCTGTGACTTCAAAGTGTCCATAGGAACAAGCATTATGCAAAGGCACTAACCCGCTATAAGTGAGTAAAAAAAAAAAGCAAAAAACAGAATATTAAGAAAAGTGTAATTTTGAAAATGAAATAATGTCAGGATAGCATATACACACAGAAATCTCCAGGCACATTAGTCTCATCACATAGAGCTTGGATATACAAAAATCTCAGAGGTCAAACGGGGCACCGCTTAGTTCCAGTAGCTAAGTGGAAGTCTGGGAGCCGGAAAAGTGAAAAGCCCAGCGACAAACTGAAACTTGGGAGAGAAACTACAAAGACTTATTTGCTAACTCCACTACTGAAAAAGGTTTACCTCAGTGTGGTGAACATATAATTCTTTCAACATTTAATTCCGCCAAGTAAAGTAGCTGATACAATGTGATACAACGGAGAATTTTACTGCGAATCTTAAAAGAAGTCCCAGTGAGTAAAGCACTGAAAAGATAATGAAAAGTAAGCAACCGTCTAAAATACCTTAGGGGAATGTATTGAGGCTGGTGTTTCTAACAGCAATCTTATTAGGAACTCTCTGGCATCCGGTGTATAAAAAGTATTAATAATCTTAACATTAATGATTTGGGCTCATACTGGGGAGGTCTGTGCGCCTAAAAATGAAATCTATGGATTTTTTGTGTAATGTGCAGCAGTTTTCTGGCATGCATATTGGTCACCATCAGGCTGCGAAGGTCTCACCAAGCTCGCCTCCTAACCATCCATTCTTTCAAAAAGTGACGAGGGTAAAAGAAAACTACTAACATATCACACGTGGAGCAAAACTGTACCTGCGCCAAATCTGTGTCTTTTCTACTACAGAAAACTGGCATAGAGGATTGATAAATTCACCATTGTGTTTCAATTTCTCACCAACTCTGTACATCTTTATTGAACTCGGAAAACTGACTTTACAAGTTGCAATAGTATACCACACCACTGTTCAATGAAGAGCCTAGGGCCCACCAGTAAAATTCTTTCTGGGGGGCCACTGTACAGCTACATATATTACCTGACCCCATGTTTGCAATTCCCTAAAACTGCGCCAAACACATTCATTTTCAGTAGTGGTGCACTGCCTAGGCTGTGCCTCAGACTGTTCTGTCCATGAGCCCTCGTCAGAATCCTAGAAACTGGCTCTCGTCTTGACCCGCTTAACCATGTGAGCCAGGAACACATGATCACACAGAGGCAGGCAGCCGCAAGACACTGCAAGATGACTGATGAAGGGGTAACCTACAGTGACATCGAGAAGGTCGGTTTCTGGGGAAAGAGGAGACCAGTTGACCTGCCTCTGTGCCTAGAAGTCATCTCACTCTCCTGATGCATCTATAAAGATAAACAGTTTTTTTTCCTAAATAAGCTGCCCAGCTCTTACATGGACACATAGGCGGGTTGAGATACAGTATTCTGTACGTAGCGCAGTCAGTGTACTGCTATGTGCCACTTGAGCAGGGGGTGGTGGATTATGGGCCTACCCAGTATTCACATGATTTCCTGTGCGCCCTGTCAGATGGGTGCTGCAAAGAGGGAAACCAGCCAAGAATTAGAAAATGATTTGGAAAAAAAAAAAAGCTTCATCGCCTTGACCTGAGATGACCTGACAAACAATAAGAAGGCTACACTTAATTTACCTCTTAAAGATAATAAAAGGTAAAGTGCACAAATACAAGGATCATGTAAAATCAAGGACAGACAGAAAATCACAGTTTAACAAAGTAGTTATTTTCTTTTTATTATTTTTTATGAATATACAAAAGAATACAATACACAGTTATATAAAACAAATAAATATTTTCAATTTTTCCCTATTTTCACCCTACCTCCCCACCCCCATTCCTGGGAGAGAACCCCCCCCCCCCCCCCCACCCTTTTCCACTCATAATTTATCACATCATACAATATTATTTAAAGGGATTCTGTCACCAGGTTTCACCCCCTCCAGATAAAAATATGGTTATGTTCAGGAAGCTTTAACCATTCCTAATGTGGTCTTATAAATGTAATCTGTAGGCTCATTTTGCTAAAAATACGCTATTACTAACCTGTCATTCATAAAAAATAAGGTGCCCAAGGGGATGTAAATGGCTCCAAGCTGCCGCCCGCACCCACTGCCGTTCGTGCCCAGCGCCGCCTCATAATCTTCTGTGACGCCTCCTGCTATCTCTCCCTCCCTCCCCCCTTCTCCTGCTGTAAGATTGCTGTGACGCCTCCCCCCTCCTCCTGCTGTAAGATTGCTGTGACGCCTCCCGCTCTCCCTCCCTCCACCCTCCTCCTGCTGTAACATCGCAATGTTACAGCAGGAGGAGGGGGGAGGGAGGGAGAGCGGGAGGCGTCACAACAATCTTACAGCAGGAGGGGGGAGGGAGGGAGGCGTCACAGAAGACTATGAGGCGGCGCTGGGCACGAACGGCAGCGGGTGTGGGCGGCAGCTTGGAGCCATTTACATCCCCTTGGGCACCTTATTTTTATGAATGACAGGTTAGTAATAGCGTATTTTTAGCAAAATGAGCCTACAGATTACATTTATAAGACCACATTAGGAATGGTTAAAGCTGCCTGAACATAACCATATTTTTATCTGGAGGGGGTGAAACCTGGTGACAGAATCCCTTTAACCAACCTTTCCAAAAATTATCTAAATAATCCTTCTTTCCCCTATTGTTGTATATTATCCTCTCTATCTTTATCATATTCCCCAGCGATCTCTTTAAATCCGCTACCCAGAGTGGGTCCTTTTCAATCCAATCTTTAGTTACAACAAGTCTTGCCTGAAATAGGAGTTTACAAAGTACCCTATTATCCATTTTTGAAAGCCGAAATTGTTCTGTACCACCTAATGCAAGCCACCGGATCTCCTTCTATTTGCACTTCCAAAATCTTTTTGAAAATATCCGCTTATCCCTGACCAATAACGAAACAATTTGGGACATCTCCAGACTAAAAATGGTAGAGGCCCTGCTTGTTCCATACCACATCTAGGACATTCATCCGAGGATTTCAGACCCATCGTTTCAGCAACACTGAGAAACCCCATGAGAGGCCCTGATTGAGTTTAACAAAGTATTTCACACAAGAGCACAACACAATGATGGAAAAATAAGGGGGTGAGTCACCAGTTGTACAGGAGTCTGTGTTGCAGTTATTAGTGCCAAATTTATCAAATGTCACATAACTGTTGTGCGAATAAGCCCAAAAAGTCACAAAGCTCCAATTTGCAACATTTTGGAGAGCAGGGCTGGATAAATGGCCCTCGTAGATTCATGTGAGGTAAGATTTATCAGTACACGTGCAAGGGGGTAAAATGGTAAAACTGTCCACGGCAAACCGGTAGTGTTCTCTGAAATAGGCGAGAAATCTGACAAGAGGTTTTGAGCAGCACTTGAGTCTTGCACTAGGACAGTGATGGCTAACCTCTGGCACTCCAGCTGTGGTGAAACTACGACTCCCAGCATGATCCACTCATTTCTGTGGAGTTCTGAGAACAGCCAAGCAAGTGTACATCTTGGGAGTCGTAGTTTTACCACAGCTGGAGTGCTGGAGGTTAGCCATCACAGCACTAGGGTAGGTAACTGCTGTCACACTGATCTTGCATTTTCTTATTTAGCAAAGGGTGCACCACCAATGTCAGATTGAGTGGGAGGTGGGTCACAATGGGCTAAATGCCAATGACACTTTTCTGCAGTGATTGATTGCTGCGGTCAGACCGCTGCCAACTGGTATTTGTGATATATTTAGGGCTAGGTCCTGGAGTGGGCATTATTGAGTCACAATATGGGGGTGTTCTCCACATATTATTCTGGCCATCAGAAAGAGAGCTCTCAGGATCGCAGTGGATCACGCCAGTTGGAACCCTTGCACTCTGATGTTTATCATCTATCCTGTGGATAATTCCTTTAAATGCAGGGAAAGATGTTTGGCATGGGGCTGACAGAACAGTCAATGCTTGGAAGACGGAACACTTTCTTTGCCCATCTCTAACCTCTGAGGTGAAATAGAATTGGATATCTTTTAATTTAAAAAAAAGGAAGGAATTATTGGCCTACAACTATGGATGACAGCAGGACGAGACTCTGGTGCCAAAGGGCTCTTCTGTGCAAGGAACCATTTAACAGCAGGACACAGAAATCTGGCAGAGAGTGAAAGCAAAGCTTTTTGTGAAGAATTGATACAGCGTCTTAGATAGGAACTGTTTGACACCTAGTGAAGGGAACGTAGGTTTTTGTAATATGCATCTAACCACTTCTTTCTGGCAATTACTACTGGATTTGTCTTTTTGTAATAACTGAACTCTGTTATCCTTGGCAATATTATAATTATCACTATAGGTCTGTGTTTTTTTAATTTATTTTAAAACCAAATCAAGATTTTTCAGAAATAATACAAAGAAATCAAGTAGAATGGAAGGGGTTTGGATTTATTTAAATAGGTTACCCAACCCCTGAAATGCTCCCCCTCACACACAATGCTCACACCCGCGATGCTAGGGAGGTTCGTTCCCGTCACCGTCTGCTATTGGATGATGCCAGATATTTTCATCCACGCAACAGGGAGATGCAGCAGTGGGCGTGCGGGCTTCAGAAGCGATGCGGGTGCCAGGGGGCGAGGTAAGTACATTGTGTATGAGGGGCCCAGGCATATGGGGGGAGCATTTCACGGGTTTGGATTTATTTAAGTTGACCACTAACACACACATCCACTTTTATCCACATGTTTGCCCTCAAAGTAGAATTTTTCTCAAAGAAACATTTTTTAATTACCATTATTGGTTCTTTCAAAATAAAATATGTGATTGCACAAACACAACAGACCTGGACATTGTACTTACCCCTTATCCTTCGCATGTACGTCAGCACCATGCTGAAGGAGCAGTTGGACAATTCGGACTCTATTGTATCCTGCCGCCAAGTGTAATGGTGTAGACTAGAAGGGGGAAAAAATATAAAAATAAATTCACAAAAAGGCGATATGGACATGTCATGTATATGTAAAACAACATATTTAAGTAAAATCGAATTAGATACATATATAGGGTTAATTTAGAAAACTGGTGTAATGTAGAACTAGCTAAGTCGCCAATAGCAACCAATCAGATTCCACCTTTCATTTTCCAAAGGAGCTGTAAAAAATGAAAGATGGAATTTGACTGGTTGCTATGGGCAACTAAGTCAGTTCTACATTACACCAGTTTGATAAATGACCCCAATAGTCCATTAACAAGTCACTCCAAAGTTGCAACTGTGCAGGTCTTGGTATTTGAGCGGTTTTTCCATTTTTTATTTTATTTTTATAAAGTTTTTAAATTCTCCCCTCTCCCAGCTAGACCTTTGGCTTCAAACACACTGACCTGCTTCCTACTGCTCTCTTTGACACATCCCAGTCCCAGCATGTAAGACAACTGGACAGCAGGACGAAGAGTGTTAAGCCCCACCCCTCAGCCGATCACCAGCCAAAGATGGAGGGGGCTCATTATACGCTCTGGAACTTGCATGTACCACATATTGGTGAGTTTTCCGGTCCTGCTACTCAGCCATGATGACATATCATAGACAGGATCGCATCATTACCATAGTTTGTATAGCAGGGTAGTGTTTAGTGGCTCTGCAAGTGGAGGCAACCAGTCCTACTCACATTCTAGGACAGGTCGCTGGCGGCCATTTAAAATAATTCCCGGAGTACATATTTTAACCCCTGTGTTCCCTGTAGGATTTCTGCATCATCCTGACACAAACAGTGAGCGGAACTATATTTCTTGTTTACTTAGAATTTTCACCTCTAGTTTTAGTGTTCATTTAAAAGGCACTGGACACATGAGATTCAAGGGCATTTATATTCTACAGTAATTCCCTCTCACACTTATATTAAAATTAATCTTCAGGCTGTATTTACAAGTGGTGTTTTTACAACTTTCTTTTGCCACAATTTTTGATGGCAAAATATTTTCAACCTGTTGTATAATTTGAATTCATTTCTCATTCCTGCCCTAGAAAAGGAAGAAACGCTCCTCTCCAAATGAAATCTTTTCTGCCTCAGTAAGCATAAAAAACAGCAATTAGATATGCTATACATGGACCAGATTTACTTTCTTATACAACACTGTTTTACTACATGTCCACCCTGCAAAAATTCTAAATCAAGTATAAAATCATCTTCATTAAAATAATCTGATAAAAAAATAAAGCACAAAAAATTATCTACTAGAATCACTAATGTTGCAATAAGGAAGGCAGCTTTTTCAGAGCTCATTGCTATAATTTTGTCTGTAATACTGAATATACAGGTGGGCAAAAATGTACTTTTTTATACACGTATTCATACAGAATTGAAGGGGGTGGTCAATTTCCTAAAACGTCATATAAGCATACATGACTGTATACTGTCCTGGTATCAGTGGAGTAAACGTACTCACCTATCATCTTCCATGTCTAAAGGCTGCAAGATGGCACCGCTGTTTCCTCAGGCTTTTCCTGGGAGCCTGTAATTTAGTGCCTGTACCTGAATTACAAGTACCCAGGAACAGCCCATAAATGGGGAGGGGGACAGCATACTGGGGCAGGTGAGGCACAGTGTACAGTCATGTATACTTGTATGGAGCATACATGACCACGTTTGGCATTTTAATATATAGGAAACGGCCAATCCCTTTAATAGGTGCAGTGAAATACACAACAGCCACGTTTAGATAGAAAGGTATATTTACACTAGTCTGTGGAAAACTGGCATCAACTTCTTAACAAATGTGAACAAATAAAGCTTGTATAAAAGAAAGTAGACCTATTTTTCAATATACGCTGCTTCCTGAATCAAAACCTGACAATTTTCAATCTCTCTGCTTGCTAGCATTTAATTTAAACCCGAACTGCTTACTTTCAGTGAATAAAGATCTGTTCTGGTCATGTGGGGTACCATACACAACTCTGCTAACGGTACTGTAACAAGTCCCACATCTGTGTGTTCATCACAAAGATCCAGACATCTTCTTTCCCTCTGGAAGTAAACAAAGTTCCCCATTCAATGACTGCAAGCAGAAATCAAGTCAAATAGATTTAATAGACTTTTTTAGGGTAATGAACAGGATACACTCCATTATAGCAATGGCACTTTCCCATTGTGTTTAGACTATATGCTTTTTTACATAGTAAAGGACCACAGAAAATTCAAATCGTGCTTCAATATTAACCTGTTTATATGTTTACCCTTCAAGACTAAATCTGGAATGAGTAATCCACCAATCATCGGCTTTTAGTGGATATAAAAAATAAATAAAAATTCAATACCCCAAGTCTACCCCTCACCTACCTAGACCAGGAATGGGCTAACTGCAGCTCTCCAGCTGTTGTAAAACTACAACTCCCAGTACAGGGCTCCAGATGGCGACCAAAATGGTCGCCAATGCAACTTAGAATTTACAAATGGTGACAAGACTTTTTAGTCTTGTCGCCATTTGCGACTATGCCGCAGCTCTGCCGTTGAATACAGCGGTGGGCACAGGAGCTGATAGTTCTCTGCCCCGCCGCCGATGTTCTTCTCAGCAGCACAGAGCACAGTGGAGAAGGAGTCTCTCCCTCCCCCCTGTGCTGCTGCCGCCGCCTCTGCCAGTAAGAAGAGACGGGAGGAGGAGGGGAGAGGCTGTGACCACTGCGCCACCAATGAAGAAAACTGACCTGTAATACAAATACAGGAGGCGGGTGCAGGAATCAAATAGCCGGCACCCGACCTTTGTGACAGGGAGCTGCGATCAGCTGCAGTTGAGTTAACCCTTCAGGTGCAGTACCTGAGGGGTTAACTGCCACTGATCGCAGCTCCCTGTCACAAAGGTCGGGTGCCGGCTATTTGATTCCGGCACCCGCCTCCTGTATTTGTATAAGAAACATTGGTGGCACAGTGCTCCTAAATTTTTCAGTTCAGGAGCCAATGGCTACTAGTTTTTTTTTTAGTCTGGAGCACTGCAGTATGCCCAGTCTGCCTACAGCAGGGCATGATGGGATTTGTAGTTTTACAACAGCTGGAGAGCCACAGTTTGCCCATCCCTGACCTAGACCACTAGGTAAGCAACCAGTACACCTCATCACACAAGCAGGTTTTCCATCTGCATGCAATGCGAGTAGTGAACGCGCAGCTTCCGGACTCAATCCTGACCATTCATTTCAATGGGTCTGTACACACTCGTGTAGTTTCCCATGCATCATCTTTGCATTCAGGAAAAAAAAAATAAAAAATCGCAGCGTGTTCTATATTGTGCGTTTTTCATGAACCTCTGGCCCCACAGACGTGAATGGGCCTTGTGTGAAAAACAGAAGGCAATGTGTTTTTCACTGATGGCGGCTAGGAGATCTAGATTGTTATTCATCATGCTTGTGAAAAATGCATGTGATCCAGATAGAAAAAGTGCACACAGTGAAAAACTGATTGAACTTGTGGGCAAAACCATTGTTTTTTTTCTTGAACAGATCCTGACACAATCCGTAGCGCTCGTATAAAAGAGGCCTTTAGTTCCTGCTCCTCCCCGGCCTAGACCACTACTAGATAAGATGAAATATTATCCTCCACTTCCCTGGACCATCATGGAAGCTGATCAATCCTTACACTACTCTAAATTACCAAGAAAGTCAGAAATGATAGCAAAGTAAAGAGGAGGAGGGGGAGGGGGGAGGGGGGGGGGGAGAGAAGAAAAAAAAAAAAAAAAAAGGTTATTTATGCCAATGTCTAGCAGCCAGATGAGTTGGCCGTAGCATCCAGGTGGAAACGGAGTGGAATGAGTGCCCATATTCTGATATGCTGTATAGAAATGTCATGTCATAAACGTACATCATAGGAAAACAATTTATGACAGGCAAAAAAAAGGTGAACTCTGTACTTAAAATGATATGAATGACTGCTGTCTTACCTTGTATTTCATGCTAGCTACTATACTGAGCATGGGCATATCGAAGGCATTAAAGGCTATGTACACCTTCCAAGGCAATTTTTGTTTAGGATTGTATTTTACTAATTTTGGGCTAAAAAAAATCATTTTTTCAATTGCTCTTTATTCAAAATATTGAGCCGTTCTGTCACAAAGAGTTAACTGTTTTTCTAGCTGCATGACTGGTACTTTCACGATGCACTGGTCATCTAATAAACCTCATCTCTAAACTACTAAGATGTCAAACACTTACTTAAAGAGGACCTTTCACTCAGGCTATGAGCTGTGTGCTGCGATTGGCCAGCACTGCAGCAAGGGACACGCCTCCTACAAAAAAATCAGTCCAATACAACAGATGGGGCTGAGACACCGGAGCCTATACTAGTAAGTGCAGGGGGATCCCTGGGCGCCGCTCTGCCCACAGATAAAGTTAGTTTTTAGTTTGTATACGAGTGAAAGGTCCTCTTTAAGCCACATTCTTATCAGTGAAATAAGAACTGAGCTATAAGGGAGTGTTTATAATGTCAGAGCAGAAATAAGGAGTCTGCCTGCTCCCCAACTGACGGAGAAAGAAAATCCAAAGGGTGATGCTAGAGCATCTCAGCCCTGTACAGAAAAAAAAAAAAAAAAGCTCTATATTTTTTTTTATAACAAACAGTTGAAAACATGATTTTATCTCAAAATGAGTACAATGGAATAATAAAAAAAAGTGCCTCAAAAGGTGTACATAGCCTTTAAAAGTGTTCATTGTAGAGAGGGGAATAATGTCTGCCAGAATGCGTAGCCTAGCTCTCCAATTCACCAGATGGCAGGCACTACTTTTCTCCCTTACACTATGTGCTTTACAAGGAATCCTAAGTACTAAAGGCTGACAAGCTGTGGAGTGGGACTTTGAAGAATAGGTGGGAGTATCTTCACTGAAGTTTGTAGACAGAACTCTTAACTGGAAAGTGTATGTACAGGTCCTTCTAAAAAAGTTCATTATTTTCTGTAATGTACTGATAAACATTAGACTTCATATATTTTAGATTCATTACACACAACTGAAGTAGTTCAAGCCTGTTATTGTTTTAATATTGAGGATTTTGGCATACAGCTCATGAAAACCCAAATTTCCTATCTAAAAAAATAGCATATTTCATCCGACCAATAAAAGAAAAGTGTTTTTAATACAAAAAAAGTCAGTCAATCTTCAAATAATTATGTTCAGTTATGCACTCAATACTTGGTCGGGAATCCTTTTGCAGAAATGACTGCTTCAATGCGGCGTGGCATGGAGGCAATGAGCCTGTGGCACTGCTGAGGTGTTATGGAGGCCCAGGATGCTTCCATAGCGGCCTTAAGCTCATCCAGAGTGTTGGGTCTTGCGTCTCTCAACTTTCTCTTCCCAATATCCCACAGATGCTCTATGGGGTTCAGGTCAGGAGAGTTGGCAGGCCAATTGAGCACAGTAATACCATGGTCAGTAAACCATTTACCAGTGGTTTTGGCACTGTGAGCAGGTGCCAGGTCGCGCTGAAGAATGAAATCTTCATCTCCATAAAGCTTTTCAGCAGATGGAAGCATGAAGTGCTCCAAAATATCCTGATAGCTAGCTGCATTGACCCTGCCCTTGATAAAACACAGTGGACCAACACCAGCAGCTGACATGGCACCCCAGACCATCACTGACTGTGGGTACTTGACACTGGACTTCAGGCATTTTGGCATTTCCCTCTCCCCAGTCTTCCTCCAGACTCTGGCACCTTGATTTCCGAATGACATGCAAAATTTGCTTTCATCGGAAAAAAGTACTTTAGACCACTGAGCAACAGTCCAGTGCTGCTTCTCTGTAGCCCAGGTCAGGCGCTTCCGCCGCTGTTTCTGGTTCAAAAGTGGCTTGACCTGGGGAATGCGGCACCTGTAGCCCATTTCCTGCACACGCCTGTACACGGGGGCTCTGGATGTTTCTACTCCAGACTCAGTCCACTGCTTCCGCAGGTCCCCCAAGGTCTGGAATCGGTCCTTCTCCACAATCTTCCTCAGGGTCCGGTCACCTCTTCTCGTTGTGCAGCGTTTTCTGCCACACTTTTTCCTTCCCACAGACTTCCCACTGAGGTGCCTTGATACAGCACTCTGGGAACAGCCTATTCGTGCAGAAATTTCTTTCTGTGCCTTACCCTCTTGCTTGAGGGTGTCAATGATGGCCTTCTGGACAGCAGTCAGGTCAGCAGTCTTACCCATGATTGCGGTTTTGAGTAATGAACCAGGCTGGGAGTTTTTAAAAGCCTCAGGAATCTTTTGCAGGTGTTTAGAGTTAATTAGTTGATTCAGATGATTAGGTTAATAGCTCGTTTAGAGAACCTTTTCATGATATGCTAATTTTTTTTAGATTAGGTTTTCATGAGCTGTATGCCAAAATCATCAATATTAAAACAAGAAAAGGCTTGAACTACTTCAGTTGTGTGTAATGAATCTAAAATATATGAAAGTCTAATGTTTATCAGTACATTACAGAAAATAATGAACTTTATCACAATATGCTATTTTTTTTTAGAAGGACCTGTATATGACAGCATAACGCACCCACCCACAATTTCTAATTTCTCTCTCCAAGCATTTCTCCTTATGTAACCACCACACGATTCTTTTTCTTCCCTTGTTCAGATGATCCATAAACAACATACACAAACTGTTTAGAAGGTGGATAAAACAATATAATTCTTCACTCTGAACCTGCTCTACAGGCAGTTCATACAATATATTAGAGCAGGCACCAGGCAGACGTTTATCATCTGACAGGGCTAGATATTAAATGGCATCCGGAAGATGTCCTGCTAAAGGAAAGTCCCCGAGAGAATCAGCAGTAGAAACTGGGACTGTACTAGAGTGTCTTGCCGTGCAACAACTGGCCCCAACAGAGCACCGTGAAGCACAGTTTAGGATGAACTGTTCAGATTGGCAGTAAATCTTCCTTATTATAAGTGAACAGTTACAGGATGCAGATAGAACTTCAGCCTACGGCTGTTTCATGAGGATTCACACATAAAACGGCCATAGGCTGAAGTTCTACATCTGCCTACTGTACATAGATTGCCAGCAGGTGACAGGTGGAATTACAATCCTATAGTTTACAGGAAATCAGAATCACAGGAGAGGAGAGAACAGCCTTGACTGGTGTGAAAGTGGACCTTTCATGGGATTGTGTTAGAAACTGCTATGCTTACCAGATGCAAGCACTTTTTTTTTTTTTTTGCCCCCAAAAAATACCCCTCAGTTCCACCGCTGTTTTTGGCACCTGATATGTTAATTTAGGCCATCAGTACACGGAGGGGGAGACATTTGGTTTTCTCAATGGGCGTCTCCTTCTACCCGGCTGTGATGCGGTTTCCTGTGATTGGATAGTGTCACAGCCAGGGAAAAGGAGATGTCCATTGAGAAAAAAATTATTTCTCCTCCTTCCTGGCGCCAAAAACAGCAAGGGGGGTTGCACACCGGTGGAACGGAGGGGTATTTTTGGAAAAGAAAAAGTGCTTGCATCTGTGGGGGCCTCCCTATCTGGTAAGCATACCAGTTTGTAACACATAATCCCATGAAAGGTGCTATTTAAAGGGAATGTGACCTCAGAAAATGGCCTATTGTTTAAATCACGTTTTTATCTAACATTTTTAAAGAATTTTTGATATTTTTCATTTTCCATGTCAACTATATTTAAACAAAAACCATAAAATCATGCAGTTTTTGCACTGGTCAATAAGCCTAATAATAGACGCCACTTCTTGGTCTGTACAGATCACTTTACTACAGTTACCAGCTTATACATAGGGGTGATATCATTACAGGCAGAATTAGAATGACAGATAAGACAGGATCCAACATTCACAACAGATGATCATCAAATCTTATCTATTCTTCCCTTGTACAATGTCCTGTGCACAGGTCACAGAGCCTAGAAAACTCTCCTATATAAGTCAATGAGGTTCTCTCCTGTCCATCGTGTCTGTGGCTGCCGTAAAGCAATTATCTTAATGCTTTCTAAATGCTGTTAAGAACAGCTCAGGTATGATGGCCGCCCCCATAATCATGTTCAGCAATAGAATAAAAAAATAAAATAAAATCTACAAATCAGAAAATAAAGAGATTAGATAAAAAGAATGTGTTGTTCTCTAGATTTAACTGGCAGATACATTTTTGCTGATACATTTCCTTTAAAACCAGAGGCCACATAACATTCTTCTACTATTTAATAGAAGAACTCCCAAAAAACGTTATACTCTTGGCCATTAAGATTCATTCAGATGACCTTTTATTTGTGTCCGCATCCATTCCACAATTTTGCAGAACAAATGTGGACCATCATTTCAATCGTGCCGCAAAAGATGTGTACAGCACACGGTGCTGTCCGCATGTGTACTTCCGTTCTATGGCCCCGCAAAAAAGATAGAACATGTTCTATTCTTGTCTGTTTTTGCGAACAAGAATAGACAGACATTTGTATCACACATTTTGAGGACCGCAAAATGGATACGGTCGTGTGAATCTTCATCAAAAGATTTGTTCAAAGGCTGTTCAACCAATCAATCTACCTCCATCTAATGTGTAAGGTCTCCCTTTAGACCCTGGCAGATATATCCTACAGCTGAGACAAACAAGCCACCAGGGCTGGCTCCAGGTTCATGTGGGCCCTTGGGCGATAAATCCCAGTGGGCCCCCGTGAGGCATTTTTTTACATTGACATGTCCCCCTGTGGCTCCCACACGGTATAATGACCCCCAGTGACCCCTATACAGTATAATGACTACTAGTGGCCCTTCACACAGTATAATGACTACTAGTGGCCCTTCACACAGTATAATGAACCCCCAATTCCCCCCCCCCCTGTATTATGACCACCTGTGGCCCTGCATTCAGAATAATAACCCCCAGTCGCCCCCATTCAGAATAATGACCCCCAGTAGCCCCCACACTGGGGGAATACTGTATGGAGGGGGCTCTGGGGGTCATTATACTAAATGGGGGACACTGAGGGTCATTATACTATGTAAAGGGCCCTCACAGTATAATGACCCCACAGCGACACTCCATGCAGAATAATGACCCCCAGTTAGGGGGTTATTATATTTAATGGGGGCTCTGGTGGTCATTATGCTAAATGGAGGGTCAATGGGGATCGTTATACTAAATGGGGGGCACAGGGAGTCATTATACTGTGTAAGGGGCCCTCACAGTATGATGAATGACCCCCAGTGGCCCCCTCACATACCTATCATTGCAGGGGAGCTGGTCGTCCTGTAATTCACTAACCGCAGCCCCCTGCGCTCCTTCTCTCCGGCGGCCCGCTGCAGCAGTGAGCCAGGCCTGGAGGAGAGGAGGAGATGTGCAGTGATGTAGCTGGAACTGACTGGGCCCCACAGCAAATTTTAGTACGCCCCCCTCCTCCCCAATGTGTGTTCACATCACGTTTTTCCTATCGGTTTGATGTATACAAATGTGCAGCGCTCCACGTTTTTGTATCCTGCAGAGTCAAGTAAAAAATGCAGACGTTAACGTATATGGTTTTTTACAATGGAACTGTATGGTGACCGGACGCCACTGTACGGCATCAGTCTGAGGCATCTGGTAACGCATACATTTTTGGTATACATTAAATGGATGGCACAAATGGGATGTGAACCCAGCCCTAGTGTCAGAATAAGCCCCAGTACACAGCGGAGCAGCGTGGCGGAGAGAGGAAGCCGTCATGTACTGACAGAGCGCTGCCTGGTCCTGGTGGTCAGGGATGAGGACTGTGCTTCCCAAGGATCATTTTCTACTGGGAAATACAGGGCACAATATAATACACTAGAATCCATATAATATAAAGATATTAGCCCTACCCCCAAATAATAATACAATTAGGGGGTCATTTATTACATAGAAATACGTCTGTTAGGCTACTTTCACACTTGCGTTCGGGGCTCCGCTTGTGAGTTCCGTTTGAAGGCTCTCACAAGCGGCCCCGAACGGATTCGTCCAGCCCTAATGCATTCTGAGTGGATGCGGATCCGCTCAGAATGCATCAATCTGGCACAGTCTGTCCTCCGCTCCGCTCAGCAGGCGGACACCTGAACGCTGCTTGCAGCGTTCGGGTGTCCGCCTGGCCGTGCGGAGGCGCGCGGATCCATCCAGACTTACAATGTAAGTCAATGGGGACGGATCCGTTTGAAGTTGACACAATATGGCTCAATTTTCAAACGGATCCGTCCCCCATTGACTTTCAATGTAAAGTCTAAACGGATCCGTTTGCATTATCATGCAAACGTATACGTTCTGAACGGATGTAAGCGTTTGCATTATAGGTGCGGATCCGTCTGTGCAGATACCAGACGAATCCGCACCTAAACGCAGGTGTGAAAGTAGCCTTAGGCTACTTTCACACTAGCGTTCGATCGGATCCGTTCTGAACGGATCCGATCATATTAATGCAGACGGAGGCTCCGTTCAGAACGGATCCGTCTGCATTAAATTGGCAAAAAAAAAGCTAAGTGTGAAATTAGCCTGAGCAGATCCGTCCAGACTTTTACATTGAAAGTCAATGGGGGACGGATCCGCTTGAAGATTGAGCCATATTGTGGCATCTTCAAACGGATCCGTCCCTATTGACTTACATTGTAAGTCTGGACGGATCCGCATGCCTCCGCACGGCCAGGCGGACACCCGAACGCTGCAAGCAGCGCTCAGGTGCCCGCCTGCTGAGCGGAGCGGAGGCTGAACGCCGCCAGACTGATGCAGTCTGAGCGGATCCGCATCCATTCAGACTGCATCAGGGCTGGACGGATCCGTTCGGGTCCGCTGGTGAGCCCCTTCAAACGGAGCTCACGAGCGGACAGCCGAACGCTAGTGTGAAACTAGACTTAGGCGTATTTCTGACACAGATTGTGGCACAAAGGTCCTTAGCACCGCAATCTGTATCTTTTCCCGCTCATGCCAGGTCTAAAAAAGGATGGCGTGGGCAGGGAAAGGGATACAGTTATGGCCATGCAGTTATTGGATACCACCGCCATATAGTGATAACACCGCCATACAATGATAAAACCACCATACAGTGACCGGATAAAAGGGTATAAGAGGGCACAGTACAGGGAATGACTATGGGCACTGCACAGGGTGTGGTAAGAGGGCACAATGCAGGGTATAAGTGGGCACAGTACGGGGTGGGGGGCACAGTCACATGACCCTGTGACGTTAGAAGGTCCTTATGGTGAATGCTGTTCAGATGCCACCATAATGAGAGGCAGAGGAGTGAGACAGGGGCCCTGGGTGGACAGGAGGGGTGGACACAGCAAGTAGGGGGGAAGGGGCTCTGAGGGGGATTCATACAAGTAGGGGCAGGAGGTCTGTGCAGGGCAGCAATAGGAGATAGGAGGGTGAAAACGGAGCTCTGGATACATGAGGGAGGAAAGGAGACAGCAGGGGCCCCATGAGGATAAGATAGGACAGGATATGGGGGGGGGGGCAGGTGTCATGGGGGCAAACTGCTTAATGAAACAGTAACACAACTAAATAGAATGAAGCAGCAGCCGATCGAAGAGACCCCCCCTTCTGTCCCACAGACAAGAGACATTCACAGTGCAGACTGCAGACTCACTCACAGACTGTCTTCAGCTCCAGCTCCAGCCCTAGGTCTCTCTCCTCAGGCAGCAGTGTGTCCTGTGTAGAGGGGGCGTGTCTGAGTCTCTGCAGCTCAGAGGGCCCACCAAAGGGGTACTGCGTAAGTGAAGTGACAGCAGTGAGAGCTCCCATCTGTATTGATGGAAGTGCTCATAGCAGCTCAGTGGGCCCCCCCAGGAGCATTGGGCCCCGGCACTTGCCCGGGGATGCCGGGTTATGACGCCGGCCCTGCAAGCCACGACCCGACAAAACATAAAGGGGTCTTGGGTGTTAGATAAATATGGAGTAAAGGTGGCCATACACATTAGAGAAAAGTGGTGGTTTAGAAAACTTTAGAGAAAGATTATTAAAGAGGCATACCGGTTTTAATGATTACATTTATGTAGAGAATGGGGTGTGGAACAATTTTCTAATTTACAACTATTTTAAATTTTGCTCACAGACCTTTATTATATCCGTGCATCCTTAGGAGAGCTAGAGGACTAAGCATGGCGTCAGTCATGTGAGCAACCATGTGACCTTCACATTTATCATGACTTTCAGTATCTAACAGGTGAACAGTAGTGTACTGAGTAGAAGATATACACTATTATACAGTACTGCTGCCTGCAGCAGTATCTCATCATGTCTGTCAGTGTCTGTGTAGAAGCAGATTTCTATGCAGTGCTTTTTTTTTTTTTTTTTTTTTTAACACTAACCTTTATTAACACCACAACATCACGTAGCGACAGGCGGCCATTTTACAAATCACTGCAGACAGGCACACAGTGTTGTAGTTACTGTAATAACCACAATAAATATCATGATTCTTGCACTAGTCCTATTACTTATAACCTTAATCTGTCCTGTGTGCTGACCCAGTACATGTGTGTCAAGTAACAGTGTTCACTGGATGTTGGTGTAAAGAATGTCACATGACTGATGCCATGATCCAGTTAGGTCAGGGATACACTACACAGGACTGACACATGGGATATACCATTCTTCTGTGTATAGGGGCCAACCGCCTGATATAAGGTAGGTATGCAGAATTTTAAATAAGTGTATGATTTCCTATTATATATAGTCAGTGTGGTTTAGTATAAGTACAGGGACTGAGTCACACCACACAAACAAAAAGTTTTAGATTTTAGAAAAACTGACTTTTCTAAAATTAGATTAGTGGTATACGAGTCCCTATCAGACTGGAACTGTTTCATTGGAGTCCAGGAGAAATGGGACTATGTAAAAGTGGCACTATTGAAGGCAACAGAAAATTGCATTAGGCTTGTCAGTAAAAGCAAAAAAAAGGAAGAGATCAGTGTGGTATTCAAAACAAAGATAGCATTTAGGAATTATAACAAAAAAAAAAAAAAGAATGGGGAGAACAGGCAAATTTTTAAGATTAGGCAGAGAGAGGCCAAACACGTTAAAAGAGCTTCTAAAGCACAGGCAAAAGAGAAATTAGCGCAGTCAGGGAAAAAAGGCGATAAGGCATTTTTCAGATACATAAATGAAAAAAGGAAACTAAAACAAGGAATTACCAAATTAAAAACAAAAGAAGGGAGGTATATGGAAGAAGATAAAGAACTAGCTGACTGCCTCAATGAATACTTCTGTTCAGTTTTTACAAAGGAAAATGAAGGAAAGAGGAAGAGGTTCTAAGTCAGCTGTCTAAAATGAATACAAATAAGGCTGTATTCACACGTCCGCAATGTGTTTTGCGGATACACGGAGACACGGATCCACAAAACACGGAAAGCGGCAATGTGCTTTCCGCATTTTGCGGACCGCACATTGCCGACATAATAGAATATGCCTGTTCTTGTCCGCAATTGCGGACAAGAATAGGACATGTTCTATTTTTTATGCGGAAACGGAAGCACGGATGCGGAAGTGCGGATCCGCAAATGTGGATGCGGACAGCACATTCCGTCCCCATAGAGAATGAATGGGTCCGCACCCTTTACGCAAAATTGCGGAAAGGATGCGGACCCATTTTGCGGACGTGTGAATGGAGCCTAAGTCACAGGGGCCTGATGGGATACATCCAAAGCTATTAAAAGAGCTCAGCAGTAAACTAGCAAAACCATTAACAGATTTATTTAACCAATCACTGGCAACAGGAGTCGTCCCAGAAGATTGGAAATTAGCTAATGTTGTGCCTATTCACAAGAAAGGTAGTAGGGAGGAACCGGGCAACTATAGGCCAGTAAGCCTGACATCAATAGTGGGAAAATTAATGGAAACCATACTTAAGGAGAGGATTGTGGAACATCTAAAATCCCATGGATTGAAAGATGAAAAACAGCATGGGCATACTTCAGGGAGATCATGTCAAACTAATCTTATAGATTTTTTGATTGGGTGACTAAAATAATAGATGGTGGAGGTGCAGCAGACATCGCTTATCTAGACTTTAGTAAGGCTTTTGATACTGTCCCACATAGAAGGATTATCAATAAATTGCAGTCTTTGCATGGACTAGGCAGTGGCTGAGGGACAGACAGAGGGTTGTAGTCAATGGAGTATATTCAGACCATGGTCTTGTTACCAGTGGGGTACCTCAGGGATCCGTTCTGGGACCCATATTGTTTAACCTCCTCAGGACCGCCGTACGCAGGATCGCGTCCTGGCGGCGGCCCTGCTCTTCTGGGTGAACGCATATACGCGTCCTCCCGCGAGAGCCGAGATTTCCTGTGAACGCGCGCACACAGGCGCGCGCGCTCACAGGAACGGAAGGTAAGCGAGTGGATCTCCAGCCTGCCAGCGGCGATCGCTCGCTGGCAGGCTGGAGATCCGAATTTTTTAACCCCTAACAGGTATATTAGACGCTGTTTTCATAACAGCGTCTAATATACCTCCTACCTGGTCCTCTGGTGGTCCCTTTTGTTAGGATCGACCACCAGAGGACTCAGGTAGGTCAGTACAGTCGCACCAAACACCACAATACACTACACTACACCCCCCCCCCCCCGTCACTTATTAACCCCTTATAAACCCCTGATCACCCATGATCACCCCATATAAACTCCCTGATCACCGCCCTGTCATTGATCACCGCCCTGTCAGGCTCCGTTCAGACGTCCGTATGATTTTTACGGATCCACGGATACATGGATCGGATCCGCAAAAAGCATACGGACGTCTGAATGGAGCCTTACAGGGGGGTGATCAATGACAGGCGGGTGATCACCCATATACACTCCCTGATCACCCCCTGTCATTGATCACCCCCCTGTCATTGATCACTCCCCTGTAAGGCTCCATTCAGACGTCCGCATGATTTTTACGGATCCATGGATACATGGATCGGATCCACAAAACACATGCGGACGTCTGAATGGAGCCTTACAGGGGGGTGATCAATGACAGGCGGGTGATCACCCATATACACTCCCTGATCACCCACCTGTCATTGATAACCCCCCTGTAAGGCTCCATTCAGACGTCCGCATGCGTTTTGTGGATCCGATCCATGTATCCATGGATCCGTAAAAATCATGCGGACGTCTGAATGGAGCCTTACAGGGGAGTGATCACCCTGATTACCCTGATCACCCCCTGTCATTGATAACCCCCCTGTAAGGCTCCATTCACACGTCCGCATGCGTTTTGTGGATCCGATCCATGTATCCATGGATCCGTAAAAAATCATGCGGATGTCTGAATGGAGCCTTACAGGGGGGGTGATCAGTGACAGGGGGGTGATCACCCTGATTACCCTGATCACCCCCTGTCATTGATAACCCCCCTGTAAGGCTCCATTCACACGTCCGCATGCGTTTTGTGGATCCGATCCATGTATCCATGGATCCGTAAAAAATCATGCGGATGTCTGAATGGAGCCTTACAGTGGGGGGTGATCAGTGACAGGGGGGTGATCACCCTGATCACCCCCTGTCATTGATAACCCCCCTGTAAGGCTCCATTCACACGTCCGCATGCGTGTTGTGGATCCGATCCATGTATCCATGGATCCGTAAAAAATGGAGCCTTACAGGGGGGGGTGATCAATGACAGGGGGGTGATCAGGGAGTCTATATGGGTGATCACCCCCCTGTCATTGATCACCCCCCTGTCATTGATCACCCCCCCCCTGGTAAGGCTCCATTCAGACATTTTTTTTTTGGCACAAGTTAGCGGAAATTTTTTGTTTGTTTTTGTTTTTTCTTACTAAGTCTCATATTCCACTAACTTGTGTCAAAAAATAAAATCTCACATGGACGCACCATACCCCTCACGGAATCCAAATGCGTAAACATTTTTAGACATTTATATTCCAGACTTCTTCTCACGCTTTAGGGCCCCTAAAAAGCCAGGGCAGTATAAATACCCCACATGTGACCCCATTTCGGAAAGAAGACACCCCAAGGTATTCCGTGAGGGGCATATTGAGTCCATGAAAGATTGAAATTTTTGTCCTAAGTTAGCGGAAAGTGAGACTTTGTGAGAAAAAAACAAAAAAAAAATCAATATCCGCTAACTTATACAAAAAAAATAAAAAAAATTTAGGAACTCGCCATGCCCCTCATTGAATACCTTGGGGTGTCTTCTTTCCAAAGTGGGGTCACATGTGGGGTATTTATACTGCCCTGGCTTTTTAGGGGCCCAAAAGTGTGAGAAGAAGTCTGGGATCCAAATGTCTAAAAATGCCCTCCTAAAAGGAATTTGGGCCCCTTTGCGCATCTAGGCTGCAAAAAAGTGTCACACATGTGGTATCGCCGTACTCAGGAGAAGTTGGGGAATGTGTTTTGGGGTGTCATTTTACATATACCCATGCTGGGTGAGAAAAATATCTTGGTCAAATGCCAACTTTGTATAAAAAAATGGGAAAAGTTGTCTTTTGCCAAGATATTTCTCTCACCCAGCATGGGTATATGTAAAATGACACCCCAAAACACATTGCCCAACTTCTCCTGAGTACGGCGATACCACATGTGTGACACTTTTTTGCAGCCAAGGTGGGCAAAGGGGCACATATTCCAAAGTGCACCTTTCGGATTTCGCAGGCCATTTTTTACACATTTTGATTGCAAGGTACTTCTTACACATTTGGGCCCCTAAATTGCCAGGGCAGTATAACTACGCCACAAGTGACCCCATTTTGGAAAGAAGACACCCCAAGGTATTCCGTGAGGGGCACGGCGAGTTCCTAGAATTTTTTATTTTTTGTCACAAGTTAGCGGAAAATGATGATTTTTCTTTTTTTTTCTTTTTTCCTTACAAAGTCTCATATTCCACTAACTTGCGACAAAAAATAAAAAATTCTAGGAACTCGCCATGCCCCTCACGGAATACCTTGGGGTGTCTTCTTTCCAAAATGGGGTCACTTGTGGCGTAGTTATACTGCCCTGGCAATTTAGGGCCCCAAATGTGTGAGAAGTACCTTGCAATCAAAATGTGTAAAAAATGGCCTGCAAAATCTGAAAGGTGCACTTTGGAATATGTGCCCCTTTGCCCACCTTGGCAGCAAAAAAGTGTGACACATCTGGTATCGCCGTACTCAGGAGAAGTTGGGGAATGTGTTTTGGGGTGTCATTTTACATATACCCATGCTGGGTGAGAGAAATATCTTGGCAAAAGACAACTTTTCCCATTTTTTTATACAAAGTTGGCATTTGACCAAGATATTTTTCTCACCCAGCATGGGTATATGTAAAATGACACCCCAAAACACATTCCCCAACTTCTCCTGAGTACGGCGATACCAGATGTGTCACACTTTTTTGCTGCCAAGGTGGGCAAAGGGGCACATATTCCAAAGTGCACCTTTTGGATTTCACCGGTCATTTTTTACACATTTTGATTGCAAAGTTCTTCTCACACATTTGGGCCCCTAAATTGCCAGGGCAGTATAACTACCCCACAAGTGACCCCATTTTGGAAAGAAGACACCCCAAGGTATTCCGTGAGGGGCATGGCAAGTTTTTAGAATTTTTTATTTTTTGTCGCAAGTTAGTGGAATATGAGACTTTGTAAGAAAAAATAAAAAAAATAAAATCATCATCATTTTCCGCTAACTTGTGACAAAAAATAAAAAGTTCTATGAACTCACTATGCCCATCAGCGAATACCTTAGGGTGTCTACTTTCCGAAATGGGGTCATTTGTGGGGGTTTTCTACTGTTTGGGCATTGTAGAACCTCAGGAATCATGACAGGTGCTCAGAAAGTCAGAGCTGTTTCAAAAAGCGGAAATTCACATTTTTGTACCATAGTTTGTAAATGCTATAACTTTTACCCAAACCATTTTTTTTTTTGCCCAAACATTTTTTTTTTTATCAAAGACATGTAGAACAATACATTTGGCGAAAAATGTATATATGGATGTCGTTTTTTTTTGCAAAATTTTACAGCTGAAAGTGAAAAATGTCATTTTTTTTGCAAAAAAATCGTTACATTTTGATTAATAACAAAAAAAGTAAAAATGTCAGCAGCAATGAAATACCACCAAATGAAAGCTCTATTAGTGAGAAGAAAAGGAGGTAAAATTCATTTGGGTGGTAAGTTGCATGACCGAGCGATAAACGGTGAAAGGAGTGTAGTGCCGAAGTGTAAAAAGTGCTCTGGTCATGAAGGGGGTTTCACCTAGCGGGCTGAAGTGGTTAATATATTTATCAGCAAAATTGCAGAATGCCTCGATGGTAAGGTGTGTCTTTTTGATGACGACACAAAGATTTGTTGGGTTGATGTTCCTGGAGGGATACACCAAATGGAAAAGGATTTAGGAAAACTAGAGGAATGGTCAAAAATCTGGCAACTAAAATTTAATGTTGATAAGTGCAAGATAATGCACCTGGGGCGTAAAAACCCAAGAGCAGAATATAAAATCAGTGATACAGTCCTAACCTCAGTATCTGAGGAAAGGGATTTAGGGGTCATTATTTCAGAAGACTTAAAAGGTAGGCAGACAATGTCAGGCTCCTTTCACACCTGCGTTCAGGTGTCCGCTCGAGAGCTCCGTTTGAAGGGGCTCACAAGCGGCCCTGAACGCAGCCGTCTGGCCCTAATGCATTCTCAGTGGAGGCGGATCCACTGAGAATGCATCCGCCTGCCAGCGCTCAGCCTCCGCTCAGTGAGCGGACACCTGAACGCTGCAAGCAGCGTTCGGGTGTCCGCCTGGCCGTGCGGAGGTGAGCGGATCCGTTCCGACTTATAATGGAAGTCAATGGGGACGGATCCGCTTGAAGATGACACCATATGGCTCAATCTTCAAGCGGATCCGTCCCCCATTGACTTTCAATGTAAAGTCTGAACGGATCCGCTCAGGCTACTTTCACACTTAGAAAATTTTTCTAAGTTATAATGCAGACGGATCCGTTCTGAACGGAGCCACCGTCTGCATTAATATGAGCGGATCCGTTCAGAACGGATCCGCTCGAACGCTAGTGTGAAAGTAGCCTCACAGAGCAGCAGGAAATGCTAGCAGAATGCTTGGGTGTATAGGGAGAGGCATTACCAGTAGAAAGAGGGAGGTGCTCATGCCGCTCTACAGAGCACTAGTGAGACCTAATTTGGAGTATTGTGCGCAGTACTGGAGACCATATCTCCAGAAGGATAATTAATACTTTGGAATGAGTTCAGAGAAGAGCTACTAAAGTGGTACATGGATTGCAGGATAAAACTTACCAGGAAAGATTAAGGGACCTTAACATGTGTAGCTTGGAAGAAAGATGAGACAGAGGGGATATGATAGAAACTTTTAAATACATAAAGGGAATCAACAAGGTAAAAGAGGAGAGAATATTTAAAAGAAGAAAAACTGCTACAAGAGGACATAGTTTTAAATTAGAGGGGCAAAGGTTTAAAAGTGATATCAGGAAGTATTACTTTACTGAGAGGGTAGTGGATGCATGGAACAGCCTTCCTGCAGAAGTGGTAGCTGCAAATACAGTGGAGGAGTTTAAGCATGCATGGGATGGGCATAAGGTCATCCTTCATATAAGATAGGGCCAAGGGCTAGCCATAGTATTTAGTATATTGGGCAGACTAGATGGGCCAAATGGTTCTTATCTGTCGACACATTCTATGTTTCTATTAACAAAGAAATAAAAAATAAAAAAAAACAGACCACCACTTTAACTTTACATAATTTAGATCTTGTAGATTGTAAGCCCTCACGGGCAGGGCCCGCTCTCCTTCTGTACCAGTCTGTAGCGCGTCCTGTTAATGCTTAATGCAATTGTCTGTATTATGTATGTATAGCGCTATGGAATGAATGGCGCTTTAATAATAATAAAAATAATAAAGTAGTAGATCAGATTACAGATCATCTTGTGAGCCACAGATCCCAAGGAGGTTAGTTTGGTAGGTGGGTTGCATAGGAACCAAGACCGCAAAACCCATTATTGTTAAAGGGGTATTGCAGCATTAAAAAATAAAAATAAAAAATAAAATAAAAATTCTCCAGACTGGACATGGTGAAAAAAAAACAAAAAACAACAGAATGTATACTTGCCGTTCTAAAAGTGCTAGGGTCCCCACTGCTGTCCACTTCTCGCTTCTCTCTCTCTCTCAACATAGTAGGAAATGGCTGTGAATGCCACTCAGCCAAACACTGACTGAATCGATTACCCACCTCAGCCAGCGATTGGGCCCAGCGGAATTTACAGACATCTCCTGCTGTGTCAAGAGAAAGAAGCAAGAAGTGGAGATCAGTGGGGACCCTGGCACCATCAGGTAAGTATAGGTTATGTTACTTTTTTCCATTATGTGCATGGCGGGAAAAAACATTTTCTTTGTGTTGGAATACAGGACTTCAGCAGCACACCTATGTTCAGCAGACATCAGGAACTGACTCAAGAGACCCCCTTGCTATACTGGGGAACATGGGTGTTCGGCGGTCCCGTTCTGGAGACAGAAGTCTGAGATGTGACATACCAGTGTCCAAGTCCGACAATCCTGGCCATGACCAAAGATTGTTGTGGAGCGGACTATCCTGGCCATGACCAAAGATTGTTGTGGAGCAGTGCAGTCTCATAAGTAAATGGAGCCACTGCACAAAAAGTCTAGCAGGCTCTAGGGTCGAATTCAAGACAATTTGAGAGTTGCGTTGTGATCTCATTGACTTGTCAAGTTTCTGGTTAAGTGATGAATGTCAAGATGGCGGTGTAGCCCCAGCTTCAATGGTTATGGTTCCGCTCTGCAGTGGACAATTTTATCTGACTTATCAACAAGGTTCATTACAATTTTGGATTTACAAAAGGTGACCGTCAAGGATAAAGATACCGATGTCACTGCATGCATTCCCATTCTACAGGAAAGCAGCATAAAGGTATTGACTCAACTGCTTACCAAAATTATCTGTCACATTTTGAGCAATTCCTTCAGCTGAAAGCTTAGCTCCCTTTCATAAGTATACAAAATTTCAGATGAATGACACTTTCTAGATAAGAGAATTTATTTGGCCTATCTGTTCTGCTTAAGAGCTTTGGAAAGATCATGAAAGTGTTCTTATGACCCCTAACCCACAGAAGAGGTGCTTTTAAACCTGCTAGATAGTGAGAGGTTTTATGCGGTTTGTGAAGATCAGATCTTCGTGTGATGATGGTCTTTTTTATAATGTTGTACTGACAATGCTACAGGTATATGGAGGTGTTCCCCTATCTCCATGTAACAACTGTTATTTCAGAAATCAATGTGGATTACCCTTAAAGGGGTTGTCCGCCTTTTGGATAGGTTATCAGCAGCTGATCGGCAGAGGTCTGACACCCACTGAAGTGAATGGGGCTGTGACTAAGCCAAGTGACCTATAGTCAAGAGGTCACTGACCTGCGGTAATCTGCGAGAAGGCCGCAGCTGATCTGATGCTAATGACCTATCCAAAGGATAGATCAGTAGTAAGAAAAAGGCGGACAACCCTTTAAAAGGGCAGGCTGGTCACCCCCAAACTGAGCAAAGTCTTAAAAGGACATTTCTACACATTTCTTTTTACGATACATCAACTAATATTTGACTATTGTACGTATTCTATATATAATAAAAAAAAAAAAAGGAGGTGGATCCGTCATAGGATCTCAGTACCGGAGAAAAACACTTCCAGGTTGTCCCCATTCATTGTCAATGGGGACAAAACGTAACTGAACAGAATGAATGCTCCAAAATGCATTCAGTTCCCTTCTCATACCCGAGAGCAAACTGCAATCCGCCCCCATTGACTTTCAATGGTGTTCATGACTGATCTGTCTTGGCAATGTTAAAGATGATACAACAGGATCCGTTCATAACGGATGCAGATGGTTGTATTATCAGCAAGCCTGTCGGATACAGCTATTGTGAAAGTAGCTTCCCCTCACAGCAGCAGTAAAGTTCCAATGGATTACCTATCTGTATAGGAGTTTGCTCTTTGTCTAGACTTCTACCGAAGAACAATATTTTGCATTACATTTTCAAATGGCCCAAAAAAAACAAAAAAAAAAAACACACGGGGGGCAGTAAAAAAAAAATGAAAGTTGGAATCTGATTGGTTGCTATGGACAACTAAGGCTGGGTTCACACGGGTGAGATTTCCGCACCGCTGCAATGTGTGAGGTGAACGCATTGCACCCGCACTAAATCTGGACCCATTCACTTCAATGGGGCTGTGCACAAGCGGTAATTTTCACTTATCACTTGTGCGGTGCGTGAAAAATCGCAGCATGCTCTATATTGTGCGTTTTTCAGGCAACGCAGGCCCCATAGAAGTGAATGGGGCTGCGTAAAAATTGAAAGCATCCTTGAACAAGTGCGGATGCAGTTCTATTTTCGCGCACAGTTGCTAGGAGACGATTGGGATGGGGGACCGATCTTTATTATCTTCCCTTATAACATAGTTATAAAAGGAAAATAATAGCATTCTTAATACAGAATGCTTAGTAAATTAGGGATGGAGGGGTAAAAAAATTAAATAAAATTTAATAATAATAATAATTTAACTCACCTCATCCACTTCTCTTCTGTCTTCTTTGCTGATCTGTGAGGTAAAGGACCTGTGGTGACGTCAATGCGCTTATCACATAGTCCATCACATGATCCATTACCATGGTGATGGATCATGTGATTGAGCATGTGATGAGCGCAGTGACCTCACCACAGGTCCTTTTCCTCCTGGACAGAAAAGAAGACAGAAGAGAAGCCGGGCTGCACGAACAAGTGAATGAGATGAGTTCAATTATTTTTTTTAACCCCTCTAGCCCTATTTTAGTAAGCATTCTGTATTAAGAATGCTATTATTTTCCCTTATAACCATGTTATAAGGGAAAAGAATGACATCTAAACAACCTTGAACCCAAACCCGAACTTCGGGTCTGGGTACCATATTCAGTTTTTTTATAACACGCGTGCAAAACGCATTGCACCCGTGCGATAAAAACTGAACAACGGAACGCAATCGCAGTCGAAACTGACTGAAATTGCATACCTACTCGCGCGGGATTGCCGCAATACACCCGGGATTTTTTATTTATTTTTTTAAAGTCAATGGGGGAAGGATCCGTTTTCTATTGTCTATCAGTTTTGCTCCATATGGTGGACAAAAATAAAAACACTGCAAGTAGTGTTTTTGTGTCCGCACCCAAAGCAGAATGGAGACGGAACGGAGGAAAACTGTATTCTGAGAGGATCCTTTTCCATTCAGAATGTATTAGATCAAAACTGATCCGTTTTGGATGCTTGTGAGAGCCCTGAACGGATCTCAGAAACAGAAAGCCAAAACGCGAGTGTGAAAGTAGCCTAAGAGTTTTCCTTTACACCAATTTTAAAAAAATAAATAAAAAATAAAATGTTCATTTCTTATAGAACTGTCCCTTTTAGGAAATTCTAAATGTGCAAATGCTGTGATCAAACTGGTCAAACACAAAAGCACATCAACGCTACTACAGAAATGATGGATCGGAGACATCTTTTCACGTCACCTTACACACACCAACCTAAATGTAGGGCATTTGCTTTTGAAGATGAAATACATATTTGCATTAGCTGACTCCAGCTTGCATAAGAGCCAGATCTTGCTAGAGGCTTGTATGTGTTGAGCTGAAGAAAACAGATTCCCATTTTCCTCAGCTGTGGATAGAACCATACTGACACCATCTGCCATAGATTCTGGAAACTGACAGCCTTTTCATCCCAGTGATGTTTTACACGCCATTATTTTATGATGCTGCTGCTGCAACAACCTTTAATGAACCTGATTTGGAGCTGAAGCTCAAAATGACATTTTTTTTAATGGAAATTCCCCAATGAATGTTGTTTTTAACCGCCCAATTTCTTTGGCCTGCTGCTTAGTAACAGAGGAGAGATCGCGCTGGTGGTAGACAATGCTGAAGGTCCTATTAGGACAAGGACTGATGGTTAACCCAAGGATACAGCCGGCCTTAGACGCAATATGTTAGGAGTGTTAACTCGCTACATACGCTACCATACAGATTTGCCAAGAGTGCGGGGACAAGAAGGCTACACGCTTCTCTCATTGGAACAAAGGACAGATCAGGTGAGCGGCCAATCCCCAGCCGGCATAAAAGGCATTTTAGACATCAGTACTTCCGAATTATCTTCATGGTCAGAGTAAGAAGATATTTTGGTCCATTAAAAGGACAAGTAACCTAGAAATAAATAATACATTAAACAGAGTTTGCTTGTTTCAGGAACAGGCAGAAAATCTTGCAGACTGACAGTCTTATTGAAACCCTTCAGAGGACACAGGGGTTAATATCCTGCAGATCAGTCACATTTTCAGTTGCTGAGGGGGCAGGATTTAACAATCTTTGCCCACTATAGCAGACAGGGCAGAGGAGGGAGGGTCCTGCTGCAGCCAGTTGTCTTACAGCCGGTCACGGGAAAGTGAGGAAGAGGGGTAATGGGGACGTAGCTTACCTCCTGAGACACAAAGAGAAACAAATGGAATAGATTTCTCAGTTTTAATATAAGAGAAAATAGGAAAAGAGAAGATTGAGAGATTGTATCTATTGTTGCATGCTTGTCCAGCCTTTGGTAAGTGATGGTATCCTCCTTCACTACAATGCTGACGGTGCTGTGATGCTTCTGGCGATGGAGCCCATCGGCAGAGGGCGTGGGGTCTTGGACCCCTGCTGATCAGCTAATGGTGGACTGTCCTCAGGATAGGCCATCACCAACTAAAGGCTAGATGATCCTTTTAAGAATATTGGTTTCAAATGTTATGAAATGTACTTTTAAAGAGTTTTACAGCTGTGAATTCATGATACATAAAATATATTCAATCCCCACAAAGACAATTATAGTTGAGAAATATCGCTGTGAATTGTCTTTACGCTGAGCAATTACCTACTGGCTACTGTTGGTACCATAGGGGATATCCTAGGAAACACACATCACCTATATACAGGATAGGCGATAAATGTACAATCTCTGAGGGGGCCTGACCTCCCCCATGTACAGGTAGCACACATATTGGTCAACCACTACATTTACTTCAATGGGACTGACAGATAGCAGTCCCAAAGACATATCAGAGATATATCAAGAATGGCGGATCCATCCGTGCTGGCGTGAGATGCGCCCCATTTGTTAAGAAGCGAAAGCCTCTTACAAATCAGGCACATCTCTGCCCTGCAATGCGCCAGAAATGGAAGTCTATGCCGATTACAGCTGAAGTTTGCGCCAGCCTATAACTTCTGCCACTTTCTGGCGAAAGTTATAGTAACTGCAGCGGCTGCACAAAGGCACGCCTCCTCTTCTAAGCCACACCCCTTTCCCAGCACTTCAGAAAAGTGCAAATTATAGATCACGGTATGTGTGCACCATAATGTGCGACTTTTTGTGGCACAATTGTGGCACAAAGGCATTGATAAATGTCCCTCACTGAATTCAGCGACGGTCATGCATGCACTCAGGAATGAATCCACATACAGAGACAAATTCACATTAGCATTTAATAGTTTAGAACACACTTAAAGAAACAGTCATAGATCCTTAGAAAAATGAAGCCCATTAAGAACTGCTTCCAGACACGAATTAACTTATAATTCTGTTTTTAAGATCTAACTTACTATAAACAGCAAGCATCGTATAGCTTTCCAATCAGTATTTTAAAGGGGTTGTCCAGAAATAGAAAACTATGGCTGTTTTCGAGACAGAAACAGCACCACACATGTTTGAGGCTTGTGTCTGGTATTGCAGGTGCTGCACTTTAATACCACACAGGTGCTGTTTTGGGGGGGAAGCAGTTTGAGAAATTGGACAACCCCTTTAACAGATATATGCCATTAGATTCTCAGACCCGAAGAAAAGAAAAACAAAAGGACAATCATTTTCCTGAACTGCCCATCAATAGCGTCACTAAATTAGGCTCAGTCAGCATTTCCATTGTAAATTCTAATTGATTCCTAAAGTAAAAAAAGCAAATGCATGCAGCGCTATTCTTCCCATCAATATGATGAGCACCTGACAGATCCCAGTATAATCCCATAGGGCACCACTGGTGTGCAGGGAATCTGGCAGGCCTGCATCTTTCAATAAATTAGGAGCATCTCATTCCAGTGCTAATTAGATCAAGACTGGCATATGAAATCGTCTTAATAGAGTACCCATATGTGCTAGACGCTGGAACATGTTTGGACTTAAAGGCGTATTCTGGTTACATCATAATGGAGAGGTAGGTCGACCATGTGCCCTGCTGCTTCATTTAAGGGGCTGTCCGAGAAGATTAAAAATCTTCAACAACCCCTGCAATACAGTAAAATATAAATACATTACATACTCACCCGTTTCTCCAGCAGGGTTCTCTGCACTGCTCCTCTGGTACTCCTGCCACTGTTTGTTTTTCAATCATCAGCAGCAGCCAGTCACTGTCCTCAATGGTCTACAGCAGAGGACAGTGACTGGTTGCAGCAGCGAGTTGCCAAATCCAGGCATGTTACCAGCTGCTATGACATGCACAGTGAAGTGCCTGGATTCAGCACCTCATTACTACAACCACATTCCAGCGGTCTACGAGTATAGAGCAAGAGGTATACTGCAACCCAGAGCTCTGGTCCAGGTTAAAGGGATTCTGTCATGACATTTTAGACCTATAACCTAAACATATGGCCAGGTCCGTACTAATAACCTGAATCCAAGATTGTCCTTATTAAATCTGCCTGTGGCTCTATTAGCACATAAAACTGGTTTTTATAACCTGTTATTCACCTACCTAAGGTGCCCAAAGGGACGTCGCTTCATACAGTGTGCCCGGCTGCACCCATCTCAGTCTGGTGCCCAGCGCTGCCTTCCCAGCTGAAATCGCCGCCTTCCTCACCTCAGCCCCCACAATCGTCCGGTCCCTCAGGTTATGACTAGTGCGCACTCGCGGGATCTGGCAGAGGGACTGGACGATTGCGGAGGCGGGGCTGAGGTGAGGACACCACAGAAAACCCACCAAAACCTACTGTAATAATTGGATAGCTCAAAATACACAGACTATGCCATTTTTATCTTACTACTGACTTGCATTCCCCTGCAGCCAGCAAATGGTCAGTGAAGTATGTGCTAACGCACACAGAAGACCCTTTCCAAGATTACTGCAGGGGAATGGAAGTGAGTAGAAAGATAAAAGCTCGAGATTCACCCTATGTCCTAAGGGTTAACGGGTTGTGTGTAGCAGACTCCTGCACCGAGCTCGCTCCATGTGTTAACCCCATGATGTGCCAGTATGTCATGAGGGTTAAGGGGTTGTACGTAGCGGGCTCACGCACTGAGCTAGCGCTGTGTCTCTTCACCACGATGTACCATTATGTCATGAGGGTTACGGTGTTGTATGTAGCAGGCTTTTTACATTTAGTACAAGACTACTAATTTGCCTGCTCTTGACGTGCACATTTAACATTAAAATCTAACTTTTATTAGTCTTTTTTTAAACAATTAGTGATGACTTATTCCCATCTAACCTACTGTTTAAAACTATCTACTAGACCCTCTGGTGTGCTGTTTAAATTTACTTGCTGTGCTTTCATTATGGTAGCCTGGTAGCGGCGCGCTTGCTCCAGTAGCTATCTATTGTTTATTTCGTCATCGACCTACTATCACACTTTTAAGAGGTCTAAAGTAGCTTAAAACCCTATACACTGCCCCCCGACATGTTTCGCCATATACATGGCGTCTTCAGGGGATCGGGCAGTCTAGTATGTAGCGGGCTCACGCACTGAGCTAGCGCTGTGTCTCTTCACCACGATGTACCATTATGTCATAAAGGTTACAGTGTTGTATGTAGCGGGCTCACGCACTGAGCTAGCGCTGTGTCTCTTCACCACGATGTACTATTATGTCATAAAGGTTACGGTGTTGTATGTAGCGGGCTCACGCACTGAGCTTGCGCCGTGTCTCTTCACCAAGATGTACCATTATGTCATGAGGGTCACAGTGTTGTATGTAGCGGGCTCACACACTGAGCTTGTGCCGTTTCTCTTCACCACAACGTACCATTATGTCATGAGGGTTATGGGGTTGTATGTAGCGGGATCACGCACTGAGCTAGCGCTGTGTCTCTTCACCACGAGGTACCATTATGTCATGAGGGTTATGGGGTTGTATGTAGCGGGATCACGCACTGAGCTAGCGCTGTGTCTCTTCACCACGATGTACCATTATGTCCTGAGGGTTATGGGGTTGTATGTAGCGGGATCACGCACTGAGCTAGCGCTGTGTCTCTTCACCACGATGTACCATTATGTCCTGAGGGTTATGGGGTTGTATGTAGCGGGATCATGCACTGAGCTAGCGCTGTGTCTCTTCACCACGATGTACCATTATGTCCTGAGGGTTATGGGGTTGTATGTAGCGGGATCATGCACTGAGCTAGTGCTGTGTCTCTTCACCACGATGTACCATTATGTCCTGAGGGTTATGGGGTTGTATGTAGCGGGATCATGCACTGAGCTAGTGCTGTGTCTCTTCACCACGATGTACCATTATGTCATGAGGGTTATGGGGTTGTATGTAGCGGGATCACGCACTGAGCTAGCGCTGTGTCTCTTCACCACGAGGTACCATTATGTCATGAGGGTTATGGGGTTGTATGTAGCGGGATCACGCACTGAGCTAGCGCTGTGTCTCTTCACCACGATGTACCATTATGTCCTGAGGGTTATGGGGTTGTATGTAGCGGGATCACGCACTGAGCTAGCGCTGTGTCTCTTCACCACGATGTACCATTATGTCCTGAGGGTTATGGGGTTGTATGTAGCGGGATCATGCACTGAGCTAGCGCTGTGTCTCTTCACCACGATGTACCATTATGTCCTGAGGGTTATGGGGTTGTATGTAGCGGGATCATGCACTGAGCTAGTGCTGTGTCTTCACCAAGATGTACCATTATGTCATGAGGGTCACAGTGTTGTATGTAGCCGGCTCACACACTGAGCTTGCGCCGTGTCTCTTCACCACGACGTACCATTATGTCATGAGGGTTATGGTGTTGTATGTAGCGGGATCACACACTGAGCTTGTGCTGTGTCTCTTCACCAAGATGTACCATTATGTCATGAGGGTCACAGTGTTGTATGTAGCGGGCTCCCACACTGAGCTTGTGCTGTGTCTCTTCACCACGACGTACCATTATGTCATGAGGGTTATGGGGTTGTATGTAGCGGGATCACGCACTGAGCTAGCGCTGTGTCTCTTCACCACGAGGTACCATTATGTCATGAGGGTTATGGGGTTGTATGTAGCGGGATCACGCACTGAGCTAGCGCTGTGTCTCTTCACCACGATGTACCATTATGTCCTGAGGGTTATGGGGTTGTATGTAGCGGGATCACGCACTGAGCTAGCGCTGTGTCTCTTCACCACGAGGTACCATTATGTCATGAGGGTTATGGGGTTGTATGTAGCGGGATCACGCACTGAGCTAGCGCTGTGTCTCTTCACCACGATGTACCATTATGTCATAAAGGTTACAGTGTTGTATGTAGCGGGCTCACGCACTGAGCTTGCGCCGTGTCTCTTCACCAAGATGTACCATTATGTCATGAGGGTCACAGTGTTGTATGTAGCGGGCTCACACACTGAGCTTGTGCTGTGTCTCTTCACCACGACGTACCATTATGTCATGAGGGTTATGGGGTTGTATGTAGCGGGATCACACACTGAGCTTGCGCCGTGTCTCTTCACCAAGATGTACCATTATGTCATGAGGGTCACAGTGTTGTATGTAGCGGGCTCACACACTGAGCTTGTGCTGTGTCTCTTCACCACGAGGTACCATTATGTCATGAGGGTTATGGGGTTGTATGTAGCGGGATCACGCACTGAGCTAGCGCTGTGTCTCTTCACCACGAGGTACCATTATGTCATGAGGGTTATGGGGTTGTATGTAGCGGGATCACGCACTGAGCTAGCGCTGTGTCTCTTCACCACGATGTACCATTATGTCCTGAGGGTTATGGGGTTGTATGTAGCGGGATCATGCACTGAGCTAGCGCTGTGTCTCTTCACCACGAGGTACCATTATGTCATGAGGGTTATGGGGTTGTATGTAGCGGGATCACGCACTGAGCTAGCGCTGTGTCTCTTCACCACGATGTACCATTATGTCCTGAGGGTTATGGGGTTGTATGTAGCGGGATCACGCACTGAGCTAGCGCTGTGTCTCTTCACCACGATGTACCATTATGTCCTGAGGGTTACGGGGTTGTATGTAGAGGGCTCACACGCAGAGATCACTTCATATGCAGTGGTGCTGGCTGTATAATACAGCAGGAAAGACTGGGTTCGGAGATGACGCAGTCATTTAACCCCTCAGATGCATTGGTCAACTGCGACCGTGATATCTGTGGGGACAGACTGGGGGGCTCCCTCTGCCTTACATTCGGAGCCCCCATGGTGAAATTATGTTTCCGCAGTGTGTAAAGACTAAATCTACCACATCCAGTTGTCAGCTTAAGCCTATTCCATTGACTAAAGTAATCAAAATAAATAATCAAATCTAACAATAATGAGTGGTTACAGCTAGAGGAGGAATTCAATGGAGCAGCACGGTGGATCAGATTAGGGATGGAGTTTGTACGTTCTCCCTTTGTTTGCTCCAATTTCCATCCACACTCCAAAGACATACAGGTAGGAAATTATATTGTGAGTCCCATTGGGGACAGTGAATGATGAAAGCACTGCGGAATATGTTGGTGCTATATAAGCAAGAGAAATAAATAAATGCAAAAAAGTCTCATCTGCAATAACAGATTCTATCTGCCGGGCACATAATACACACATGGGGCAGAGTTACAAAAACTGTCCTTGCTGCCCATAGCAACCAATCACAGCGCAGCTTTCATTTCTAATAATGCAACAGAAAAAATAAAAGTGTTGCAATTGGCAAAAAAGACCGTCTTTCTTTTAGACAGCTGTATAAGTCTCACCCATATGATAGTGTTCCTGATTTTTCCTCGAAGTAGTACAAAATAGGGGATAACTAACTGATTGCTCGGATAAAACCACTGGGGCCCCCATTGATCCCAAGAGCGGGAGTCCTGTTCCCCCGATGTGATGGAGCACCATGTCTGGCACACATCCTGCTGCTCCATTCATTTTCTCTAGAACTTTCATAAATGGAGCGCCAGTGCACATGCCCGACTGGCCGCTCAGTTTGTTTCAGGGGGCACCATGGGGTATGAGGTCCCTGTTCTAGTGATCCGTGGGGGTCCTAGTAGTATGAACCCCACTGATTTAATAGTTATCCGTATCTTGTGAATAGGTGATAACTTCACACAAAATACCCCTTTAAGAAAAACAGGTCATATATGTTTTGGGGGAAAGGATAGTGAAATCTCTCTAGTTGTATAACCTACAAAACCAAGAGGTGTATGATTTACTGAGTAACAAGACCAAAAATAGTAATGGTATCCATTTTGGTTCCCAGCCTGCCTATAAAAAACAAAAACAAACTAAATGTCACTTAGAAATGTTTGCAAGAGAATTTAGAGCAACACAAGGGTCTGTACTGAGAAACGAGAAATAGCAAGCAGATAGCTCTACTACAAGCTGCCGAGAAAGCAAATTACCGAACGTTAACCAGGGCTGGAGAATACTCTGTGTGCAAACTATAAGGAACACAACACGGTTAGTAATGGGGCTTTTAACCATATTAAGAAAAATAAAAGGGCATCTGTCACCATGATCAACCCTATTTAATCCAGGCAATCTGCAAATCCGATGCAGAGAAATGCTTACTTTTAGTTATATGTCAATGCAGTGTCTGGAGCACAGAGGGGCTGGCCTAGCCTCTCCGAGCACTGCTTCACCTCCACCTCTGCCTATTGCCACTCCCCCTCCATGAACTTTACAGGGCCTGGCATCATCGCTGGTGTGATGCCTAGCCCTGAAGTCATGCACGTGCACCAAAATAGTTAAGGTCTCTAATCTGTTATCTCTGCTCTGAGATCTTCATTGGACACATGGTACAGCGGTCGGAGCTGGCATGAAAATAAAACATTTCATGTTAACAATAATATGTACTTTTAGCTCAAGTTTTTTAGAATTTTCCAAAGGGTTAAGAGGAGAAAACCTACCCCACATATTATTATGTCATTTCTTCAGAGTACGGCAATACTCCATATGTAGTTGTAACCTGCCGTTAGGGCACACTGCAAGGCTCAGAAAGGAAGGAGCACTATTTGGCTCTTAAACAGAATTTACTGGAATGGGTTTGGGCAACACGTCTCATGAGGTACCAGTGGAAATATCTCCCTCTGTAAATCAGAGGCAGCTGTCACTACGGCACTCCAGCTGTTCTGAAACTACTACTCCCAGCATGATCCTTTCACTTCTGTGGGAGTTCAGAGAACAGTCAAGCAACTGTACATAATAGGAGATGTAGTTTCACAACACCTGGAGTGCCAGAGGTTGCTTACCCCTGATCTAAGGAGTTAAACGTTGCAGCGGGGTGTCAGCTTTATGACCGCTGCTGATGGCGGCTCTGTTCCTGAGCCGCTGCCATCTCCGTACCGTAAATGTATGGCATGGGGCATTAATGTTCAGCTTGCCATGCAATACATTTATGGCATGAGCCAGTCAAGGCTGGACTAATTTGTTTTTGCATTTTCATATTTTTCAACATGACTTTCAAAAGCCATAACTTTTTTCAGTTTTCCATTCACATAGCAATATAAGGGTTTATTTTTTGTGGGACAAAGTTATATGACTATACCATTTTTACTATATTATGTAGCGGAAAACAGGTGGAGAAATTGAAAAAAAATATATATAAAATCTACCAAGGTTTTTTTTTTTTTGCCATTACTATACTATCTTTGCACTAAAAATAAGATGACCTTATTCTGCAAGTCAGTACGATTAGAGTGATGCCAAAATTTATATAGTTTTTATTAAGTTTAAGCACTCAAAAAAGTTTTTTTTTCTTTGCATTGCTATATTCCAGCACCCATAACTTTTTAATGTTTTCATCTATAGAGCTGTGTGTAAGCTTGTTTACTGCAGGCGGACTGTTTTTTATTGGCACCGTTTTAGGTTTATTCAAGATTTTATCATTATTACGGCAGTCATCGTGCTGGAAAAATATTCTACTATTCTAATTTACTTTTCAAATGCGGTGATCAGGGTTGTCAACTTAATTATTTTTTTTTTTCTGGACAATTAATCCAAAAAAGAAGTCACAGCCAGCCAGCATTTTTTACGGACAAATTGGAAAACTATAATGAATGATAAAGATTAGAGATGAGCGAATATCACATTTTGACATTCATTCACGCTTCGTTTGGCGGTAAAAGGTAAATTGCGTTATGGATTCAGTTAGCACGGACCATAACGCAATTCTATGACGGAATGCATAATGGAATACTTTTAGAGGCATTCCGTTATTTATTCAGTCATACTGGAAGTCTATGGGCTGCAAAACTGATCCGTCCCGTTTCCATTATGCAGGAGAGGACTCCCCTGTATAACGGAAACGGGACGGATCATTTTGCAGCCCATAGACTTCCAGTATGACTGAATAAATAACGGAATGCCTCTAAAAGGTATTCCGTTATGCATTCCGTCATAGAATTGCGTTTTGGTCCATGGTAACATGAAATTCGCTCATCTCTAATAAATATTCTAAGCAATACATGTCTATAGGTCAGATACTAATACTAAACACATAACCAGCATTTACTGTGAACTCTAAAAAGCTGAGAATTACAATCACAGTGAACTGCTAGATTATCACCAGCTTAAAAAATAAAAAAATCATAGACCCATTTAATTTTTTTTTCACAGACACTGAAAAAAAGTCCCCTTTACAAGGCCCCAGGCAGTCACAGTAACCCATCGGAGCACCACAATTTTGCTGCGGGGGCTCCGCTGCCAGACAGAGCAGCTCCATCCCTCTGTCTAAGCACACAAGTGCAGCGACTGCTATTAATTGTGGCATCCGAGGGGTTAAAATGGCATCTGTGTCATCTCTGATACTGATCACTGGCGGTGAATGGCTACTGCGTTATACAGCTAGCACCTGTGGCTTATGGAGGATAATCAGCGGGTGAGTCCGCTCCATACATCCTCTTAACGCCAAACATGTACATCCACATGATTTTGCATTAAAGGGTTAAGTGACGGCATATTACGTTATTCAGGCGGCTGTATTAAAAACCATCCATGTCGTGGATGATTTTTAATACACATGACTATATGTCAGTGCAGGATACAGACCTGCCAGTTACCGGAGATAATGGTCTTGTGGGGTCTTCTGGTCAGAATTCCTTGAGACACACACCAGAGTAGTGCACACTCCGAGTTCATCAGCAGAGACCACTGCTCTGTATGGGGAAACCAGTGGTGTGACACAAAACACAGCTGTTTGAACTGGACCTTACTGGTGTTTAGAATGAAGATGCCACAGAAGTAATTAAGAACTCCCAGCCATCCAGGGAACTGTGCAGCCTGGTAACATTAGCGTGGGAAAAGGAACGGAACTACTACTAGTAAGGGTAGTATTACTGGAACGTCCGTTAGCAATGATATGGCTCTGTAATACTGCCGCTGATTACCCAAGGAATGCTCCTTCATCAGGCTATCAAGATTTGTAAGCCGGCAGCAGATCATTCCGTCCAATCACTCTCTGCTGCTGGCAAACAATGAATCATGATTGGGACGAGCGATGGCATAAAGATCACTCCTCTCCATACTGTGGAGAAGATTGCTGCATGGAATAACAACTCTCTCCTCCACTAACAAGCAGGCGATTTCTGGGAAGGAACGCTTCCTTCCTGACAATCGTATGAATTCTTTTAATGTAACACATCCCTAGATATATTACAATTTATCTTATTCTCATGTTTTTCCCTAGAAAAATAAAAATACATTTCACAGAAAGCTTCCCCCTTCCCGACAAATCTGACATGTGTCACTTTATGTGGTAATAACTTTGGAGTGCTTTAATTTATCCAAGCCATTCTGAGATTGTTTTCTCGTGACACATTGTCATGACAGTGTTAAATTTGAGTCAATATATTTCACCTATATTTATAAAATAATCCAAAATTTAAAAAATAAAATAAAATTTGCAATTTTCAAAATTTCTATTTCTCTGCTAACAGAAAGTGATACCTCATAAAATATTTATTACTTAACATTCGCCATATGTCTACTTTATGTTGGCATCATTTTGGAAATGTTATTTAATTTTTTTAGGACGTTACAAGGCTTAGAATTGTAGACGCAATTTTTAAACTTTTAAAGAAAATTTCCAAAACCCACTTTTTAAGGGGCAGTTCAGGTCTGAAGTCACTTTGCGAGGCCTACATAGTGGATACCCCCATAAATGACCCCACTGTAGAATAGACACCCCTCAAGTCACTCAAAACTGATTTTACAAACTTTGTTAACCCTTTAGGCGTTCCACAAGACTTAGGCTGGGTTCACACCTGAGCGTTTTACAGCGCGTTCCTACGCGCTGTAAAACGCTCAACAAGGAGAAACCAATGATTCCCTATGGGAATGGTTCACACTTGGGCGTTTTACAGCGCGTACGATCGCGCTGTAAAACGCCCGACGCTCAAAAAAGTACATGAGCGACTTTTGGGGCGTTTGTGGCCATAGGACACTGTAGTGAATCACACAAACGCGCGTCAAACGCGCGTTTACTATTACAAAAACGCGCATAAAAATGCGCGACAAAAACACGCGTGAAACGCGCGTTTGCGCAACGCTCAAGTGTGAACCCAGCCTTAAAGGGAGTCTGTCACCACATTTCAGCATATTAGACCGATCAAATAGGGTTATATGATCCACCCAGAACTTAAAAACGGTACCTTTGTTGTAGAAAACAGACTTTTCTTTTAACCTTATAAGTTCATTTTCGGCTATGTTAATGAGCCCTCAAGTGCCCAGGGCGGTGTCTCAATCCTCGGAGCCCCAGGCAGCACCTCCTAAACGGCTCATAACCCTGCCCTCCGTGCGCATCTGCCCGCCCGTTTACTCCCCTCCCCTGTCCTTTTCCACTGCGGCTGTGCGGTCCAAATCGTAGCGGGCGCATGCGCAGTAGGTATTGTAAAGTCCTGCCAGGAGCAGGCATCGCATTGCGCCCGCTACGATTTGGACCGCACAGCCGCATCAAATAGGGTAGATCATGTGCTATTTTTATAGACCAAGTAGTTACGGACACAATGATATCAAATATGTCTACTTTCTTTGTTTGTTTCAGTTTTACATAATAAAGCATTTTTTATTTAAAAAAAAAAATCATGTTTTTGTATCTTCATTTTCTAAACGCCATATTTTTTAGGATAGTCTGGTGCAGGGGCTTGTTTTTTGCAGGAAGATTTGACGCTTTTATTGGTACTATTTTTGGGCACATAAGATTTTTTTGATCATTCATTATTTCACTTTATGGGGCAAGGTACCCAATATGTATACTTTTTCTTATTTATTTAAGTTTTACCCAATAAAATCATTTTTGAAAGCAAAAAAAAATTACGTTTTAGTGTCGCCATAGTCTGAGAGCCATAGCTTTTTTATTTTTTGACCGATTGTCATAATTAGGGTCTTATTTTTTGCAGGATGAGGCGACGGTTTGATTGTTACTATTTTGGGGGGCATTTGCATGTTTGATCCCTTGGTGTTGCACTTTATGTGATGTTAGATGACAAAAAAAGTTTTTTTATGGTGTTCAACTGAGGGGTTAGGTCATGTGATATTTTTATAGAGCTGTTTTTTTACGGATGAAGTGATACCTAATAGGTCTACATTTTTCTTTTTATTTATTTCACTTATAGACACTTTATTTGACAATAATACTTTGAAAAAAAACAAAGACTAAAATACTAATAAAAAATTAGTGTCTCCATTGTCTAAGAGTCATACTTTTTTTTTTTTTATCGATTGTCTTAAATAGGGTCTCATTTTTTGCAGGATGAGGTGACTGTTTGGTACTATTTTGGGGGGCATAAGCCTTTTTGATCGCTTGGTGTTGCAATTTTTGTGATGTAAGGTGACAAAAAAAATTGCTTTTTTGGCACTGTTTCTATTTTTTTTTACGGTGTTCACCTGACTGGTTAGGTCATGTGATATTTTTATAGAGCTGGTTGTTACGAACGCGGCGATACCCAATATGTATACTTTTTTAAAATGTATTATTTATTTCACTTCAACACAATAATAGCATTTTTGAAAAAAAATTAAAATCATGTTTTAATGTCTCCCATGTTCTGAGAGCTATAGTTTTTTTAATTTTTTTGAGCGATTTTTTATGTAGGGGCTCATTTTTTTCGGGATAAGGTGACTGGTTTATTGGTACCATTTTGTGGGACATATGCCTTTTTGATCACTTGGTGTTGCAATTTTTGAAAAAAATTGCTTTTTTATGGTGTTTATCGAATGGGGTGGATCAGGTGATATATTTATAGAGCCGGTCGTTACGGACGCGGCAATACCAAATATGTAAAGAAAAAACAGGATTAGGGCTCATTCACACGAACGTGTGATGCCAGTTGCCGTATTACGTACCACATTTGCGGATACGCAATACATGGGCACCGTCCCGTGGCCATTCCACATGACGGATGCATTCATTTCAATGGGTCCGCAAATCTGTAGATGCGGAACGGTGCAGAACGGAAGAATGAAACGCTACGGAAGCACTATGGAGTGCTTTCTGGGGTTCCCGTTCTGTGATTCCGCACTGCAAGAAGATAGAGCAAGTTCTATCTTTTTGCGGATCGGAAGGATTGCGGACCCATTCAAGTGACTGGGTCTGCGATCCCCATGCGCCTGCCGCATGGACGGTGCCCATCCATTGCGGACCGCAATTTGCGATCCACAGCACGAGCACGGGCTTCATACGTTCATGTGAACGAGCCTTTATAGTATGAAATACATAGGCTGGCACTCTATCCAGCTGAGTGATCCATACAGAGCCGGATAGAGAGTGCCAGCCTATGTATTTCATACTATAATCCTATTTTTTATTACTTAATTGGGGAATTTATTTTATTTTTGCATGTGAAACTTTTTTCTTTTTTTTTTTTAAACCACTTTATGTCTTATTTTTTTATTTTACACTTTGCATCTCCCATAAGGGCATACAAGACCTCTGGGGGACATTTACCTTCACTTTTTTTTCACCATTGATTTCTACTGTAACTGGGGCTGACATAGTAGCCCCAGGTACAGGGGAAATACACCCCCCAGTGCAGGGCTGATCGAGGTCTGTAGAAGCGCTTCCTGATCTGTATAGCGATCTAGAAGGCAGGGACACCTGGGAACTGTCCCTGCCTTCTCTCTGGGTTGCCCTTCTGTTACCGACAGCTGGCCCCCCACTCGGCAGCTGCATAGGACGTTTAGATCCTATGGGCGGATGTGAAGTGGTTAAAGGTAACCGTCACCGGGATTTTGTGTATAGAGCTGAGGACATGGGTTGCTAGATGGCCGTTAGCACATTCGCAATACCCAGTCCCCTTAGCTCTGTGTGCTTTTATTGTGTAAAATAAACGATTTGATACATATGCAAATTAACTCGAGATAAGTCCTGTATGTGAGATGAGTCAGAGACAAGATTCATCTCAGGTTAATTTGCATATGTATCTTATCGTTTTTTTCCACAATAAAAGCACACAAAGCTATGGGGACTGGATATTGCGAATGTGCTAGCGGCCATCTAGCAACCCATGTCCTCAACTCTATACACAAAATCCCGGTGACAGGTTCCCTTTAAGGAAGGTTCTGTTTAAAGAGGACCAGTCACCTCTACTGACATGTCTGTTTTAACATCTACTTGCATCCCCATGTAATAATTCTGGGGCATCCATTTATAGGACTATGATGTGCAATGCCTTTATCATTCCTGCTAGAAGTTAATGCAGTTTGCAGTTGAGGTCCAAATGGGGTGTTACCAGTTGGGGATGTGCCCCTGCAAACTATTAAAAAATCACTTTATAACTTCTAGCAGGAATAATAAAGGAATGGCACAACATGATGTCATAAGAAGAGATGCCCCAGAATTATTACATGGTGAACGCTAGTAATTGCTAAAACAGACATCAGGAGAGGTGACCAACCCCTCTTTAAAGGGGCTTTCCGGGAGTTTGAAACTGATCAGTGGCGGTCTGACACCTGGTACTTCTGCCGGTCAGCTCACAGTATGCTGCAGCCTCCTCTCAGCTTTCCCTAGGCCATGAGATGCCATATTTATCTGTCACGTGGCCTAGGTGCAGCTCAGTCCCATTGAAGTGAATGGGGATGAGCACCATACCAAGCACAGCCGCTATACAATGTACGGCAATGTGCTTGGTTTGCAGAGAGAAGGCTGCGGTACTACAGCTGATCGGTGGGAATCCTAGGTGTCAGACCTCCACCGACCAGATAATGATGATTAGTATAAAACTCTCAGAAAAACCCCTTTAGGTAGCAATTTGCTTTTTCAGTAATAACGATGGTACAATTCCATCTATGTAGCGGTCACATGTCATTGTTCCGCTAACACCACTTAGTCAGTGAGGCAGAACATGGCACTACACTGGTTTAATACACATAGGCCTACACACAGAAGAATCCCACCCCTATAAAAAATAAAAGTGTGCCCAGGTACAATTAACAGTCTACAGCATGATTTACAATGTACGGTGTAATCTTATTACATTGCCAGTGACCTTAACTAAATCGCCTGCAGCCATAGTGTAAGCCTAGGTAAGCAATTTATCAAATTCTGCAGTAAAGGATTCAGGAAATGTTCTACATGCAGATGCAAAGCAAAACGTTATTTAAAGGGATTGTGTCATGAAAAATACTCTACATTTTTCAAACTAGCACCTAGATCTGAATACTTTTGTAATTGTATCCAATTAGAAATGTAGCATAGCCACTGAGTTATTCTATAAAATGTATCTGCATAGCGCCACCTGCTGTTTGTTCTTTTCCTTATAGCTTGTCCACCTCACTGAGAAGGTCGCATATGCTTACTTTAAATCTTCAGCTGTGACTGGCCAGATTTTCTGTTAAAACCTTAGGCAGTTACAGGGAAAGAGCTGCAGCAGACCGGACACACACCCTGAGTAAGGACCGCCAGCAGGAAATAAATCTAGCAGAGCAATGGCGCAATGAACGGTTCTGGTTCTAGCTTTGTAAGAAAGTCATTGTCATGTACTATAAATAGGCACTCTAGCTGTGGTGAAACTATGACTCCCATCATGCTGAATTCATTTCTATGGAGTTCTGAGAACAGCCAAGCAAGTGTACATCTTGGGAGTGGTAGGTTTACCACAGCTGGAGCGCTGGAGGTTAGCCATCACAGTCCTATATGATCCACAAAGTAAAAACCAGGACCGTTCTTAAAAGCTGTGACGATCCTTTATTAGTACAGCAAGCACATACAAATGAAATGAATCACCTAAAATGTTTATTAATTGAAACCAGATACGGATACATTTTTTTAAGTATGTTTTTGCTTTGATAGTGGATTTTTTTTTAAAGCTATTTTCTGTACATAATTATGGGGGTGGTCATCTTGCCTGAGCTGCTGTTAACAGCATTCAGAGATATGCTTTACTGCAACCACATGGACCATGGGAACCTGCAGACTGAAGACAACGCAATGACTTCTACGGGAGAGTGTTCTAGACATGTCCTGTGATCTGTGTAAAGGTCATTGTGCAGGGAGGGGAAGTATATAATCTGTGACCACAACCTGTTCAGAATAGTGGGCCTTCAGTTATTTATACATAGGTGTCCTCTTCCATTGTAATTCTGCCTGTGATAATGAGATGACTGCTGATCTCTACAGAGCAGATGTGTAAGCCTATAAAGGCACTGTTGCTAGCGTGAAAACTGCAGGATTTTTTTTTTTCCCAATATAGATATTGATATGGAAAATTAAAAAGCATCAAAAATTAGTAAGAATATATTGAGCATAAGATCTTTCTGCAACCCTAAGCGCTTGCTTAAAAAAAAAATAAAAAAAAAATAAAAGAGAACAAAACATAGCAGAAGGGAGCAGGGCCACAGCGGCCCAACACATTTGACACATTTGATATAATATGGCACATGGACATCACAGATGTAACACATTTATTAAGAGGCCTGTGCCAATCTACCCCATTTAGAGGCATTGCTGGAGACCTCAGCGAAGATATGGGTAAGAACACAACATGTACAAAACACAGTATATCCATACGCTTTACGTGAAACCGGTACACTTCGTGCTCACCTTGCGTCCATCACTGGCATGGCAGTTGACATTTAAAGGTGTAAGCAGAGCCATGAGTTTTTCCTCATTCCCACTCCTACAAAAATAAAAAACAGCACGGATTACATTCCTGGGTTTCCCAATCTTCCCATAAAGCTCTGACATATCTGTGAACACATTTACTAGATTTTTGGCCGCTGAGGCAATTCTTAGAAAGTGGGCACAGAACTGGCAAACAGCATCTGAAAACTTCCGTTTTTCAATACATGACGGTGCCAAAGACACGCACAAGTATGTGATATGTATTACAGGTGCCAAGATAACCTCTTCCAGCTCCCCATGTGCCATTAGGCTTTAAACTGTAACTGGCAGAGGTATGCAGCATAACACGCAGCACATGCACCAAATCTGGGGCCGGAGGTATCTACTAGAGACGGTGACAGAGTGATATTGGTTGACTATCATTGCAGCAGATTCCAGTACACCCCGCAGCAACAAGCCTCCACAAGGAAGGCAATGGAGGAGACGGATAAGGATGCCTGGGCTTGTGCTCATTTACATACATACACGTTGTCAGCCCGTGTGGACAAAATAATGAAATTACTGTGTGGGAAATGCAGTAGATGCTGCAAATAGTCCGCCGCTATACCCTCTAACTAAGCGAATGACCGGACTTCTCGTTCTCCCTGCCCTTCACATCTATGCAGCTTTCAACCGTTTCATCTGTACAATGTCATAGCCTCCTAGCTGGGTTTGGTGCCTTTTTTTAAAATTTTATTTTCCTTTTAAATTTAACAAGACATTCGCTCTTAAAGTGGTCTCTCAGCATTACTTTTACATCAAATGGGCGACGCTCAAACTATATCGCGTATACATTTTACTTAGGCAATGAAGCTAATTTTCAGGTCATAAAAATCTGAAGGAAAAAATACTTATTTTTAAAGTAAAGCCAAGAGGATTCCACAAGTGACAACAAATCTAACCAAAATGCCACAAGACTTTGGACATAGGGAAAGTCAATAGATAGAGAACATAATTTGTGTGTGTGTGTGTATATATATATATATATATATATATATATATATATATATATATATATATATATACACATACATACATACATACACATACAGTGTATACACACACTGTGACTTACACACAGTAGTACATGTGAGCTAGATATAACATCTATCTCCATCCCTTACTAATGTATTAGTGCTCATCTTCCTGAAATATAACAGTACATGTATGTACCAGCAAGAGGACTATGGTAGGCAGATATTCTGCTACTTAAAGGGGAAGACTGAATAGTATTCATTTCTGCCTTCAGCGACAGAAACACATAAAAGACACAATATGTCATCGCTATGAATCCCCTGTTCTGCTTCTTACAGGCAGCCAAGTGTGCAAAGATCCATACTAATGAACTTGGCCAGCTGTGGAGTGTACGAGTGACAAAACAATAACACCGCAATGCTATTGTAAGCCAGCTGTATCCTTTTACCCCTAACCCCCACCCCTACCTTCTTCACCCCCATCCCCCTCCCCTTCTTGAGAGATCGTGAAAATTTAAAGAGCACTCACCTGGCAGCTTCCAGGAGTTCGTCCTTTTTGTATTCACCTAAATGATTGCAAAATATCATGCTGTTAGCACTGAGTAAAAGGCAGCAAGAGAAATGTACAAGCTATCTAACAACAAAATAAAAAGGGAAAAAAACGAAGGAGAGAAATAAAGGAGGAGAGAGAAGGGGGGAGCGCAACAAGCCCACACCCAGGCTGGGTGATGGAGCAGTGACGTTAGCCAGATTGTGAAGGCAGCATCATCAGTGCCTTGGAGACGGGAGGCAAATTGACGCAGCTCCTTGTCCAATCCTCCCATGAAATGGCTTTCTTTAGACAGCCAATGAATGTGACATTATGTGTCCAGGTACACGTTCTGCTCCGACAACTGCATGCCATCCACAGACAATGTCTCTTTGCTCCTTTCATTCCACCCCCCTGCCATCATGAGTGGGCAGTCACACTACACATGGCAAGGCAAAGGCATTCAGACAAAAGGAAGCCACTGAGCAGATCTGCCAATGGTACAAATTAGTAGTCACATCTGTGCCCCACCCCTAACCTATGCAAACAGGCTTCTCCGGGGATGTCACACATCAGTACATCTACCTACTCCTTCTCCTTTGTGCATTGCCATTTATTTTTAGACTGCCTCCGGAGCAACATGAAGAGGAGAATTACTGCATGCACTCACAAGACATGATATGCTTGAGACCACAAGAGCCAGCGTAAAATAGGTCCTATGCAGACCCCCCCAACAAACAGAAGACCACTCTACACTGACATGCACCACAAAGGGGAGGGACGTGGAAAAATGGTCAAGGATGCCCTGAATTAACCTTCTCCTAGCCACAGAGAACACAAGACTGGCACATAAAGTGAAAAACACCACTCATCCTCACCACGCAAATTAAAGTACCATTGATACATATACAGCATTTACAATTTTTCCTAGACTTGGGTGAAAGCCGCATATACAATATTTTTCATACAACTGTAAAACTTGGGGCATCTGCAACACTATTTCCTTGGCTTCCCATGGTAACACACATTTGGCCAAATTCAGACAGCAGTACTTTCTGCTCACCTGCTGTCCGGATATCCAAATGTGTGTTACCATGGGAAGCCAAGGAAATAGTGTTGCAGATGCCCCAAGCAGACTCCGTAAAGTACAGGACACAAGGGGTCATCCAAGCAAAGATCAGAGGTCAGCCAGGCTGCAACAGGGACGAGCCTCTGTAGTGCCACCCACGATGCTAGGGAGGCTCGTCCCAGCCTGCTATTGGCGGCACCCCAAAAGTCCCCTCCCCCTGTCACCAGGTGCTTTGATAAGCGTGACAGGGAGATGCAGAGGCGGCTGTGCAGGTATCGGGGGGGGCGTTATGGGTGACGGGGAGCGGGATAAGTATAATCTAAATGAGTGGCCTGGGTGGGCATTATGGGGGGGGGGGGGTCAGTATAGGGGATAAATAACCCCTTTAAGCAATTAAGGGGTGGGGGGGAGAGAGGTTCAACCACTTGGCCATGTACAGCAAGCTACACCTTCAGGTTATGTTCACACAGCGAATTTGGTCACAAACCACCCAATGCCATACCAAAGAAGCAATCTCATGGAAAACTCGGTGGGGTAGATTTACGAATTCTGTCTAAAAGTAAGACAGACACACGGGGAAAATTGATCAAAACTGGTATAAAAGAAAACAGGCTTTGTTGCCCATAGCAACCAGATTCCACCTTTCATTTTCTAAAGAAGCTTTGAAAAATGAAAGGTGGAATATGATTGGTTGCTATGGGCAACAAAACCTGTTTTCCTTTATACCACATTTAAGAAATTCTCCCCACAGTCTTAAATTGTGCCAGATTTATCACAGTGGCTGATGATGGATAATAAATCTGGTGCAGCATCATATTATCCAGTCTGAGTGTTTGCTTCAAAAAATGTGACATTGTGCTGCATTTTTGGTGCGCCATGGCACATTTAAGCCACGCCCTCATTTCCCTGAAGCCACGCTCACTTTCCATTAAGCCACACCCTCTTGTCAGACAAGTAAAGTGTCTAAAACACTTCATAAACTACGTTAGAATTCAGGCACATTTTATTAGTAAATCTCCATTATCCTTATTTTGCTGGGCATAGAGCTCCAGCTCCAACAGAAATGGCTTATAATAATTAGTAATGACACCAGAATCATGTAAATAATCAAGATACTTAGATTTAATTAGATTTTTCATAAAATTTTTTTTTTAAATTTTTACAAGAACAACTGATATTGACCACCTCAGCCCCCCTAGCTTAAACACCCTTAATGACCAGACCACTTTTTACAATTCTGCACTACACTACTTTCACCGTTTATTGCTCGGTCATACAACTTACCACCCAAATGAATTTTACCTCCTTTTCTTCTCACTAATAGATCTTTCATTTGGTGGTATTTCATTGCATTTTTACTTTTTTGTTATTAAATCGAAATTTAACAAAACTTTTGCCAAAAAATGACATTTTTCCCTTTCAGTTGTAATTTATTTATTTTTTTAAACGACATCTATATATACATTTTTCTCTAAATTTATTGTTCTACGTGTCTTTGATTAAAAAAAAAGTGTTTGGGCAAAAAAAAAAACAGAAATGGTTTGGGTAAACGTTATAGCGTTTACAAACTCTGGTACAAAAATGTGAATTTCCGCTTTTTGAAGCAATTCTGACTTTCTGAGCACCTGTCATGTTTTCTGAGGTTCTACAATGCCCAGACAGTAGAAAAACCCCGCAAATAACCCCATTTCGGAAAGTAGACACCCTAAGGCAGGGATCTCAAACTGCGGCCCTCCAGCTGTTGCAAAACTACAACTCCCAGCATGCCCGGACAGCCTACAGGTATCAGCCTACAGCAGGGCATTGTGGGAGTTGTAGTTTTGCAACAGCTGGAGGGCCGCAGTTTGAGAAGCCTGCCCTAAGGTATTCGCTGATGGGCATAGTGAGTTCATGCGAGATAGTGAGATATTTCTCGGCAAAAGACAACTTTTCCCATTTTTTTATACAAAGTTGGCATTTGACCAAGATATTTATCTCACCCAGCATGGGTATATGTAAAATGACACCCCAAAACACATTCCCCAACTTCTTCTGAGAACGGCGATACCACATGTGTGACACATTTTTGCAGCCTAGATGCGCAAAGAGGCCCAAATTCCTTTTAGGAGGGCATTTTTAGGCATTTGGATCCCAGACTTCTTCTCACGCTTTAGGGCCCCTAAAATGCCAGGGCAGTATAAATACCCCACATGTGACCCCATTTTGGAAAGAAGACACCCCAAGGCATTCAATGAGGGGCATGGCGAGTTCATAGAAATTTTTTATTTTTTTTGCACAAGTTAGCGGAATTTTTTTTTTGTTTTTTCTCAAAGTCTCCCTTTCCGCTAACTTGGGACAAAAATTTAAATCTTTCATGGACTCACTATGCCCCTCAGCGAATACCTTCAGGGTGTCTTCTTTCCAAAATTGGGTCATTTGTGGGGTGTTTGTACTGCCCTGGCATTTGAGGGTCTCCGCAATCATTACATGTATGGCCAGCATTAGGAGTTTCTGCTATTCTCCTTATATTGAGCATACAGGTAATGAGATTTTTTTTTCCGTTCAGCCTCTTGGCTGAAAGAAAAAATAAACGGCACAGATTTCTTCATTCGCATCGATCAATGTGGATGAAAAAATCTCTGCAAAAAAAAAAAAAAAAAGAGGGGAAAGGCGTCTGCCTATGACATAGGAGCTCCGCCCAACATTCATACATACCCACTTAGCTCATATGCCCTGGCAAACCCGATTTCTCCATTCACATCAATCGATGTGGATGAATAAATCTTTGCCGGGATTTTTTTTTTATATATATACAAAGTGTTTGCCAAAGCATATGAACACCGCCGCCCCCTCAGCTCATAAGACTCGGCAAACGTATCTTTTAATGCAGAAGAGAAATCTCATCTTGCAGCGCCGCATACACTGACTTTTGTGTAATCTGACAGCAGCGCAATGCTTCTGTCAGAATGCACATCAGTGCTGCAGCTAGTGGATCGGTTGGTCCACCTGAAAGGTGTAAAAAAAAAAAACAGGCCGCAACGCAGTAAAATGTATTAACTTTATAATAACATTTGAACGGAACAAATAAAAACTTTATTTAACTTTTTGAACAGAACGTTAACTTTTTTGCTTACCGGTGATTTTTTTTTACCTTTATAGGACAAACCTCTCCTTCTCCATGGGACAATGTGCAAAGCGCAAATCGCCCAGAGATGTGGCGAAGTACATTATGCACTTTGTCCCAGGTGAAAGGAGAGGTTTGCAGCAGCTCTGTGTGAATGGGCCCTAATAGCCTTGTGTGCCTGTCCTGTGAGATGCAATCCCTATGCTAAGTGTACCTGTGTGTGGTACTTCCGGAAACACTCCCCTAAGCATAGGGAAGGGTGGTCAGGGCAGTCAGGACAGAAATAGCGGGTGTCACGCCTTATTCCACTCCTGCTACAGACACAACATCTTTTTCAGGGTGACGGTTGTGTTGAGGTACCAGCAACGACATTGGGGAAATGTCGCTTGTGTAGACGGCTCACTACACTGTTGGTTGGGGCCACGGAACCTCCTGGATACAGGAGGTTCTCGATGATCTCTTCCTGAAACTTGAGGAAGGATCCTGTTCTCCCAGCCTTACTGTAGAGAACAAAACTATTGTACATAGCCAATTGAATCAAATATACAGACACCTTCTTATACCAGCGTCTGGTGCGTCAGGAAACTAAATTAGGAGCCAACATCTGGTCATTGAAGTCCACCCCTCCCATGAACGAATTATAGTCGTGGACACAGAGGGGCTTTTCAATGACACGGGTTGCTCGTTCAATTTGTATTGTCGTGTCTGCGTGAATGGAGGAGAGCATGTAAACGTCACGCTTGTCTCTCCATTTCACTGCGAGTAGTTCTTCATAACACAAGGCAGCCCTCTACCCCCTTGCAAGACGGGTGGTAACGAGGCGTTGGGGGAAGCCCCGCGACTAAGTCACGCGGTGCCACAGCAGCCAATCTGTTCTAGGAACAAATGTCTGAAGAGGGGCACACTTGTGTAGAAATTGTCCACATAAAGATGGTACCCCTTGCCAAATAAGGGTGACACCAAGTCCCAGACTGTCTTCCCACTGCTCCCCAGGTAGTCAGGGCAACCGACCAGCTCCAGGGTCTGATCTTTACCCTCATAGATCCGAAATTTGTGGGTATAGTCTGTGGCCCTTTCACAGAGCTTCTACAATTTGACCCCATACTGGGCGCGCTTGCTTGGGATGTATTGTTTGAAGCCAAGGCGCCTGGTAAAATGTATAAGGGACTCGTCTACGCAGATGTTTTGCTCAGGGGTATACAAATCTGCAAATTTGTTGTTGAAGTGGTCTATGAGGGGCCGAATTTTGTGGAGCCAGTCAAAAGCTGGGTGGCCTCTGGGACAGGAGGTGGTGTTGTCGCTAAAGTACAGGAAACGCAGGATGGCCTCAAATCGTGCCCTGGACATGGCAGCAGAGAACATGGGCATGTGATGAATTGGGTTCGTGGACCAATATGACCACAATTCATGCTTTTTGGTTAGACCCATGTTGAGGCGAAGGCCCAGAAATGTTTTTAATTCGGAAACTTGGACGGGTTTCCACCGGAAAGGCTGGGCATAATAGCATCCCGGGTTGGCGGCTATAAATTGAGTGGCATACTGATTTGTTTCTGCCACGACTATGTCCAAGAGCTCCGCAGTCAAGAACAGCTAAAAAAAAAAAATCCCAGTGCCGAACCGATCTGAGCTGTCTCAACCCGAATTCCAGACTGGGCGGTGAAAGGGGGGACTAATGGTGCGGCTGAAGTTGGGGACTGCCAATCAGGGTTTGCCAGCACCTCAGGGACTCTAAGGGCTCTACGGGCCTGTCTGTGCGGTGGCTGCGACAGGGTAACTATTGCACGTGCCACCGTACCAGCTTCAACTGCCCTTCTGGTGCTCGCCACTTCACCATGTTGTACGGCAGTGCTGGTACTAGGTCCAGGGTGGGCTGCGCTGCTGGTGTATGCCTCACCACGTAATCCAACAGCGCCAGCCCCACTCTGCTGCCCTTGAAGCGGATCCTGCGCAACCTGTGGTGTAGCAACACGGGGCCGGGTACGCCTGGTGGCATCAGGGACCTCAACCTTCTCGTCCGAACTTTGGGTCAGACTGCCACTGCTTTCTACAGGTTCATATTCTGACCCGCTGGATTCGTCAGATGAGGGTTCCCATTCCTCATCCGACTGGGTCAGAAGCCTGTAGGCCTCTTCAGAAGAATACCCCTTGTTTGACATTTGGACTGCTAAATTTAGGGGGTATTCCCCGAGACTACCCAAGAAGCAAGCCTGTCTTACAAATGGGAGGCTAGTGAAGTACAGGAGGCCACTGCGATTGATAAAAAAAAAAGTTTTGATATTTTTTTTATCGCCGCAGCGCTTGTAAAGTGATTGTGCAGTGATAAAAAAAAAAAAAAAAAATGTTGTCACTGCGGCGGGGAGGGCATGAGTGAACGCACGTGTGGGCGACCAATCAGGCCTGATCAGGCAAACACTGCGTTTTGGGTGGAGGGCGAACAAAGGTGACACTAATACCACTATAGATCTGACTGATCAGTTTTGATCACTTACAGATACTATAAAAGTACAAATGCTGATTAGCGATACGCCAATCAGCGAATCAGTGACTGCGGTGCAGTGGGCGCTAAACGATCGCTAACTACCTAAGCAAGGGGCCTAAACTATCCTAAAACCTAACAGTCAATACCAGTGGGGAATCAAGGGGTTAATTGGGGTGATCTGGGGGCTAAGTGTGCTGTTTGGTGTACTCACTGATGTCTGGTCCTATAAATATAAGGCGTTATATGGCTTGTGATCCGTTTTTTTTTTTTTTTTAAATCATCAGCCTGCCTGTGATGATCATTGGCTGGCAGGCTGATGATGTAATACCCCTCTAACTTTTGCTGGCCAGCGTGTCGCGAGATGACCCGCCAATGCGTGACTCTGCCTGAGACTGCCGCCTCCGGACCGCGATCCTGCGTTAGGCGGTCCAGAGGCGGTTAAACGAGGTAGCGAGTCTTATGAAAACAAAGAACGGAACAATAATGCCAGTCATAATATCTGAATAACACTGCCTTAGCAGCCAAGACCCAAATCTCTGGACAATTTTAGATCCTATCAACCAGCCTTTGCGACCTTCAGCGCACCTAATGTACCCTTCAAATCCCTACTAGTTAGTGGGGGAGATTTATCAAACTGGCTTAGTTGCCCATAGCAACCAATCCGACTTTATTTTCACAAGGAGCTGTGAAAAATGAAAGGTGGAATCGGATAGGTTGCTATGGGCAACTAAGTCAGTTTTCCTTTATACCAGTTTTGATAAAGTACCCCCAGTGAGCATACAAGGGGACAAACGCCTTATCTCTAAATCTCAATAAATACGGTACCTTTTCACCATCCACTGAATAATGGTGGTGTCTGTCTGCTTTTACATCTTTCTGCCTCCAACTGTTCTAAGTTAAAGGGGTTGTGCAGTGTCACGTATTGATGACCCATCCTCAGGATACTTTTAATTATTATGCTGACTCAAAGAGAAATGTGCTGCAGACGTGTGGGGGAAGTCTTCTTCTTTATAACTCTCGCAGTGTGTAATTATAATTTGTGACACTAAAATGCAAGACTGCTTTGTGTTGATGCCTACGCAAACTGATGAGGCAAACCCACTTCTTCTAAAAGTGACATGAACGTTGTCTCATCCTGCTGACTGAAAAATATAATAGTTGTTATAGCGGAGCCATTTCCATGACTTATCTCAGACAATGGGGGGCATATCGCTAGGGCATGCCCCCTATAGGTGTGGGGACCGCACCTAGGTGGTGGCAGGTGGACTCTGGTCCGGCCACCACCAAGCGCTCTCCCCATAGAAGTGAATAAGAGTGCACTGTGCATGACCAGCCACCGATCCCATTCACTTCTATGCGTCCAACAGAAACAGTAGAGCCAGCACTCGGCCATTTTCGGCGGCCCCATAAAAAATAAATGGGGGGGGGGGGCTGCACATGCGCAGTGCGCTCTCCACCAATTTCAGGGCTCCGTTCTCGATAAAGGGGGTCCAGACCTATAGGACAATGAGGGCAGATCTTAACAATATGCCCCATCGTCTGTGATGAGACAACCCCTTTAATATTTAGATTGCAACAATGCTAATATTTTACTTATGTCGAACTACCTAGCCCCTGGTTCATTTTGCCGGTGAGTTGCCTCACTGTAGTGTGTCGGGTCCGCCGTCACACATTTTCGTAGTCAATGTCCACCTCTCACATCAATGTGGTGCTCTGCACATGAACAGTTCACAAAAACTGCAGAGTTTCTGAAATACTGCCGCTCTTGACCTGAAAACCCATAATCGTTCACCAAACCAGCTCATGGTATGTGACTTCCTTAAAGGGGAATTAAGAAAATTAAAATACTTGCATACTACTTTATTATAAACACATTCCCCAATACTTTACATTGGTTATAATGGCTCATTTTGATCTAGGGAGTAATCAGAGGGGAAAAAATGGCCGCTGTCCTATTAGTGCACACAAAACCTGTCCTAATCACACAGCATGACAAGTTACTTCACAACACTGAGCTAAAGAGCTGCCTCTGCCTGTCAGGGATTATAATCCTGAATACAGCTGATAAAATCTTCAACTCAATCTCTGTGGGAATGGAGTTTATGAGGAGACATAAAGTACAGAGAGGACGGACAGGACAGACTGTGGAAATGGAGACTGCATACAAGTGCTGCTGCTCCTCAGTCACATCCCCCGCCCTCTCCTCTGTACTTCATGTCTCCTCCATCCCTACAGCGATTCAGATGAAGATCAGATTAAACTGTATTCAGGATCATAATCCCTGACAAGCAGAGCAGAGAGGAGGATGAGGCAGCTATTTAGCTCAGTCTTGTGAAGTAACTTGTCCTCCTATGTGATTAGGACAGGTTGTGTGTGGACGGAGGCCATTTTATTTATCCAGATGATTGTTACAGAGACAAAACCACGCCATCTGGGAACGCTAAAACCTGGGAGCTGGCTGAGAACAGGAAAGGCGTCCCGTACTAGTAATAGGCCAAAGCCTGTACAAGGCTTACAGGCAGATTACTAGTATATTCTAATGCAGGCCTACAGGTGGCAGCACAGCATTGGAATATCATGAAAAAACTCCCAGGCTGTGAGCTCTGCGCTGCGATTGGCCAGCGCTACAGCCTAGGAGAAGGAGACACCCAGCAGAACAAGGGCAGTCTCCTCCTACTATAACCAAGTACCCGAAAATATGGGAGGACATAACGGGAGAATGGAGCGACACCCAGGGATAATAGTAAGTGCAGTGAGATCCTGGGCGCCGCTGTATATATCATGATACCTAGTTCAATGTTTTTCCAGGTGAAAGGTCAAGGCAGGGATGTCAAATTCATGGCCCTCCAGCTTAGGGCTGAAACGAATACTCGATTTAATCGGGGGCAGCTGATGGCACTGGGGGGGGGGGGGCAAGCTGGTGGCACTGGAGGGAACTGATGCACTTGGGCTGATCGCGCAGGTGGAAGGGTGTTGGGGACTGATGGCAGGGGATCTGATGAGTTTTTATAAAGGAAAACAGTCTATTAATTATTTTTTTCTTATTAGAGTACCAGATTAATTGTAAAAAAATAATAATCAATAGAATACTCTATTTCTAAAATAATCGTTTACTGCAGCCCTACTCCAGCTGTTGCAAAACTATAACTCCCAGCATGCCTTGATGGCTGTATGCTCTCTGAGCAAGATGGAAGTTGTAGTGTTGAGACAGCTGGAGGGCCATGGGTTTGACATATGTGTTTCAAGCCTTTTGGAATTCAATGAAAATCAAGACTACTGGAAGAACCTGGAATACTACTTTAACTGAATAACTGTAATATACATTTTTGGAACATTTTTTGTTTATTATTATTCTCCTTATAGATTTGCAAAAAACGACTTTAGTCTAGATTCCAAATTTCCCAAAAATCATTTGAGAAGGTGGACATAAATACCTGCATTGTTCTATTACAGTGCTGTGCAGGAAGGAGATAAGGATAACGGTTACGTCCACCTCTGCAAATGGATATTATGGCGTGGGCTCAGGAGCTGCGCTCTTGCCATCTGCAGCAGGTGTCAGCTGCAGCATACAAGCTGATGTTCTACTGTAATGGCCGAGTGGTAATATTAAGGGCATCCTGAGATTATCTAGCAATTGATCAAATGCAGATGCTTCCATTCAGGGACACAACACTTAATATCAGTCCTGCGTTAAGGAGCTTTTAGTGTCGGGAAACCAATTATTTCAGTTCCCTGCTCCAGTACTGTACTGACGTCCTGATCCGGGAAATCGTACTGTGCACAAGGCCAACAAAAGGAGACCGTTAACATAAGTGTCAACAACATTTCTGTAATGGGGTTTAATTAAAAATGTTGAAGCTTGTGTTCGCAGCCTGTATGCATTGTTATACACTGCAGGCTGCACAGTTCTGTTCAGTGTAAAATTTCTTAGTGGTACTCCCTAACGGCCTAGCCACTCCAGACTTCTCCGGAATGCACATCTAAGCGGCATTCTGATGAAATTAAAGTTTATCGACTGCGTAAAATACTACATGAAAGTTTGGGAAAGCCTAGAGTGAGTGGAGACTGAGTTGTTAAGGAGCTTCCCTGGAGGGGAAAAACATATCAGTTTTTGCAGACCACAAAGTGCAGAACCACAAAACACAGATAACGGCCATGTGCAGTGCAGTTGCGGATCAGAACGTATGGCCCTTGATAGAAATGCATATTCTTGTGCGTAAAACAGACAAGAATAGGTAGGACATATTCTATATTTTTCAGGTGCTGGGGAATGGCCATATGGATGCGGACAGCACACGGTGTGCTGTCTGAATCTTTTGCAGCCCCATTGAAATGAATGGGTATGAATCGGATATGCAAAAAATGCGGATCGGATGCAGAATAAAAAATGTTGTTGTGTGAATAGGGCCTAAAAGGGACTAAGCAACCTGCAATGTAGCGGAAAGCAAGCAGGCTACACAAGACAGATGTTTCAAAATATGTAATACAAAATCAAATGAAGGAATGTTTTTAAGTAGAAAGCAGGTATTATCCAATAAGAAGAAACATGCTTCAAAAAAGGTGTCCACAGTCTTTAACCCCTTCAAGACTAAGCCCATTTTTTTTTTTTTACTTCCCACATTCAAAGAGCCATAACTTTTTTTAATTTTCCATTCACATGGGCATATTTTTTGAGGGACAAGTTGAATTTTTTAATGGCACCCTGTAATTTGGGAAAAAATTATTTGTGGGGTGAAATTGAAAAAAAATAAATAAAAAACTGCCAAAGATTTTTGGGTTTGGCATTATGTCCTTATTCTGAGGGTCAATTAGATTACAGCAATACCAGATTTGCATAGTTTTTATTTTATTCATAGTTGTATTTGCATCGCCGTTTTCTAACAGTCATAACTTTTTGGAATTTCAATCTACAGAGCTGTATGAGGGCTTGTTTTTGGGGGAACGAAATGTAGTATTAATACATACCATTTTTATTTTTAAAACATTTAACCCCCTTAGGGGGCTAGAACCTGGGATCTTTTGATCCCTTGTCCCATTCACCTTAATAGAACGGCAGAATGACGTTCACCATAATAGACCTCTATCTGCTGAGCTAAGTCTTGTACACAGCTCAGCCGGCAGATAACTGACAGCTCTGAGAAGCCTCAGGCTGTTATGTTAAACAATCAGAGCCCCACAATTTTAAAGTGGGGGCTCCGATCTGAAGGCAAATGAATCCACAATGACTGGCATCCTGCAGGAGCAGTCGCTGTACACAGCGGGCCACATGAAACACAGTTAACTGAGGCCTATTTCACACGAGCGCTACGATTTGAGTCAGGATCTGTTCAGGAAAATACTGATGGTTTGGCACGCAAGTTCAATCAGCATTTGCATTCACTGTGTGTGTTCTGGATTGTAACATCACTGAAAAACACTGCATCCGGATGCCTTGCATTTTTCATGCAAGTCTCATTTACTTCTATGGAACCAGAGATGCGTGAAATACGCACAAGCTGCGATTTCTCCTGAACCCAAAGCTGATGGGTGAAAAATGCATGCATACAAATCTATTGAAATGAATGGGTCAGGATTCAGTCCGGATGCTATGCAAACGTATTGCATCCGGACACAAAACTCGTTTGTGTGACGTAGGCCTAAGGGTCCATTCACACGTCCGTAGAATGGGTCCGCATCTGTTTCCCGCAATTATCCAGAATGGGTGCGGACCCATTCATCCGCATTTTTGGAGAGCGGACCCAAACTTCCGTCCTATAGAACATGTCCTATTCTTGTCCGCAATAGGGGTGACGGACGGATGTATTGCGGATCAGCAATACACTACGGACGTGTGACCATAAAATGGCGGTCATTCAGAAGCTTTGAAAATATTATTCTAGGCAACATAAAAAATAAAAAAAAAGGGGGATGAGCAAACTTGTGTACAGGTTCGGGTTATCTAAAAATCCCATTATGGACTCCGCTACCATGGACCACAAAGGAATTCTATGACTGCATCTACCACAGAAGCTTATAAGGGGCTTTCCGTATCGCATTCCGTCATAACCGAAGTCTATGGCCAGCATACGGAATGCCTCTTATAGGCTTCTGTGGTGCATACCGTCATAGAATTCCGTTATGGTCTGTGGTAGCAGACTCCATAATGGGATTTTTAGATAACCCGAAAGCCGAACTTGAAAACAAGTTCGCTCATCCCTATAAGGCATTATAAAAATCAAAATTTTTGGTTGCTCTATTTTAAACTTTTTGTGAGGCAAGTTAACAAAAAATAGCTGTTTTGACACTGTTTTTATTTTTAGTTTTTTTTTTATAATTTTCATCTGACAGGTTAGATCATGTGCTATTTTTATAGAGCATATTGTTATGGACGCGACAATACCAAATAGGACTACTTTTTGGGGTTGTTTGTTTCAGTTTTACATAATAAAGCATATATATTTTTTTTATCATATTTTAGTGTCTCCATAGTTTGAGAGCCATAGTTTTTGTTTTGTTTTTTGCTCGATTGTTTTCTGTAGGGGATCATTTTTTGCGTGGGCATACGCCATTTTGATCTCTTGGTGTTGTTTGAATGTTTTAGCACATTTTTATTTTTTTCTACAGAGTTCAGGTGAGAGGGTGGATCATGTGATATTTTTGTAGTCGGTCGTTACGGACGCGACAATACCCAATATGTCTGGTTTTCTTTTTTCTTTAACAATTTTATGCGATTTATTTTGGCAATTAAATTTTAATTTTTTTTTATTATGATAAACACAAACTTTTTATTTTTTATTTTTTTTGTCTTCAACTTCTGGGATCTGATCCCCTCTGCAATGCATTATAATACAACCTGTATTGTAATGCATTGGCTGTCAGCTTTTATGCTGACAGCCTGCCTGCGAGACCCATCCTAAGGGCTGGATCTCATAGGCTTCCGTAGAAGGCAAGTTCCGATGCCTATGGAAGGCATCGGGCTGCCTTCTCTGCCATTAGGTCACTGCCAGCGTGGCGACTCTATGGGGAAGCAGAGGGCACCCGTACCCTTGGCGAACCATCTGCATGCTGCGGTCAGCTTTGATCGTGGCATACAAGGGGTTAACACGCCAGCATCTGTATTTGGATTGTGGTGATTAATATCTCCTTGATGGTCCTATTTCAACTTTTCACAGTGTATTCAATTACCCCTTAATTCCACATTTTTGTTCCCTGTACTGCCTACTTTTACCTGTGCTTAAAATAGGGTTGCTAGGCATGGTCCGTCTCTCTGTTGAAGGACGGAGGACGCAGAAGCACGCTGCGCAAGGTCAGATTAGTGACAGCCAGGGACTGTAAGTAAATGATTAAAGCCAGGTCCTCCCCAGCAGCTGATAACAGTGCCTGGGCTTTGTGCACTTCTCCCTGTCCCTGCGCTTGGCAGACGCTCCCTCACTTCATAAATAACTTCAAAAATAGTAATTTTACATTCCCCATAGGTCTACTTCATGTTTGAATCATTTTGAAAATTAAATTTTATTTTTGGGGGAAAGTTAACACTGACAAATGTAAAGTTATGCACATGGGAAGGAATAATGCAAGTCACCCGTACATACTAAATAGTAAAACACTAGGTAACACTGACATGGAAAAGGATCTAGGAATTTTAATAAACAGCAAACTAAGCTGCAAAAACCAGTGTCAGGCAGCTGCTGTCAAGGCCAATAAGATAATGGGTTGCATCAAAAGGGGCAAAGATGCCCTGTGATAAGAACATGGTCCTGCCACTTTACAAATTGCTAGTCAGACCACACATTGAGTACTGTGTACAGTTCTGGACTCCTGTAAACAAGGCAGACATAGCAGAGCTGGAGAGGGTCCAGAGGAGGGCAACTAAAGTAATAACTGGAATGGGGCAACTACAGTACCCTGAAAGATTATCAAAATTAGGGTTATTGACTTTAGAAAAAAGGGGAGATCTAATTAATATGTATAAATATATATCAGGGGTCAGTACAGAGATCTATCCCATCATCTATTTATCCCCAGGACTGTAACTGTGACGAGGGGACATCCTCTGCGTCTGGAGGAAAGAAGGTTTGTACACAAACATAGAAGAGGATTCTTTACGGTAAGGGCTCTTTCACACCTGCGTTATTGTCTTCCGGCATAGAGTTCCGTCGTCGGGGCTCTATGCCGGAAGAATCCTGATCAGGATTATCCTAATGCATTCTGAATGGAGTGAAATCCGTTCAGGATGTCTTCAGTTCCGGAACGGAACGTTTTTTGGCCGGAGAAAATACCGCAGCATGCTGCGCTTTTTGCTCCGGCCAAAAAAACTGAAGACTTGCCGCAAGGCCGGATCCGGAATGAATGCCCATTGAAAGGCATTGATCCGGATCCGGCCTTAAGCTAAACGTCGTTTCGGCGCATTGCCGGATCCGACGTTTAGCTTTTTTTTAGAGTGGTTACCATGGCTGCCGGGACGCTAAAGTCCTGGCAGCCATGGTAAAGTGTAGCGGGGAGCAGGGGAGCAGCATACTTACCATCCGTGCGGCTCCCAGGGCGCTCCAGAGTGACGTCAGGGAGCCCCAGGCGCATGGATGACGTGATCGCATGGCACGTCATCCATGCGCCTGGGGCTCCCTGACGTCACTCTGGAGCGCCCCGGGAGCCGCACGGATGGTAAGTATACCGCTCCCCCGCTCCCACTATGGCAACCAGGACTTTAATAGCGTCCTGGGTGCCATAGTAACACTGAAAGCATTTTGAAGACGGATCCGTCTTCAAATGCTTTCAGTACACTTGCGTTTTTCCGGATCCGGCGTGTAATTCCAGCAATTGGAGTACACGCCGGATCCGGACAACGCAAGTGTGAAAGAGGCCTAAGAGCAGTGAGACTATGGAACTCTCTGCCTAAAAAGGTGGTGATGGTGAGTACAATAAAGGAATTCAAGAGGGGCCTGGATGTATTTCTGTAGTGTAATAATATTACAGGCTATAGCTACTAGAGAGGGGTCGTTGATCCAGGAAGTTATTCTGATTGCCCGATTGGAGTCAGAAAGGAATTTTTACATAATAGAAACCACCCAAAAATGACCCCATTTTAGAAACTACACGCCTCAATGTATACAAAACTGATTTTACAAACTTTGTAAACCCTTTAGGCGTGCCACAACAATTAATGGAAAATGGAGATGAAATTTCTGAATTTTACTTTTTTGACAGATTTTACATTTTAGTCAATTTTATCCAGCAAGGGTTAACAGCCAAATAAAATTCTATATTTATTACCCTGATTCTGCGGTTTACAGAAACACCCCACATGTGATTGTAAACTGCTGTACGGGCACACGGCAGGGCGCAGTAGGAAAGGAACGCCATATGGTTTTTGGAAGGCAAATTTAGCTGAACTGGTTTTTAGATGCCATGTCCCATTTGAAGCCCCCCTACAGTAGAAACCCCCAAAAAGTGACCACATTTTGGAAACTACGAGATAAGGTGCCAGTTCTCTTGGTACTATTTTGGGGTACATTTGATTTTTAATTGTTCTATATTAGTTTTTTTTGTGAGGCAAGGCAACCAAAAAAATTGATGTTTTGGCACAGTTTTTATTTTTTACAGCATTTACCTGAGGGATTAGGTCATGACTTTTTTTTATAGAGCAGATCGTTACACACGTGGCAATACCTAATATGTCAACTTTTTCTTATTTATTTAAGTTTTACGCAATAATGGCATTTTTGAAACCGAAATAATGATAGTTTAGTGTCTTCATAATCTAAGAGCTTACAGCTTTTATATTTTTTGACCGATTAGAGCTGGTTGTTACGGACGTGGCGATACCCAATACGTATATTTTTTTAAAATGTATTTCACTTTAGCGCAATAATGGCATTTTTGAAACAAAAATATATGATGTTTTAGTGTCTCAATTCTGAGAGCTATATTTTTTTTTGTGGGGCGATTGTCTTAGGTAGGGTCTCATTTTTTGCAGGATGAGGTGACTGTTTTATTGATACCATTTTATGGGACATACGCCTTTTTGATCACTTAATGGTGCACTTTTTATGATGTAAGGCTACTTTCACACTTGCGTTCGGGGCTCCGCTTGTGAGTTCCGTTTGAAGGCTCTCACAAGCGGCCCCGAACGGATCCGTCCAGCCCTAATGCATTCTGAGTGGATGCGGATCCGCTCAGAATGCATCAGTCTGGCACCGTTTGTCCTCCGCTCCGCTCAGCAGGCGGACACCCGAACCCGTCCAGACTTGGGGCTCTTTCACACTTGCGTTCTTTTCTTCCGGCATAGAGTTCCGTCGTCGGGGCTCTATGCCGGAAGAATCCTGATCAGTTTTATCCTAATGCATTCTGAATGGAGAGAAATCTGTTCAGGATGCATCAGGATGTCTTCAGTTCCGGACTGGAACGTTTTTTGGCCGGAGAAAATACTGCAGCATGCTGCGCTTTTTGCTCCGGCCAAAAATCCTGAACACTTGCCGCAAGGCCGGATCCGGAATTAATGCCCATTGAAAGGCATTGATCCGGATCCGGCCTTAAGCTAAACGTCGTTTTGGCGCATTGCCGGATCCGACGTTTAGCTTTTTCTGAATGGTTACCATGGCTGCCGGGACACTAAAGTCCTGGCAGCCATGGTAATGTGTAGTGGGGAGCGGGGGGGCGGCATACTTACCGTCCATGCGGCTCCCGGGGCGCTCCAGAGTGACGTCAGGGCGCCCCACGCACATGGATGACGTGATCGCATGGCACGTCATCCATGCGCATGGGGCGCTCTGATGTCATTCTGGAGCGCCCCGGGAGCCGCACGGACTGTAAGTACACCGCTCCCCCGCTCCCCCCTACTACTATGGCAACTAGGACTTTAATAGTGTCCTGGCTGCCATAGTAACACTGAACGCATTTTGAAGACGGATCAGTCTTCAAATGCTTTCAGTTCACTTGCGTTTTTCCGGATCCAGCGTGTAATTCCGGCAAGTGGAGTACACGCCGGATCCGGACAACGCAAGTGTGAAAGAGGCCTTACAATGTAAGTCAATGGGGACGGATCCGTTTGAAGTTGACACAGTATGGCTCAATTTTCAAACGGATTCGTCCCCCATTGACTTTCAATGTAAAGTCAAAACGGATCCGTTTTGTGTTCATGATAATGCAAACGGATCCGTTCTAAACGGATCTAAGCGTTTGCATTATAGGTGCGGATCCATCTGTGCAGACACCAGACGGATCCGCTCCTGAACGCAAGTGTAAAAGTAGCCTTAGGTGACAAAAATGGCAGGTTTTTTTTTAACCCCTTAAGGACTCAGCCCTATTTCACCTTAAGGACTTGGCCATTTTTTGCAAATCTGACCAGTGTCACTTTAAGTGCTGATAACTTTAAAACGCTTTGACTGATCCGGGCCATTATGAGATAGTTTTTTGGTCACATATTGTACTTCATGACACTGGTAAAATAAAGTAAAACATTTTATTTTTATTTATAAAAAAAATAACCAATTTTTTTTTTATTGCAAATTTCCAAGTTTCAATTTCTCTACTTCTATAATGCATAGTAATACCTCAAAAAATAGTTAATTACTTTACATTCCCCATATGTCTACTTCATGTTTAGATCATTTTGGAATGATATTTTATTTTTTGGGGATGTTACAAGGCTTAGAAGTTTAGAAGCAAATCTTGAAATTTTTCAGAAATTTTCAAAAACCCAATTTTTAGGGACCAGTTCAGGTCTGAAGTCACTTTGCGAGGCTTATATAATAGAAACCACCCAAAAATGACCCCATTCTAGAAACTACACCCCTCAAGGTATTCAAAACGGATTTTACGTGTCCCACAAGAATTAATGAAAAATAGAGATACAATTTCAAAATTTCACTTTTTTGGCAGATTTTCCATTTGAATACATTTTTTCCAGTTACAAAGCAAGGTTTAACAGCCAAACCAAACTCAATATTTATGGCCCTGATTCTGTAGTTTACAGAAACACCCAATATGTGGTTATAAACCGCTGTACGGGCACATGGCAGGGCGCAGAAGGAAAGGAATGCCATATGGTTTTTGGAAGGCAGGTTTTGCTGGACTGGTTTTTTGACACCATGTCCCATTTGAAGCCCCCCTGATGCAGCCCTAGAGTAGAAACTCCATAAAAATGTCCCATCTAAGAAACTACGGGATAGGGTGGCAGTATTGTTGGTACTAGTTTAGGGTGCATATGATTTTTGGTTGCTCAATATTACACTTTTTGTGAGACAACATAACAAGAAATAGCTGTTTTGGCACAGTTTTTATTTTTTGTTATTTACAACATTCATCTGACAGGTTAGATCATGTGATATTTTTACAGACCAGGTTGTCACGGATGCGGTGATACCTAATATGTATACTTTTTTTATGCAAGTAAGTTTTTTCGGTTTTTGGGCGATTACTTTGGGTAGGGTATGATTTTTGCGGGGTGAGATGTAAGTTTACACAATAATATTTTTGAAAAAAATAAATAAAAAATCATGTTTTAGTGTCTCCATATTCTGAGAGCCATAGTTTTTTTCAGTTTTTGGGCGATTATCTTAGGTAGGGTCTCATTTTTTGCGGGATGAGATGACGGTTGGATTGACACCATTTTGGGGTGCATATGACTTTTTGATCGCTTGCCATTACACTTTTTGTGATGTAAGGCGACAAAAAATGGCTTATTTAGCAGTTTTTATTTTAAATTTTTTACAGTGTTAGGTCATGTGATATATTTATAGAGCCGGTCGATACGGACGTGGCGATACCTAATATGTATACCTTTTTTCCCCCCTTAATTTTACTTTATTTGGGGAAAATGACGTTTTTGTTTATTTTTACTTGAAACTTAAATTTTTTTTGGGGGGGGGGGGGGCGAACAAATGTTAACTTTTTTTTTTTTTTCACTTTATTTTTTGTCCCACTTTGGGACTTGAACTTTTGGGGGTATAATCCTTTACTTCTGTATTGGAATGTATTGGCTGTATGAGTTATACTGTGTGTATTACTCATACAGCTTCCGGCCTGTGAGATCCAGGGGGCTGGATCTCACAGGCTCGTCACCGGAAGGCATCCGGTCCTTATGCATCGCACTGCCTTCCATGCCATCGAGTCCCCCCTACAGCTGCATGGGGAACTGATGGCACCGCCACATGCCGTAAGGACTCGGGAACCATGCCGTACCGGTACGTCATGGGTCCTTAAGGGGTTAATGGTGTTTATCGGACAGGGTGGATCATGTGATATATTTATAGAACTGGTCATTACGGACGCGGCGATACCAAATATGTGTGGGTTTGTTTTGTTCTTTTTCTGTTTTTTATTATAAAATAAGGGAAAAAGGGGCGTTTTTTCTTTTTTACTTTATTCATTTTATTACTTTATGAAATTTTATTAAAAACACTAACTTTTTTTCTTTACTTTATTTATGATATTCACTTTTGGTGTCTGATCCCCTCTGCAATACATTCCAATACATCTGTATTGTAATGCATTGCCTGTTAGTGTATGACTCAGTGTCCTACACTAACAGGTTTCCTAGGAGAACCAGCCTGAGGCTGGATCTCCTCGGCACCCGTAGAAAGCAGTTCCCGATGCAGTGCAAGGCATTGGGCAGCCTGTGCAAGGCATTGGGCAGCCTCTGCACGGCATCGGGCTGCCTTGTGTCGCATCTGGTACCCGCCACAGCAGTGCGGGTACTCAATGCGATCACTCACCCGACACAAACCTCTTCTATGTCGCGGTACAGCAATGCCGGCGGATACAGCAGGGGCCCGGCTACCAGGGACTGCCGGGCCCCTGCAGTGATCGCGCGCACCACTCCGGTGCCCGCGTGATCACTATGACGTACTATTATGTCAAATTGCGGGAACTCAGTGGTTTCCATGACATAGGAGTAGTACGTCATAGGTCGGGAAAGGGGTTAATAACCGAAATCGTACATTTCTATTACAAAAATAGCTCTAAAGTAGCACATTGTGAGCCTTAGCAACGCTCCTCTGTTTTCTGTTTACATAACATTGGAGACTTGCTCAACACTGATTGTTTTATTTAAACCGAAGACCGAGAAGCATTTGCGAAGCTATTTTTCTCAAAGAAATGTATGATTTCAATAATTTAAGTATATTACAAAAATGGTCAGTATCACTGCACTTATACATTACAAATAAAAAAATTAAAAAAAGAGAATGCCAGCTACACTTTAAATATATTTTAGTGGGATTTTATATAAGACCAACACAAATTAGCAAGTATGTGTGAAGTGATAAAACGATAAATGGTTTTCAAAACTTGTACTAAATAAAAATCTGGAAATTGCGGCGTGCATTTGTATTCAGCCCTCCTGAGTCAATATTTTGTAGGACTACCTTTCGCTACAATTACAGTTGTAATTATTTTGGGGTATGTCTCTACCAGTTTTGCACATCTAAAAGCTGAAATTTTTGCCCATTCTTATTTGCAAAATACTGTAACTCAAGCTCAGTCAGATGGCGTCTGTGAACATCAATTTTTAAGTCTTGCCACAGATTTTCAACGGAATTTAGGTCTGGACTTTGACTGGGCCATTCTAACACATGAATATGTCGCATGTTTAGGGTCATTCTCCTGCTGGAAGGTGAAACGCCACCTCAGTTTCAAGTCTTTTGCCACCACTAACTAGGTTTTCCTCCAGGATTGTCCTGTATTTATCCATCCATCTTCCCATCAATTCTGACCTTTTTGTCTGTCCCTGCTGAAGAAAAGCATCCCAACATCATGATGCTGCCACCAACATGGTGGGGAGGGATTGTGTGTTCAGGGCGATTTGCAGTGTGCATTTAGGCCAAAAAGTTCAAATTTGGTCTCATCTGACCAGAACACCTTCTTCCATGTTTGCTACATAGCTTGTGGCAAACTGCAAACTTGACTTCTTATGACTTACTTTCAAAAATGGCTTTCTTCTTGCCACGCTTTCAAAAATGACAGATTTGTGGAGTACTTGACTAATAGTTTTTCTGTGGACAGATTCTCCAACCTGAGCTGTGGATCTCGGCAGCTCCTCCAGAATGACCATGGGTCTCTTGGCTGCTTCTCTAATTAGTGGCTTTCCTTTCCTGGACTGACTGTTTGGATGGATCAGACATGTTCTGAGGTGGTGGAGATATATCGACGACATCTTCCTCATATGGAGTGGTAATGAGACTCAGTTGGTGAGTTTTCATACGTTTTTGAATGATCATGATCAGAACCTACAATTTACACTTGTGTATTCCAGTATGGAGATCCAGTTTCTAGACACTAGGGTCATATACCGTGGAGGCATACTACACACGGAACTTTACACGAAGCCCACAGACACCAACACGTTTTTGTGTTACAAAAGTTCCCACCCCAGGAAGATTATTCAGTCACTTCCCTTTTCCCAATTTTTAAGGGTGAAACGTATAGTGACCGACCAAAGTAAACTTGATGTTGCCCTAGATTCTATGACAGGCAGATTCCGGGATAGGGGTTACCCCAGTCAGTTGTTGGTTGAACATAGGGATAGGCTACGCAGCCTGGATAGAAATGACATTCTGTCCAATCGGAGTAGGGCACAAAAATCTGATAGAATTCCATTTGTTTCTGTGTATAATGAATTAAGTCCTTCCATCAACAGGATTATCAGGAAGCATTGGGGTATTATTGGGTACTTGTAGAGATATTCCCGAGTTTAAACATCCTCCATTGTTCTCATACCGACGGTGCACGAACCTGCGTGACCAGTTGGTCAGGGCGGACATTGGTTCGAAGAGGATAAGTAGGCAGACTACATTGACACAGCCTGGGCTGGGTTGTTTGCCCTGCCTTGGCTGTGTTAACTGTAAGTATATACGTAAAGGGAAGAAATGTACACATCCCAGTACAGGTATATCCTATGACATCATGTTTCACTTAACTTGTGATTCCAGTTTTGTCATATACGTGTTATCCTGCCCATGCAATTTATTGTATGTGGGTGAGACTTCCACGGATTTGAAAACTAGCCTCAACACTCACCGGTACAGTATCATAAAAAAAAGAGTCTAGACCTGCCAGTGTCTAAACATTTCACTGAGGCGGGTCATAAGGAGAATGATTTGAAGTGTTAGATCTTGGACCACATACCGCTACCCAGACGTGGTGGTGATAGATCCAAGTTGTTAAAATGCAGGGAGTTACTATGGATACATAGGTTGGGCAGCCTTAAGCCCAATGGACTGAATATGGAATACAATTTTGGGGATATTACGTAAAGGGTTGTTTGCCTTCTCTGACCTGGGGTGTGCAAAGTGTCCTCAGGTGTGTGGATTTGGAGAATTGCAACAATTTTATAATGTTTTTTCTAAAAACCTCTTTCTTTTCTTTTAGATCACTTACACAACATGAAGAAAGAAGGGATGGACAATAAGGTCGAGTAGATGGACAATAAAGTCAGGAATTTGGCTCGCCTAATGTAATGTTTTATAAAATGTACACTACCTTTTTCTGTGGAGTGCCATAGGGTAAATTGTTATTAGCCCTGGTGGTTCGATCTGTATATTTTTTCAACTGCCCTGTGTGTGTATATATTTGTTCACCGGCCTGAGATCCCTCTCGAGTGTATAGATGTCCGCACAATTTTTTGTGAGACCCCCATCGATAGCCACGTGAATTGTGGTGGTCCTTGGGGTGCTGCCCTGAATGGCAGGGTTACAGCCCTGTGAAGGGGACTGTCCCTGCTGCCTTGTGGCATCATACTCAATCATGGAACTGGTTTTCTGATTATATTAGCAATGACATGTGGAGCTTGGGCAGTTTGCCAACAATCAAGATGGCGCGTGTATGCCTGGAGTACACTGGGCGCGCGCTAAACATCGTACACACCAGGGATGAGAACGGAGCGGCGGAGTGGGAATGCGCATGCGCCGCGAGTTGTTTCTGACGCATGACGCACTCAGCCGCCTCTGTATCCCCTGATTGGCACTCTTCTGAGCAGGCGCAATTGAAGATATATCAATGGATTGATAGCGTGCCTCACCCGATGGGTATGTTAGCATGACCTGCCCTTTGACTCCTCCCCTTACACTTGTTTTTGTTTCTATATGTAACTGTCAGTATTGATAGATGTCGATCATCATGAGTTCACAGGTTTATTATAAGAATATTATGGCAAAATATATGTCACGATTATAGTATATGACCTAGTTTTTACCTTGTAATTTGTATTGTATTCCTTGCACAGCTTTTTGTTTTGTCTTGTATGCTAATTATATCAACACCCACTGATTTGATTGGATCACATGACCCCTGACGTGCGTCAGATTGCCTATATATACTCGCCACACGTATCTGTTCTTTGCTTGAAAAAGGCTCTAGTGCTGAGCCGAAACGTTACACCGCACGGGTGAATAAAGGAGAGGTTTTTTTTTTTTTTTTTAATCTAAAGGAGTGCCGTTCACTTTCGTGTGTGTGTGTGTGTGTGTGCATATATAATTTTTTATTTACTTTATTTTTTATACGTAACCATGCTTTACACTTCTACGCAACTTTATCCCTGACCTGTCTGGTGTGTTCCTTGATTTTCATGATGCTGTTTGATCACTTATGTTCTCTAACAAACCTCTGAGGCCTTCACAGAACAACTGTAGTTATACTGAGAATAAATGACGCAAACATTTATAAAAAAAAAAAATTTGAAAACCATGTATCATTTTCTTTTCACTTCACACATACTTGCTACTTTGTGTTGGTCTATCACAGCAAATCCTAACAAAATACATTTATAACTGTGGGGGTATAACGTCAAAAAATGTAGAAAAGTTCAAGGGGTATAAATACTTTTTCAAGGCACTGTATGTACATAGCTGTCAGTCACTGATAGCTGTACACAAAGGCAATCTTAAAGGGGCTTTCCAAGATTTTGATACTGATGACCTATTCCCAGGATAGGTCCACAATGTCTGATCGGTGGGGGTCGTTTGAGAAGGCACCAATGCTCCCGTTAGAGCCGCAGCCTTCTACGCGCTTACCAAGCACACCACTGTACATTGTATAGCAGCTGTGCTTAGTATCGCACTCAGACCCATTCACCTCAGTGGGGCTAAGCACAATACAAAGCAAAGCCGCTATACAATGTACGGTAGTACGGCACTGTGCTTGGTAAGCACGGAGAAAGCCGTGGCACAGGAGCGCCAGTGCCTTCTCAAACAGCTGATCTGCAGGGGTCCAGGGTGTCGTACCCCCACCAATCAGATACGGATGGCCAATCCTGAGGATAGGTCATCAGTGTCAAAATCACAGAAAACTCTTTAAAATTCAGGGGAAAAAAAAAGAACAAATAAAAAATATATAAATGACAAATTTTACTGAACCTTTTGTCACAAAACTATATATCACTATGCACAACTCCTCCTGCTCTATAACATGCTGCCTGCAGATGACACTGTTTCTGGTGGTAGGTCCTCTATAAGTCCCCATAGTGCAACTGAACATGTAATTGTTCTATTGGTTATATCATAGACTGCTGTAGTTTGTTTCTGGAGTGTACAGGGAGTGCAGAATTATTAGGCAAATGAGAATTTTGACCACATCATCCTCTTTATGCATGTTGTCTTACTCCAAGCTGTATAGGCTCGAAAGCCTACTACCAATTAAGCATATTAGGTGATGTGCATCTCTGTAATGAGAAGGGGTGTGGTCTAATGACATCAACACCCTATATCAGGTGTGCATAATTATTAGGCAACTTCCTTTCCTTTGGCAAAATGGGTCAAAAGAAGGACTTGACAGGCTCAGAAAAGTCAAAAATAGTGAGATATCTTGCAGAGGGATGCAGCACTCTTAAAATTGCAAAGCTTCTGAAGCGTGATCATCGAACAATCAAGCGTTTCATTCGAAATAGTCAACAGGGTCGCAAGAAGCGTGTGGAAAAACCAAGGCGCAAAATAACTGCCCATGAACTGAGAAAAGTCAAGCGTGCAGCTGCCAAGATGCCACTTGCCACCAGTTTGGCCATATTTCAGAGCTGCAACATCACTGGAGTGCCCAAAAGCAGAAGGTGTGCAATACTCAGAGACATGGCCAAAGTAAGAAAGGCTGAAAGACGACCACCACTGAACAAGACACACAAGCTTAAACGTCAAGACTGGGCCAAGAAATATCTCAAGACTGATTTTTCTAAGGTTTTATGGACTGATGAAATGAGAGTGAGTCTTGATGGGCCAGATGGTGGGCCCGTGGCTGGATTGGTAAAGGGCAGAGAGCTCCAGTCTGACTCAGACGCCAGCAAGGTGGAGGTGGAGTACTGGTTTGGGCTGGTATCATCAAAGATGAGCTTGTGGGGCCTTTTCGGGTTGAGGATGGAGTCAAGCTCAACTCCCAGTCCTACTGCCAGTTTCTGAAAGACACCTTATTCAAGCAGTGGTACAGGAAGAAGTCTGCATCCTTCAAGAAAAACATGATTTTCATGCAGGACAATGCTCCATCACACGCGTCCAAGTACTCCACAGCGTGGCTGGCAAGAAAGGGTATAAAAAAAGAAAATCTAATGACATGGCCTCCTTGTTCACCTGATCTGAACCCCATTGAGAACCTGTGGTCCATCATCAAATGTGAGATTTACAAGGAGGGAAAACAGTACACCTCTCTGAACAGTGTCTGGGAGGCTGTGGTTGCTGCTGCACGCAATGTTGATGGTGAACAGATCAAAACACTGACAGAATCCATGGATGGCAGGCTTTTGAGTGTCCCTTGCAAAGAAAGGTGGCTATATTGGTCACTGATTTGTTTTTTGAATGTCAGAAATGTATATTTGTGAATGTGGAGATGTTATATTGGTTTCACTGGTAAAAATAAATAATTTAAATGGGTATATATTTGTTTTTTGTTAAGTTGCCTAATAATTATGCACAGTAATAGTCACCTGCACACACAGATATCCCCCTAAAATAGCTAAAACTAAAAACAAACTAAAAACTACTTCCAAAAATATTCAGCTTTGATATTAGTTAGTTTTTTGGGTTCATTGAGAACATGGTTGTTGTTCAATAAAATTAATCCTCAAAAATACAACTTGCCTAATAATTCTGCACTCCCTGTATTTGGATTCTGTGGATTTTCGTAAGTCCAGAGTCAACCAGTAAAAATCCCATGGATTGCAATAGTATACTATCGTAGTCTATGGAATAAGTGATAAGAGGATCAAGCCCTCACACAGTTCTGTAGTCAAAAATATGGCACAGGTGGGAAGAAGGTTGTACAAATTGCAGTACATATACATGGTGACTGTACAACCTCAAGAACCTGATCATCTGCAGCAAGTGTCCACCATAACATACCGCTGACTCCCTGCTGCAACTGTGTGGACTGGAACTAATAAGGCTATGTCAAAAGAAATATATAAAAGTTATGGTTCTAGAAGGGTGGAGATGAAAAACAAAAGTAATAAAAAAAAAAAAATGCTGTTTCCTTAAAGGGGTTGTCCACTTTCAGGTTACTGTTGACCAATGTGTTTGTAGGATGATTATATGGCACTTACTAACATAGTCTCTGTTGAAATTCTGCACCATTTTCTATATTTTGTGCTGTCCTGTCCATAAGATGGCAGCTGATGGAGGGTCATGTGACCAGGCAGATCACCCCCACGTGACGTCTCCTCCATTCAAATACACTTGCCAATCACTTGTTCTGTTGGGAGTTTAGTGCAGGTGCAGTGTATGGAGGAGGCATCACATGGAGGTGATTTGCCATGTCACATGAACCTCCATCAGCCACCATCTTGAGGACAGGACCTCTGTGTGGACGGCACAAAAGACTTTGTAAACAAGGGACATACCTGATAAAATATGGAAATGGTGCAGAATTTCAACAGAGACCATTATTATATAATCATCATAATATAATCATCCCGCAAACACACTGGTCAACAGTAATGGAAAGTGGACAACCCCTTTAAGGAGGTTAAAAAGGAACACCAATTTTCTATTTATATTTTCCACTTTTTACTGGTTGGGAAGGCCTTAAAGGGAACCTGTCACCGGGATTTTGTGTATAGAGCTGAGGACATGGGCTGCTAGATGGCCGCTAGCGCATCCGCAATACCCAGTCCCATAGCTCTGTGTGCTTTGTGTAAAAAAAAGATTTGATACATATGCAAATTAACCTGAGATGAGTCCTGTACGTGAGATGAGTCAAGGACAGGACTCATCTCAGGTTAATTTGCATATGTATCAAATCTGGTTTTTTTTACACAATAAAAGCACACAGAACTATGGGAACTGGGTATTGCGGACGTGCTAGTGGCCATCTAGCAACCCATGTCCTCAGCTCTATACACAAAACCCCGGTGACAGGTTCCCTTTAAAGTGTAACTGCCATTTCATTACCAAAAATGAAATTCCTAACATACGTGATGCTGAAGGGAAGATATTCATGAAGCTTTATTTTTCAGTTATTTTACCTTTCTGATGTCTGAATTCAGACTTTAGCAACCCTATTTATCTGTCCCTCTATTTCAGCATCTTCCTAAGATAGCCTCTGCTGCACTTCCTGTGGTGATCTTTGCCATGTCCTTAAGGCCATCCTGTATTTCCATCACTTCCCATAAGCCCTTGCTCTCCTCATATGAACTAGCAGGACCAATCAGAACAACTTCCCCTACTGCCCCAGAGCAGTGTATATCCTCTCACATACAGCTAACCACAGACCAGGCCTGCAATTACATGAAATCAGTAAGGATTTGTTTTAGCCTCTTAATGGTCACATTAAAGGGTCCATTCAGATGTGCGTTCCGCATTTCACAGACAACACATTGCCGGCACTATAATAGAAAATGCCTTTTCTTGTCTGCAGTTGCGGACAAAAATAGGACAAAGTTCTATTTTTTTCGGGAACGGAATTGCAGATCCGGAAGTGTGGATAGCACATCGTGTGCTGTCCGCATCTGTTCCGGCCCCATTGAAAATGAATGGGTCCGCACCCGTTCTGCAAAATTGAAGACGTGTGACTGGACCCTTAAAGTTTTTAGGAACCAATTTGGGGTGTATACGTCGTTTATTAAAAGAACTTATTTTATTTTTAGGGGAAAGGGAAAAAAATTCAATTTTTGCATTATTTTGTGGAATTTTTTTACTTTCTCTGTGTGGTAAAAATTATGTAATTTTATTATGTGGGTCACTACACTGACGATAAGGTCACATTTCTATATATTTTTTTTTACTATCTCTCTCTCCTCCTATCAGCTCTGCAGCTGCTCCCTCATTCTCCTCCACACTGACAGGGAGGGGGGGCTGCTTTAGCTGCTCATATCTTTGGTTTGGTAACAGCTAGAGATATGGTCTTTGTATTGTCTGAAAGCTGACATTCCAAACTTTCAGATAATACCAGCAATATGTTCAGTACAGGGGAAGATGATCACTGATATAGATCGGGATGTAGTGAATGCAGCTGAAAGTGAAAGTAAAAGTAGGCTTTACCCGCGATTATTCCCATCTTGATTTCCAACAGTGATCTCTCCTCTATTGCTTGGACTTTAGCTGTAATGGAATGTCGACTGGAATGTCAGCTTTCAAACAGGACCAGTTGCATGTTTCTAGCTGCTACCTTTTAGGAGAAAGCATCTAAAGCAGCCCTCCCCCTCCACTTTCTGCCCGAGCCCAGGCACTCAGGGCTGAGCTCCTCCTCCCAGTGCTCTTTTCGTCTCGAGTTTGGATTAAAATGGAAAATCTGCCAAAAAAGTGAAATTTTATGTCCATTTTCCTTTAATTCTTATGGAACAGCTAGTGAAAGTTGTAAAATCAGTTTTGAATAACTTGAGGGATGGAGTTTCTACAATGGGGTCATTTATGGGGGTATCCACTATGTAGGCCCCACAAAGTGACTTCAGACCTGAACTGGTCCTTAAAAAGTGGGCTTTGGAAATTTTCTGATCTGATAGTAATTAGTTACAGCCACCCCAGCGATACTGGCGCGGTGGCCGCACTTGCGCACTATCCTCTTTTTTGATTCTACGCAGCCCGACCTGACTAACGGGCTTGCGCGATCAATAACTTTCCTCCGTACCGTTTTTTTTGTCAGAGAAATCTATGTGCCTGCATGCTGGTTATTTATCCTGCGCTTGTCAGTCAACTTACCATGGGAATCTTGTTGCAGGAAGGGATAGGAGAGTAGGAGCGCAGAGGAGCTTGCTGGAATGAATTACGTCTCACACGGGAGCGCGCACGTAAAGAAAGGAGGCAGATGCAGTAGATCAACCGAGCGCTGATCCCGCTGTCAATCAATAGAAAGGACAACGCCCCCTGATTGATCAGTTTCTTGAAGAGGACAGAGCAGCAACGGCAAAGCAGAAAATGATGCCAACATAAAGTAGACATATGGGGAATGTTAAGCAATAAATATTTTATGAGGTATCACTTTCTGTATTAAAAGCAGAGAAATGTAAATTTAGAAAAATTGCGAATTTTCTAAATTTGGGGTAAATTTGGGATTTTTTCATAAATGAAGGTGAAATATATTGACTCAAATTTATGACATGTCATGAAGTACAATGTGTCATGAGAAAACAATCTCAGAATGGCTTGGATAATGAGGTGTTCCAAAGTTATTAACACAAAGTGACATGTCAGGTTTGCAAAAAATTTACTGGGCAGGAGGGTGAAAACTGGCCCGGGGTAGAAGGGGTTAATACTGTTTGGGTTCTACTATATACAAGGCATAGGTGGCAGTGCTACAGCCAGTTGTCTTAGGGTACCTACACACTAGCATTTTAGTTTTCCGGCATTAAGATCCGTCATAGGGGCTCAATACAGGAAAAAAAAAGCTTCAGTTTTGTCCCCATTCATTGTCAATGGGGACAAAACTGAACTGAACGGAATGCTCCAAAATGCATTCCGATCTGTTTAGTTGCGTTCCCATACCGGAAAGCAAACCGCAACAAGTATTTTGCTTTCCGGCCTGGAATGCAGAGCAAGACGGATCCGGCATTACCCCCAAATGTAAGTCAATGGGGACGGATCGGTTTCCTCTGCCACAATAGTAAACGGATCCGTCCCCCATTGACTTTCAATGGAGTTCATGACGGAGTTCAGTCTTGGCTATTTTAAAGATAATACATCCGGATCCGTTCTGAACGGATGCAGGAGATTGTATTATCAGTAATAAAAGCGTATTTGCTGTGCCCTGCCGGATCCAGCAAAAACGCTAGTGTGAAAGTAGCCTTAGACTGGTTTCATACGAGCAAGTTCAACGCATTGAACTTGAGGCGTGTGTCTGTGGAAGCTCCCATCCTGACCTCCCTAGTACTGATGGGGTTGCATAGCATTATATTGATTTATGATGCAATGTAACCCTTACAGTTCTCAAATGTTTTGGATAACACGGAGAGCATTATGTCAGTGTTATACAATACATTCCAGACCTCTAAGGGCTCTCTCACACGAGCGGATGCAGTGCAGGTAATCCCCTGCGTGAAAGAGCCAAGCCCCGCTCCGGACAGCAGTAACATGATTGATAATGCTCCGTGCCTCTGTGACCTTTTTACTACAATATCACAGTGACAACTTTATCTCACTGTGATTTTGTAGGAAAAAGGTCACAGAGAGGCACGGAGCATTATCAATCATGTTACTGCTCCGTGTCTCAGCTGTCCGGAACGTGGCTTGGCTCTTTCACGCAACAGATTACCCGCACAGCATCTCCTCGTGTGAAAGAGCCCTAAGTCTCCATTCACACGTCCGTGGTGTGTTGCGGACCTGCAACACACTCGCCCGGCACCCCTATAGAAATGCATATTCTTGTCCGCAGCTGCGGACAAGAATAGGACATGTCCTATCTTTTGCGGAGCCGAGGACCTGAATATCGGGGCCGCGCTCCGCAAATGCAGATGCGGACATCACACTGTATGCTGTCCGCATCCATTCCGTCCCCATAGAGAATGAATGGGTCCGCACCCGTTCCGCAAAATTGTGGAACAGATGCGGACCCATTTGCGGACGTGTGAATGGAGCCTAAGGGTTACATAGCATCATAAATCAATATAATGCTATGCGACCAGTGTGAAACCAGCCTTATAGCCAGACTCAGGATAATGACGAGGAGGGGGATACATATGATCTCCTGGGACATAGAGAGGATACTTGTTCAGTTTTAATTACAATAGGACACAAAATAGGGTAGTATAGTATTACAACCCATACCAATCAAGGAGACCCAATGGATAGGTTGAGGGTACGTGGCAGGACATCAGGGTATTGGGACAGACACTGAGCAACTGCAGGACTCCGGAAGTGGAGGAGAGTACAGAATAGCTGCTGTTGGATATCGATGGGGGGTGCAATACAGGCCCTAATTATTGCAGTATTAGTAACACGTGCATGTTGGGCTGGCTCTTCCCTATAGACTCTTCCATCATATAATCATTTTTAAGTTCTAAATACGCCCCTGCCAAACGGTGTGCCTAAACAAGCAGGACACTGGCAACTGTATAACCAGCTCTCGCCCTGTACCGCATGCCCACAATCACAGCATCCCTTTCACAGGGCAGAGTAGCCAGAACAGATGTGGTCCATTCTCCGAATGATCACTTGCTCCTTGGAAACTGGTGGATGGAAGATGAAGTGTAGAGGGCATTATACTGCATCTTTATACTGGGGCTGTGTGTTTGTACACCGGCAAAGTACCAGATGTGTGTGTTATAGCCACCAGTTGTGCTCCATCCATGCACCTTTTGAGCTTCCACTATAGTCTTAATGCGGACAATCAAATTGGGCCCACAAATGTGTTAGGAGGAAGGGTCCAAATTGCCACTCAATGAGAGCAGAGAATATAGCTATGGGGATGGGAATAAAGGGTCTCTGCCTTCTCTATGAGGAGCCTGGCCGTCCCTGATCTTTGTACAGGAGCGAATTGATAAACGTCCTTGCAGATATTATATATGGACCTGTTGGACATAGTCATCCAGAGGTCTGCAAGTGGTTAACATTTTCTAATGTGATAGAATTTTATTGCTTATTAGATTTTAACAAGCACAGACAATGACACTACGTTATACCAGGTAAGTAAATTACAAATCTGTGTCTTCTCTACAACGTAGTGAAAAGGCTGCTTCAGCTCTGCTTCACAAGACGCAGTTCATCATTTCTTCTCTTCGTCAATTTCCAGCAATTTAGCACTTTGGGGCTGATTTATGAGAACTGTCCAACATCATGAGAAAAACTGAGTTTCTTCATTTCTGCCGTGTTTGTCTTTCTACAGTCTGGTAACTTGACAATTACTTGTTCCAGAACACTTCCAAACCTAGATACACTCATCTTTACAATAAAAAGAAATATCATCTAGCAACATCAAGGAATTAACCAATATGCTACAAGGGCAAGAAAAGAATAATCCACTGGTGCTCACCACAGGTATAAGGCCTTATTCCATAAACCGAAACCAGGAGTAGGTCCAAAACACAGAAGACATTTTATCTCTTCAGGTTCCACTCCTGTTTTAGGCTTGCAAATACTGACCAAATACTGACTGCCTGAAAGTGGCCTAAAGCCCCAGGCACACGACTATATCAGTTTTACGGTCCCGCAAGTGGCGGATCTGCACAATACGGGTGCGGTCCGTCTGCCGTCCACATTTTATTTGCAGACCACTGTTTTCAATTGGTCCGTGGTGCACATTTTACAGACATAGTCTCTGTTTTTGCGGAACTCGCATATGGATGCAGAAAGCACACAGATTATGGCCTCTTTCACACGACCGTATGGCTTTTTCAGTATTTTGCAATCCATTTTTCACAGATCCGTTGTTCCGTTTTTTGTTTCATTTTCATTTTTCCGTATGGCAGGGGTGGCCAACCCGCGGCTCCTCACACCTTTATTTGCGGGCCAGCTGTTTCTGTACTAGGGATGTCGCTCGCAGGTATTTAAATGGCAGCACAGGGGAGAAGGAAGCCGACCTCCCCCGCCCTCCTGTGCTGCTCCCACCACTGAGAACACAGAGGGGAAGTGGAGGGGAGGGGCTGTGGCCACTGCCACCACTGAAGTTAACTCACTCATTTGTTCAAATACAGCAGGCGGGTGCTGGCTGCAGAATCAAATAGCCGCAATTGACACCTGAGGGGGTTAACTACCGGGGATTGAAGCGCCGTCATAGAGGCCAGGTGTCGGCAATGTGATTCTGTATCTGTGTTAAAGGTCAATTGCCGCAACCCGACCTCTATGAGAGGTAGCTGAGATCCGCGGCAGTTAACCCCTTAGGTGCCACACCTGAGGGGTTAACTACCGGGGATTGCACCGCCTCCTGTATCTGTATTAACCGCTTGCCGCCACGCTAACGCCGAAAGGCGTCATTGCGGCGGCTCTCCCAGGCTACGCTAACGCCAATAGGCGTCATCTCGCGTGAGCCGAGATTTCCTGTGAACGCGCGCACGCAGACGCGCGCGTTCACAGGAACGGGAGGTAAGCGAGTGGATCTCCAGCCTGCCAGCAGCGATCGCTCGCTGGCAGGCTGGAGATGTGATTTTTTTTAACCCCTAACAGGCATATTAGACGCTGTTTTGATAACAGCGTCTAATATACCTGCTACCTGGTCCTCTGGTGGTCCCTTTTGTTAGGATCGACCACCAGAGGACTCAGGCAGCTCACTAAAGTAGCACCAAACACCACTACACTACACCCCCCCCCCTGTCACTTATTAACCCTTTATAAACCACTGATCAGCCCATATAGACTCCCTGATCACCCCCCTGTCATTGATCACCCCCCTGTCAGGCTCCATTCAGAGGTCCGTATGATTTTTACGGATCCACGGATACATGGGTCGGATCCGCAAAACGCATACGGACGTCTGAATGGAGCCTTACAGGGGGGTGATCAATGACAAGGGGGTGATCACGCATATAGACTTCCTGATCACTTCCCTGTCATTGATCACCCCCCTGTAAGGCTCCATTCAGACGTCCGTATGATTTTTACGGATCCACTGATACATGGGTCGGATCCGCAAAACACATGCGGACGTCTGAATGGAGCCTTACAGGGGGGTGATCAATGACAGAGGAGTGATCACCCATATAGACTCCCTGATCACCTCCCTGCAAGGCTCCATTCAGACGTCCGTATGATTTTTACGGATCCACGGATACATGGATCGGATCCGCAAAACACATGCGGACGTCTGAATGGAGCCTTACAGGGGGGTGATCAATGACAGAGGGGTGATCACCCATATAGACTCCCTGATCACCTCCGTCATTGATCACCCCCCCTGTAAGGCTCCATTCAGACGTCCGCATGTGTTTTGCGGATCCGATCCATGTATCCGTGGATCTGTAAAAAATCATACGGACGTCTGAATGGAGCCTTACAGGGGGGTGATCAATGACAGGGGTGTGATCAATGACAGGGTGGTGATCACCCCATATAGATTCCCTGATCACCCCCCTGTCATTGATCACCCCCTGTAAGGCTCCATGTAAACATTTTTTTGGGCACAAGTTAGCGGAAATTTTTTGTTTGTTTTTTCTTACAAAGTCTCATATTCCACTAACTTGTGTCAAAAAATAAAATCTCACATGAACTCACCATACCCCTCACGGAATCCAAATGCGTAAGTTTTTTTAGACATTTATATTCCAGACTTCTTCTGACGCTGTAGGGCCCCTAAAATGCCAGGGCAGTATAAGTACCCCACATGTGACCCCATTCCGGAACGAAGACACCCCAAGGTATTCCATGAGGGGCATATTGAGTCCACGAAAGATTGAAATTTTTGTCCCAAGTTAGCAGAAAGGGAGACTTTGTGAGAAAATACTAAAAAAATCAATTTCCGCTAACTTGTGCCAAAAAAAAAAAAAAATTCTAGGAACTCGCCATGCCCCTCACGGAATACCTTAGGGTGTCTTCTTTCCAAAATGGGGTCACATGTGGGGTATTTATACTGCCCTGGCATGTTAGGGGCCCGAAAGCGTGAGAAGAAGTCTGGGATCCAAATGTCTAAAAATGCCCTCCTAAAAGGAATTTGGGCCGCTTTGCGCATCTAGGCTGCAAAAAAGTGTCACACATGTGGTATCACCGTACTAGGGAGAAGTTGGGGAATGTGTTTTAGGGTGTCATTTTACATATACCCATGCTGGGTGAGATAAATATCTTGGTCAAATGCCAACTGTGTATAAAAAAAATGGGAAAAGTTGTCTTTTGCCAAGATATTTCTCTCACCCAGCATGGGTATATGTAAAATGACACCCCAAAACACATTCCCCAACTTCTCCTGAGTACGGCGATACCAGATGTGCGTCACTTTTTTGCCGCCTAGGTGGGCAAAGGGGCACACATTCCAAAGAGCACCTTTCGGATTTCACAGGCCATTTTTTACACATTTTGATTTCAAACTACTAACCACACATTAGGGCCCCTAGAATGCCAGGGCAGTATAACTACCCCACAAGTGACCCCATTTTGGAAAGAAGACACCCCAAGGTATTTCGTGATGGGCATAGTGAGTTCATGGAAGTTTTTATTTTTTGTCACAAGTTAGTGGAATATGAGACTTTGTAAGAAAAAAATAAAAAAATAAATCAATCATCATTTTCCACTAACTTGTGACAAAAAATAAAAAGTTCTATGAACTCACTATGCCCATCAGTGAATACCTTAGCGTGTCTACTTTCCGAAATGGGGTCATTTGTGGGGTGTTTGTACTGTCTGGGCATTGTAGAACCTCAGGAAACATGACAGGTGCTCAGAAAGTCAGAGCTGCTTCAAAAAGCGGAAATTCACATTTTTGTACCATAGTTTGTAAACGCTATAACTTTTACCCAAACCATTATTTTTTTTACCCAAATATTTATTTTTAATCAAAGACATGTAGAACAATAAATTTAGCGAAAAATGTATATATGGATGTCGTTTTTTTTTGCAAAATTTTACAACTGAAAGTGAAAAATGTCATTTTTTTGCAAAAAAAAATCGTTACATTTCGATTAATAACAAAAAAAGTAAAAATGTCAGCAGCAATGAAATAACACCAAATGAAAGCTCTATTAGTGAGAAGAAAAGGAGGTAAAATTCATTTGGGTGGTAAGTTGCATGACCGAGCAATAAACCGCTAAAGTTGTGGAGTGCCGATTTGTAAAAAAGGGCCTGGTCACTAGGGGGGTATAAACCTGTGGTCCTAAAGTGGTTAAAGGTCAATTGCCGCCACCCCCCGCCCCTCTTATTACGTGGAGGCCTGCGCTCTGACCCGACGCTGTGCACATCAGGTCACTGTGGAGAGGGCGCCACAGTCCCCAGAGCAGCGGCAGCAGAGGTAGAATAAGCCTCCGATACAGTGTTTTGTTTTTTTTTCCCATTAAAGTACTGATCATGGGGGTCTTATCTGGCATGGTGGTAGCGTGATCTCAGATAAGAACCCCAAATCCTCATCAGACCCACAAAATAAGCCTCCCCAATACTCACATAAGACACTCCCATGCTCACATCTCCCCTATGTCAAATCACCCACACACACGATCTCAGAATGGGGGTGAGGGGCTCATCTGTCACCTGAGCATGGGGCGGTCGTCTGAGAAATCTTGAAACACATTGTGAAAAACAAAGATTGCCAGAAGTCTCACTAAAGCTGTCTACATTACATGTAGGAAAGGTGGTTTAAACGTTTGATAACTCAATTGCAGTAATACTGTCGTGTGCACGCATATTTGTGTAACTGTATAGCTTGTGGCTCCTGGCAGTCATATGGTTTTATTTTTTTTCTGGCTCTTTGGGTCTGTAAGGTTGGCCACCCCTGCCGTATGGCATATACAGTAATTACATAGAAAAAATTGGGTTGGGCATAAAATTTTCAATGATTGTTCTGCAAAAACGGATACGGAAGACATACAGAGTACATTCCGTGTCTGCTCCGTTTTTTTTTTTGCAGACCCGTTGATTTGAATGGAGCCAAGGAACGTGACTTGCGGGCAATAATAGGACATGTTCTATCTTTGAAAGGAACGGAAAAATGGAAATACGGAAAAGAAATGCATATGGAGTACATTCCGTTGAAATAATTGGTTCCGTAAAAAATGGTGCGCAATTGGAAAAAAAAAAAAGGTTGTGTGAAAGAGGCCCATCAATGTTTTTTCCACGTCTGTATGTCCGTTCTGCAAAAAGATAGAACATGTCCTAAACTTGTCAATGGTTCAGCAAAAAATGTGGCTAAAACAAACAGCATTGTATTTTGAGGAGCAGAGATTAACGGACCGCAAAATGGATACAGTCGTGTGCATGGGGCCTAAGCAGAAAAAGTGGCAAGGAGGTGGTACACCATTCAGATGAGAACCCAGCAGCAAAACTACAGTGGTTTAATCACGATAAACCACTGTGTCTGGTTTAGGTACTGTCCACTAAAGCCATCTAGTGACTGCAGCCCACGTTTTATTTCCATATAACTATAGAAGGTGAGCACCCCAAACAGAGGTATTTCTCAATCACAGCAGGCCTATCTAAGACACTCCACACAGGTAGAGAGAAGGTGGCATTACCAGTATCAGCCTACAAAATAATGGCATAGACAAAAGATGTACTACTCAAGGAGATCCTCACATTACACTGAGAAATAAGTTAACCTGCTTCAAAGCCACTCAACATATATTTCAGAACAGAAAAGGAAAAAAATAAATGGTGATAGGGGGTGGATTATAATTAACAGGAAGAAAATAATTGTCTTTAGCAAAAACCTAATTAAAGGAGTATTCATTATATAGAGTATGAAAAATAATTTTGCCATCTACAAGCGGTTTAACAAAAAAAATAAAAAAAAAATAAAATAAAAAAAATCACGTTCCAGTGAAGAGTAATGACAATTACTGACGTAGTATAGCGCCACCCGGTGCTCAATGTCTACAACCTTATGCATGCTCTCCTAATTCACTGCTCAATGGTAGACATTAGACACGCGCTGTTCAGTGCAGGGTAGCTACAAGGAACAGAGCAATAGCATGGCAGAGAAGACCTGCAGGAGAAGTAAGAAGCTGCCAGAAGAGGAGAAGAGGAGGAGAGGGATTCTGGTCAAAGGAGAGGGGAACATAGAGCCCAAAAAAAAAAAAAAAAAAAAAAAAAAATAAATATATGAAAAGTTTTTTTTTTACTTTTTGCAAACAGTAAAAGCTTTACAAGGTTTTCTGCATGATCCTGGCAAACAGAAACCCTGCAGAGAACAGAAGGCTTAAAGGGAATCTGTCACCAGCAACCTCCCTATCCATAGACACATAGCTGTGGGTCATCTGATTAAAATGCTGGTTTTCTTTTGTTGATGCAAAGTGCCATGCCCAACTTATGATACTTTTTCTTAACATGAAAATTAGGCCTTTGGTGCAATGAGGGCATCACCATTGCTCTTGTTGCACCCAAGCTCTGCTCCTTTCTTTGGCAAGACTGCTGCATTATATTCCTCTACTCCAGAAAACTGGCGTACAAGACTGAAATCTACTCCAGCCAAGCTATGGCGTAGAGTTCACTTCAGGTGCACGGACTGCTGAAGACTGTGCCTAATTTAGGGCGAGGCGTACACCTCGTCACAAACTAGACACAGCCTCCAGCAGCGCACAGGGTTATCACAGACCAGACCCTATGTGGCTATGCAAACAGTTTGATAGGGAGGTCGCTGGTGACGGATTCCCTAAGGGTCCATTCACACGTCCGCAAAATGGATCCGCATCCGTTCCGCAATTTTGCGGAAAGGGTGCGGACCCATTCATTCTCTATGGGGACGGAATGTGCTGTCCGCATCCACATTTGCGGATCCGCACTTCCGCATCCGTGCTTCCGTTTCCGCAAAAAAATAGAACATGTCCTATTCTTGTCCGCAATTGCGGACAAGAACAGGCATATTCTATTATGTCGGCAATGTGCGGTCCGCAAAATGCGGAAAGCACATTGCCGCTTTCCGTGTTTTGCGGATCCGTGTCTCCGCAAAACACATTGCGGACGTGTGAATACAGCCTTAGTCTCCCGTTTTGCTCTATCGTCAACTCTAGACTGATGGAGGAGGCGGGGCTTAATTTCAGGGCAGTGCGGAGGAGGATTGGGATCATGAATGATCTCCTGTGATGTGGAGCAGATTTCTTTATAAATGTAATGAGAAAAAATAGAACCGATGGAAGGGGGTGGGGGCAAATGGAGAAAGTGCCGTTTGTTTCTTTTTTTGTTACGTGCTCCTTTAAAACAGCTATTAACAGCCTTTGAAGAGGATTGATAGGATAACCTCTTTAAATCCACTGATTGTTAGCTGTGCAGTTAAGGGGGGTGTCTCAGAGATAACTCCTTTCAAAATGGAGGCATCAGAGTGTTCAGCGGAACCTACCAAGGGAAGCCTTAGCCAACCAGACGGCCCATGTGACACATGAAAACGGAAGCCACTCTCAGCTGTAAGAGATATAAATCATGCTATGCAGAAAAACCAATGGCTGCGTAGTCTGCACTCAATGTTATCAGCCAAGGGACACACGCAGAAGGAAAGCTTTCTGCATGAAGAAAATCTCCCTCTTCCAATACGCTCATGAATCCGTTATATATTCATCTGTGAATGTAGTCAGTAGACGCTTCATACAAACCAGTTTTAACGTTGGGTTTAGTGATCCTTTAAATCTGCTACAGAGCTTGGGTTAATTCTGCGCTCCGATTTCCCAGATCAACAAGCTGCGGTTTACTTCATCCTGTCAAAGGCTAAAAGTAGGACTATTTTTACTGCAACAATCCATAAGATCTTGCAGTCGGCACCTATCAAACATGGCCGCCGGTTCCCCATTATCTAAAGGAGATAATCATTGCACACAGCGAAGGTGAATGCCAGTCCTTGGTGCAGCATTACAGGCTACCCACAGTTAATTGCCTTGATGTCAACAATGCAGCTTTTCAAACCAATCCCATCAATCGTACAGGCGCTTGGGAGCCGAAATCAATTGCTTTCCTGACAGTAATTGAAAGCAAGCTACTTAAAATCGAGTTATGTTGATGGCAAGAAGGATACCCATGCCGTACATTAAAGACAGAAAAATATCTCCACACCTGCTCTCCAAGGGAGCAGAGAAAAGCAAGGGTTCTTAGTAACTCCAGCACAACGCCAAATCCATCAATCCGTTATGACGTTACTATATCTATCTATCTATCTATCTAAACAGAAGGACATATGTATGCATGTTCCATGATCACTCCAAAACGCAACCATCGATTTCAACGAAACTTGGTATACACATCCCTTGCTACCTAGAAAGATATCTTGCGGGGGTCTCAGCTCTGTAGGACGTACCTTTCCCGAGATATTCCCAAAAAATGACCTGCATTAGCCAACAGAAGCCTGCAAGTCTCTCTCTTCATATCCCAACTGCCATATACAAGGTCACATGTCCCTTATCAGCCAATAGAAGCTTGCAGGCCCTTAGTCTCCACATACACACAGTTTTACTCCAGGCTTCCATAACAACCCAGCCATTTTTCTTCACTGCTGTAGGTCAGCTTTAGGCACAACTACACTGCTACATGTGTCGCACCAATGTTGCGCAACAATTTTTATAATGATAGGCTATGGTGTTGCACTGCGACATGTGACATGCTGCGACTGCAATGCGACAGGCACAGAAAAATCCATGTTGGATGGATTTTTTGCGACCGTCATGTCGCAGTATGTCACATGTGGCAGGGCAACACCATACGTTTTTCAAGGAGACGGATGTTAACGGTTATATAGATACCTCCAGCTGCCATTATACACCGTGGCTGAAAAATTTCCCTAAAGGACAAATAAAGAGGGTCTTTAGAAATTGTACCAAAGTGGAGGATTTTAGAACACAAAGTGAGGTCATTAAGGAACGGTTCAGGGAGAAAGGGTATCAGGCAGATGAACTAGCCAAATGTAGTAGGATGATAGAGGAAGAAGATAAAGGAAAGAAGAAAAAGGCGGAGACTGAGAAAGATTTTCGTTTTTCCTTTTTAACTCAATACAATACGCAGGCGGGTTTGATAAAAGATGCCATTAGGAAAAATTGGTCCACTTTAAAAAATGACCCTGTGCTAGGGAAGGATATTCCTCAAAAACCGGTAGTTATTTTCAAAAAGGCTCCCTGTTTACGTACCAAACTAGTACATAGTTCTAATCATCAAGAGAAGATAATCAAAGGGAACAAGTTTAGCTGGTGTGGGTTCTGCTTGCCATGTAAGAATCGAAAAAGGGAAGATAAAAAAATGCATATTCAATCTGTGCACTCCAATGAAAAAAGTGTGGATTTAAAGGTTAAAGGGCAAATTACTTGTGAGAGTGTAGGGGAGGTTTACATGTTGGAGTGCCCATGTGGACTCCAATATGTGGGACGTACCCTCAGGAAGCTTAAAATAAGAATTCAGGAGCATGTGAGGAATATCAAGAAGGGGCTGGAAACCCATAGTGTTTCAATGCACTTTAAAATGGTGCACCGAAAAGATCCAAGTGGTTTGTTCTTTGTGGGGTTGGAACAAGTCAAGCCACACTGGCGTGGAGGGGATGGAGTAAAACAGATAAATAAACGGGAGGTGGAATGGATATACAAAACGTTACAACCAAGAGGCCTTAATGCCGAATTTGATTTAAAACCTTGTCTTACCTGAAGCGATGAAGTGTTCTCGGTTGATCTAGGACCTGTGAGTGTGGTGTTGTATCGAGCTAGGACCTTCTAAGGTTTTGGAATTGAATTGGCTGGACAACATCATGTGATATGGGGGAGTTGCCGTTTTTATGAATGGAGGAGGGCGGGCTAAGGTTAATTTGATGTGTGACTGGCCAGGAGATATCATGTGATGTGGGGGAGTTGCCGTCTCTATGAATGGAGGAGGGTGGGTTAAGGATAATGTGGTCTGTGATTGGTTAGGAGACTTATTAGAGTAAAGAGGGAGTAGGATGATTGAAACTGATAGCAAAGGAGTAGTCATAGATCGCTACAGGAGGTTATATACCGATGTATGATAGATCTATTTGAAATGTCCCTGTTTTATGTATTTGCTATTTTATGTATTTTACAGTGTTTTATTGGACATGTATTTGTGTGATTTAATGTCTTGATTATTTAAATGTTTAATTGATTGGATCATGTGTGAGTGGGTAGGCGGGTGCAAACCAACCTGACCCGTTATAAGACCGCCCTGGAGTGGGTGGGATGAATACCCCTGACGAAGCAGGACTGAGCGAAACCCGGGTCGGGTGATTGATCCACTGATCCATTGTATACTGCCTGTATATACTTGTACATTGTGAGTATAATAAAACCATTTTTTACTCCAATCTGTATGACGTACTGTACTGTACTTCACTAATGGATGCAATTTTGGTGTTCCATAGAAGCTTGGAAAGGAGAGGAGAGGCTTTGACTGGCCTGTTTGCTTCCCCATGTCCGTGATTATCTTGCTGGCTTCGATTGTGGATCTCCTGTGACTTCTGAGGCAGCGCGGTCCAATCAAAAGAAACGCTTTCACCTGTGTGAACGGTACCCACTTCACCATTGGGACCTGCGACGCCACTAAGCAACGTACCTTTTTGAGGCTTATTTATTATTTATAAAAGGGCAACACCATAGTCTATCATTATAAAAATTGTTAAGACAAAGTGTTGCGCGTGTAGCCTAGCATTAAAGGGGCAGGGGGCTGTGGAGGTCACTGTTAAGGGGGCAGGCCGCTGTGGAGGTCATTGTTAAGGGAGGAGAGTACTGTGAGGTCACTGTTAAGGGAGCGGGGTACTGTGAAACTCACTGTTAAAAGGGGTAGGCTGTTGTGAAGGTCAAAGTTAAGGGGATGGGCTGCTGTGGAGGTCCCAATTTAAAGTGGCAGGACAACGTTGGGGGGGGGGGGGGTCAGTGTTAAGGGGTGGGGGACTGTGGAGTTCACTGTTAAATGGGTGGGGTGCTGTAGAGGTCACTGTTATGGGGGATACTGTCGATCTATTTTAACGACACACACACACACAAACGTTAAATGAAATGGATGAAATACACCCGTGCAAAGCTGGGTCCTTCTGCTAGTACTCATAAAAAATGTGTATTCCAACACAAAAGGACACTGCAGAACGACTGCATCCTATATTTGGAAAGTTAGGGCTCTGGCTGGCAAAGTACGGGTCACCTGACTAGCACAAAACGGAGACAGAACCTGGTTTGTGTGGAGCAGCTGCACGTCGGAGGTATATTGTACAGTCTGGCTTCTCTGTACTTATTTAGTGTTATAAGACTCTTCGCCGACAGTCTAGAAAATGACTAAAGATTTGCATGTGAATGCCACGATCTCTGGATATAAATGAACGTCGCGGCTCTACTATCCAATTGCTTTGAAAGATCCGTTTAGGACGAGCTGTGAACGCACCTTTCAGCGGCCCGGTGCAGCCATAAAATATGCACTGCTAAGGAGAAGTTTTTCTAGCCTGCCACATTTAGCACCGTAGGTGGCAGCAGAATTGCTGCCATTTATCACAGCCAATAGCAGCAAGAAGCATATGAACCACCGACATCCTGCACAATCAGATGCAGAATGTGACTAGATGGGGAAAATACATTAGTCTTCTCCCTCAGGCCAGGCAGCGTATCATCAACGCTTTGCTCACTTTCTAATATGCTTTTGATATCCTTGGTGACAAATTGCTCAGGGTGGGAAAAAAGGACTCTGCTCCAGAAGAACTGGAGCTGGACAGCACGGGGCACGCATATAGACAAGCGACATAATAGCACAATAACTGAGAAGCCAAAGCGCTCCTCTACATCTTATGTTCTTAAATATGGGGATGTGGAGACAAAGGTAGAAGAGAACACCGTCATAACCAAAGGCAGAAAACACATGGGGGGGGGGGTAAAAGATGCCAAACACAGATCAGGAATACAGCTCAGTATAAATGGATTACTGACAAGTCCCCTTACTGAACTTCAGATAAAAATGGCCCCATACACTAATTAGAAACCCTGATAAATTAGAGGATTTTAGACATATCACATAAAAATCATGGAAAGAATAGAAGTACAGTATAAAAGCGTGGAGTATTACAAATCGGATATCAGGAAGGCGTTTCTTACCGGTAAGCACAGCTTTCGCTGAAGGATCAGCCAGGTCCAGGGCTGATTTGCCATCGGTGTTCCGGATGCTGGGATCAGCGCCGTGTTGCAGCAGTACTGTACAGGGAAAACAGAAACAGCGTCTGATCTCTGGGAAGCACAGGTTACTCACAGCAGAGACTTTCATCGGCATACTGCTACAGTGCATATTCATTTCCCTCCTTTTCTTTGTCGATTTATTAGCGAACCATGGCAGAGACTCAAATGAGAAGATAAAAAACAACAAGTTGACTAGTCAAGGTATGCGAGCGCCACGTGATCCTGCCTAGCAGCCAGAAATCTGGGTATCCAGCCATACAGAGTTTCTCCCATCCCTCCCCCTCCTGTAACGGAGAAGCAGCAAGCACCCGGGCTCATGCTGACACGCAAGATGCATCTGATGCTGCTCCATCAGACACCGCTCATTGATGGCAGTACGGTCTCTGCCTTGCAAATAAACCCCCCCAAAGAGCATGGCACTTCCTTATACAGCAAAGATTTACCAGGAATGGCACATGCCCTCTTCTATCAAATGGTCTTCCTGGATTGGAGGCTGTTGATGTCTTTACAAGAATTTTGCAGAACTCAATCTTGTATGATAGCTGCAATTGATCTTTTAATACCAAAGAAAGAAAAAAAGTATGGATGTATAGAGATACACGAAGAGAGAGAGAGACAGAGACAGACAGACAGAGACAGAGACAGAGAGAGAGAGAGACAGAGAGAGAGAGAGACAGAGAGAGAGAGAGACAGAGAGAGAGAGAGAGAGACAGAGAGAGAGAGAGACAGAGAGAGAGAGAGAGACAGAGAGAGAGAGAGACAGAGAGAGAGAGACAGAGAGAGAGACAGAGAGAGAGACAGAGAGAGAGACAGAGAGAGAGACAGAGAGAGAGACAGAGAGAGAGACAGAGACAGAGAGAGAGACAGAGAGAGACAGAGAGAGAGACAGAGACAGAGAGACGAGAGACAGAGAGAGAGAGACAGAGACGAGAGAGAGAGAGAGACCAGAGACAGAGACACGAGAGAGAGAGAGACACGAGAGAGAGAGAGACACGAGAGAGAGAGAGAGACGAGAGACACGAGAGAGAGAGAGACACGAGAGAGAGAGAGACACGAGAGAGAGAGAGACACGAGAGAGAGAGAGACACGAGAGAGAGAGAGAGACGAGAGACACGAGAGAGAGACACGAGAGAGAGACACGAGAGAGAGACACGAGAGAGAGACACGAGAGAGAGACACGAGAGAGAGACACGAGAGAGAGACACGAGAGAGAGACACGAGAGAGAGACACGAGAGAGAGACACGAGAGAGAGACACGAGAGAGAGACACGAGAGAGAGACACGAGAGAGAGACACGAGAGAGAGAGAGACAGAGAGAGAGAGAGAGAGAGAGAGAGACAGACACGCAAGAGACACGGCTGCAACAGTGCCATGGTGTGCACAGAACGTCACAGCTGCAGCCAGGAAGAGGACATCAGTAGTGCAGGATAGGAGTACAGTGATGAGTGATAAATATCACATTTACAGCTGGTTCCCAATTTTTTTTTATTTTTTTATTTTTATTTGGACAACCCCTTAAAGCTGCAGATGATAGGAGCAGAACAATTACAATAGCTGTATCAGCGTGGATTTGATTTAAATCAAAATGATTTAAATCACAATTTAAATCATAGTTTTCTACATAAAGACTAATTCTTGCTGGTATAACAATATGCAAGTAGATGAAGATTTTTAGAATAACAATTTTTCATATTAGTTTGATTCTGCATTCATAGGTTTGTAGAAGTTAGGATTAAGGTCTTTTTCTCAACTCTGTTCATGTTATTTTGCTGTGAAGAAAAGGCATGTGATCTCTGCTGAGTCAAATTCAGTTTTGAGAACTGCAAAAGTAAACCAAGCATCTTGTAGGCAGAGAAACTGCCCAATATTCTTACAAAAACCTCTGGAAGAGCATGACATTGTGAATGGATTAATGGAATTTATTTACCCCCAAAATTACACATATAGAAACATAGAATGTGTCGGCAGATAAGAACCATTTGGCCCATCTAGTCTGCCCAATATACTGAATACTATGAATAGCCCCTGGCCCTATCTTATATGAAGGATGGCCTTATGCCTATCCCATGCATGCTTAAACTCCTCCACTGTATTTGAAGCTACCACTTCTGCAGGAAGGCTATTCCATGCATCCACTACTCTCTCAGTAAAGTAATACTTCCTGATATTACTTTTAAACCTTTGCCCCTCTAATTTAAAATTATGTCCTCTAGTTTTTCTTCTTTTAAATATTCTCTCCTCTTTTACCTTGTTGATTCCCTTTATGTATTTAAAAGTTTCTATCATATCCCCTCTGTCTCGTCTTTCTTCTAATCTAAGCTCTACATGTTAAGGTCCTTTAATCTTTCCTGGTAAGTTTTATCCTGCAATCCATGTACCAGTTTAGTAGCTCTTCTCTGAACTCTCTCCAAAGTATCAATATCCTTCTGGAGATATGGTCTCCAGTACTGCACACAATACTCCAAATGAGGTCTCACTAGTGCTCTGTAGAGCGGCATGAGCACCTCCCTCTTTCTACTGGTAATGCCTCTCCCTATACACCCAAGCATCCTGCTAGCATTTCCTGCTGCTCTGTGACATTGTCTGCCTACCTTTAAGTCTTCTGAAATAATGATCCCTAAATCCCTTTCCTCAGATACTGAGGTTAGGACTGTATCACTGATTTTATATTCTGCTCTTGGGTTTTTACGCCCCAGGTGCATTATCTTGCACTTATCAACATTAAATTTTAGTTGCCAGATGTTTGACCATTCCTCTAGTTTTCCTAAGTCCTTGTCCATTTGGTGTATCCCTCCAGGAACATCAACCCTGTTACAAATCTTTGTGTCATCAGCAAAAAGACATACATAAAAAAACAGTTTTTATTCCATTCACTATGCGCTAAAAATTACAAGATTACCTCATTCTGCAGGTCAGTATCATTACGGAGATACCACATTTAGGCTCCTTTCACACGGGCGAGTATTCCGTGCGGGTGCAATGCGTGATGTGAACGCATTGCGCCTCGACTGAATCCGGACCCATTCATTTCAATGGGGCTGTTCAGATGAGCGATGTTTTTCACGCATCACTTGTGCGTTGTGTGAAGATCGCAGCATGTTCTATATTCTGCGTTTTTCACGCAACGCAGGCCCCATAGAAATGGATGGGGCTGTGTGAAAATCGCAAGCATCCGCAAGCAAGTGCGGATGCAGTGCGATTTTCACGCATGGTTGCTAAGGAGACGAGGGATGTATGACCCAGGAACCCATTTACTTTATTATTTTCCATTATAATATGGTTATGATGGAAAATAATAGCATTCTTTAATACAGAATGCTAAGTATAATGTCAATTGAGGGTTAAAAAAATAAAATAAAAACATAACTCACCTCATCCATGTGATCGCGCAGCCGGCATAGTCTTTTTTCTTCTTCTTTCCGAACCTGCAAAAGGCCCTTCGCTGACTTCATTGCGCTCACCACGTGGTGAGTGCGGTAATGTCAGCACAGGTCCTGCTGAATGAAGCTAAAAGGACCTTTCTATCTTCATTCAGCAGGACCTGCGCTGACGTCACCGCGCTCACCACGTGGTGTGCGGCGAAGGTCCTTTTGCAGGTCCTGAAGGAAGAAGAGGATCCCGGCTGTGCGATCACGTGGATGAGGGGAGTTATGTATTTTTTTTTAACCCTCAGTTCACATTATACTTAGTATTTTGCATTAGGCTACTTTCACACTAGCGTTTTTCTTTTCCGGCGCAGAATTCCGTCCTAGGGGCTCAAATCCGGAAAAGAACTGATCAGTTCTCTGAATGTAGAAAAAAAAATCCGTTCAGGATGCATCAGGATGTCTTCAGTTCAGTGTTTTTGACGGATCAGGCTTTTCAGAAAACCGTAGCATGTTGTATTTTTACCTCCGGACAAAAATTCGGAACACTTTGACTGAACGCCGGATCTGGCCTTTTTCCCCATTGACTTACATTAACGCCGGATTCGGCGCCGTGTGTTCCGTCAAAACAGATCCGTGGTTTTCATGTTGAACCCGAAAAATGTGAAAAAAATGTTTAAGTCCATAAATTGCGGATCCGTTTTTTCCAATGCATTTTTTCATTGTGATCAAAATCCTGATCAGGATTCAAATGTAAATCAGTTTGAACACGTTTTTCCGGATCCGGTGGGCATTAGTTTCCATAGAGATTTATTAATGCTGGATCCGGATTTCCGGTCTGCGCATGCGCCGGGCTTTTGATCTTTGAAAAAATGGAAATACCAGATCAGTTATTCCGGATGATACCAGACTGATCCGGTATACCAGGAAAAAAAAAAGCTATCCGTTTGTACACGGCTTGCCGAATCCTAACACTAGTTAAACCTCCGGACCGCCTAACGCACGGATGCGTCCGGAAGGTGGTTGATTAATTCCTCCTGGACGCATCCGTGTGTCATCTCGCGAGACGCGAGATTTCGGTCAGAGCCGGCCCACGCATGCGCATCGCGGGCCGGCAAAAGTTAAAGGAGTATTTCGTCAGCAACCTGCCAGCCAATGATCGTCGCTGGCAGGTTGCTGATTTTTAAAAAATTCAATCAGAAGCCATAAAACAGATCATATTAGTAAATATGATCTGTTATATGGCTGCCCTGCTCCTCTGCTGGTCCTTTTCGTCGGTTGGATCCAGCAGAGGAGCAGGCTTCACATTGAGTACACCAAACACCACACACTAGCCCCAGATCACCCCCTGCACCCCAATTAACCCTTTGATCACCCCTTTGATCGCCCTGTCAATCACTAGTGAAAGGAAAAAAGTGATCAGTGTAAACTGTCACTTTTTTATTTCACTGGTATTGACTGTTAGGTTTTAGGATAGTTTAGGCCCCTTGGTTAGGTAGTTTAGGGATCGGTTAGCGCCCAGCCCACCGCACCGCAGTCCCTTATTCGCTGATTAGCGTATCGCTAATCAGCATTTGTACTTTTATAGTATCTGGAAGTGATCAAAACTGATCACGGTCAGATCTATAATAGTATTAGTGTCACTTTAGTTCGCCCTCCACCCAAAACGCAGTGTTTGCCCGATCAGGCCTGATCGGTCGCCCACACGTGCGTTCACCCACGCCCGCCCCACCGCAGTGACAAAATATTATTTTTTTTTGATCACTGGACATTCACTTTACACGCGCTGCGGCGATAAAAAAAAAATCTGTTTTGATATTTTTTTTTATCAACCGCAGCGGCCTCCGGTACTTCGCTAGCCTCCCATTTGTAAGACAGGCTTGCTTTTTTTCTTGGGTAGTGTCAGGGAATACCCCTAAATTTAGTTGCCCAAATGTCAAACAGGGGGTATTCTTCTGAAGAGGCCTACAGGCTTCTGACCCAGTCGGATGAGCAATGGGAACCCTCATCTGATGAATCTAGCGGGTCAGAATATGAACCTGTAGAAAGCAGTGGCTCTCTGACCCAAAGTTCGGACGAGGAGGCTGAGGTCCCTGAAAGCAACAGGCGTACCCGGCCCCGTGTCGCTAGACCGCAGGTTGCACAGGATCCGCTTCAAGAGCAGCAGAGTGTGGCTGGTGATGTCGGATTACGTGGTGAGGCATACACCAGCAGCGCAGCCCTTCCTGGACCTAGTACCCAGTCTGGGACTTGGTGTCACCCTTATTCGGCAAGGGGTACCATCTTTATGTGGACAATTTCTACACAAGTGTGGCCCTCTTTAGGCATTTGTTTCTAGAACAGATTGGCGCCTGTGGCACCGCGCGAACTAGTCGCGCGGGCTTCCCCCAACGGCTCGTTACCACCCGTCTTGCAAGGGGGGAGAGGGCTGCCTTGTGTAACGAAGAACTGCTTGCGGTGAAATGGAGAGACAAGCGTGACGTTTACATGCTCTCCTCCATTCACGCAGACACGACAATCCAAATTGAGCGAGCAACCCGTGTCATTGAAAAGCCCCTCTCAGTCCACGACTATAAACTTCACATGGGAGGGGTGGACTTCAATGACCAGATGTTGTCTCCGTATTTAGTTTCCCGCAAAACCAGACACTGGTATAAGAAGGTGTCAGTATATTTGATTCAATTGGCTCTGTATAATAGTTTTGTTCTCTACAGTAAGGCTGGGAGAACAGGATCCTTCCTCAAATTTCAGGAAGAGATCATCGAGAACCTCCTGTACCCAGGAGGTTCCGTGGCCCCATCCACCAGTGTAGTTAGCCGTCTACACGAGCGACATTTCCCCAATGTCGTTGCCGGTACCTCAACCCAACCGTCACCCCGAAAAAGTTGTTGTGTCTGTAGCAGGAGTGGAATAAGGAGTGACACCCGCTATTTCTGTCCTGACCACCCTGCCCTATGCTTAGGGGAGTGTTTCCGGAAGTACCACACACAGGTACACCCAGCATAGGGATCACATCTCACCAGGACAGGCACACAGGGCTATTAGGGCCCATTCACATACAGCTGCTGCAAACCTCTCCTTTCACCTGGGACAAAGTGCATAACGCACTTCGCCACATCTTTGGGCGATTTGCGCTTTGCACATTGACCCATGGGGTAGGAGAGGTTTATTCTATAAAGGTTAAAAAAAAAAAAAAAAAAAACACCAGTAAGCAAAAAGGTTAAAGTTTATATGTTCTGTTCCAAAGTTAAGAAAATTATTGCGTTGCGGCCTGGTTTTTTTTTACCTTCCAGGTGGACCAGCCGATCGACTAGCTGCAGCACTGATGTGCATTCTGACAGAAGCATTGTGCTGCTGTCAGATTACACGCAGGTCGGTGTATGCGGCGCTGCAAGACGAGATTTCTACTCTGCAGTAAAAGATACGTTTGCCAAGGCATACGAGCTGAGGAGGAGGCGGCGTTCCTATGCTTTGGCAAACACTTTGTATATAAAAATAAATAAAAAAATCCCGGCAATGATTTATTCATCCACATCGATTGATGTGAATGGAGAAATCTGGTTTGCCAGGGCATACGAGCTAAGTGGGTATGGATGTTGGGCGGAGCTCCTATGTCCTGGCAGACGCCTTTCACCTCCTTTTTTTTTGGGGCAGAGATTTTTTCATCCACATTGATCGATGCGAATGAAGAAATCTGTGCCGTTCATTTTTTTCTTTCAGCCCAGAGGCTGATCGGAAAAAAAAAATCTCATTACCTGTATGCTCAATATAAGGAGAATAGCAGAAACTCCTAATGCTGGGCATACATGTAATGATTGCGGAGACCCTCAAATGCCAGGGCAGTACAAACACCCCACAAATGACCCCATTTTGGAAAGAAGACACCCTAAGGTATTCGCTGAGGGGCATATTGAGTCCATGAAAGATTAAAATTTTTGTCACAAGTTAGCGGAAAGTGAGACTTTGTGAGAAAAAAAACTTATGCCCAAATTTTTTTTTTCTATGAACTCGCCAGGCCCCTCATTGAATACCTTGGGGTGTCTTTTTTCCAAAGTGGGGTCACATGTGGGGTATTTATGCTGCCCTGGCTTTTTAGGGGCCCTAAAGCGTGAGAAGAAGTCTGGGATCCAAATGTCTAAAAATGCCCTCCTAAAAGGAATTTGGGCACCTTTGCGCATCTAGGCTGCAAAAAAGTGTCACATATGTGGTATCGCCGTACTCATGAGAAGTTGGGGAATGTGTTTTGGGGTGTCATTTTACATATACCCATGCTGGGTGAGAGAAATATCTTGGTCAAATGCCAACTTTGTATAAAAAAATTGGAAAAGTTGTCTTTTGCCAAGATATTTCTCTCACCCAGCATGGGTATATGTAAAATGACACCCCAAAACACATTCCCCAACTTCTCCTGAGTACGGCGATACCAGATGTGTGACACTTTTTTGCAGCCTAGGTGGGCAAAGGGACCCACATTCCAAAGTGCACCTTTCGGATTTCACCGGTCTACAGATTTTGATTGCAAACTTCTTCTTACACATCTGGGCCCCTAAAATGCCAAAGCAGTATAACTACCCCACAAGTGACCCCATTTTGGAAAGAAGACACCCCAAGGTATTTTGTGATGGGCATAGTGAGTTCATGGAAGTTTTTATTTTTTGTCCCAAGTTAGTGGAATATGAGACTTTGTAAGAAAAATAAAATAAAAAGTTCTATGAACTCACTATGCCCATCAGCGAATACCTTAGGGCAGGCATGTCCAAACTGCGGCCCTCCAGCTGTTGCAAAACTACAACTCCCAGCATGCCTGGATAGCTTACAGCTATTATGGCATGCTGGGAGTTGTAGTTTTGCAACAGCTGGAGGGCCGCAGTTTGGACATGCCTGCCTTAGGGTGTCTACTTTCCGAAATGGGGTCATTTGTGGGGGTTTTCTACTGTCTGGGCATTGTAGAACCTCAGGAAACATGACAGGTGCTCAGAAAATCAGAGCTGCTTCAAAAAGCGGAAATTCACATTTTTGTACCATAGTTTGTAAACGCTATAACTTTTACCCAAACCATTTTTTTTTTTGCCCAAACATTTTTTTTATTTTTTATCAAAGACATGTAGAACAATAAATTTAGCGACAAATTTATATATGATGTCGTTTTTTTGCAAAATTTTACAGCTGAAAGTGAAAAATGTCATTTTTTTGCAAAAAAAAACGTTAAATTTCGATTAATAACAAAAAAAGTAAAAATGTCAGCAGCAATGAAATACCACCAAATGAAAGCTCTATTAGTGAGAAGAAAAGGAGGTAAAATTCATTTGGGTGGTAAGTTGCATGACCGAGCAATAAACGGTGAAAGTAGTGTAGTGCAGAAGTGTGGCCTGGTCATTAAGGGGGTTTCAGCTAGCGGGGTTGAAGTGGTTAAAGGGGTTCTACAGTTTGTTTTAACTGATGATCTATCCTCTGGATAGATCATCAGCTTCTGATCGGCAGGGGTCCGACACCCGGGACCCCCGCCGATCAGCTGTTTGAGAAGGCAGTGGCACTCCAGCAGCGCCGCAGCCTTCTAACTGTTTACCGCTGGCCCAGTGATGTCACGACTAGTATCACTGGCCAGGGCGGGGATAAGCTCCGTTCACTTGAATGGAGCCTAGCCCCGCCCATGCTAGTTGATACTAGTCATGACCTCACTGGGTCAGCGGTAAACAGTAAGAAGCGCCGCTGCCTTCTCAAACGGATGATTGGCGGGGGTCACGGGTGTCGGACCCCCGCCGATCAGATGCTGCTGATCTATCCAGAGGATAGATCACCAGTTAAAACAAACTGTAGAACCCCTTTAAAAGTACCGTTTTTTATTTTTATTTTATTTGGGGGGGAATAGCAAGTTATGCTTTTTTTTTTTTTTACTACGATATTCACCGCAAAAGGAAAAATATTTTAATAGTGAAGACATTTTAGAAAACCACAATGCCAATTTTGGTTTGTTTTTTATTATTTAGTTTTATATAGAAAATTGAGAAGGGGGTGATTAGAATTTTAAATACCCTCGTGCTTTTTTTTTTGGTGCGCAACAATTGGCAACTAGGGATGAGCAAACCAGATCGGGTTCGTACCGAATTTTGGGGTGTCCGTGACACGGACCCCAACCCGAACATTTTCATAAAAGTCCGGGTTCGGTGTTCGTCGCTTTTTGAAAGGCTGCAAAGCAGCCAATCAACAGGCGTCATACTACTTGCCCCAAGAGGCCGTCACAGCCATGCCTACTATTGGCATGGCTGTGATTGGCCAGTGCAGCATGTGACCCAGCCTCTATTTAAGCTGGAGTCACGTAGCGCCGCACGTCACTCTGCTCTGATCAGTGTAGGGAGAGGTTGCAGCTGCGACTGTTAGGGCGAGATTAGGCAGTGATTAACTCCTCAAAAACACTTAAGTCAGTGATCGATCTACAGCTGTGGATCATTGAACTGCTGCTATTCAATTGCTCACCGTTTTTAGGCTGCCCAGAGTGTTTTTCAGTCACTTTTTTCTGGGGTGATCGGCGGACATTTTTGTGGTGCGCCAGCACAAGCTGCCACCAAGTCCATTTAACCATCAATAGTGTGGTTATTTTTTTGCTATATCCTACATCAGGGGCAAGCTGCCACCAAGTCCATTTAACCATCAATAGTGTGGTTATTATTTTGCTATATCCTACATCAGGGGCTTGGCTGTGCTTGCTATTTTATTGAGGGGTGAAATACAATTGCCAAAATAGCAGTACTAAAATCTGGTGTTTCAGCTGTGGCCAGCCTATTTCAGCTGTGGCCAGCAGACAGTAATACTGTCTGCTGTCTGGCAAAGGATATATTTTTGTTCTGGGTTGAAATACAATTCCCAACTTAGCAATTCCCTAAATTAGTGGTTTCTGCTCTATCAGGGCTACTTTAAATCTATTCATTAAAAGGGTATATTAGATTCAAGGTGCTGATAGGGTCATCCACAATAATTTCACACGCTACCGTGCATTTCCAAGTCTAATGCTGTCCGTAAACGTAACCTGTCATCCAGCGCCTAAATACTAGGCCTACAATTTATATTCAGCTAAATCTGTCGTTACTGCTGTGCCTGTATTAGTGCAATACGGTACCTAAATAGAGAGCCAGATAGTGTTAGGTTTCTTTAAAAAAAAAAGGCCTGAATTTGAATTCAATACATTGGGCCAAATAATATTTTTGTTATTGTGGTGAACGGTAACAATGAGGAAAACATCTAGTAAGGGACGCGGACATGGTCGTGGTGGTGTTAGTGGACCCTCTGGTGCTGGGAGAGAACGTGGCCGTTCTGCCACAGCCACACGTCCTAGTGTACCAACTACCTCAGGTCCCAGTAGCAGCCAGAATTTACAGCGATATTTGGTGGGGCTCAATGCCGTTCTAAGGATAGTAAGGCCTGAGCAGGTACAGGCATTAGTCAATTGGGTGGCCGACAGTGGATCCAGCACGTTCACATTATCTCCCACCCAGTCATCTGCAGAAAGCGCACAGATGGCGCCTGAAAACCAAGCCCATCAATCTGTCACATCACCCCCATGCATACCAGGGAAACTGTATGAGCCTCAAGTTATGCAGCAGTCTCTTATGCTGTTTGAAGACTTCGCTAGCAGGGTTTCCCAAGGGCATCCACCTAGCCCTTCCCCAGCGGTGGAAGACATAGAATGCACTGACGCGCAACCACTTATGTTTCCTGATGATGAGGACATGGGAATACCACCTCCGCACGTCTCTGATGATGACGAAACACAGGTGCCAACTGCTGCTTCTTTCTGCAGTGTGCAGACTGAACAGGAGGTCAGGGATCAAGACTGGGTGGAAGACGATGAGGTCCTAGACCCCACATGGAATGAAGGTCGTGCCACTGACTTTCACAGTTCGGAGGAAGAGGCAGTGGTGAGACTGAGCCAACAGCGTAGCAAAAGAGGGAGCAGTGGGCAAAAGCAGAACACCCGCCACCAAGAGACTCCGCCTGCTACTGACCGCCGCCATCTGGGACCGAGCACCCCAAAGGCAGCTTCAAGGAGTTCCATAGCATGGCACGTCTTCAAACAATGTGCTGACAACAAGACCCGAGTGGTTTGCACGCTGTGCCATCAGAGCCTGAAGCGAGGCATTAACGTTCTGAACCTTAGCACAACCTGCATGACCAGGCACCTGCATGCAAAGCATGAACTGCAGTGGAGTAAACACCTTAAAAACAAGGAAGTCACTCAGGCTCCCCCTACTACTTCTTCTGCTGCTGCTGCCACCGCCGTCTCGGCCTCTTCTGCTGCTGCCGCCTCGGCCTCTGGAGGAACGTTGGCACCTGCCGCCCAGCAAACAAGGGATGTACCACCAACACCACCACCACCTCCGTCACCAAGCATTTCAACCATGTCACACGGCAGCGTTGAGCTCTCCATCTCACAAACATTTGAGAGAAAGCGTAAATTCCCACCTAGCCACCCTCGATCCCTGGCCCTGAATGCCAGCATTTCTAAACTACTGGCCTATGAAATGCTGTCATTTAGGCTGGTGGACACAGACAGCTTCAAACAGCTCATGTCGCTTGCTGTCCCACAGTATGTTGTTCCCAGCCGGCACTACTTCTCCAAGAGAGCCGTGCCTTTCCTGCACAACCAAGTATCCGATAAAATCAAGCGTGCACTGCGCAACGCCATCTGTGGCAAGGTCCACCTAACCACAGATACGTGGACCAGTAAGCACGGCCAGGGACGCTATATCTCCCTAACTGCACACTGGGTAAATGTAGTGACGGCTGGGCCCCAGGCAGAGAGCTGTTTGGCGCACGTCCTTCCGCCACCAAGGATCGCAGGGCAACATTCTTTGCCTCCTCCTACTCTGCTTCCTCCTCCTCCTCTTCTTCCACCTGCTCATCCAGTCAGCCACACACCTTCACCACCAACTTCAGCACAGCCTGGGGTAAACGTCAGCAGGCCATTCTGAAACTCATATGTTTGGGGGACAGGCCCCACACCGCACAGGAGTTGTGGCGGGGTATAGAACAACAGACCGACGAGTGGTTGCTGCCGGTGAGCCTCAAGCCCGGCCTGGTGGTGTGCGATAATGGGCGAAATCTCGTTGCAGCTCTGGGACTAACCGGTTTGACGCACATCCCTTGCCTGGTGCATGTACTGAATTTGGTGGTGCAGAAGTTAATTCACAACTACCCCGACATGTCAGAGCTGCTGCATAAAGTGCGGGCCGTCTGTTCGCGCTTCCGGTGTTCACATTCTGCTGCTGCTTGCCTGTCTGCGCTACAGCGTAACTTCGGCCTTCCCGCTCACCGCCTCATATGAGACGTGCCCACCAGGTGGAACTCCACCTTGCACATGCTGGACAGACTGTGCGAGCAGCAGCAGGCCATAGTGGAGTTTCAGCTGCAGCACGCACGGGTCAGTCGCACTGCGAAACAGCACCACTTCACCACCAATGACTGGGCCTCCATGCGAGACATGTGTGCCCTGTTGCTCTGTTTCGAGTACTCCACCAACATGGCCAGTGGCGATGACGCAGTTATCAGCGTTACAATACCACTTCTATGTCTCCTTGAGAAAACACTTAGGGCGATGATGGAAGAGGAGGTGGCCCAGGAGGAGGAGGAGGAAGAGGGGTCATTTTTAGCACTTTCAGGCCAGTCTCTTCGAAGTGACTCAGAGGGAGGTTTTTTGCAACAGCAGAGGCCAGGTACAAATGTGGCCAGCCAGGGCCCACTACTGGAGGATGAGGAGGAGGTGGATGAGGATGAAGCATGGTCACAGCGGGGTGGCACCCAACGCAGCTCGGGCCCATCACTGGTGCGTGGCTGGGGGGAAACGCAGGACGATGACGATACACCTCCCACAGAGGATAGCTTGTTCTTGCCTCTGGGCAGCCTGGCACACATGAGCGACTACAAGCTGCAGTGCCTGCGCAACGACAGCAGAGTTGCCCACATTATAACGTGTGCGGACTACTGGGTTGCCAGCCTGCTGGATCCCCGGTACAAAGACAATGTGTCCACCTTACTTCCTGCACTGGAGCGTGATAGGAAGATGCGCGAGTACAAGCGCACGTTGGTAGACGCGCTACTGAGAGCATTCCCAAATGTCACAGGGGAACAAGTGGAATCCCAAGGCGAAGGCAGAGGAGGAGGAGCAAGAGGTCGCGAACGCAGCTGTGTCACGGCCAGCTCCTCTGAGGGCAGGGTTAGCATGTGGAAAAGTTTTGTCAACACGCCACAGCTAAGTGCACCACCACCTGATACGGAACGTGTTAGCAGGAGGCAACATTTCACTAACATGGTGGCACAGTACGTGTGCACACCCCTCCACGTACTGACTGATGGTTTGGCCCCATTCAATTTCTGGGTCTCTAAATTGTCCACATGGCCAGAGCTAGCCTTTTATGCCTTGGAGGTGCTGGCCTGCTCGGCAGCCAGCGTTTTGTCTGAACGTGTATTCAGCACGGCAGGGGGCGTCATTACAGACAAACGCAGCCGCCTGTCTACAGCCAATGTGGACAAGCTGACATCCATAAAAATGAACCAGGCATGGATCCCACAGGACCTGTCCATCCCTTGTGCAGATTAGACATTAACTACCTCCCCTTAACCATATATTATTGTACTCCAGGGCACTTCCTCATTCAATCCTATTTTTATTTTCATTTTACCATTATATTGCGGGGCAACCCAAAGTTGAATGAACCTCTCCTCTGTCTGGGTGCCGGGGCCTAAATATATGCCAATGGACTGTTCCAATGTTGGGTGACGTGAAGCCTGATTCTCTGCTATGACATGCAGACTAATTCTCTGCTGACATGAAGCCAGATTCTCTGTTACGGGACCTCTCCCCTCTGCCTGGGTGCTGGGCCTAAATATATGCCAATGGACTGTTCCAATGTTGGGTGACGTGAAGCCTGATTCTCTGCTATGTCATGCAGACTGATTCTCTGCTGACATGAAGCCAGATTCTTTGTTACGGGACCTCTCTCCTCTGTCTGGGTGCCGGGGCCTAAATATATGACAATGGACTGTTCCAGTGTTGGGTGACGTGAAGCCCGGTTCTCTGCTATGACATGAAGACTGATTCTCTGCTGACATGAAGCCTGAATCTCTGTTATGGACCTCTCTCCAATTGATATTGGTTAATTATTTATTTTATTTTTATTCATTTCCCTATCCACATTTGTTTGCAGGGGATTTAACCACATTTTGCTGCCTTTTGCAGCCCTCTAGCCCTTTCCTGGGCTGTCTTACAGCCTTTTTAGTGCCGAAAAGTTCGTGTGCCCATTGACTTCAATGGGGTTCGGGTTGAAGTTCGGGTCGGGTTCTGATCCCGAACCCGAACATTTCCAGGAAGTTCGGCCGAACTTCTCGAACCCGAACATCCAGGTGTTCGCTCAACTCTATTGGCAACTTACTAGGACAGGCCTCTGAGCACTTACTACAACACAGTAACCAATCACAGACTTGTGATTTCAACATGTGTGATCCAATCGGAGGACTCAGAAAGCCCACTCCTTTGTTCTAATCTGACATGTCGCAATCACTATTGACAATGGCATCTGAGGGGGGTTAAACTACTGGGATCCAAGTCAGTCACTGTGGCTGGGTGTGAACTGTATTAAACAGCCAGCACAGCAGCATATGGCGTAGGGTCAGATTGTGAGCCCACGCCAAACATCCCTCCCTTACCTTGAACGTACAGTTATGCCCAGGTCAGGTATCATAGTTTTGTTCAGAATTAGAACAACTTATCCACTAGTAACCAAAACCAGCAGCACACCAGTCCACAGGTTGTATATGGTATTGCGGTGCTGCAATACCCCACACAACCAACACATGGACAGGTGTGGTGCGGTGTTTTAGATGAGAGCAGCCTTGCTCATCTAATGCCTTAGGGCTCATATGCACACGGCCGTAATGGCTCAGTGCCTGTGCTATGGACCGCAAATAGTTGTCTGCAATGCATGTGCACCACACGCGTGCACTCCGTATTGTGGTGCGGACCCACTGACTTGAATGGGTCTGCGATCCGTCAGATACGGCCAAAGATAGAACATGTTCCATCTTTTTTGCAGTGCGGAGACATGGACCTGGAAGCCCATGGAAGTGCTTCATAGCACCTCTGTGGGCTATAGAGCTGTGCCTCCGCTCCACAAAAAGAGAGCTGAAGTCCTATCGTCAGTCGTATCTTGCGGATCACGGACCCATTCAAGTCAACAGGTCCGCATCTGCAGCACGGAGTGCACATAGCCAGTGCCCGTATAGTGCAGACTTGCCTTTTTACCTTTTAACGTGCCCTTACGTTCATGTGCATGAGCCCTAATTCATACAGTCAGTAGTTTCAAATCAGTGCAGATCTTTCCCTTATACCGCATGTCTCTGGAGGCTCCAATCCTGGTTTTGGATAACAATCACTGACTCACAAACCCCTTTTAAATCAAATCTCAGAAAACAAAATGAGAAAATGGTAAAGCTAAAAATACCGGCTAATGTGCTGGGAAAACAAAAGCTATGTTAGGACTATTTATAAACCTTGAGGTTAGCACTGGAAAGACTCCAGGCACCGTCAATGACCTGCCAATGACATCTGCTTACCTTACCAACCTTACAGGGAGTTATTCCGATTGCCTGATTGGAGTTGGGAAGAAATTGGCTTCTACCTCACAGTTTTTTTTTTGCCTTCCTCTGGATCAACTTGCAGGATAACAGGCCGAACTGGGTGGACAAATGTCTTTTTTGGCCTTATGTACTATGTTACACAAAGTGGTAATGTTAGTAAGGAAGGGACGACATTACCTTAGCCTAGTAAACCAAGGAAGTGGTTTTTAAATGTCCATCCCTTTAACCCAGGGGTGCACAACCTTTTCTGGTTGGGGGCCACATTGTCAACCTGAAACAATTCCAAGGGCCGAAAATAATCTTTAAAGGGGTATTACCAAGTGAAATACTATATTTATGGCATATTGAACATACAGTATATATTCTAAATGTCTAGTTACACTTCTAGTACTCCCATCTATTGGGACAATACATGAAAGATTCATGTGAGCAGCCACAAGATATAGACATACATGTCTGCTACCAGATGGCTGGGGGCTGCATAGAATGGTATCGAGGGCCGCATGTGGCCCCCGGGCCGCAGGTTGTGCACCCCTGCTTTAACCGGTCCATCACTCTACAGGTGGGAAAGGGAGAATAGGCCAAAATCTATTCATTGTTCAACAGATAAAGATCTCTTTGCACAGAAACCGGAATCTGTAGGTAAAAATGCTTGGAGACCGCAGCGGATTGTCATCGGTCCCATCTGCCACCGGTTCAAAAGGCAAAATACTTCCAGCAAGAAACAAGAACTATCCTCCCACGCACACATCCCTTGTCCCAAAATCCAACCAACCAATGACAGATAACTTGCTTTGTTTCCAAATAAAAATTTGAAAATTAGATGTTTTTTTTCTACAAAAGAAATAAAAAATAAAATAAAAAGGAGTTTGGATCAGTTTTTGGAAATGATCATATTTTTCTTCAGTTTTTAGAGAAACTTGAAGTCAAAGAAACCTTAGTAGCCAGTAAAAAAAATGCAAGTTTCCAGTATTGTTTTGTAACAGCCTAACTGATGATCCTGAACTATGTAGTAAACTGACACCTGGAAAAGGACAGTAGAGTGAGTGCTTGTGCAGCAGTGTGACTGCAGAGGGGACTGCTAAAGGCCTTAGAACGTGACTGCAGTTTTGAGAGGAAAGGGATGCAAATGAGCTCTTAACAAGCTCTGCCTCTAATGCCACCAGATGTAAGGCAGCTATCCTATAAGTCCATGTTCAGCTCTTTAACTAAGCCTTGAGACATGACTTGGATATTGCTTATTTAATATCCAAGTCATGTCTCAAGGCTTAGTTAAAGAGCTGAACATGGACTTCTAGGATAGCTGCCTTACATCTGGTGGAATTCGAGGCAGAGCTTGTTAAGAGCTCATTTACATCCCTTTCCTCCCAGAATTCCAGAGGAGCATGTATGGCCTGTAAGTCTCCTCATGCTGATTAAGGCGCTCTCTCCCTAAGGAGAGATAGTACCCCCCTACAGTTTTGAGACCCACACATTCTGGTTTTCAGTCCGCTGATTCAGTATTGCCTTCACCTAAGAGCATCATGCCAACAGTAAAACATCCTGAGACCATTCACGTTAGTTCTCCTCCAAGAGCAACTTCTCTCAACAATCCAGGGGCAATTTGGTGATGAACAAGGCTCTCTCTAGCATTATGGAACACTATGTCAAAAGAGATAACTAAGTGGCTCAGTGAACAAAACATTAAAATTCTGGATACATGCCCAGGAAATGCCCCAGATCTCTGATCAATCTTCAAAAAGAGGGTTGACAAAAAAAACACAGAAACTGTGATAAACTCCAAGCACTGATTAATCAAGAACAGGCTGTGAGGATTTGGCCCAGAATCTGATATCCAGCATGCCAGGGCGATTTGCAGAATTCTTTAACCCCTTCACTGCCAGCTGAAGCGAAGTGCAAACATGGCGCCCTCTCATGTGTGCAGCAGTTGCCACGGCCAGCGTGTCTCACGCTTCCGGGGTTCTTACCGGCATCCTCTACGGCCAATGAGGATGCCGGTAATTGGTTTCAATACGCTGGGTTTCTCTGAAGAGACCCAGGGTATTGACGCTGTAATTCTTATTTTGGCCAGCAGGTAGCTGTAAATATTGAGTCTTTGCATAAGCTTGATGTATCACCGTTATTTTTCCATTCTACCTATCCATCAGATAAAAAAAACCTGATCCTGTGCATCGGTTATGCACATTTGGCATCTGTTTGAGCCATTTCTGTCGGAGATCCGTTTTTCAGGCGGAAAAAAGTAGTGCAAAGTGTGCATAACTGATGCACAGGATCTGTTTTTTCTTGATTTTTCTGTTCTGATATAACAGAAAAATCTAAAAATAACTGATGTAAACTTTCCCCTAGAGCAGAAAAAAAAAAAAATAAAAAAAAAAATGGTACTGTTAAACGCCACCCCAAAGGTCTCTAGGGTTGCACCGGCTATCAAACTATCGATACCCAATTGATATCGATATATTATTTTCGGATACTATGCTGCGCTACTGCCTAGTAGACATCCACAGACAGCCGTTTTAGAAGTCTCCAAGGCATTGCTCCCGGTTAGCCAGAATCCTACTCCACACTGATGAGGGGCAACACTCCGAAATCGCTGTCTGAAGGTGGATAATTGGCCAAGGTCTTCCCCTGTCACATCCTTAAGGCTTGTAAAAGAGCTGTATTTTGACACAGTGGCCACTTAATATGGTGGATCTGGTGATCTCAATAATGCTTGGTTTTCTTTCCCTGGAGTGATATCGGGCTTTCACTGCATTGAAGACCCATAACTCGGGCTCCATGGTTATTTTGTAAAAAAGTTGTCTTTCAAAAAGAATTTAAATGTTACTGGATCTGACCATAGAACTATCTGTCTTCTGCTTTTCATGATACAGCTTTAAGTTGCATTTGTGGATTGTACAGCAAACTGTGTTCCCAAGCCCATGCAGTGATTTCCAGTACAGAATCATGATTGTTTGGAATGCAGTGCCGCCCGAGGGCCTGTAGATCAAGAGCATCCAATACTGACCATCAGCCTTGTCCCTTGTGCACATGGACTTCTCCAGATTATCTGAATCTGTTGATCTTATGCACTGAAGATGTTGGGACATTCCAAGTCTTCGCAATTTTATGTTGAACACTTTTTGGGAAATATTCCACAATTTTTGGATGCAGTTTTTCTCAAATTGGTGAACTGCTGCCCATCTTTGCTTCTGATGGACTCTTTCCCTCTTCTGAGGGATGCTCTTTTTATAACAAGTCATGCAACTTAGTAGCAAATTTCTCCTCTAGCTGCCATCAATTTCTAAACGGGATAATTTTTTCTATAAAATGGTAAAATGTCTTACTTTCAACATCGTATATGTGTGCTATGATCTATTGTGATTAAAACATGGGTCTGAGATTTGCAGATCAATGCCTTCTGTTTTTATTTGGTTACTTACATTTTACACAGCATCCCAGCTTTTTTGGAATTGGGGTTGCATATAGAATGGGGGTCATTAACTAAAGACAGGCATTTCACATGCTAGGCATTTAAATTTGTCGCATCTTCTGCTGTCTGCATGGCATAAACTGAAAACTACTTCAGCTAGGAGCTTTCATCATTTTCTGGCATAAATTATACCGTAGTAAACGTATCGGGCCACGGTGGCTATACTCTGCTCCCTTTTTTTTTTAAGTGCTGAGAGTGGAGGAAAATACAAAAAGTTGCTAAATATTTGTGCAAAGTTCCGTGGTGCCAAATGTTTGTGACTTTTTTTCCCACACCAAACACCTGAACAAAGCCTTGGTAAATGGCTTCCAGTGTATCACATACAGCTTAAAAAAAAAAAAAAAAAAAAAAAAAAAAGGATGGCTGCTAAAACAGAGGGTAACAAATGTTACTGGTCCTTAACCCCTTAAGGACCGGGCTCATTTTCACCTTCAGGTCCAGGCCATTTTTTGTAAATCTGACCAGTGTCATTTTATGTGGTGATAACTTTAAAACGCTTTGACTTATCCAGGCCATTCTGAGACTGTTTTTTCCGTCACATAAAAAAATTAGCAAATTTCCAAGTTTCAATTTCTCTACTTCTATAATACATGGTAATACCTACAAAAATAGTTATTACTTTACATTCCCCATATGTCTACTTCCTGATTGGATCATTTTGGGAATGACATTTAATTTTTTGGGGATGTTACAAGGCTTAGAAGTTTAGAAGCAAATCCTAAAATTTTTCATGAAATTTTCAAAAACCCAGTTTTCAAAGGACCAGTTCAGATCTGAAGTCACTTTGTGAGGCTTACATAATAGAACCCATCCAAAAATGACCCCATTCTAGAAACTACACCCCTCAAGGTATTCAAAACTGATTTTACAAACTTAGTTAACCCTTTAGCTGTTCCACAAGAATTTTTTTGGCAGATTTTCCATTTTAATATTTTTTTTTTCCAGTAACAAAGCAAGGGTTAACAGCTAAACAAAACTCAATATTTATGGCTCCAATTCTGTAGTTTACAGAAACACCCCATATGTGGTCGTAAACCACTGTACAGGCACACGGCAGGGCGCAGAAGGAAAGGAATGCCATACGGTTTTTGGAAGGCAGATTTTGCTAGACAGTTTTTTTGACACCATGTCCTGGGGTGGGCGATATGGCCTAAAATCTATATTGCGATATAATTTTAAGCAAGTGCGACATAAATCACTATACATTGTTTTCTATATTTGGGGGGGGGGGGGGTGTTTAAACTTTATTTAATAACCATTAGCTCCTTAAGGGCTAGAACCCTTGTCATATTCACCCTAATAGAGATCTATCAGGGTGAATAGGATTTTACACTCTCCCTGCTGCCCTGTGCACACAGCAGCAGGGAGCCGAGTTCCCTCCCCTAAACAGTGGCCACCCACAGATTCCCCCCTCCCCTAAACAGTGGCCACCCACAGATTCCCCCCTCCCCGACGCTCACAGGAGAACATTTATAAACTAATCAGTAACTTTAATCATTGCTAATCTCTTTATTGGATTCCTTACTCTGTCTTAGCTCAGGTAACAGCAGGCAGTGCGTGCGGTGCTCACTCACTGACGCCATGTGCCTGCGCCGCCTAGTGGGAGTCAGTGAGTGAGCGCCGCCCGCCCGCACTGCCTGCTGTTACCGGAGCTAAGACAGAGTAAGGAATCCAATAAAGAGATTAGCAATGATTAAAGTTACTGATTCGTTTCTAAATGTTCTCCTGTGAGCGGCGTGGCCCTGTATATTCTAACCCCCAGGCAAGCGTCCCTGTCACTATGGGAACTGGGTTAGAATATACCATTGGATTTGAGTTTTCACGATCTCACTGAGATCGTGAAAACTCAATAATTTACTGTCCGTCCCTCCCCTCCTCCTCCTCTGTTCTCATTGGTGGTCAGCGGCAGCCGCGCACCATGGGGAGGGACTCCCTCCTTCTCCACTGTCGGCTCAGGAGTACATGGTGCGCACAGAGAGCGCGATCATATCGCGGTCCGGCGATATGCACAAAATCCATATCGTGGCACAAATTTATATTGCATATCGCCCACCCCTACCATGTCCCATTTGAAGCCCCCCTGATGCACCCCTAGAGTAGAAACTCCAAAAAAGTGACCCCATATTAGAAACTACGGGATAGGGTTGCAGTTTTGTTGGTACTAGTTTAGGGTACATATGATTTTTGGTTGCTCTATATTACACCAGTTTGTCACGGACACTGCGATACATAAATGAATAAAAAGTATACATGTTAGGTAAGTTTTACACAATTTTTTATTTTTTTTGTTTAAAAAATGAAATCAATCATGTTTTAGTGTTTCCATAGTCTGAGAGCCTTGTTTTTTTTTCCAGTTTTTGGGCGATTATCTCATGTGGGGTCTCATTTATTGCGGGATGAGATGATGGTTTGATTGGCACTATTTTGGGGTGCATATGACTTTTTGATCGCTTGCTATTACACTTTTTGTTTATGGTTTATTTAGCATTTTTTTTTGTTTTTCATGGTGTTCATCTGAGGGGTCAGGTCATGTAATATTTTTATAGAGCCTGTCGATACGAATGAGGCGATACCTAATATGTATACTTTTTTATTTATGTAAGTTTTACACAATAACAGCTTTTTTTTAAAACAAAAAAAATGGATGTTTTAGTGTCTCCAGATTCTGAGCCATAGTTTTTTATATTTTTTGGGCGATTGTCTCAGGTAGGGGCTCCTTTTTTGCGGGATGAGGTGACTGTTAGATTAGTACTATTTTGGTGCGCATACGCCTTTTTGATCGCTTGCTGTTGTACTTTTTGTGAGGTAAGGTGACCAAAAAAAAAGTGTTTATTTAGCACAGTTTTTATTTTTTACGGTGTTCATCTGAGGGGTTAGGTCATGTTTATAGAGCCGGTCGATACGGACGTGGCGATACCTAATTTTTTCCCCCCCCCTATTTATCAATTTTTTTTTTTCACATTATTTGGGGAAAATGACATTTTTGTTTATTTTTACTTGAAACTATTTTTTTTTTGGGGGGGGGGGGGGGGCTGTATTTTTTCAACTTTTTTTCACTTTATTCTTTGTCCCACTTTGGGACTTCAACTTTTGGAGGTCTAATCCTTTACAATGCATTCCTAAACTTATATGTATTGGAATGCATTGGCTGTATGACTAATACTGTGTTCATTACATTCAGGGGGCTGGATCTCACAGGCTCGTCACAGGAAGGCATCGCGCTGCCTTCCATGCCATCGGATCCCCCCTACAGCCCACGGGGACCCGATGGCGCCGCCGCACCAGGTAAAAGCCGCAAACCGCGGGTCTGAATTGACCCCCGCGCATTTAGCCAAATCATTGAGCAGGCACCAGGTTCCGATCACCACCCGCCGAGCGGTGTTTGGAAATACAAAGGACGTACCGGTACGTCCTGTGTCCTTAAGGACCGGGACATCAGGGCGTACCGGTACACCCTATGTCCTAAACAGATTAAAGAGAACCTAACCACTTTTGAGGAAACCTCAAGTAGTCACAAAAGTCCGTAATACAAGCATTTTCTCAACTACATTAAGAAAATGACATATGTACCCCTGCTTTAGAGTGACATATGCCATCTGCAGTAGACTCTCCAGGCTGAGAGTCAGGCCAGCATGTGTAAGAGCACAGTGACAGCTCCCATTCCACAGCTGGTAGCACAGACTACGCATGTGGAAACTTTCGGTTCAGGAGCAGCTTTGCTGTGGCTGGACCCTTCTACTGTAATGTGGAAAGCAGACAAATCTTGACTTCAAGGCAGGTAATGTTATGGATGCAGGAGAAGGCTGCATGACTGTAACCATTTATAAGCTTGCTTACTAGAGAGAGACTCTGCTAGTGACTTGGGCCTGCCCTAGGTGCAGCTATCTGCTCATTAGCATATGGATTAAAAGTTCTTGAGAAAGAGTCAACAGATCCCTAAGTGAGATACAGTCAGCTGAGGTAGCCCTACAAGGTATAGTGAATTTCCTGGCTAAATAATCTTAGTCCGATTACAGATTATGCACAGAGAGGCCTCTGCTCCAGCCAGTTGTCTTCCAGCCAAACACATGGCAGTGGGAGGTGGATGGGGAAAAGACTGAACTCCCAGGACACACGGAGAAGGTTTTTGCTCACATATTAATCAGTTCTAATTGTAATATAGGATCAAGTTAATGGTGGAGATGAATAAAGAAAGTACAGTTTGAGTTCATTTAACCACTTCCAGACCAGGCCATTTCCCCCTTCCTGACACAGCCTAATTTAGCAAATCTGACATGTGTCACTTAATGTGGTAATAACTGGAATGATCTTACTTATCCAAGTCATTGTGAGAGTTTTCTTATGACACATTGTACTTCCTGTTAAAGGGTTTCTGTCACCTGAAAAATGGGTATTAAGGTGGCTGACATTGGCAATGTGCTAATGTCAGCTGAACATAACTATATTGGTGCCATCTCACTGCCTGAAGCCTTTGAGAAAAATTTACTTTAATAATATGCTAATTAGTCTTTAGGAGCAGGGGGGTGTTGCCCCTGCTCCTAGAGGCTCCGTTTGCCCACCTCTTTTCACGCCCTTCTCTTGATCGACAGGGCCAGGCAGCTCTGCTCTCCTCCCGCCGGCCATGTCTGCAGTGTAAATCTCGCGCCATTCAGTATTCGGCGCAGGCGCAGCGGGGGAAGGACGCTCGGCGGCTGCTGGCGAAATTTACACTGCAGACATGGCCAGCGGGGAGGAGAGCAGCCAGTTTTATTGGTACTATTTAGGGGTACATATGATTTTTAATTGCTCTGTTACGTTTTTTGTGAAGCAAGGTAACCAAAAAAACGGCCGTTTTGGCACTTTTTTTTTTTTTTACAACATTCATCTGACAGGGTAGATCATGTGCTATTTTTATAAAGCAGGTTGTTACAGAAGCAATGATATTTGAATGTCTACTTTCTTTCTTTGTTTCAGTTTTACAAAATAAAGCATAAAAAAAATAAAAAAAATGTGTTTTTGTGTCTCCATTATCTGAATGCTATATTATTTTTATTTTTGCCGATTGTTTTGTGCAGGGGCTCGTTTTTTGCAGGAAGAGTTGACGTTTTTATTGGTACCATTTTGGGGTACAGGAGGGGTTAGGTCAAGTGATATTTTTATAGAGCAGGTTGTTACGGACACGGCAATACCAACTATGTCATTTTTATTTTTATAACTTAATTAAGGAAATTATCTTTTTTTTACATGTGAAACTTTATTTTTAGTTTTTATAAAACACTTTATTTGTATGACCCACAAGGTCATACAAGACCTATGGGGGACCTTTAACGTCACTTTTTTTTTTTTTTTTTTTTAAATCACTACTGATTTCACCTGTAACTGCGGCTGATATAGTAGCTGTACAGCAGTATATAGTGCAGGGCTGATCGAGGCCTGTGGAAGACCCGAAAGCTCCTGCACTCTCCTGGCCCTTCCTGATCTGTGTATACAGCAATCTAGAAGACAGGGACACCTGGAAACTGTCCCTGCCTTCTCTCTGGGGTGTCCTGCTGTTGTCACCGACAGCAGCCCCCCCCCCCCACTCGGCTGCTGCACAATTAGCGTTCAGCTGCCATCTCTGAATGGACGTTCCAGAACGTCCATTCAGAGATAAACAATTGCACATAGTAAGTTTATAGTCAATTGGCGGTCTTGAAGTGGCGGTCTTGAAGAGAATATATACATGGCTTCCTTTTTTCTGTACAGAGCTCACATGCTCTAGTAGAACTCTTTGGATTTTCCAGCGGACCAGCAGCAGACAGACTCCTTATCTCTGACCTTCTAAACACTCATTATAGCTCATCTTAGGCTACTTTCACACTGGCGTTTTGAATTCTGCTTACGAGATCTGTTTCAGGGATCTCACAAACGGTTCAAAACGGATCAGTTTAGCCCCAATGCATTCTGAATGGATAAGGATGCGTTTAGAATACATCAGTTTGGCTCCATTTCGCTCTGGATGCGAACACCAAAACGCTGCTTGCATTAACTTGCATTGTAAGTCAGGACGGATCAGTTTGGCTCCGCTGGCGATGCGGAGCCAAACTGATCCGTCCTGACTTACAATGCAAGTCAATGGGGACGGATCCGTTTTCACTGACAATATGGTGCAGTTGAACACGGATCCGTCCCCCATTGACTTTCAATGTAAGTCAGGACGGATCCGTTTTGACAGACTTTATTAAAAAAGAATAATGCAAACGGATCCGTTCTGAACGGATACAAGCGTTTGCATTATAGGTGTGGATCCGTCCGTGCAGATACCAGACGGATCCGCGCCTAACGCAGGTGTGAAAGTAGCCTTACTGATAAGAATGCGGCTTAATCTCTTCAGTACCAAGCCACTTTTCACCTTAAATCCCAGGCCAATTTTTGTCAATCTGACAAGCGTCACTTTATGTGGCAATAACTTCGGAATGCTTTTACTTATCCAAGCCATTCTGAGATTGTACTTCATGACATAAAGTTTGGGCCAATATAGGTCACCTTTACGTATGAAAAAAATACAAAATTTATCCAAAATATTGAAAAAATTTGTCATTTTCAAAATTTCTATTTCACTGCTTTTAAAACAGAAAGTGATACCTCATAAAATATTTATTACTTAACATTCCCCATATGTCTACTTTATGTTGGCATCATTTTGGAAATGTAAATTTTTATTTATTTTTTTAGGACATTAGAAGACTTAGAAGCCATTTTTCAACAAAATTTCCAAAACTATTTTTTTTAAGCACAAATTCAGTTATAAAGTGATTTTGAGGGGCTTATGTAATGGAAACCACCCATATATGAAACGACTTTTTGGGTAGATTTTTTTTATGTAAATCAATTCTTTTTTTCTAGCAACACAGCAACCTCAAATTATATATATATATATATATATATAAATAATCTATATATGTGAATATGATTCTGCAGTTTAGAAATAGCCCATATGTGGTAGTAAACTGCTCTCAGGGCGCTAAAAGGAGAGGAGCGCCATATGGATTTTGGAGGCAGATTTTGCTAAAATGTTTTTTAGGCACCATTTTGCATTTGAGGAGACCCTGACGTATCCCCATTTTGGAAACTACACCCCTTAAAGAATATATTAAGGGGGGTAACTGAGCACTTTGACCCCCTAAGCATTTTACAGAATTGGGAAACACTTGGCTGTGAAAATGAAAAGTTTAATTTCTTCCAATATAATGTTGCTTTAGCCCCAAATTTTTCACTTTCATAAGGGGTAACCGGAAAAAAAGCACACCATAAAGGTGTTGAATACCGCAACACCCCATATGTGGTTTTAAACTGCTGTGGGGGCACCATATGGATTTTGCAGCGCAGATTTTAAAGGATTGGTTTATGGGTGCCATTGGTTTTCATTTTTTAAGTGGTTGTCTTATGTGGGGGCTCATTTCTATGCAGGATGAGGCGACGTTTTCGCTGTTACCTTTTTGGGGTACATAAGACTTTTTGATTGCTTGGTATTACACTTTTAGTGAGGCAAGTTGAAAAAGAAATGGCTGTATTGGCATAGTTGTTTTTTTTTATATTGTTTACAGCATTCACCCGAGGGGGAATATAATGTGATATTTTTATAGAGCAGGTTGTTACGGATGCGGCGATACCTATTATGACAGTTTGATTAGCACCATTTTGGGCTGAATACGCCTTTTTGATTGCTTGGTATTACACTTTTAGTTAGGCAAGGTGACCAGAAAATGGCTGTTTTGCCACTGTTTTTATTTTTATTTATTTTTACGGCGTTCACCTGACAAAATGGATATTTTTATATATAGAGCCGGTCAAGGCGATACCCAATATGTCTACTTTTCTCTTTTTCCTATATTTTACCTTTTTTTTTTTTACTTAATTTCTTTATTTTGGGAAAATGTATTCATAACTTTTACATTTTTTATTTTGTAAAATTATTATTTTATTTTTTTACTTTTTATTTAACTATATTTTTTGTTCCACTCAGACTTCCACTTTTGGGGGTCTGATCCCCTTTACAATACATCTGTATTGTAATGGAATGGCTGTAAATGTATTAATCCGTGTAATACACTTACAGTCTGCTTGCCTGTGAGATCCAGGATCTCACAGGCTCACAGGGATGGCAACCATGATGCCTAAGGCATCCGGCTGCCGTACAAGCCATCGGGTCCCCGTCACAGCAGGACAGGGACCCGGTGGAAACCCGGGACCAGTCAGGATACCGCACATGCCGAGGTCAGTGCTGACCACGGCAGTGTGAGGGTTAAAGTGCCGTCATTGATGTTTTCACTGATGCCGGCGCATACAGCATGGGTTCGGCCATCAGTGACTGCCGGGCCCCTGCAGCTGCACCCACCTGATCAGTAGCTGTACGACGCTTGCATTTCAGACCCAGTTCCCAGCACTGTACATATACAGCGCTGGTATCCTACGGGTTAAAAAAGCATTTATGACCTCTCAGTAGTTTAGAGATAAGGTTTATAAGATGACAAAAGTGAAAGTACCAGTCACACAGCTAGAAAAACTGCTAACCCTTTGAGGCACAACAGCTTGCTATTTTTAATAAAGGGCAATTGAAAAACCGCAATTAGACTTACCGGTAATTCTGTTTCCTTGAATCCACCATGAATGCCCACAATGAGATTGACCCTTGACCTCTGTAGGGGCAGGAACACACAGAGTTTAAGCTCCACCCCGCCACCTCCTCAGTGCTTTACAAATTACCCGAAAGGTGGAACAGAAAGTAGAAGGATATTGATCCATACCCTTAAACTCCTATTTATTTTTATATATATTTTTATTTTATACTTTTTTTTTTTTTTTTTTATATAGATTTTTTTTATTTTTTTGGGGATGGAAATAGTATGGGCCGTCATGGTGGATTCAAGGAAACGGAATTACCGGCAAGTCTAATTGCGGTTTTTCCATTTCATCCACCATGACGGCCCACAATGAGATGTATCAAAAGACGAAGTGGGTGGGGATATCGCCTGTAAAACCCTCCAGCCAAAAAGAGCTTCATTCGAGTCCGGAAGATTAAGACGATAGTGTCTTACAAAAGTATTAGCGCTTGACCAGGTTGCGGCCTTACAAATCTGGTCAAGCGAGACACCTCCTTTTTCAGCCCAAGAGGAGGCAGTGGCCCTAGTAGAGTGGGCCTTAACATTACCAGGACTGGGCTTGCCCTGAATCCTGTAGCAACACTCGATGGTGGATCTGATCCATCTGGCTATGGAGGATCTAGCTAACTTCTTCCCCTTATTTCTTACTGAAAATTGAATTAGGAGATTGTTATCTATCCTGAAGGCTTTGGTAGACTCAAGGTAATGAATTACAGTATCCCTAACGTCTAAAAGATGTATCTTATCACTAGACCCTGTATTCTCGGACTCAGAGATAGAGGGTAGGAAAATTTCCTGGTCCCGATGGAAAGATGAGACTACTTTAGGGAGAAAACCTGGGTCGAGCATTAGACGTATGTGATCTTTGCTGATTTGGAGATATGGTTCCCTACAAGAAAGGGCCAGAATCTATGCAATACGTCTGGCTGAGGTAATTGCATTTAGAAAAGCAGTCTTCAGGGAAAGGTGTTTTAAAGAGATCTCAGACAGTGGTACAAAGGGAAGTTTTGTTAGGCCTTCTAGGACGATGTTTAAGTCCCAAGTTGGAGCTCTAGATCTTAGAGAGGGTCTCAATCTTGAAACTGCTCTAATGAACCTCCTGATCCATCTGTGATTGGCTAAGCTGCAGTCGTAGAAGGAGCTGAGAGCTGATATTTGGATTTTCAGAGTACTAGGTCTCAGGCCTAATTCTAGGCCACACTGTAGGAAGTCTAACATTTTGTTGATGGGAGGAGAGGAGGTGTCCGGGCGATCAACTCCTAACCAAGAACAGTATATTTTCCAGATCTTTAGGTAGATGGAAGATGTCACCTTTTTCCTACTGGCCCTAAGTGTGAGAATCACTTTTTCTGAAAGGCCCCTACTTTTTAACGTCTCGCTCTCAGGATCCAGGCTGCCAGTTTGAATATTCCTGGGTCCGGATGAAGCAGAGGGCCCTGGACTAGAATGTCCCTCTGAAAAGGAATTTCCCACGGTTCTTCCAGCGATAGCTGTTTTAGAGTAGAGAACCAACTCCTCTTTGGCCATAGGGGGGCTATTAGGATGAGAGTTGGTTCTCCTAGGAGCTTCTGGATAACCCGAGGTAATAGAGGTATTGGGGGAAAAGCGTAGGCTAGTTTCCATTTCCATTGTATTGACAGAGCATCTATTGCCCACGGTCCGTCCTCTAGGTTTAGGGAGCAAAAACATTTCACCTGAGTATTCTTTCTGGAGGCGAATAAGTCTATTTTCGGTTGGCCCCATCTTTCTGAAATCCTCTGGAAGATACTCCTGTTCAGAGACCAGTCTCCTGGATCTATTCTTTCTCTGCTCAGGTAGTCTGCTACTGTGTTTTCGCAACCCTTTAGGTGGATGGCGGAGAGTGATAAGGTGTTCTCTTCGGCCCAGGAGAAGATTCTTTTTGCTACCGCACCCAGAAGACGTGACCTTGTCCCTCCTTGGTGTCGCAGATATGCCACCGTTGTGGTATTGTCGGACATTATCTTTAAGTGTCGTCCTTTTAATAGGTCATCTTTAGTTTTTGCCTCTAGGACAGCATACAGCTCTCTGTAATTGGAGGATCTTCCTCTTATATCTGCTGGCCAGGTACCTTGCAGAAGATGGTCTCCTATTTTTGCTCCCCAGCCTCCGAGACTTGCATTTGTAATTACTTGAACGGCCAGATGGTTCTGCCACTGTAGACCTCCAAGTAGTCTCCTTTTTACCTTCCACGAATTTAGATCTGTCTTTACGGACTGTGGAATCCGAGAATTTCTGTCTAAGTTTACCTGTTTTCCGTCCCATATACTCAGAATCCAACTCTGGATTACCCTTGTGTGTCCTTGGCACCAGGCAACCGAGGGAATGCAGGCGGTTAGACTTCCAAGAAGACTCACGGCCCTTCTGATGGAGCAATTGCGAGCACTCTGGAACATTCAGACTTTATCAGCGCTGCTGCTTTGTCCTGGGGAAGAAAGGTTGTTAACAGGGATGAGTCCAGTTCTAAACCCAGGAATCTTATTCTTTTGGAAGGATAAGAGCGGATTTTTTTATATTTATGATCTTTTAGAAATTCCGAGAATCTGAGTTGCTGACAGATTTTCGGTTTCTGTTTTGCCCAAAATTAGGAAATCGTCGAGATATGGGATAATTGTTATGCCTTCCCGACGAAGATAGGCCACCATCTCTACCACAACCTTTGTGAAGACTCTGGGTGCCAAGGAGATGCCGAAAGAAAGGGCGACATATTGAAAATGGTGGATCGAGCCGTCCGACCCTTTTAGAGCAAATCTTAAGTATTTCTGGGAGAGATGATGAATAGGGATATGGTAGTATGCGTCTTTGAGGTCGATTGACGACATAAACGCCCCTTTCTGGATCAGTGGAATTGTGGATGGGATGGTTTCCATCCTGAACTTCCTGTATAGAATGGACCTGTTTAAGGATTTTAAGTTTATTATAGTACGAAAGGATTGGTCTGGTTTCTTTACTAGAAAGAGGTTGGAATAAAACCCTCTCCTTTCTTCTAGAATTGGGACCTTTTGAATTACCCCTAGATCTAAGAGGTCTTGGACGCCCTGCCAAATTTTTGGAAGTTCTGTTTTGCTTTGGGATGAGATGCAGAATCTTCTTGGGGGGACTGATGTGAATTCTATCTTGTAGCCTTGAGAGACTACGTTTAGAACCCAGGGATTTGAGGTGACCTGTTTCCAGGAAGATAAAAAACCCATCAGTCTCCCCCCCGTACTCTGGCGTCATTGCTGTTTATTCTGTCTATTTTGGGGGTTGAGGATGAAGCCTCTTCCTCTTCCCCCTTTTGGATAGCTCCATCTGCCAGTTTTTCCTTTCCCCCTGTAAATCTTTGCTGTGGCTGGAACTGACGAAAAGGCTTCTTTTTTGATTCTTTGTCCTCCGGAAAACCCTTCTTTTTATCTGCTGCTCCCTCTAGGATTTTATCTAGAGTGGGACCGAAGACAAATTCCCCAGAAAAAGGGATAGAGCAGAGTTTGGCCTTGGATGCTTTGTCCCCTGACCAGGCCTTCATCCATAATGCTCGCCGGGCTGCATTAGAAAGAGCAGCATCTTTGGCTGAAAAACGGATGGATTCTGCCGAAGCATCAGCCAAAAATGCTGTGGCGGAACGAAGGAGAGGGATAGAATCCCTGATTTCTTCTCTGGGAGTTTTGTTTTTTAGGTGTTCGTCCAGTTCTCCTAGCCATATATACATAGCCCTGGCTACGGACGTTGCTGCAATATTGGTTTTCACCCCGAACATTGCTGACTCCCAGGATCTTTTTAGGAGCCCATCTGCTTTTCTATCCATAGGATCACCCGATTGAGAGGAGTCTTCAAAGGGTAGAGCGGTCTTCTTTACTACCTTGGCAACCTGCAAGTCGACTTTAGGGGTCTGATTATATATTTTGCATTCAGCTGGGTCAAAACAGAGTCTATTCCTAAACTCCTTGGGGACTCCTAATCTTTTCTCTGGGTCCGACCACTCCTCCATTATCATCTCCCTTATGTTCTCATTTATGGGAAAGACAATTGAAGTTTTAGATCTAAGACCCCCAAACATTTCATCCTGTATGGTACAGGGCTTAGGGGTATCCTCAATTCCCATTGTGGACCTGACAGCTCTTAGTAACTCCTCCATCTCGTCTGCTGAGAAGAAGAAGTATTTTTTATCTTCGTCCAGAATCTCCCCGTCTGACAAGGGTTCCTCATTAGGAAATTGTCTGGATGTGACGGAGGCTACCTCTACATCCTCGCCATCAGAAGAGGAGATAACAGATAGCTTGCGTTTCTTAGGAGGGTTGGGGTTACTAGCGGGAGCAGACATGGTGGCTAAGGAAGACTTGATCTCGTCCACAATAAAGGTTTTCATTTCAGAAAGAATATCTGGTTGCTCTTCTTTCCATATTTCTGCTGTACAAGGTTTGCACAGCCTCTTTTTGTAATTCTCAGGGAGTCGCTTGGAGCAAGCACAGCATTTTAAGAGCTTCACTTTGGATTTAGACTCTTTGCTGCCCTGGAGTGAGGAAGCAACCAGATATGCCGCAATTAGAATTTCAAGAAAAGAATTTGAAATATATTCCCCCCCAGAGGGGACTCACGGTACTGATGGCCGAAGGATCAGGGCCTTCCTGGCGGGGAGTAGGTGCCTCGGACATCGCGGTGTTGCAGGTGAAGGCTGAAAGGAAACCGCGGTCCTTTTGAATTCTCGACCCGGCGTCTGACGTCATCAAGCGGCGCCTTTGGGTGACGGCGTGTGCCTGCGCCGCACCAGCCTTATGAAAAGGTACGTGCGCCACCCGGCCCGCCTCCTAAAGCGCTCCATGCGCCGCACCTACTCCCCATGCCGGTCACGAGCGCCCGGCCCGCCTCCAGGAAGAAGGAAGCCGAGCACAGCGCGCAAGACGCCCAGTGAAGCCGGCACCCCCAACTGCTTCCCGGAAGAGGGAAGGAGGTCTGAAGGTATGGATGGACCGCAGGCCTCGGCATAAGCCAAGACGAGGGTTCTTGTTGCTCCATGCTGGCCAGCCTTAGCCCATGCCGCGGGAGGCCAGCAGGAGTTGCCTGTAAACGAATAATGTTACTACCCTCCTGGAAGGAGGGCTCTCTCCACGTGTTGGCCTCTGTAGGGGCAGGAAAGCACTGAGGAGGTGGAGGGGTGGGGGGGGAACTTAAACTCTCTATGTGTTCCTGCCCCTACAGAGGTCAAGGGTCAATCTCATTGTGGGCCGTCATGGTGGATGAAATGGAAAAAATAATTTTTAGCCAGAAATTAGTTACATGCAATCAAACAAAATTGCATCCAAAAGGTGTACATAGCCTTTAAAAGGCACCTATTTACTATTTAAAGAGAAATGCAGTTTAGGCCTTATGCACACAAATGCAGTGCTCCAGACAAAAAAAAACAACCAAAAAAACAACTAAACAATTTAGGAGCCAAATTACATTTTTTAGTCGCCAAATTTAAAATGCATATCATTTAAAAAAAAGGACTTTGAGAAGATGAGACGCAGGTCACAGTAGTGAGCCAGCACTACATATAGAAGAAAACAGCACCACATACCTCTCACATCCAGGGACATCTTCTGGGGGACAAGGTGACTAAAAATGGCGAATTGTGTGGTTTATTTTTATTTTTTTCTGTTACGGCCTTCACCGAGCGGAAATATTTTTTTATATTTTAATAGCTCACACTTTTTGGGACGTGGCGATATGTAATATGTTAATTCTTTATTGTTTGTAAATTTTATATGTAAAACTGGGAAGGGGGCCATTTAAACTTTTAGTATTTTGGTGTTTTTTTTGTTTAACTTTTTATTTAATAACCATTTCTTCCCTTAGGACTAGAACCTGGATCTTTTCATCCCTTGTGCTATTCACCCCGATAGAGATCTATCAGGGTGAATAGGATCTCACATCTCCCTGCTGCCCTGTGCACACAGCAGCAGGGAGCTGAACATGGCAGCCAGGGCTCCAGTAGCGTCCTGGCTGCCATGGTAACGATCTGAGCCCCAGCAGTGTAATCTGCCACTGCCACCAATGGAGGGGATGGGACCCTGTGGCCACCATATAACAATGGGGGGCGGGGGGAAGAGAGACTTGTGGCCAGTGATAATGGGGGGGGGGGGGGGTGAGGCTTTGGGGGGCACACTGCATCACCAATGAATGTAATTAAAGAGGACCTTTCGTAGGTCCAAAGAATATTAACTTATTAGTAGTAGGCTGCATAGAGCAGCGCCCAGGGATCTAAGTGCACTTACTATTAGTCCTGGGCGCCGCTCAGTTCACCCGCTGTGGCCCCCGGTAATTTCAACATTCAGAGCAAGGAGGAGGAGACGCCAGTGTCTGTCCTTCCCCCTGACAGCAGCGCTGACCAATCACAGAGCAGAGAGAGGGAGAAAAAAACAACCCCCTCTCTCTGTGCTGTGATTGGTCAGCGCTGCTGTCAGGGGGAAGGACAAACACTGGCGTCTCCTCCTCCTTGCTCTGAATGTTGAAATTACCGGGTGCCACGGCGGGTGAACGGAGCGGCGCCCAGGAATAATAGTAAGTGCACTCAGATCCCTGGGTGCCGCTCTATGCAGCCTGCTACTAATAAGTTAATATTCTTTGTACCCAGGAAAGGTCCTCTTTAACTCCTGTCGGCAGCGGTATAACAGACCCGGCACCCGGCCTCAATAACAGGGCATGCGATCTGTGGCACCTGAGGGGTTAATTACCGCAGATCGCATGCCCTGTTATTGAGGCCGGGTGCCGGGTCTGTGATACCGCTGCCTATACTTATGTTTTACATTCATTGGTGGCGCAGTGGCGACAGCTCCTCCCTGCTATCTGCCCATTGGTGGTAGTGGCGGCCGCGTCACAGTGGAGAGGGAGGGACTCCTTCCTTCTCCACTGACTGTGCTGTGCTACTGAAGAGAACATAGGCTGCGCAGGATCACGGCGGTACAGTCGCAAATGGCGACAAGACTAAAAAGTCTTGTCGCCATCTGCAAATTTTAAGTGTCTGTTCCGGTTTTTTTTAAGACCGTATACAGAACCATATATTTCAACTGGGTGACAAACAAAAAAAAAAAAAAAAAAAAAAAAAAGGAAATTACTGTGTGCATTCCGTTTCCGTATGTCCGTTCCCCCCCAAATATAGAACATGTCCTATTATTGTCCGCATTACGGACAAGGATAGGACTTTTCTATTAGGTGCCAGCTGTTCCGTTCCGCAAAATACGGAATGCGCACAGTCATCATACGTGTTTTTTGCGGAACGCAAAATACATACGGTCGTGTGCATGAGCCCTTATGCATATTGCTGTATATCTAGAAAAGCTTTGTTATAATATTCTAGTAGCTATAAAATTCAGTTCTACTTCATGGCCAATAAAAATTATACTCTCATATGCATAAATCTGAGAACAGCAACAAGCATAATGTGTATTATTAATGGAATAAAATTCACTGTGCCTTTGCCAACATCATAATTAATCACATCATCATTCTGTTTGCTCTCTCTCCTCCTCCTCAGTAATTAGTAATAGTTTTGCTGCTTTGTCGTAAAGCAGGGGTCACAACAAAGAAAGGGACACAATTAGTAATGCATTTAAATTGTGCAGCTTTTAATTTGCTTGGCCGTTCCACAAAAAAATAGAACATGTCCTATTATTGTCCGCAATTCAGACAAGGATAGGACTGTTCTATCAGGGGCCAGTTGTTCCATTCCGCAAAATACGGAATGCACACGGATGTCATCCGTATTTTTTGCAGATTTGTTTTTACGGATCGCAAAATACATATGGTCGTGTGCATGAGGCCTTAATCTGCCAGCAGCATGTTATAGAGCAGGAGCAGACTGATATATAGTTTTATGGGAAAAGATACATTATATGGGCTCGTTCACACGACCGTGCAGTTTGCATCTTTTGCGGACCCATTGACATGAACGGTTCCGTATATGTGGAACGTAGAAAACGGCCCGTATAAGTCACGCAAAATAAGTTTGTGTGAAGAACGAGCCCTAACTTGTATTTCATTCATATAAATTTCTGCTCATTCTGGGCTTTGAAGTGAAGGTGCACTCAGAGTGAACTGCATTTTGTGGCGACAGGTCCTCTTTAAGGGTCCATTCACACGTCCGCAAAATGGGTCTGCTTCCGTTCTGCAAAAAACAAGAAAATGCATTTTCTATGAGAGTGCCGGCGATGGGCGGTCCACAAAATGCGGAACGCACCTTGGCGGTGTCCATGTTTTGTGAATCCGCAATTTGCGGATTCACAACACACATACGGCCATGTGAATGGACCTTAAGTGCCTGTAAAATATTGATCTTTTTGTAAGATTCCTAGAAGAGAAGATTAAACACACACACACACACACACACACAAATATACCGTATATAAATATATAGAATAATATAAAGAATAATGCTTATGCTGAATATGATGAAAAGCGCTTCTGCAGGATCCACTAAATGAAGTGTGGCAGCACAAAACTGGATTGTAGATGGCAACTGTCAGAAGCAATGCAGGGGACTAAGTGATGAAAATTATAGAAGGAGAAGCAGCATGAAGAGATGAAGCTAATTACACTGGTCATGAGCTATTTCATTGCAGACTACACAGTGCTTAAAACAAATAGAAATAGGAAATATATACAGCAACACCACTGAATGGCAGACAATCACAGCACTGCCAGTGTGTACAGCAAGCAGATGACACCTGCATCTCCTCCATGAATATGCCATCTCACATAAAGCTGTATCAGTATACCGCAAATAGAGACATGAGGAAAACACATTCATTACTGTATTAATATGAAACACTCACATCTGCCAGTTAGTTTTCATCCATCTGCATTTTTTGTGGATCTGTGCGACCAGTCCACAAACTATAGAACAAGTCCTAGTCTTGTGTGTAATCGCACACGAGAATAGCCCTTTCTGTCAATTGGAGAGAGGAACACAGATTGCACATGGAAGGTATCCATGTTTTATAGACACAAAATCCTACAATTACCGTGCAAATTATCCCACATGGTGAACGCAGTTAGGAGTCTTGGGATGCGGTGATGCTAAAACATTTATCACTGTAACTGTACAGACCCAGGGAATGAAGTCATTTATGCTGCAAAGTGAACGTTGCAAAAACTGAATGGTGGATTGGTTACAGTTACATGGAGCCTGTCACCAGTTTGCCATTATACACTGCTTACATTACTATACACGAGTCAAATGGTACCGGTTTCCTTTTGTTTTGATGTTCACCAGAGGCAAAAACGCTGTTTTATTAATATGTAAATGAGGACTTGCAAGTGCCCAGGGGCGGCGTTTGGGCTGTAAGTGCCCAGGCCGCTCCCCAGCCTGTTGCTTGGCCCTGTAAGCCTCTTCCATTATCCAGTGTACTGGATGAGATCCTGCCGCCACATGCGCACTGCATAGAGCCATGCTCCTCCCCACAATGGTCATCACAGTGCGCACAGCGCCGGCGGGATCTCATCCAGTACACTGGATGACGTAAGAGGCTTACAGGGCAGGCCTTGAAAGTCCTCATTTACATATGAATAAACCTCTGTGTGAGGTCATGCGCTTGGGGCTTTTCACCTCCTTTTGGTCAGACCATGTCTTCAGGTACGTCCCTTGTATAATGTGATTATGGTTACACCGTTATGCCACATTGTCGACACTAGACCTATGTTACATACTGAGGTTGGATGTTGGTAATTTCTCATCCACTTCGTATTTTATACATAGCTATACTGGGTCTTCTATTGCGTGCCTCATATTAAATGGTGGTTATAGTTTATTTTGCAGCAATAGTTTCACACCATATCCCCTATAGGGGTGGGTGGTGTATATCAATCATTCTCATCATTTTTGTTACTATTGTTCTTCCGGATAAAAGGCATAGGGTGTAGCCTTTTATCCGGAGACGGTTATCACAGTTCTGCGAAGCAAACATGGTTGTCCAATGAGGTTTTGCCCCTCGCTTCTCTGTATATCTTTTTTTTTTCCCCATCTTGCCCTTTTTTCTCCATGTTTTATATACATTATTGAAATAAAGTTGTTATAATTTTTTGATATTTGGTCCCACTGGTTTTTTGCTATGACTGTGTGTTGTCCCAGGTGGAATGTAGTGCTGTCGGCGTTAGACATAGAGGTTTTGTAGGTTTATACGTTGAACATGGTGTCTGAGCTGCAGGCAGCGTGTTATAGAGCAAGAGGAGCAGATTGTTATATGGCAGTGATGGCTAACCTTGGCACTCCAGCTGTGGTAAAACTACAACTCCCAGGCTGCCCCCCTTGCTTGGCTGCTCTTAGAACTCTATAGAAATAAATGGAGCATACTGGGAGTCGTAGTTTCACCACAGCTGGAGTGCCAAGGTTAGCCATCACTGGTATATAGTTTTGTGGGAAAAGATTCAGTATAACATATAAATATATACTTTTATATTCCTGCTCATTCTGGGCTTTGAAGTCAAGGAGGCGGTCCTATCAGTGATTGACAGCCCTCTCTGTATACACAGTCCTAGAGGAATGGCTGTCAATCACTGATAGGACCGCCTCCTTAACTTCAAAGCCCAGAAAGAACAGGAATTTAGATAAATAACATACAAATTATAGTACATTTTTTCCCATAAAAATATATCTGCCCAGCTTCTCCTGCTCAAACACCATGTTTAACATGACAAGATTTGAACCTATGACTTTTTTTCTTCCTGGCTGTGATGCTCTCCGCTGCGATTGGAGACGCCCACGGAGAAAGACTCAGTCTCCTCCTCATTGCTCCGATGCTATTAATTAGCATACCAGGCAGGAGAATACACTGTGGGCCACAGTGGGCGAACAGAGTGGTGCCCCGAAAAAATAGTAAGTCCAGTTAGATCTCTGCACTATGCCCCCTACATATCCTGATACTTAGTTTATAATGTCTGGACCCATGAAAAAAAAAAAAAAAGTGTAAGCAAGTAAAAAATAAAAAAAAAAAAAAAATATCTAGTAGTGCTACATATTCATAAAGCCAACAGATAAAAGTTGATAAACATGCAAAAAATAAATAAAAATAAATATACAAGAACTCCTACTGAACGATATGACCGCACATGCCACTCCATCCAGGGATCACGTAAATGGATGCTCACACAGCAGCGCCATCCTACACACCTTCACAGTTCCCACCTAACTAGAACACAAGCTAGTCTTACCTGAAAAAGCATGGTTTCCAGCGAGTAAAATTCTAGTAACGTTGGTTTTGTTGTATTTCTTTATCAAAATTAATTTCATGCCGCAGTCAGTTCACTTGCTTGGACTTTGCAATATGGAGAACTTGAACTGTATGCATCAGCAGCTACCGGTATATGATTATCTTTCTAAATTGTCACAAAGATCAAGTATTTCCACAACCCCCTCCTGAACATCGCATCCCATGCAAATGATTTAGGTGGATTAGGTGCAGCTTCATTTTAGGGGATTATTTTAATACGGTGCCGTTCTGATCCTAGTTATCAGATGAATGCACAGAAACAATTCATTCACAATAGGCAAGAGTACAAATTAAAATATCAGAGCATTTTCTTTTCTGTCATTTCTATGCTGACACAAAAGCAACGTGGGCTCCCTGAGGGCAGAATCCCACCGACCAGGACCTTACAGAATTATTCTATTGACAGATCATAAAATCCCTTTAAAGAAGTTTCCACAAAATACTTCCATCAACATAGGGCAATACAGACAGGAGCCATATTTATAAAATATTCTAGATGGGCACAGTACAGTGTGATTGCAAACAGGTACATAAAATCAAGCACACATACACATAGCCATATCATTTCCAGTGACGAGCACTGAAGTGCTCACTAACTGAACTGGGAACGGTCAAAGACGGCCAACTCTCAGGCATGAAGCCCCAGACCATGCAAACCCTAAGGACAGACCGCACATGGCTCCAGAAATCTAACACAGACACGCACAAATCCGGAATTTCATATACACACACGTGCACAAAATTGTGGGTACCTTTCCTTTACAGAATAAAAACCCCACAATAGTCACTTAAATCACTGAATACTAACAAAAGTAATACAAAATAAATAAAAAAACTTACAGAAAATCAGACATTGCTTTTGCATTGTGGTTTAACAGAATAGTTCAGAAAACAAACTAATGAAATTGGCCTGGACAAAAACAATGGTATCCTTAAATGAGCCCTATAAGCTAAACATATGGCGATGTCCCTTGTAAAACACAGAATCCTAAACTGAGTTTATCTAATGCCCCTGTGGCTCTATAGTCATAAAAAAGACATTTATATCACCTGCCAATCACTTCAAAATATGCAGCCATGTCGTTTATGTGCCCAGCGCCGCCTTCTGTAGTGAAATCGCCGCCCTCCCTTTTATTATATACGCCTACTATAGTTCGTGGCCGCCTCTGTAACCTCCGCTTGCTTCATCCAGTTCCCGCGCGTGCGCACTAGGTATATCCTGATGCGCCCGTGCGGACTACTGGCAGCGGCCTCGTATAGCGAAGTGCGCATGCACCGGCCGGCACACTTCGCTCGGACCTCCACTGTCTGCCCTATTACAGCCCATCCCAGCCATCCAACCTAGTGCGCACGCGCGGGATCTGGATGAAGTGAGCGGTGGTTACAGAGGCAGTGATGACGTGAGGTAGGCAGATCGCATGAAAGGGAGGATGGCTATTTCACTACAGAAGGCGGCGCCGGGCACCTTTCACCAGGAGACGTCCCCTTGGACACATTTTGAAGTGATTGGCAGGTGAGATAAACTCACTTTAGGATTCTGTGTTTTACAAGGGACATCGCCATATGTTTAGCTTATAGGGCTCATTTCTGATGACAGAATCCCTTTAACTTAATATTATGTTGCACAACCTTTTGAGGCAATCACTGCAATCAAACAATTTCTGTAACTCTTAGGGTCCATTCACACATCTAAGTGTTCTGCGGATCCGCAAAACATGGACATTGGCAATGTGCATTCCGCAATTTGCGGACCGCACATCGCCGACACTAATGCCTAATCTTGTCTGCAATTGCGGACAAGAATAGGACATGTTCTAGTTTTTTTGCAGAAACGGAAGCACAGATCCACAAATGCGCATAGCACATTCCAGCCTCATTGAAAATGAATGGGTCTGCATCTGCAACGGATGCGGACCTGTTTTGCAGACGAGTGAATGGACCCTTAATGAGACTTCTGCTCCTGTCCACAGGTATTTTGGCCCTCTCCTCGTGAGCAAACTGCGCCAGCTGTTTAAGGTTTGAAGGGTGCTTTCTCCATACTGCATTGTTTCAGCTCCTTCCGCGGGATTTAGAGCAGAAGGCCACTTCAGAATAGTCCAGTGCTTTGTTCTTAGCTATCCTTGGATGTTTTTAGCTGTGTGTTTTGGGTCATTATCCTGTTGAAGGATCCATTACCTGTGACTGAAACCAAGTTTTCTGACACTGGGCAGCGCATTTCGCTCTGGGATGTAAATGTTCTTTTCTTTGTATGCTTCATTTTTGTGTCTGTGAACATAGAGCTGATGTGACGTTTGTCTCATATGTCCAAAAGACATTATCCCAGAAACTCTGTGGCTTGTCAATATGCATTTTTACAATTTCCAGTCTCTTTTTTTAATGATTTAAACTTCTGAATAATATGTGCAACTGAAGTAACAGGAACAAAAAGCTGTTTGGAGATGAACTTATAGCCTTTACTTTTAATCTCCTGAGACAAGTGTCTCTTTGGGCCACGTTCAGTGTGGTACCCACCATACCTAACACAGTGACTACTTTTCACCCTCTAAATAGGCAGACTGACTGATTACAAGTTTGAAGACACAATACTAATTACAGGACACACCTTAACGTAACGTGTCCTTATGGTCAATTATTGTCAATCTATTCTAAGGGTACCATCATTTATGTCCATTTTAAAAAAATAAAAAATTATGTTGAACCACAATTTAAAAAAAACAAAGTCTGATTTTTATTAGCTGATTTTCAGTAAATTTTTATTTATTATTACTTTTCTCAGTTTCAAGCATTTCAGTGACCGTTGCAAGTTGTTCTCTCTTTAACAGAACAGACCATTTTGTCCACGTGTATATAAAATGTTTCATCTATGTTAGGCTCCTGATTTGTATGTGTATTTTAAAAGGGAACCTGTCATCAACTTTATGCCACCCATACTAATGGAAGCATAAAGTAGAGACAGGCGAGTTGATTTCAGCGGTCTGTCATTTATAAGTTAAAAGTACAGTAAGTGGTTGGACGAGAACCAACATCTCAATCATTGCAGACTGGGCCTGGAAAAGGGTCCCTGCCACCTGAGAAGAGTCCTGGTTAGTCATGAATTCCTGCTCTCCTGCCCACCAGCTGATGACTGACAGTCTTCTACCTAGTTTTCTCTCTTTCTCTCTAGTAGAGAACTGCCAATCATCAGCAGATCTGTGGGGAGAACAGGAGATGATGAATAGCCATGACTCTTCTCAGGTAGATTTGACTCTTTTCAAGGCCTGGGCTGCAATGATTATGATGCTGGTTCTCAGCAACCACTTAGTATTAGCTCATGAGTAACACAGCGCTGACATCAGCATTTCTGTCACTATTTTATGCTGCCCTCATTGAGGTCAGCATCAAGTTGACGACAGGTTCTCTTTAAAAGGTTACATGGTGTACTTTTATTTTGTCTTTATATGCTATACAATTTTTACATAAAGTATTAGTATAATCATACAAATCCCCACAAAGTAGCACATGGAACAAGTTTAACTAAGAAAAGCAGATACTTTACCTAGCAAAACTATCTTTTGAAACCTCACCATGTTATTGTGGGCATACTAGGGATCGACCGATTATCGGTTTTACCGTTATTATCGGCCAATATTCAGGATTTTGACCGCTATCGGTATCTATTTTGCTGATATTCCGATAACGTACGGGAAACACAGATCGCGCTGCTGTCAGCGCTCTCCGTGTTCCCTCAGCAGCACAGGGTCTCCCTCCCCCTGTGCTGCTGCCACCAATGAGAGGAAGGAGGACAAGAGAAGGGGAGGGGTTATGGCCATTTTATCTGTCGGCATGCGTTCCACCAGCTTTTTGATAGCCGGAATGTGACGCATGACGGAGGACGTGGCGCCATTGGCTGAAGGTGGAACGCACGGCCATTTTACCCGTCGGCGTGCGTTCCACGATTATCTGGACAGCCGGACTATGATGTAGACAGCAACCATGGAGTTATTTTTTTCTTTTTAAACCGGTGCTGTCATTTATTATATGAGGGGGATATATTTAACCGGATGATGTCCTCCTAATACATGAGGATGCCTAACAGGATCACTTAAACTGGCCACTCCCCACAACAGGAGCACGTGATAGACACCAGCACCCTTGATTGGTCCTTTTTCAATTGGGACGGCCCCATCTGGCTATTTAGGGAAGGTTGGAACATATTACAAATTGGAGCTACAACATATTTTGCCCCCTGGAGGCCCTTCCTAGACGTTCACCCAGGACCGCATCTTTTGATCCTTATCCAGTGGACCAGATAAGTGTATCTATCACGGTTTGAGAGTTGGTTTATACCAATGCAACTTTGTGCTGAGTTTTTCCTATATTTTCAGTGAATTTGCTTTGGGTTGAAGCCTCCAGTTTAATGATCCATCTTCATGGATATCTGTTGAACACTTTATGTGTTTGATTGACATTTGTTTTTGTCCCCTGATGAACCCCTTCAATGAGAGGAAGGGGGGAAACGCGTCGGGACACGTGATTGTACAACTGATATCTATCATATATACTATTACCCGGCTATCTATATGGGATAGTATATTAAGGGCGTCATAAGGATAGACAGCACAGGTACGTGGACGGAGTGTGCCTACCATCAAGACACATCTCCGGGCTGAGGAGTTGTAAAGGGACAACATAGGGACAGATAGTGTTATGGCACGGGTTGCCCTGATGCGTTCCTCCCCTTTCTCCCTCTCACATTGATCCGCGTGTTCGATCCGGCTCTTTTATGTGTAAATTGTACTGTGTTTTTTGTTGTGTTTTGTTGCATTATTTGTCCCTCTTCCAGGGAAGTTGCATTTTTAAACTGACCAGAATAAAGGTTAAATTTTAGGTAGTCGTACCTCGGTGATATTGATTGATTTGTTTTACGACTACCCGATTTATTTAGATTTAGAGGGGTTATGGCCACTGCGCCACCAATGAAGATAAATCTCTCATTTATTCAAATTGAACAGGAGGCGGGAGCTGCAGAATGACATAGCCGGCTCCCGACCTCTATGAGCTGTAGCTGAGATCCGCGGTAGTTAACCCCTCAAGTGCCGAGGATCGCAGCTACCGCTCATAGAGGTCGGAAGCCGGCTATGTCATTCTGCAGCCAGCTCCCGCCTCCTGTTCAATTTGAATAAATGAGAGATTTATCTTCATTGGTGGCGCAGTGTGCCCCCCCCAAGCCCCCCAGTATTAATCATTGGTGGTGCAGTGCGCCCCCCCACTCCAGTATTAAAAACATTGGTGGCGCAGTCCTCCCCCCTACCCAAGCCCCCCTCCAGTATTAATCATTGGTGGCAGTGGCCACAGGATCCCCTCTCCCCTGCTCCTCCGATCGGAGCCCCAGCAGTGTAATCCTGGGGCTCCGATCGGTTACCATGGCAGCCAGGACGCTACTGAAGCCCTAGCTGCCATGGTAATCTCCCTGCTGCTGTGTGCACAAAGCACAGAGCAGCAGGGACAGTGTGAGCTCCTATTCACCCTGATAGAGATCTATCAGGGTGAATAGGACAGGGGTTCTAGTCCCTAAGGGGGCTAAAAGTTAGTAAAAAAAACAAACCAAAAAAAAAGAAGAAGAAAAAAGATAAAGAAAAAAAAAAATCAAAAAGAAAGATTTACAAAAAAAAAAAAAAAAACCACTACACATTAATTTTCAGCAGATTTGTGTAGGATTTTTTTTATTTTTTTCAAAGAATATCGGTATAAATTATCGGCTATCGGCCTGAAAGTTCACAAATTATCGGTATCGGCCCTAACAAAACCCTAGCGCACTGAGAGCCATTATTACAGCTTAGGCTACTTTCACACTTGTGCTTTCCCTTTCAGCTATTGGGATCTGTCATGGTTCTCAATAGTGGGGGAAAACGTTTCAGTTTTGTCCTGATTCATTGTCAATGGGGACAGAACTGACCTGAACTAAAAGGAATGCACCTGAATGAATTCCGTTTTGTTTGGTTGCGTCCGCACTGTGGACAGAATAAGTCTGCGATGTGGTACGGAGCAAGACAGACCTACCCTGACACACAGTGTAAGTCAATGGGGACAGATCAGTTTTTTGGCACAATAGAAAACGGATCCGTCTCCCATTGACTTTCAATGGAGTTCATGACGGATCTGTCATGGCTATGTTAAAGATAATACAGCCGGATCCGTTCAAAACGGATTATCAGAACGCTGTGTGAAAGTAGCCTTACTTCAATGGTACAGACAAGGAGAATGAGGAAAGCAGCAAGCGAGCAGAACTAACAGAAAGGAATAAATAAGTACTTTCTACTTCTACATTAGCAGTGGATCGGCACACTCCCATCACCGGCCGGTAATCTGGAGGTTTCCACACTTGTTTCTAAGAGGGGAAATCGCTGCATACTTAGCAGTTCCTGCTCCTATTGTACAACTGCAAGAGGAAATTTAATGGCAATTTCCTATTTCACGAATATATGAATTGTTGAGTGACGTAGAGGAAAAATGAGGAGAACCACACCAAAACTCAAAGTAAAAAATATATATATTCCACTTTAATTGGAAGAGAATTGACCCTTTTAAAGCAGCCATAAGGTGTGTCCATACTCAGCAGAATAATTGCAGAAATGTCTGTGACTAGAAAACCATTGCATACATCAATGGGACGGTAAACTGTCCGCCACAAATCTGCCAACATACCCAATCAGAGATCAGATCAGCATTTCCAACAAACAATAACTAACAGTGGAAGGAATATGTAGTATATGGAGCAGAAAGGGTTTTATGGAAGAGAAGCATTGTCCACCTCAGCGATCACCGTTCTGACACTTACAGGTCCCCTCCGGTCTACCCTTCCTGGTCCAGGCTCCTCATACAGAAGATGACATGAAGCAGCCATAGCGGTGACGTGTCAGCTAGTAATTTGGCTAAGCAGACATCTCTAGACATTTCCTGCATGTTACGTCTTGACCAAGATGTGTAGAGCAGCAGGTACCGATAAGAGGTGATACAGCAGGGGATCAGTGAGTAGTGACACATATAAAAAAATCTGTTCTGGACAGCCCGGTATTTGGCCCCTCAGCATGGACTACAAGCAAATATTGTGTTAGGGTGGGGCATGACATGGTTTTCAAGCATTTTAGCGAAGACTTCTCTATAGTAAAAAGAAGCCATCGATCTACTAAACTCATTCTGCTATATAAAGATGCTGCCTACATAAAGGGCTGTATGCATCATGTGATGGGCTTACTTTAAAGGATTTCTCCGCTTTCCCCATCCTGATGACTTTTCCTCAGGATAGGTCATCAATATCAGATCGGCGGGGGTTCGACTGGCAGCATCCCCATCGATCGGCTGCATGAAGAGACCACCACACCCTTTACCTTCTCACCGTCGACACTGCAGCAGTGAATAGTGTAATAACAGGTCCTCAGTCCTATTCACTTCAACAGCACAGAGCATGGTAGTTCTACTCCACCCATGCTGTAATTACACTGCTCGTCTCTGCAATGCCAACAGCAAACAGTACAGAGCATGGTATACTCCGCCCATGCTGTACTTCCACTGCTCGTCTCTGCAATGACAGTACAGAGCATGGTAGTTACACTCCGCCCATGCTGTACTTCCACTGCTAGTCTTGGCAATGCCAACAGCAAACAGTACAGAGCATTGTAGTTATACTCCGCCCATGCTGTACTTCCACTGCTCGTCTCTGCAATGCCAACAGCAAACAGTACAGAGCATTGTAGTTATACTCCGCCCATGCTGTACTTCCACTGCTCGTTTCTGCAATGCCAATAGCAAACAGTACAGAGCATTGTAGTTATACTCCGCCCATGCTGTACTTCCACTGCTCGTTTCTGCAATGCTAACAGTAAACAGTGAAGAGCAGGCAGCACTGCATCCTCTTCATACAGCTGATCAGCGGTGGTGCCGGAGGTTGGACCTATCCTATAGGAAAAGCCCTTAAATGGACTTAAAGGGGCTTCTCGCTTAAACAAAAAAAAAAAAAATATATATATATATATATATATATATATATATATATATATATATAAATAACACCAACATTCACTCTTAAGGCTCATGCATATGAACTTATTTTATTTGCGGACCTTATGGAGAACCATTCACTTCAATGGGGCTGTGGAAAATACAGAAGTTACTCTGTGTATTCAGTTTCCGTTTGTCCGCATGGCCGTTTCACATAAAAGTAGCGCATGTCCTATTATTGTCCGCAAAACACGGTCCGAGGCCCCATTCAAGTCAATGGGTCTGCATAATATACGGAACATATCCGTATGTCATCCGTATTTTGCGGATCCATACTGCAGAAATGCTATGCCCAGCCCATACTGCTCATGTGTTTGGTGATTAATAAGTTACTGTTTCAGTTTCCGATCCGCTAAAAACATATCGCATACGGAAACCATACGGATATGTTTTGTAGAATAACAGAACTGAAGAGGACTTAAATCAGAGAACACACGGACAAACGGATCAATTAAAAATGGACCACAAAACAACAACGGTCGTGTGCATGAGCCCTTAGGGTCAGGTCACACAGCTGATTTGTAAAATATACGTGTTAAAAAAATACATCAGTGCTGAATCCAAGCAAATTTTTATCCCTGAAAATTAGGCGCATTTTTTAATGTATTTTGTTGCTTCCCATCAATTACAATGGAAAAAAAAATTAGCGCCGATTCTGCGCCAAGATAGGGAATGCTGCTTCTTTTTCACACGTGTAAAAAAAGAAGCAACTGCTTATTCCCATTGAAATAAATGAGAGGCGGCTTACGGGCATATCATGCATTACAATCCGTGCAAAAAACATTCATGTGAATAGACCCTTACTGCATAAGTCAGATGATGATGATGAGTATAACTGCGATCTGTGACCTGCCCCCCCCCCCCCCCCCCCTGTATATTCACATGGGGAGTCTCTGAAGCAGAAGGTCCCTGCTTTTCCTTTCCCTCTAACGATAAAAATAAGATCAGGATCACCTACAACTCAGATAGTGAGAATTAAGGGGGCTGTATTGTATAGGCATTCTTCTGGCATCAGAACTGGTGTAGACTTCAAGTGTCACTCGCACCAGAGAACCTGCCTAAACAATCTTAAATCTGTTGGGCCATACAATCGTGAACCACTTCCCAACCGAACCCACTTTTGTGGCAAAGGCAGTGTAAAGAGCAAAAAGTCACATTTTTGCTCAAACCAGGGCTTGCAGAAAATCTGACACTTTAGTAAATGCCCCTCTCTCTCTGTACGATAGATAAAAAAGCAGTGTTCGCCATCCATCTTTCATATACTTCAGCTTGGCAAGCAACACCACTTTTTTCCCATGTTTTCCCCTCTTTTTCTCACTGAAGTAAAAAACATAGTTGCCATGAAGACAAGTTAAGGAACGCCAACTGAAAGTATGTACTCACCTATGCAAACATCGATCTTCCCTTTAATCGCTGCCTCATGCAGAGGAGTGTAGTTCCAATTGTCTCTGGCATTGGGGTCTGCCCCCTGACAGAGCAGAAGGGTCACAACTTCGGCATGCCCAAAGGAACAAGCATTGTGCAGAGGAATAAGACCGCCGTCATCCCTGGCATGTACGTTTGCCCCTGTCTGCAGCAGATGCTCCACTACATCTTTTCTTCCAAACCCTGGAGACAGAAAGAGACAATGTTATTTACCAGTTATTCCTGGGATAGGCGAGTCTTCCTTCTTCAGTAGATAATGCAATGCCAATGTCTGACCCCCCATCTGCACGCCCACAATGTTCTAGTAAGGCCTTAGTAAGGCCTCATGCACACTACAGTATTTTTTCATGGTCCGCAAAACGAGGTTCCGTTGTTCCGTGATCCATGTCAGTTTTTTCTTCCGTGTGTCTTCCTTGATTTTTGGAGGATCACCAGACCAGAAAACTGAAAAAAAAAAAATCTAAGTCAAGTTTGCCTTAAAAATGATAGGAAAAAAACGGACACGGATCACGGACGCGGATGACAATCTTGTGTGCCACCGTGTTTTTTCACGGACCCATTGACTTGAATGGGTCCGCGAACCGTTGTCAGTCAAAAAAATAGGACAGGTCCTATTTTTTTGACGGACAGGAAACACGGATCACGGACGCAGATGACAAACGGTGCATTAGCAGAGTTTTCCACGGACCCATTGGAAGTCAATGGGTCCGCAGAAAATCACAAAAAACTGAACAACGGACACGGGACACAACGGCCGTGTGCATGAGGCCTAAGGGTCAGGAAGTTCTGATCTGAAATCGACCTATTGTTTAACCCCCTCCCTGCCACAGACATACGAGACACATTCTTGCTGCTAGGTAGTATAGCAGCCAGGTCTTGTTTTAAAGGTGGTGACCCATAGACTTACATGGGTGCGTCTGGGAACAAAGTAGGACATGCTTACGTGGTTTTTCCACGGAAATGTGAACAGACCATAGATTTCTCATGGATCAGTATGCTGTAAAAATGCTGACAGCACACGTCCATAAAAAACAAACAAAACAAAAAAAAAAAAAGATATGTCAACAAGGCCCATGTTGTTGCATTTTGTGATGAAAAAGAGCCAGCTCCAGAGGTTAGCTGAAAGTCTACAGGAATTAAGAAATCCTGGACATGCCATTTTTTTTCTTCTACCAACGTTTTGTTCAATTTGAAGTTGTTTTTTGTATCTGATGTTTTAAAGAAAAAAAAAAAAACATGGCATGTCGGAGCAATGGTGTGTTTTTACATCTATTTCACTATAGGGAAAGAAAACTCCTGAAAAAAATAAGTCATTTAAAAATGTGGACACAAACACTTCACAAAATTATTATAAAAAACAAATCTGTATTCAAAAAAAAAAAATGTATCAACATTGGTGTAAAGTAGAACTGGCTTAGTTTTCCATAGCAACCATTTATTTTCCCAGGGAGCTGTGAAAATACGACAGGTGGAATCTGATTGGTTGCAATGGGCAACTAAGCCAGTTCTACTTTACACCAATTTTGATCGCCCGCAGTGTTTTTTATGGTGTTCCTTTAGCGGTAAAAGAAAAGCCGAATGTGTACGGTACGTGACGGAGCCCTAAGGGTACTTTCATGCAGTACTTTTAGTACAGCTGCCTCTCGCCAGAACTCCGCTCCCTAGTCAATAGTCCGGCGGCACGTGTGCACTAGCGGCAGGACGGATCCGACAGGCTGTTCACCCGCCGGACTCCCCTGTCGCTAGTGTGAAACTAGCCTAATAGAGGTATACCGGTGAAGAACTGCTCCACTAAACAGGCCCTGTGCCACCGCATGGTCCCTACTGTCAGAGCAGCTGAACAAACGCCAAGGAATCAATATCAAACTCCCGGACAGCCCCTTATCATAGACCATCCTAAGCCATCCTACTCCAAGTAGCCCCCAAGGCTATCACTAGAGAGGAGCAAAAGATGCGGACAGCATGCATAGTTCCATTGCGCAGACAAGAATAGTCATTTCTATCATAGGGCTGGCTTAAAGCAGAACGCACACAACCAGTATCCGCAAAACACTACGGCCGTCTGAATGAGCCCTTACGGACAAGGATAAGACAGTTCTATAGAGGGCCGAACGTTCCACACAGGTAGTATCCGCGTATTGCGGACCACAACAACATCTACGGACGTGTGAATGAGCCTTTAGGGAGACAGCGGCGCATGGGCACTTGGCGGTTTCTGCAGTTCCGGCCTCGCTGGGCCAGTACTTACAGTGGGTTACTCCCATCTCATAAAAGGCCAAGGTGGGACAACCCCCATGACAATGACATATCCCCTACCCATAGGAGAGATAAGCTTCTGACTGTTGGGACCATGTACTCAGACATGCATTCATGTCCGTGCTCCATTCAGCTCTATGGGGCCAGAGACCGCCGAGTACCACAGCTTGGATACCTCTGGCAGCCCCATAGAGCTGAATGGAGCGGAGGAGATGCAAGCGCACGGGCACTGTTCTAGTGATTGGTGGGGGCCCGAGGGATAGCACCCCCGCTGATCACTTAGCCCCGATCCTGTGGATACGCCCGGGTTCACATCACCCCTTAGTTTTCCATTCTTCAGATCCATCAGAAGGACAGAAAAATAAAGATAAAAAGGGATCCTGTAAAAAACTGATCCTGAAAATCAGTTATGGGCATCCGTCTGAGCCATTTCTGTCCGACATCCGTTATTTTATCGGTTATGTTATCCTGCAGGCAGGACTTTTTTCTGTCTAAAAAACTTATCTCAGACGGAAATGGATCAAACGGATGCCAAATATCCGTAACTGATGCACAGGATCTGTTTTTTATCTTTATTTTTCTGTTCTTCTGACGGATCAGAAAAACTTAAAAATAACGGTGATGTGAACTCAGTCTTAGGTCTCATGCACACGACCGTTGTGTGTTTTGGGGTCCGCAAAACACGGATGGCATCCGTCGCGGACAGACATTAATATAACTGCCTATTCTTGTCCGCAAAACGGACAAGAATAGGACAGGTTATATTTTTTTTGCGGACCACGGAACGGAGTGCTGTCCGCATCTTTTCCGACCCCATTTAAGTGAATGGGTCCACATCCGAACCGCCAATACTGCAGCTCGGGTGCGGACCAAAACAACGGCCGTGTGCATGAGGCCTAAATGCGTTATGTGTGGACAGGCCCATAGCTGTGAGCAGGACCATGCCGGGACCACTGTCATTCACTGACAGCAAGCTGAGGCATCCAAATGGCATAGGCAATGGGCCAGCACTATACTAATGGTAAAGGTGCCTAGATTCCCCCCACCCCAGCCACACACCAGCCCTGACCTGCTGCGAAGTGCAGAGGGGTAGACTTCCTGCCAGCCATGTCCTTGGCATTGACATTCCCTGGCTCCAGCAGTCTCCGCACCCGGGACACGTCCCCGTTCCTGCAAGCCTCGAAGAGTTCCCGGAAGGCTCCGCTCACTGCGCTCAGTGGCCCCCCGGGGCCTAGGCCTCCTCCCACGGGGTCGGGGCTCTCCGGCGGGCTGCCCCCGGAGGACAGGCTGGTGCTGGAGGACGAGCTGCTGCTCCCGGAGCTGGGGGCCGGCGCTGAAGGAAGAGACGACGAGCTGGGTGACAACATGGCAGCAGCTTCGCCCGGAGGAGGAGAGAGGGGCCTGGGCAGGAACCCCGGCACAGGAGCCGCTTCTCCCTCAGGCTGAGAATCCGGGCCCTGGCGCTGGGAGGCTGGAGGCATCTCCGGGCTGCGAGGAGGGGACTGGAGCTCGGAGGAAAGCGGCGGCGGCGGAGAAGCTGCGGGAGGAGGAGGAGAGGAGGACGGGGGAGGCTGCTGCCCAGCTGCCCCGGACACTGCTTGTTGCAGGGAGCGCCTGGAAGGCACGGCCGCCATTGCACAGCTCCGCCGTGTACAGTAATACACGGGACGGCCGGGTCTTTACTCCTCTCTCCGGTCCAGTTGTTCCAGCGGCCTGCGACAATAACCGGGCGCAAGCTCCACGAGTGACGTCACCGACAGGGGCGGGGCGAGCGAGGCATAAACAAAAAAATTATCCCAACACAGTTCTAGAGGAAGCCTAGGAAGGGCGGGGTCACACAGGGAGGCGGGCCTGCTCGTGACCTAGTATGGCAGCGCAACGTTTCCATTGGATAACATTTTTGATGGGTGGGTCGTGGCGATAATAATAGTGTTTTGTTTTTTTACCAACATCTTTATTGACAATGTAATGAACGGTACACTGATTCTTTATTCTCGCCTGCGTTCACATGTAGGCTCATGGCGGTTCTAGTGGCCGTGCGTCTGCTGTGCCGTTTCTGTGCACTGGTTGCGTTGTAAACGAAATAATAACTTTATAAGCTCACCATGACCTTCTCAGGAGACTAGCAGAAAACAGGAACAGAACCAGCACGTAATAGTATAAGACAGTGTTTGTCAGGAGCGATGAGCAGAGTATATGAAAATGCCATTCCACTGCTTCGCAAATATTACCCAAAGATTAGCTTTGTGACGATTACTAAGTCACGAAGAGCATTTCTTTGTAAGTAGTGGGTGCAACTGACAGCAATAATACAGTGTAAAATGGAAATAATCGTAAAGGTTTGCCACCTGGCCAGTACCTCACTGGCAAGGCCGGTATTTTAGTGCCCCCCTTTCTCCCCCGTGTTAATAAAAATAAAAAAAAACACCTCCTCCATTTGCTCGCGCTGCTCACTGGAAGCTCAGGGCGAGACGTCATTGCGCTGGAGCGCGGGTCCTGCGTTTCCATTCAGGGGGCGTTCACCGCAGTGCGAGCAAATGGAGGTGGTGAGAAGGGGCATTATTCTTCCTGGTTGGCACTAATCGGGCATTATTATTACTGGGGGGCACTAATGGGGGGATTATTATTAATGGGGGCACTAATCGGGGGATTATTATTACTGGGGGCATTATTATTACTGGGGGCACTAATGGGGGCATTATTATTACTGGGGGGCACTAATGGGGGCATTATTATTACTGGGGAAAACTAATTGGGGTATTACTATTACTGGGGGGTACTAATGGGGGCATTAATATTAATGGGGGCATTATTATTACTGGGAGGCACTACTATTACTATGGGCATTACTATTACCGGGGGGCACTAATGGAGGCATTAATACTAATGGGGGCATTATTAATGCTGAGGGGCACTAATGGGGCATTATTAATTCTGGGCGGCACTAATGAGGGCATTAATATTATTAGGAGCCACAGTATGACAGTGACTTAACACCCTCAAAGAATGAGGTAGGTATGATTTTCTTTTTACCGCTATTCAGGGAAAATCGATTTGCTACCACGAAGCACTAGGAAATTCGGCTATCTGTCAGAATTTTTAAAGGGGTTGTGTCACCTCAGACGTTGTGGGTATATCACCTCTGGGACCTTGCATGTATCTCTAGAACTGCACCCACAAAGTGAAGGAGGACGCACTGCGCTTGTATTCCCAGCCTCCATTCATTCCTATGGGAGCGCTGAAAATAGCCAAGCAGCGCGTTTAGCTTTTTTTGGCATTCCCATTGAAATGAATGGGAAGCGCACCATGCAAGTGCATCCACCGCTCCATTCACTTCCATGGGGCTGATGGAAATGGCCAATCCAGGGTTTGGCTATTTAACCACTTCACATCCGCCCATAGGATATAAGCGTCCTATGGGTGGATGTTTATCTCTGAATGGACGTTCTGTAACGTACATTCAGAGATGGCAGCTGCACGCTGATAACCAATAATGTAATCTGTGTATTTAATTCCAGGTCCTCTGATATTGTGCCTTAATAACCTGGCTATGTAACTCAGGTATTGAATTATGTTCATGTAATGTGCCTGGTTCACCAGCAGGTGGCAGTTTATCTGGCAGAGAGAGAGAGATCTTTAGTTATAATAGCCCCCATTCCAGCAGATTCCATTCTCCCCCCCTTTTGGGCAGAAGTGGGCTTGTCCTGTTTCCTACCAAGGGAGGGGTTGCAGGAAACTATAGTTAGTCGAGAGTGAAGTTGAGAATTGGAAGGAGAGCAGACATGTCGCAGTGAGGGGAGTGCCCCCCCTCCTGCCGCAGGAATTTTCCAGGAGAAGCAGCTTGTAAAGCACCCTGATTCCTTACAGTTTAAACAGTTTACAGACAAAGTATTACGAGGGGTCAGCAACCAAAGGTACCAGAGCCAAGAGAAAGACCAAATATTTTCTGGATGCAAGTTTATTCAAGTAAAGCTGTTGAACTTTATCAAGTCTGGACTCTTACTCCACCAACTATCACTCTCCCCTTGCTACGTAACTTAAGCTTGGGGAGCGACGTTATCCAGGTAGGAGCACCGTGACCCACACAAAACTAATAAGGGGGGGACACATTGCACGTTCTGCAAATTATAGAACATGTCCTATTCTTGTCCATTTTGTAGACAAGAATATTCATTTCTAGTAATGGGAATGAGGAAAATGCGGATTGCACACAGAAGATGGAGCAAGTTGGGGCTTTGTAGAACATAAATAGAGCTTAATGGAAAGGGGCCGCAATAGTTGGTATAAAGTTAGTGAAAGTGTCTCTCTCTGTATCAGATTTGTCTTCCAGCATAGGCCACTGTGATAAGGGTTTCCAGGTCTAGACAGCTTTGCTAAGCTTATGTTATCTACTGCCTTAGTAAATCTGGGACTGTGTTTGTTCGCACTTAACATCCTGCTATTATTCGCTTACATAGAAAGTGATGGTAAGGACTCTTTTACACACAAGATATTGTTTAACCACACTCTCCTTCCTCCCGACACATTCTCTGGAGCGCTCAGTATTTTATCTGTTATGCCTCTTCTGGCCTCTTCCCCTCTGCCTATGTAACACCCCAGAGTGGTGTTACCACTTTTGCACCCTGCTACTGTCTTTATAACCTGAATGTCATCTTATGTATTTATTCCAGGTCATTCACAATGTGCATTCCTATTTTGTTATGTAACTGTTTATATGTAATGTGCCTGGTTCACCAGCAGGTGGCAGCAAACACGGCAAGCTGTACTTAGAGACAATGGAACTCTCCATTCCATTCTACCCCCCACCCCCACCCCCTGTGCAGAAGTGGGCTAGTCCCACTTCCTGCAGGAAGGGTGGGGAACAGTTTCTAGTTAGTCTAGTTTACCCCCTGCTAGGGGACAGGTATGCAGGGCACGTCTCTGCTGGACGTGCCCATGCCAGCCAGACCACCTTAAGCTCTGCTGGCCATGGAGGCCAAAGCTTAAAGCCTCAGGAGCCAGGAGGAAAGTTCCCTGGTATAACCTAAAGCCAGACTACAGAGAAGAAGTGCAGCCTACAAAAGAAGCTGAGTTATACAGCCAGCCTGTCAGCACTTCATTAGTACCAGAGGACCAGGAAGCGGTGAAGGATCTGTACTCACCGCTTCCTGGTCCTCCGCTCGGCTGTCTGCTGTGCAGGGCTGCGCACCATGTGACCTCACTGTGCGCAGCCTTCACAGCTGACAGCCGAGAACCAGGTCGAAGAGAGAGAGTGCTGGTGATGAGGAACAGCGGCGTCCAGGAGCAGGAGAGGTAAGTAAGTAATTTTTATTTTATTTGTGCTGATGGCTGACATGGGGGGGCATGATGGCTGACATTGGGGCATGATTGCTGACATGGGGGATAACGGCTGACATGGGGGGCTGACGGCTGACATGTGGGCATGGTGGCTGGCATGGTTGCTGACATGGGGCATGGCGGCTGACATGGGGCATGGCGGCTGACATGGGGGCATGACGGCTGACATGGGGGCATGACGGCTGACATGGGGGCATGACGGCTGACATGGGGGCATGACGGCTGACATGGGGGCAAGACGGCTAACATGGGGGCATGATGGCTGACATAGGGGGCTTATGGCTGACATGGAGGGCTGATGGCTGACATGGGGGGCTGATGGCTGACATGGGGGAATGATGGCTGACATGGGGGGCTGATCTGAGACATTGGGGGGCTGATCTGAGGTCTGATTAACATTGGGGGTCTGATTGCTGGTCTGACCTGAGGCACAATGGAAAATATTTTTTTCTTATTATCCTCCTGTAAATCCTAGGTGCGTCTAGTGGGCCGGTGCGTCTTAGAGGGCGAAAAATACGGTCCTTTAACCAGTGATTGTCTGAAGCAGAGAGAAGATACCAGGACCACACAGAGGAGAAGCCAGCTGCTGCAGACGGGACCAGGGCCAGGTGAGCTGTTGGGGGGGAGGGAGGGGGCGCCAAAATATAGCTTCGCTTGTGTTGGCAAAAATCCTTGCACTGGCCCTGCCTGTCAGTACAGCAGATTCAGAGAAAAACAGATATAGCAGTGTGGAGTTTGCCTGCCAGTTTCATGCTAAAGCCTGCTGGAACCAAGACAAAGCCTGTAAACCGTTTTGGAGAACGTTTATGCAAAGTAAAGCTGCCATTGAACTTCATCTCAATGTCTGGACTCAGGTTATTGTTTTATTCCTCAGTTATTCCCCCCTATTTATTGCTTCGGAGCCAAAGCCTGGGGTCCAGCCGTATCTAGGTAGGAGCATCGTGACACATATAGAGAGACATTTTAGGCCGCACTATGCCACCATTCCTGCACCTGGGTTGTGCGACTTATAGAGGGCCCTAGGGGGAGGCTCCCATTGCAGCTACTGTTCCTATCCCCAGTTCTGAAAGGGCATCTGTCAGCAGATTTGTACCTATGAAACTAGCTAACTTGTTGCATGTGCACTTGGCAGCTGAAGGCATCTGTGTTGGTCCCATGTTTATATGTGCCTGCATTATTGAGAAAAATTATGTTTTGATATGTGCAAATGAGACTCTAGGAGCAACAGGGCCGTTGCCATTACACCTAGAGACTCCATTTTTTATGCAACTGCCGTGCCCTCTTCACTTTGATAGAGCCAGGCGTGATTATCTTTTCACTGTCTAGCCCTGTTAATCAAAGCGCAGAGGGAGCAGCAGTTGCAGAGATGCCTTCAGCTGCCAAGCGCATATGCAGCAGGTCAGCCAGTTTCATAGGTACAAATCTGCTGACAGATGCCCTTTAAAGAGCCAGCACACATGGTTCAATCTATCCCCTCCAATGGCCGCTGTTCCTGAGTGTTATAATGCACTTTACCTTGTGAGAAGATGCCTGAGCAATAGGTTCCCTAGCTTGCTATTACTCCATTCTAATTTCCTGTCCTCGACCTCTTCCTTTTTACCAGATTTGACCCTCCGTTGCTTGACTTGGCTGCCTGACTCCCATATTAACCCTGAGCCACCTGCCCTGACTGATACAAAATTTTACAAACTCTGCTAAAATCATGGTCTGTCTACTAACTACACTGTAGCCTGTTCCCTCAGTGCCACTCACCAGTGTTTCGTCACTTCCCTTAAGTCAGCTTTCAATGAATAGACACTACTTCAAGAGGTGGCAGCCTGATGGTTTCCTTGCAACAAAGTCACTGTACAGGGGTTAAAGTGTGAAAACCAGGGGAACCACTTAGATAACATCTTTAAAAGTAGCCCCAAGCCTAATCCGTTCAGTGACATAGTGGTTCCACACCTGCTATGTGACACATTTTCTAAAAAAAATGTAAGTACTATAGAGAAAAATAGAAATCAAGATCAAAAAGATGCATCGCACTCACCATCCATGTTCATGTTCACGCTTCTTTATTAGTGATAGCAGAGTTACATGCAGGGGCAGACTCACGTGGAGTATAAGTTAACAGCACGGCCGTTTCGCGGTGTGACCGCTTCCAGCCGGAGGAAGCGGTCACACCGCGAAACGGCCGTGCTGTTAACTTATACTCCACGTGAGTCTGCCCCTGCATGTAACTCTGCTATCACTAATAAAGAAGCGTGAACATGAACATGGATGGTGAGTGCGATGCATCTTTTTGATCTTGATTTCTATTGTATTCTGCTTCATCTTCGCACCCCGTTTTCCTGGATGATCGGAGGAGGCCAGGACTGTGTTCCCTGATACCTCTGGTGCAGGACGGTGCCCTCAAAACCTCTCGTTATATATACTATAGAGAAAAAGCTAATGGGAAAAAAAATGCAGAAAACCCAGGAGCGTGAGCTCATGACCTATGAGCAAGTTTTTGGAAAAACAGAACCACCTATATGCTACAAAACATTTTTGTATGTAGTTTGTTTTATAATGCACTATTGACTTTTAAGGGCTAGATCTACAAGAATATTATTTATAGTTATATCCAACCCAATGTTAAAAATCATTTTTGTATTTACACTTATTAAAACTGCTAATTTCCCCAGATACTGCAAGAGTAATGTAAGAGTAGCGCCACCTGTTGTTTCTATTGAACAGCCTTTCTGTGTCCACCTCAACAAAGACAGTAGCACTGTCTGCTTCAGAAGTAGCCTCATCACCACACCTGGAATCCCTTCACATACCTGAAGGATCAAGACTGAGCATGTCCGTTCACTCGCTGCAAAAAAGATGCAAAAATTATATATGGGAGGCCATCCTAAAAAACATAGAGGTTAACATAGACATTTCTTCCCTTGATGACTTGAAGTCATTGTATTATAGATGTACTCATCAGCACTGGGAGAAGTGTAGTCTAAAGTTAGAACTGCATGAGAACAAAGATACAATAGCATAAACAGGGGCATACACAGATCTCATAGGGCTATAGCAAAACTTAGTATGGACCCCCTTGCTTCACAAAGTTTCCTAATACGCATGCATCAAATACCGCCAGGCTATGTGGAATGCAAAGTGTGATTCCCTGGATTTACAACTAATTTATGATTTTTCTTAAAGGGAACCCGTCACTGGAATTTAGGGTATAGAGCTGAGGACATGGGTTGTTAGATGGCCGCTAGCACATCCACAATAACCAGTCCCTATAGCTCTGTGTGCCTTTATTCTGGAAAAAACCCGATTTGATACATATGCAAATTACCCTGAGATGAGTCCTGTCCCTGACTCATCTCACATACAGGACTCATCTCAGGTTAATTTGCATATGTATCAAATCGTTTTTTTTCACACAATAAAAGCACACAGAGCTATGGGGACTGGGTATTGCGGATGTGCTAGCGGCCATCTAGCAACCCATGTCCTCAGCTCTATACACAAAATCCCGGTGACAGGTTCCCTTTAAGTGGAAGAAATTAATTTTTAAATAAACAAAAATGTAATACAAATATTGTGTTCTGCGTCACTCAATCAGCCTTCAATGTTGGAAAAATTGGAAGAGGCTCATTTTGACCACTATATTTCTCCTCTGCTTCCCTTCATACTGCATATTATAAGACTAGATGCCTGCAGCCACCACAAGTGTGAGCCCACAAAATAAGTACCGGTATTTAACCACTTTATAACATCCGCCATACATGTACTTCGGTTGTCATCACTTTAAAGATGGCACTTTCTGCAAAGTGGACGCCATAGCCGACTCAAGTCTGCGATCGCCGATAATGCTGATTGCAGACATTTAACCCCTCAGCTGTCGTGGTGAGTTGTGACCACAGCATCTGAGGTGGCTTTTCCCAGAAGTGCTTGGCTCCTGGGCCTGCCTAGCTTTCCCGCATGGAGATCAGTGAAGCTATCCATTCTCTCTAATAGCCTGGATCTCTAGGAAGAGTTCCAGGCTAATAGAGCAGTGTCAGTGCTTCATAGAAAAATTGCACAAATTCTTTACATTGTAAAATTTATTTGTTGCAGTGCATCTAAAGATTGCATGTGAAAGGCCCCTTAAGGGGCTTAATAAAAGTGTTAAAAAGTAGGAAAAAAAGTTTCAAATTCAAATCACCCCTTTTCACCCATAATAAAAGTAATAATAAAAAAATTATTTGCTGCACATTGGCCCAAAATGCCTGACCTATTAAAATACATGCGTTAATGTATTTATTCCATATGCTAAATGCCATAACAGAAAAAATAAATCAAAATGGCTGATTCACTATTTTTTCATTGATTCAACCTCCCCCAAAAATTGCATCAAAAAAGCATGCACACCCCAAAATGATATCACTGAAAACTATGGATTACCCAGTTAAAAAGTGAGCCCTCACACAGCTCCATAAATGTAAATATAAAAAAGTTATGGGGGTCAGACTATGGCGATGAAAAGAAAAAAATCTTTTTCTCAAAGTTTTTATTTTTTTAAGTTCTAAAATACAAGAAAAGCTATATAAAGGTGGTATTGCTGTAATTGTACTCACCAAAAGAATGAAGGTAACAGGTCAGTTTCACTACAAAGAGAATGGCGTAAAAGCAAAACCCATAAAGCTATGTTGGCATTTTTTTTTTTCCATTTCCACCCCATTTGGAATTTTTATCCAGCTTCCCACTACATTCTATGTAATATTATATGGTTCCACCAGAAAGTACTTCTTGTCCTGAAAAAAATAAGCCCTCATACGGCTATGTGAACGGAAAAATAAATATGGCTTCAGGAAGGCAGGGAGTGAAAAACATAAATGCAAAAAATGAAACCTAATTAAATCTATACAGCAATTGTTACAGTGCCTTAATAAAGTATTCATACCCCTTTAACTTTTACACATTTTGTCACGTTACATCCACAAACTTAAGTGTATTTTATTGGGATATTATATGATAGAGCAACACAGGGTAGCCAATATGTGTGAAGTGAAAATGATACATGGTTTTCAAAATTTTTAATAAATAAAAATCTGAAATGTGTGGCGTTCATTTTTACTCAGCCCCCATGAGTCAGTACTTTGTAGAAGCACCTTTCACTGCAATTACTGCTGCAAGTCTTTTTGGGTGTCTCTATCAGCACATCTACAACCTGAAATTTTTTGTCCATTCTCTTTTGCAAAATAGCTCCAGCTCAGTCAGATTCTCAATGGGATGTGGACTTTGACTGGACCATTCTAACACATGACTATGCTTTAATCTAAATCATTCCATCGTAGCTCTTCCCATCAACTCTGACCAGCTTGATTCCTGACTTGTTCAACCAGGTTTTGGAAGCATCCGGGTTTTCCAAACTCGATTTAAGAAGGGGTTATAACCTGATACGTATTAAAGAAGGGGATGAGTGGAAAAACTGCCTTCAACACCCCAGAGGGGCACTTTGAGTATTTAGTCATGCCATTCGGACTCAGCAATGCCCCGGCAGTTTTTCAGAATTTAATGAATGACATCTTCAGGGAGGTTATCGGCAGATTTATGATCATATATCTGGACGACATTTTGATTTTCTCTTCGGACTGGGAGTCTCATGTCTCTCATCTTAGACTTGTGCTTGGAATTCTCCAGGAAAATCAATTGTCGGTCAAATTAGAGAAATGCGTGTTTGGAGTACAGGAGATTTTATATCTAGTGTATATCCTTACTCCACACTCATTTAAAATGGATCCTAAGAAAGTTTAGGCGATTCAAGACTGGATGAGACCATCCTCCCTAAAAGCATTACAACGCTTTTTAAGATTCTCTAATTACTATCGTAAGTTTATCAAAAGTTTTTCTGTAATCGCCAAACCTTTGACTGACCTAACCAAGAAGGGGTGGATCTTGTTAACTGGCCACCTGAGGCTCTCAAGACTTTTGAGACTCTTAAAATGTGTTTTCAGAATGCCCCAGTCTTGATTCAGCCGGATCCAGAGGAACCTTTTGTAGTAGAGGTGGACGCATCTGAGGATGGGGTGGGGGCTATTCTTTTTCAGGGATCTCCCAACCTCACTAATTTAAGACCGTGCGCGTTCTTTTCACGTAAATTCTCTCCCACGGAGAGGAATTATGACATTGGGAACCACAAACTACTGGCCATCAAATGGGCATTTGGGGAATGGAGAAATTTTTTAGAAGGGGCTAAGCACTGTGTCACGGTTTTTACTGACCATAAGAATTTGGTATTCCTTGAAGCCGCTAAATGCCTTAATCCTAGGCAAGCCAGGTGGGCCCTGTTTTTCACATGTTTTAATTTTTCTATTACTTTCAGGCCAGGAAGTAAGAATATCAAGGCGGACACCTTGTCCCGAAGCTTTTCTGCCTTCCAGCCTCCTGACACCCCTCCTTAATCCTGCCGACTAATATCATTTTAGCATCAATATCTGCATACCTCTCATCTGAAGTCACTTCGGCACAACATCTTGCCCCTGCACGGACACCCTCACATAAGTTATTGGTGTCATGGAACCATGAACCAGACGTACAACAGAGATAAGTGGAAAATAAGAAGGTTTTATTGAAGAGCAGCCGTAAGCAAAGTCCGAACGGATGGCTAAACCGAAGCAGGGTCTTGCGGAGACAGAGGTCAGGAACCAGAAGGGTAGTCAGACGAAGCCAGGAACAGGAACCAACGGGGTAGTCAGACGAAGCCGGAATCAGGAACCAACGGGGTAGTCAGACGAAGCCGGAATCAGGAATCAACGGGGTAGTCAGACGAGGCCAGGATCAGGAACCAGAAGCAGCAGCAGTCTTGGAAGCATGTGAACACAGGAGGACCAAGCAAGGAACTGAAGCCACAGACCTCCTATATATATGAGCTGGGCATCCAGCTCCTCCCAGTGGGAAGGAGGAGCCGCAGGGTGGGAGGCTACAAGAAAACCCAGAAACCAAGATGGCCGCCAGCACATGTCAAACGAAGGGAACAGCAAGGAGGTAAGACCATGACAGTACCTCCCCCTCAAGGGCCCCTCCTCCGCGGAGTAAGGAACGGTTTCTGAGGGAAGCGTGCGTGGAAGGCTCGGAGCAAGACAGGAGCATGGACATCTGCGGAGGGAACCCAGGAACGCTCCTCTGGACCATAACCACGCCAATGGACCAAAAACTGCACCCGGCCGCGGACCAGGCGTGAGTCCAGGATATTGCTCACCTCATACTCCTCACGATTGCCCACTTGGACCGGACGAGGCCGAGGAATCGAGGAAGTGAAACGATTACACACCAGTGGCTTCAACAGGGAGACATGAAACACGTTGGAGATCCGCATGCCAGGAGGAAGCGCAAGGGCATAGGCTACCGGGTTTACCCTGCGAAGCACTCGGAAGGGACCAACAAAGCGAGGCGCCAGCTTGGGAGTGGGCACTCGAAGGTTGAGGTTGCGGGTGGACAACCATACGCGGTCTCCGACCTGGTAGGAAGGAGCGGGCGCTCGTCTGCGATCAGCCTGGAGTTTCTGGCGCTGCGCAGAGACCTCAAGGGACCTCTGGATCTGTACCCAAGAAGCACGTAGGACGGAAAGGTGATCCTCCACAGCCGGAATATCCTGGGGAGAGAATACCTCCGGTAACACGGCAGGTTGGAACCCATAATTGGCCATGAAGGGAGACGTCCCAGAGGAAGAGTTCACCGCCGTGTTCCTGGCAAACTCAGCCCAAGGCAGGAGGTCAACCCAATTGTCTTGGTGATCGGAGACATAGCAACGAAGGAATTGCTCCAAGGCCTGATTGGATCGTTCTGCGGCCCCATTGGACTGAGGGTGGTAGGCCGAGGAGAAAGAGAGATGAATCCCCAACTGGGAGCAAAAGGCGCGCCAGAACCTGGACACAAACTGACTCCCCCGATCCGACACAATCTCCTTGGGCAAACCGTGCAACCGGAAGACCTCCCTGGCAAAAATCGAGGCCAACTCTTGTGCAGAGGGTAACTTCTTGAGAGGAACACAGTGGCACATTTTGGAAAACCGATCCACAATCATGAGAATGACCGTATGGCCTCGGGATGCAGGGAGGTCCACAATGAAATCCATCCCCAGGTGTGACCATGGACGCTCCCCGGTGGCTATGGGTTGCAAAAGGCCCAACGGAAGGTGCCGAGGGGACTTACTCTGGGCACAAACGGAGCATGCCGCTACATATGCGGCGATGTCGGAACGTAGAGAAGGCCACCAGAACAGACGTGAAACCGCCCAGGACAGCTGATTCTTTCCAGGGTGCCCCGCGGCCTTGGAGTTATGGTAGGTTCGCAACAACCGAGTGCGCAACTCCTCAGGCACAAAACATCTGCCGTTGGGTCTCCCAGAGGGAGCACCAGATTGAGCCGCCAAAATCTGCTCACCCAGAGGAGAAGTCAGGCTGGTGCGAATAGCGGCCAGGATCTGATTCGGGGGTATGACCGTAGTCGGAATCGACTCCTCCCCGGACAGCTCGGAGTACTGCCGTGATAAGGCATCCGCTCTGATGTTCTTGGAGCCGGGTAGGTAGGAGACCACGTAATTAAAACGTGACAAGAACAGAGCCCATCTGGCCTGACGTGGTGTCAATCTCTTGGCCTCAGAGAGGTAGGTCAGATTCTTGTGGTCCGTCAGGATGAGAACCGGAACCACCGAGCCCTCGAGCAAGTGCCTCCATTCTTTAAGGGCCTGCACGATGGCCAATAACTCCCTGTCACCAATCTGATAGTTGCACTCCGCGGAAGACAGTTTCCGGGAGTAAAACCCACAAGGAAGCAGAGGACCCTCTGGTGTTCTACGCTGAGACAGGAGGGCGCCTACTCCCGTCTCAGACGCGTCCACCTCGAGGACAAAAGGCAACCCAGGGTTGGGATGCGACAGAATCGGAGCCGACACAAAGGCGGACTTTAGAGCCTCAAAAGCTCGGATGGCCTCGAGCGGCCAGACCTGAGGATTACTGCCCTTCCTGGTCAGATCCGTGAGAGGCTTGGCTAGCATGGAAAAGTCCCTGATGAACTTCCGATAATAATTGGCGAAGCCCAAAAAGCGCTGCAGGGCACGAAGCCCACTGGGCTGGGGCCACTGTAAGACAGCCGAAACCTTCTCAGGATCCATGGAGAACCCCTCAGCGGAAATGATGTAACCTAAGAAGGTTACCTGGGATCGGTGAAATTCGCATTTCTCAAGCTTACCGAACAGCTTGTTCTCTCGTAAGCGTTGCAACACTCGTCTGACATCCAGAATGTGGGCCTCCATGGATGCAGAATATACCAAGATGTCATCCAAATAGACCACCACACACTGCTGCAACAGGTCACGGAAAACATCGTTGATGAATTCCTGGAAGACTGCGGGCGCATTGCACAACCCAAAGGGCATAACCAAGGATTCATAATGACCGGTCCTGGTGTTAAACGCGGTCTTCCACTCATCGCCCGCCTTGATCCTTACCAGGTTATATGCCGCCCTCAGGTCGAGTTTGGTAAAGACCGTGGCCCCTTTGAGGCGATCGAACAGCTCGGAAATCAAGGGTATCGGGTAAGCGTTCTTGATCGTGATGCGATTGAGACCCCTGTAATCGATGCAAGGCCTCAACTCGCCGCCCTTCTTTTTCACAAAGAAAAATCCAGCCCCTGCCGGGGACGAGGATTTGCGAATGTGTCCGCGTGAAAGCGCCTCCCTCACGTACTCCTCCATGGCCTCATTCTCCGCTACCGACAGTGGATAGACTTTGCCACGAGGAGGAACGGCACCGGATTGTAACTCTATGGCACAATCGTATGGGCGGTGCGGAGGTAGGGCAACCGCGCGCACCTTATCGAATACATCCCGGTACTCTTCGTATTCAGGAGGCAACAGAGAGTCCGAGGAAGTACACAGCAACTTGACAGGCCCATGGATGCAACTAGCCCCACACTGCGGTGACCACGAGAGGATCTCGACCGATCTCCAATCGAAAGTCGGATTATGCTTCTGGAGCCAGGGGTACCCCAAGACCACCGAGTAGTGTGGAGACGAAATAACCTGGAGACAGACCGACTCTCTGTGAACGGCACCAATGGCTATCCCCACTGGAAGGGTCTCATGAGTCACGTGTGGCGGCAGAAGGGGTCTGCCGTCTATCGCCTCAAGAGCCAGTGGGGAACCTCGAGGCTGCAGAGGAATGGAATTGGCGGCAACGAACACTCTATCAATGAACAAACCACCAGCACCAGAGTCCACCAACGCCTGGGTCGTCACCGAGCCCCCGACCCAGGAGAGGACAACCGTGATCAGTGGTTTGTCAACACGGGAAACCGGGGACGAGGAGACTCCACCCAAGATCTGCCCCCGACAGGACCTCAGGTGCGAGCGTTCTCCCGGACGGTTCGGACATGCCAACCGAAAATGCCCACCGAGACCACAGTACATGCATCGGCCCTCGCGTCTCCGGAGTACCCTCTCCCCCTCAGACAGGCGAGCAAACCCCCGCTGCATGGGTTCACCCCCAGACAAGTCATCCCCAGGAGGCGTGGGAGGAGAGGGAGGCACGGGTGGGACAGCAAACGTAGGCGCCAATCTGTTAGGAGACCTCCGCAGGCTCTCCTTAAAGGAAGGTCTCTCCCTGAGTCTGGTGTCAATCAAAATCAGGAAAGAAATAAGAGACTCGAGCTCCACTGGTAGGTCCTTAGCTGCAACCTCATCCTTCAAGGCATCCGAGAGACCATGAGAGAAAGCAGCGACCAGAGCCTCATTATTCCAGCCCACCTCTGCTGCCAGGGTACGAAACTCAATGGCGTATTCAGCTACGGATCGTGAACCCTGTCTGATGGACATAAGGAGCTTCGCAGCAGAGGCAGCACGAGCCGGCACATCGAATACCTTCCGAAGAGAAGCAACAAAACCGGAAAACTCGGCAACCACCGGATTGTTGTTCTCCCATAAAGGGCTGGCCCAGGCCAAGGCCTTGTCCGAGAGCAGCGAGATCAAGAAGCCCACCCTTGATCTCTCAGTAGGAAAGGCATGTGGCAGCAACTCGAAGTAAATGCCCACCTGGTTAAGGAAACCTCGGCACTGAGTTGGCTCTCCCCCAAAGCGCTGTGGAAGGGGGGCAGAACCGGTCATACCCTGAAACACCACAGGCGCAGCAACAGGTGTCAGGGTAGACTCTGGCGCAACAACCGGAGCGGCAGTAGGAGCGGGCCCAGGAGCGACAACCGACCCATCGGCAACGGAAGCTAAATGAGCCGTGCGTTCAAGCAGGGTTTGCAACGCCACAGCGAACCGACCCAACAGGTGATCCTGCTGATCAAGTCTGGCAACCAGCGTAGGTAGCGAGGGTGGCCCTGTACCGTCAGAATTCATGGCTTGGTCCTAATGTCATGGAACCATGAACCAGACGTACAACAAGAGATAAGTGGAAAATAAGAAGGTTTTATTGAAGAGCAAGCCGTAAGCAAAGTCCGAACGGATGGCTAAACCGAAGCAGGGTCTTGCGGAGACAGAGGTCAGGAACCAGAAGGGTAGTCAGACGAAGCCAGGAACAGGAACCAACGGGGTAGTCAGACGAAGCCGGAATCAGGAACCAACGGGGTAGTCAGACGAAGCCGGAATCAGGAATCCAACGGGGTAGTCAGACGAGGCCAGGATCAGGAACCAGAAGCAGCAGCAGTCTTGGAAGCATGTGAACACAGGAGGACCAAGCAAGGAACTGAAGCCACAGACCTCCTATATATATGAGCTGGGCATCCAGCTCCTCCCAGTGGGAAGGAGGAGCCGCAGGGTGGGAGGCTACAAGAAAACCCAGAAACCAAGATGGCCGCCAGCACATGTCAAACGAAGGGAACAGCAAGGAGGTAAGACCATGACAATTGGTTACTGGGCACTTGCGTCTCCGTCTGTTGGGTGAGTGCCATGACTCTGTTTTGTGCGGCCATCCCGGTATCGATGCTACTAAGGAACTCCTGTCTAGGTTTTTCTGGTGGCCCACTTTATCTAGAGATGTCCGTTCTTATGTGTCTGCTTGTGAGGTATGTGCCAGATCTAAAACTCAGAGAACGTGTCCTGCTGGTGAATTACGACCCCTACCCATTCCATGCAGGCCATGGGCACTATTTCCATGGATTTTATTACAGACTTGCCAACCTCCGAGGGGAAGTCAGTGGTTAGGGTAGTGGTCAACCAATTTAGTAAAATGGTGCACTTTGTCCCTCTAATTAAGCTCCCTAATTCCAAGACTCTAGCATCTTTGTTTATTGACCACATTGTACGCTTGCATGGAGTTCCAGAAAATATTGTCTCTGACAGGGGTGTGCAGTTCGTCTCTAAGTTTTGGAAGGCCTTTTGTCAAAGGTGCAAAATTTCTTTGTCCTTTTTGTCAGCCTTCAATCCTGAGACCAATAGGCAGATGGAACGGTTGAATCAGGCGGTTGAACAATTTCTGAGATGTTATGTGTCTGACAATCAGCATCAATGGGTGAGATACCTTCTATTGGCGGAGTTTGCCATCAAAAATCGGGTGAACTCATCCACGGGGGTGTCCCCATTTTTCTGTAACCTAGGCTTCCATCCTCGTTTTAGTTACAGTCCTTCAGTGTCCTCATCCAACCCGGAGGCAGATAGTTTTACTTCACAACTGTGCACAGTCTGGGCCCAGTTTCTAACGAATATGGAAAAGGCCCAGGAAAGTCAGAGGGAGCAAGCTGATAAGAGACGCTCCAAGGGAGTTCATTTTGAGGTCGGTGACAAGGTGTGGCTGTCCACCAAGAATTTTTCCTTGAAAGGGGTTTCCAGAAAGTTTGTGTCGTGTTTCATTGGACCCTATGAGATTATTGATATTATTAATCCTTTGTTTTTCAGATTGAAACTACCTGACTCCCTTCGCATCCACAGTGTATTTCACAAATCACTGTTAAAGAGATACATTTCTCCCGTGGTTCCTTCACAAGGACCTCCTAAGATCAATTTATCATCTCTAACAATATTGATGTCAGGACGGTACAGAACTCTTTACAGTACTTAGTCCATTGGAAGGGTTTCGGACCTGAGAAGAGGTCCTGGGTACCAGTACATAGGATGCATTCGACCAATTTAATTAAAAAATTCCACCGTGAACACCCGGAGACGCTCCCGTGCTCCTTGGGTCCAGTAGAAGGTGGGGTACAGTCACAGGGCGCCGGCGATGTGCTTCTCCTCTCCTGCGCCGCCGGTGCCCTGGTGTAACATGGCGGCAGAAATGCAAGCCGTGTCTTGCGGGGAGCATGCTTCCTCTGTGTGCAGCCGGCGTCCCCCGTTCCCATAGTAACGTTTAAGGGGCTGAGCGCCGAGCTGGGCACTCTGCGCTCGGCTTCAGACATGGTGGGAAGTCATGTGGCGCTGGCTACGTCAGATGACCTCTTCTCTTCAGTATATTAACAGGCAACCTGCTAGCCACAGGTTGCCTGTGATTAATTGTCCAAGGCTATCTACTATTGAGTTACCTGCGCTATCTGGATTTTGACCCGCTACTGCTTGCTCCTTGTTCCTGACGTGACCTCTTGGCTTGACCTTCGGCTTGTGACCTGACTTGTTCTTGCTTCTTCCTGTAGTACCTTGTTACTCTCCTGGTATTTGACCCCGGCTTCTCCTGACTATTTGCTTACTCCATTTGTACTTCGTCGCACTCTTGGTATCACGACCGGCTTGCCGATCACATACTTGACGCAAAGGAAGGGAAAAGGAAGGCCCTGTCTAAGGTAGAAGGAAAGCTGGTGACCCCTAACTCACCTTGAGGCTGGCACCTGACTGGCGTCCCTAGATGGGTTTCTCACCCATATGCCGATCACGTGCCTAAACCCTGGCTTTCCCTAAGATGAGCCCTACGTAGTGAATAGGGCAGTGGGAACACTAGTCCGCACCACTAACACTAAAGGGAAACACTAGGAAGAGGACAGACAATACTGACAAAACATATAGTCCCAGGTGGGGGACAATAAACAACCAACAGGGATCCGGAGGGTAATGCTCTGGTACGACAACCAGGGATAACAGCAACTCAGCTCCAGTGGGTCAGTATAGAAGTCCAGGCAGGAAGCTCTATATCTGGCAACCAGAGAAGTGGGAGAGGGGAATATAAGGAGGTTTGGGAGTGCCAGACAAGAAACAGCTGAGAAGAAGAAGCTACGGATCCCTGAGTGAGACAAAATGAATTGCAAGGCAAACACAGAAAGCTATCATTAAGTAACAGCACTTTAGACATAGAGCGCGCAGCCACCCGCTGCGACTTCCTGGCCCCGGGTATAACGGAGTCAGATGTGGCTCTTGACACCCTCGTGACACTTGGTTTTGACTCGGTCCGTTCACTATCCGTTGTTCGTCTTGTCTGTCCTCCCAGCACATATTCTAAGCTAGGGACTGCCGTCCAGTTGTCCCCTGTCATTAGGACTTGCGAGGCAAGTAGGCAGGGCCAGGGGTGACGGTGGAGCGCAGTGGTCACTATCCTCCACCCTTCGTGTGTGTGTACTAGACTGTGACAGGTGTGTTCAGTGGGATGTACAGTGTTAGTTTTCCGCCACACATAGCGTTTTGCATTCAGGCCAAAAAGTTCAACTTTGGTCTCATCTGACCAGAGCACCTTCCACATATTTGCTGTGTCCCCAACATGGCTTGTGTAAAACTGCAATTCTTTGACCTGCTCACTTAGATGGCCGCACATGCTCAGTTTCATCCCTCAACTGTCTCCTGAGCTGTGATAGGGAGAGCTGAGACACGCCCCCCTGAGCTGCATAATAAAAGACACTCCCCTTAAGCTGCCAGCTTGATATAAATCTAGCAGAACAATGAATGGGGATATCTCTGGATCCATGCGACGTACAGGGCTGGTTCTAGCTTTGTTGGGAAGAGGTTGTCATGTACTATGTGATGTCATTTTTTACATTATTCATGGTATAACACCTTTAATGCTTTCCTTGCCTGGGCTGTCAGTTTAGGTAGGCAGCCATGTCTTGGTAGGTTTGCAATTGTGCCCTATTCCTTCCATTTTGGGATGATGACTTGAACAGTGCTCCGTGAGATGTTCAGGGCTTTGGATATATTTTTCACCACCTAACTCTGCTTTACACTTCTCTACAACTTTATCCCTGACTTGTGTGGTGTGCTTGGTTTTTATGATGTTGTTTGAGCACACTGTTCCAGCAGACAAATGAGGAATCGTCTGAACACAGCAGCAGCATACAGAGGTTTGTGTCTGGCCGACTCTCCACTTGTTTGCCGGAACAGCGTACGGTTCTCCACTGGACCCATTATACTTAATAGGGCCGGCAGACATTTTGTCCGCATCCGGCAGTGCCGGATCTGGTGAACTCCGGGAGAGTATTCTCTGCTAGAACAGCCTGCCACAATTCAAACCTCTGAGGCCTTCACAGAACAGCTGTAGTTATACTGAGAATAAATTACACACAGGTGGACCATTTACTAATTAGGTGACTTCTGAAGGTAGTACAGGGGGCTGAATACAAATGCATGCTACACTTTACAGATTTTTATTTAATTTATGAAACATTTTGTAACTTTAGAAATTTTCTTTTCACTTCATACATACATTTCAGTTTGTGGATGTAATTTGAAAAATGTGGAAAAGGTTCAAGGGGTATGAATACCTTTTCACGGCACTGTACAGTGTCATTATCAACATGATTATCAATTATATCAGTTATTTCAATGTGGATTTGTTTTATACATGTACGCATGTGGTAATATTAACATTGTACAGTATATCAAAGATCCTGAAATGATTTGGCTACTGCGCATTACTCATCAAAAAGGTTCTGTCAGCACGATCAACCCTTTTAAACTAGACATACTGCCTGGTAGGGCTCATCATGCAAACTGGAGCACCAGGTGGCGGGGCTAAATCCATGGAGAACTTCTTCTCTTGCCATACCCAATATGCCCTGCGGTAATAGTGATAATGATCATTAATTATCACTAGAAAAAAATTTACAGTCAGAAAATACATTTTCACTCATTGACTGTCACATAGTAAAAAAAACACAAAACCCCCCCCCACTATTTAGCCATTTTTCAGACAGGTATATGGGGACTTTTTTGTGCCTATATTATTGGTGCGACAACCGGACCTCCCGTGGTTCATCAGAACCAGAGTTATGGCGATCTTTTCTGAAGAACTACAAGAGGTTCATGTTGTGTCCATAACGCAGGAGCAATGAAGCACCCATATTATACCTGTCTAAAACAACCTTTCTTGATGTATTATATGAGGTTCAGGGATTTATCATTGTTAATTAGGTTTACAGTTTGTACAGGGGGATGGAAAATTATATTCTACATAATTCCCAGTACTTGCATGCAAAAGTTGGTTGGTTCATTACTGCAACTTTTCCATTTCTTTAAGGCCTCTTGCACACGAACGCTTATTTTTTTCCGTTTACATTTTTTTTTCCATTCCATATACGGAACCATTCATTTCAATGGATCCGCAAAAAAAACGGAAGGTACTCCGTATGTTTTCCGTTTCCCTATTTCCGTTTTTCCGCTCCGTTCAAAGGTCGAACATGTCCTATTATTGTCCGCATAATGGACAAGGATAGTACTGTCCTATCAGGGGCCAGCTGTACCGTTCCACAAAAAACGGAATGCACACGGACATCATCTGTATTTTTAGCAGTTTTTGTGGACCGCAAAATACTGAAAAAGCCATACGGTCGTGTGCACGAGGCCTAACACATGTAGCACTGAAGGTAGACATGTGGTATGTATGAACTTCTCACATCTTACAGTTTTTGCAGACTATATTTTATTTGCGTATGGACTAAGATCTTATGAGTGCAGGACAATTGTGCCGTGGGCGGCCCGACGTGCACAGCATCATTGTAATCTATGATGCTGTGTGCTTCCGTGTGCATTATAAATGCCGCTCCGGGACATATGGCCCGCTCACAGACCGTATGTCTCGGAGGGCATATGGTCGTGTGCAAGGGCCCTAAGACAAATTTTTCAAGTAAGGGTGGGTTCACATCAGCGTTATGGGTTCCGTTTTTGTTTTCCATCATAACATGGTTATAACGGAAAATAACAGAATCCATAAGACGGAAGTCAAAACGGAAGCCTTTAAAAGGCATTCCGTTTTGATCTGTCATGATAGAAGTCTATGGAAATCATAATGTATCCGTCTGGTTCCCTGTCGACAGGACTTTTTTTTCCGTTCTGCATAACGGAAACCAGATGGATCCATTATAATTCCTATAGACTTCTATTATGATGGAAAGCAAAACGTAATTCCTTTTAAAGGCTTCCGTTTTGCATTCTGTCATAATACAAGTCTATGGGCAGTATACTGGATCCGTCCTGGTTTCCGTTATGCAGGACTGGATTCCTGCATATTGGAAACCAGGACAGATCCATTATACTGCCCATAGACTTCTATTATGATGGAAAGCAAAATGGAAGCCTTTAAAAGGGGAATTATAATGGACCCATCCTGGTTGCCGTAATGCAGTGTGCTTGATATTTATTTTTCGGGGATTATTATTTAATTGCACCTGCCCATGATGAACAATCTTGGCCCTTTTTCTAGGTGTATGAAAGCAAGAGGAGATTGTGGTGAAGATGATGAGAATGTTGAAATCTTATGGGTGGAATTACAAGGGAGAACAAACTAAAAAATACTTACTTTATAATCTACTGATGCTCAAAATCTCTGAGGAGATAGAAGTTGAGCTGTATAACCAAAGTGGACTGCACAGGAAACTGCAACGGTAAGAATGGGAGAATTTAAAGGGGGTTTACAGGTTTCTGATATTGATGACAGATTCTTAGGTTTGGTCATTAATATCTGATTGGTAGGGGTCTGATCAGCTGTTCCCTGCATCCTTCTGCGTCTGAACTAGCTCACGAAAGGAACAGGAAGCACAGCTCTGTTCAAAGTGTAGTGGACGTGCTGGGTTACTGCAGCTCAGCTGAAGTGAATAGGAGCTGAGGTATAGTTTCTGCAAGCTCCGGAAGAATGGAGTGGTAGTGGCTCTGACTGCAAACACTATTCACAGGAGCAATCCTCACACCAGTGCTCCCTGGGGCCAGGGCAGTGATAGGAGGATGCAACCTTTCTTCCCAAGGGACACACCCTGATCCTGGCTGATGTTTACTGGGGTGCCTCTGGTGATGTAGGTACAAAGCAGGCAGGGGTGGACTGTCCGCAGACCCTACAGGGAAATCTTCTGGTGGGACGATGCCCAGGGAGGCTGCCCGAACTTTCCTCATGGCCACCAGCCATGTGCATAACAATCTGATACTCTCAGCATTAATTAATGCAAGGAGCATTAGGTACTTTTGCACCTGGCCAGGCGTCCTCCCGATGTGTATTGACCGTGCCTACTTGTGATGCAAGACTCCAAGGAGTGAATACATATAGCAGCTCTCACTTCACCAGCTAACACTAGTGAGCTGGGGTGGATCTAAGTCAATCCTCTAATTTCCTGTAATGGGAGTCAGGATTATTAACCCCAACTGATCCATACAAAGATATGTTGGTCCATTAGAAGGCATTAACATATTAGTGACGAAGCCGTGTAGGTGAAACGTGAGTCTCGCGCTCAGGGTCTGACATCCACCTCACCACCATGTCTTCAGGTACGTTCTGTCATTAGTACAGCCCCACATTCCCTATAGGGTACCCCTATACATATCCACAGTGGGTCCCTCTGATCCAGGCGCATTTCATCTTTGTGATTTAGACAGTGATTCTTATTTGAGACTGTTTATTATACTTGTAGTCCAGGCGCCTAGGCATTTTGTTATGTGGGCGATTGCTCATGGGTTACCAGGCATGGTCTTTTTGTACTCTGTGTACATAGCCTTATGAGGGCGACCTTTTGTGTCACACTGCCTCGGTCATCCTTGAGCTTCACGCCTCGATTCATAGGCTGTACTTACCTGTGCTTTATATTGCACAGATATCTTGGTGGTTTTCTGGTGCCATTCTCCGTAAACTGTACACCATCCTGTCGTTTCCCCATATGTTGTATTTTATTAATAAATGACATTTTGATACATTACTTCCACTTGTTTATATTAGTGACATTGCATGACAACAAGAGTTTGCAGGTTCCCTATTCTGGTGTACTGAGCAGTATTCTGGCACAGCCACTAACTACATTTTGAACATAGCAGAGCTGTGCTTCCTGTTCTATTCAAAGTCCTGGTTCCAGAGGCTTCAGGAAAGAGCTGATCATGCAGATGCATGGTGTCGGACCCTCATCGTTCAGGCATTAATGACCTTTCCTGGAGCCTAGAAAACCATGGTCACTACCTGGATTGGAGTCATGTTTCCTCTTTAACAGCAAAGGGGAGAAAATGCCTCAACTTGCAGCATCATTTTATAGGCCATTTTGTAGAAGATTCCACTAGAAGCCATGCTATGTTGGATCTGGTAATTTCTAGTAATGCAGAGCTTGTTATGAATGTCACTGTTCATGAAACACTTGGTAATAGTGATCACAATATAATTATATTCCCCCTGAACTGTAAAAAACAAACTCCGACTGAGAGGTCAAAAACAATGAATTTTAAACCAAGACCAATTTCCTCCAGGTTGAGGGCATCATTTTTTTTTGTACAACGGATCCGCTCCTATAATGCAAACGATGGTATCTGTTCAGACGGAACCGTCTGCATTATATTTTACTAAAAAAGTCTAAGTACAATTTGTATTCAGATGGATCCGTACCAGACCTGCTGAGCGGAGCGGAGGACAAACGCTGCCAGACTGATGCATTCTGAGCGGATCCGCATCCACTCAGAATGCATTGGGGCTGTACGGATCTGTTCGGGGCCGCTTGTGAGAGCCTTCAAACGGAGCTCACAAGCGGAGCCCCGAACGCTAGTGTGAAAGTAGCCTAATAATACACAATTTGTCACCTTGTCTCGCACAAAAGCTGAATAAGGGCTCAGGCACACGAACGTATTTTCCGTCCATGTCTGTTCCATTTTTTTTTGCAGACCATATGCAGAACCATTTATTGCAATGAGTCCGCAAAAACAACGGAAGTTACTCCGTGTGCATTCTGTTTCTGTATGTCTGTATGTCTATTCTGCATTACGGACAAGGATAGGATTGTTCTATTAGAGGCCAGCTGTTCCATTCCCAAAAAATACAGAATGCACATGGACGTCTTCCATATTTTTTGCGGCTCCGTGTTTTGTGGACTGCAAAATACATACGGTCGCGTGGATGAGCCCTAACAGTGATTAAAGTAAGTACTCCAAAATTGGTACCAATAAATAGTTTGTCCTGAAAAATAAAAAGCCCATAGACAGGAATATAATAAGTTATGGCTGTCAGAAAATGCTAATACATTTTTTTCTTCAAAGGGTCTTATATTTTAAAAGTAGTAAAAAAAAAAAACTATACAAATTTGCTATCACTGTTATCGTATTGACCCACAGAACAAAGACGTCTTCTTTTCTTAGCACATAGTGAACTCTGTAGTATCAAAACCACAAACACCTTGTTTGAATTGTGGGTTTTTTCAATTTTACCCCTTCACCCAGCAAATCATATTTTTCCATTTTACAATCCAAGATATGGTAAATTAAAAGGTGGTATTAAGAATACAACTTAAACCACAAAAAAATAAGGCTATATGGACGGAAAATTAAAAAAAAGATATGTCTGTTGGAATGTGGGGAGGTAAAAATGAAAATGCAAAAAAAAAAAAAAATAGGCCCAGTCCTTAAAGGGCTTCTGTCACCCCACTAAACCGTGTTTTTTGTTTACTTATAATCCCTATACTGCGAGCTCTGCATACATAAATTAAATAATCATTTAGGTCCAGTAGAATTTGTTAAAAACGTAATTTTAAAATATGCAAATGACCTTGCTACCAGTAAGTAGCGCGGCAACTTGCTGGTAGCAGCCGCATCCTCCGATCCTAAAGACGCCCCCTCCGCATGTTGATTGAAAGGGCCAGGGAACGGGATCGTTCTCTGCTGGCCCTGTTTGAATTCAAAATATCGCGCCTGCGCTGTACCTGTCTTCAGTTGGCGCAGGCGCACTGAGAGGCGGCCGCTCCATCCTTAATGCGCCTGTGCCGGGTGTAGATGTGACGTCATCGGCGCAGGCGCATTGAGGATGGAGCGGCCGCCTCTCAGTGCGCCTGCGACGATTGAAGACAGGTACAGCGCAGGTGCGAGATCTTGATAGCAGACAGGGCCAGTAGAGGACGATCCCGTTCCCTGGCCCTGTCAATCAACATGCGGAGGGGGCGTCTTTAGGATCGGAGGATGCGGCTGCTACCAGCAAGTAGCCGCCCTACTTGCTGGTAGCAAGGTAATTTGCATATTTTAAAATTACGTTTTTAACAAATTCTACTGAACCTAAATGATTATTTAGCTTATGTATGCAGAAATCGCACTATAGGGATTATAAGTAAACAAAAAAAAAACGGTTTAGTGGGGTGACAGAAGCCCTTTAAGGGGTTAATAGCAGTTTCTAAGGAATCTCCCTGTTCTTCACCCTTCACCCTTAACCCCAGCAAAAATGTATGGACTTTTCCAATCATATTCCCTGGTTGTGGTCCCCATGATAGTCAGCAATTGGTTACAATAGTGCTGAAGTGTCACAGAAACAGAGCCATGGGTTGTCATCTGGATAGAGGTCGAGATGCAACGGACCACAGGACAATATGAGTAATTCCAAGGTCAAGGCAGTAGCATTATTCAGGAACATGGCCAAGGTCAGAGTCAGTTAGGATCAAGATGAGTGGCATAGGGAAGAAAATACAGAAGAAGGAACAAACCACAATCAGCAGGCAAAACATGGCAGGCGACAGACCACCAGGTCAGTCATCACTGTTAGGTGCCAGTTTTCCCTACAATACGAAACCACTGACTGGATAGAAGAGGAACCAGCAGGGCTGAGGCAAAACACAGGACTAGGCGGTGCTCCCTATTCTTCTTTAACAGGAGTAGGGAAGGAAACGTTTCAGGAGCTGGATGAGTTAGGCTACTTTCACACCAGGGTTTTTGCTATATCAGTCATGGATCAGCAAAAACGCTTCCGTTCTTATAATACAACCGTCTGCATTCATTATGAATGGATCTGGTTGTATTATTTTTAACATTGTCAAGACAGATCAGTCATAAACTCCATTGAAAGTCAATGGGGGACGGATCAGTTTTCTATTGTGGCAGAGAAAACTGATTAGTCTCCATGGACTTACATTGTGTGTCAGGACGGAGCAGTCTTGCTCTACACCACATCGCAGACAGAATAACGCTGCTTGCAGCGTTATTCTGTCTGTGATGGGAGCGCAACCAAACGGAACAGAATGCATTTTAGTGAGTTTTGTTTACTTCAGTTCAGTTTTGTCCCCATTGACAATGAATGGGGACAAAACGGAAGCGTTTCCTCCCACTATTGGGATCCTATGACGGATCTCAATAGTGGAAAGAAAAGGCGTGAAAGTAGCCTTACGAGTACCTTGGTGTACCCTTGAATTGTGTGAGCAAGAAATGATCTGTACAGACCAAGAAGTGACACCTAGTGGACAGTGCGAATACTGCAAGATTTTAAATTTTTTGTTTAAATATAGATATTGACACGGAAAATTAAAATACCAGCAAAAATTCTTAAAAAATATGTTAAACATAAAAAGTTGATTTAAAAATAAGTTATTTTCTGATGACACATTCTCTTTATTAAATGCATAATCACACATTAGTTTATAAATCAATGTATATAAGTATCAACAAGTGATTTTCTCATCACATATTGTACTTCATGACAGTCATAAATTTGAGTCAAAATATTTCATTTTTATTTATAAAAAAACAAATTTACAAAAAAAATTGAAAAATTAGCAATTTCTCTGCTTTTAAAACAGATAGTGATACCTCCTAAAATAGTTATTACTTTACATTTCCCATATGTCTCCTTCATGTTTGGATCATTTTGTAAATTACATTTTCTTTTTTGGGGACGTTAGAAGGCTTAGAAGCAAATCTTAAAATTTTGAAGACAATTTCCAAATCCCACTTTTTAAGGACCAGTTCAGGTCTGAAGTCACTTTGTGGGGTTTACATAATAGAAACCACACATAAATGGCCCTATTTTAGAAACTACACCCCTCAAGGTATTCAAAACTGATTTTACAAACTTTGTTAACCCTTTAGGTGTTCCACAGGAATGAAAGGAAAATGGAGATGAAATTTCTTCATTTCACTTTTTTGGCCAAACAAAACTCAATATTTATTACCCTGATTCTGCGGTTTACATAAACACTTTACATGTGGTCATAAACTGATGTAAGGGCACACGGCAGGGCGCAGAAGAAAAGGAGCGCTATAAGGTTTTTGGAAGGCAGATTTTGCTGGACTGGTTTTTAGATGCCATGTTCCATTTGAAGCCCCCTGATGCACCCTTAGAGTAGAAACTCCCAAAAAGTTACCTCATTTTGGAAACTAGGGCATAAGCTGCCAATTTTATTAGTACTATTTTGGGGTACATATGATTTTTTATTGCTCTATATTACGTTTTTTATGAGGCAAGGTAACCAAAAAATTGCTGTTTTAGTACAGTTTTTATTTTTTATTTTTTACAACATTCATCTGACATGGTAGATCATGTGCTATTTTTATAGAGCAGGTTGTTACGGACGCAATGATATCAAATATGTCTACTTTCTTTGTTAGTTTCAGTTTTACATAATAAAGCATTTAAAAAAAAAAATTGTGTCTCCATTTTCTGAACGCCATATATTTTTATTTTTCTGCTGATCATCTTGTGCAGGGGCTAGTTTTTTGCAGGAAGAGTTGATGTTTTTATTGGTATTATTTTTGGGTACATGTGATTTTTTGATCATTCATTATTGCACTTTATGGGGCAAGGTGACCAAAAAATTGGTTGTTTTAGTACAGTTTTTATTTATTTATTTTTACAGCGTTCACCTGAGGGGTTAGGCCATGTGAAATTTTTATAGAGCTAATTGTTACGGATGTGGAAATACCTAATATGTATACTTTTTCTTATTTATTTAAGTTTTACACAATAATAGCATTTATTAAATAATAAAATGATGTTTTAGAGTCTCCATAGTCAGAGAGCCATAGCTTTTTTAGTTTTGGACCGATTGTCTTAGCTAGGGTCTAATTTTTTGTGGGATGAAGTGATGGTTTGATTGGTACTATTTTGGTACCATTTTGTGTGATGTTAGTTGACACTATATTTTTTTAAGGTGTTCACCTGAGGGGTTAGGTCATGTGATATTTTTATAGAGCAGGTTGTTACGGATGCGGAAATACCTAATATCTATATTATTTATTATTTATTTAATTATAACACAATAATAGCAGTTTTGAAGCATTGTCTCCATTGTCTGAGAGTCAAAGTTTTTTTTATTTTTTGACCAATTGTCTTTTTGACCAATTTTTTGCAGGATGATGGTAGTATTTTGGGGGTGCATACACCTTTTTTATCGCTTGGTGTTGCAATCTATGTGATGTAAGGTGCCAAAAAATGGCTCTTCTTGACACAGTTTTTATTCTTTTTTTTAATGGTGTTTATCGAACGGGGTGGATCATGTTATATATTTATAGCGTCGTCTGTCATGGATGCGGCAATACCAGATATGTCTATTTTATTAAATTTTTTCTATTTACGGTAATTTTTTTTTTTAATTACTTGAGGATTTTTTATTTTTTTATCTAAAACCTTTTTTTTTCTTTTAATAAAACACTTTATCTTTTTTATTTTTTTATTTTAAACTTTGCATCCCCCATAAGGTCATACAAGACTTCTGGGGGACATTTCACTTTTTTTTTTTTTGTAGCCCCAGTTATAGGGGCAACGCTGTACAGCCTCAGTGCAGGGCTGAACGAGGTCTGTGGAAGACTCGACAACATCTGTACTTTCCTGGCCCCGGCGGTCAAATGACCACCGGGCCGGGACAGGAAGCGCATATCACTTTCTGATCTGTATACACAGCACTCGTTGAGCGTTGTGTATGCAGCGATCTAGAAGGCAGGGACACCTGGAAACTGTCCCTGCCTTCTCCCTGGGGTGCGGGCCCCTGTCACAGCAGCTGCATGATTAGCGTGCAGCTGTGATCTCTGAATGGACGTTCCAGAACATCCATTCAGAGATAAATATCCACCCATAGGACGTTTATATCCTATAGGTGGATGTGAAGTGGTTAAATAGCAACATATCAAAGTTTCTGATCAGAGAAATTCTAAATGATGAGTCTCTACCAGTGACTAGAGCGAGGAGAGAGAAGAGCTAACAAAATGTGTTGTCTTCCCTGACTGCAGGAGGAAAGTCTATGGGCCAGATTTATCATGACTCTGACAGCTCACTCTACTTTAACATATGGCTAAAGTCAGTTTTGGCCAAGTCAGATTTATGATCGGCCCTTTAAGACTGTAATAAATGTGGTTTGATGGTAGCAGTTTATCCGTCAGTAAGCAGCTTTACAAAAGTCGCACATCTTTACGAAAAAGTCTCACGTTTTTATGAAAAAGTTGCATGTTCTATTAAAAAGTCTCATAAGATAAGCATGGTCCTCACTGGAGTGAAATTGCGACTTTTTTGCGACTTTTTAAATAGTCCCAATAGTAAATCTGTCTAGAGATTCATTTACATAAGAAAACACGCCCACTTTCAGAAAACTGGCGAGCATAGTGCAGAGCAGAAAAAAGTCGCAAATTTGTGCGCAGTTTTAGTGTTTGGGACTTTTTGGGGGACTTTTTCACTCCATTATTCTGACCTGAGCTAATGATAAATCTGGCCCTATGAGTTCATCTCCATTCCATTTCCCTCAGCTAGGAGATAGAGTCTGTGTTAAAGAGAGTTTACACACTCCCAAGAAGCAGATAATTATTGAGAAGGAGCTGCTCTTTCAGTGGGGTGCAGCCAGTGGCGTACCGCCCATAGAGGCAGACCACGCCATTGCTATGGGGCCCGCGGCACTGGGGGGCCCGGAGCGCAGAGAAGGCCCCGCCCACACTATTTGGCCCCGCCCACTGACGTGCGGCTATAGTGCTATGCGGCTGCTTTTATTCTCAGCCTGCCCTGAGCCAACTATTCTTCCGCCCGGCTCCCAGGGCCCCCTCAAGCCAGGAGAAGTTAGAAGAACGCAGCCGGCCAGCCGCAGCTGAATAACTAAAATAAGATTTACAGGGGGCGGAGCGGAGGCCGGCGAGAGGAGGGGCCCTGCGTGACGCGGCGAAGTGAGGAGGGGCCGGGGGAGCGGCTTCAGTTGAGGTGCGACGCAGGACTTTTAGTCACGTACCTCACTGTGACCTCCTGCGTCGGATCTCGCGAGATGACGCGATGACGCGGCGCGGGAAGGCACAGTGAGCGATCCTGTACCAGGATGCCACAAGCTGTCCTTAGAGAGGTAAGTAATAATTATTATTTATTTTTTTATGTACCCTACGTTTTTTATGTACCCTTATTGCAATGCAGAGGCACTGGGGGCACGAGAGGAGGACCACTGACAGTACTCAGTCAGTGGACATCATAGTATTAATAAGAGTGGAGAGACGACCATTATATTAATAATAAAGAGGGGGCCATTATATTAATAATAATGTAATGCCCCCCTCTTTATTATTAATGTAATTTAATAATAAAGTGGGGGGCATTACATTATTATTAATATAATGGCCCCCTCTTTATTATTAATATAATGGCCCCCACTTTATTATTAATATAATGGCCCCCACTTTATTATTAATATAATGGCCCCCTGGGCCCCTCTTTATTATTAATGTGATGGCCCCCTCTTTGTTATTAAAGAGGGGGCCATTATATTAATAATAAAGAGGGGCCATTATATTAATAATAAAGAGGGGGCCATTATATTAATAATAAAGTGGGGGCCATTATATTAATAATAAAGAGGGGGCCATTATATTAATAACAAAGAGGGGGCCATTATATTAATAATAAAGTGGGGGCCATTATATTAATAATAAAGAGGGGGCCATTATATTAATAATAAAGTGGGGGCCATTATATTAATAACAAAGAGGGGGCCATTATATTAATAATAAAGTGGGGGCCATTATATTAATAATAAAGTGGGGGCCATTATATTAATAATAAAGTGGGGGCCATTATATTAATAATAAAGTGGGGGCCATTATATTAATAATAAAGTGGGGGCCATTATATTAATAATAAAGTGGGGGCCATTATATTAATAATAAAGTGGGGGCCATTATATTAATAATAAAGTGGGGGCCATTATATTAATAACAAAGAGGGGGCCATTATAATATACAGGGGGAATAATATTATGGGGAATGGGGGACTATCTGTCTGGCTCTAGCACAATATTGGGGGGCAGCAGGAGGAGTTGTTGAGACACCAGGAAGGAGAGGATGATAGTAAAGTGAGGAACCTAAAAAAATTTCTGTGAAACTCTGCAGAGACGAGAAGCGGCTGAAAGAAGGTATCATGGCGGTCTTATCTCCGAATGAAGACGTTGAGAAAAGTCTACATCACAGGAGACGTCACTGGATGTAACAGGTATGGGGCGGAATTCTCCTGTAATAATATTATCCATGCACATATCTGTATTTTCGGTAGGGTAAGGGGTATATAGAATTTGACCCACACTGCCTCAGCCCGGCCCCAGACTTCAGGTAACACTGTGTGTGTTCTGAATTCTGGGGCCTCACACCCATCTACAACATTATCTGTACTCAGAGTTATCACTGTGTTACATAGGACTTCTAGTGATCTACTACAGTATTTGTTAAAAGGGGCGTGCCCGGGGTAGGGGGGGGGGGGAGTAGGAAGAAAGCACACTGTCCTGAGAATTTTGGGGGGGGGCATTAGGGGTTGGGGGGGCTCATAGAGGACAGTGTGCTTTCCTCCTACACCTACTCCTTCCTAACAACCCCCCACCCCCCCACACAAACACATGCGTATATGTGCACACTCAGCAGCAAGGAGTTAAAGGGGTTTGGGGTAAGAGAAGTGATGACAAAATGGCGCAGGTAGCAAAGGGGTTAAGATGTGGGGGATGGCTTACGTCCAGCTTTAGCACAGTGGACAGAGGCAGGAGGAGTGATGTGTATGCGCTCCTGCCCTGCACTCACTCAGTTGTGTGGCATACATATTGCGCCCTGTGTCCACTCTGCTAAAGCCTGGCAAGTGACATGCCCATTGTATGAAAATATAAAAAATAAAAATGTTTATCCCTAACAGTTTCTGTAGGTCATGTATAAATTTATTTAATGGGGGTGTGGCATGGGAGGAGCCAGGTCAGGAAGTGGGAGGGGCCATAGTGGGTAGTGGGCGGGGTTAAGGGGCCCAATTCAGATTTTTGCTATGGGGCCCAGTGATTTCTATGTACGCCCCTGGGTGCAGCACTACATTTCCATGCAGTGATCACCTCCACAGTATGAGAATGAGTAAGGACTACTGCTACAGCTCGTCCTCATACAGCTGCATTGTTTGTGAGCCGCAGAGCGCTGTTTAGAGTGAGGTGTTCAGCTCACTAATGTGTGAGAAGTAGTTTGAAATCAAAATGTGTAAAAAATGTCCTGTGAAATCCGAAAGGTGCTCTTTGGAATGTGGGCCCCTTTGCCCACCTAGGCTGCAAAAAAGTGTCACACATGTGGTATCGCCGTACTCAGGAGAAGTTGGGCAATGTGTTTTGGGGTGTCATTTTACATATAACCATGCTGGGTGAGATAAATATCTCGGTCAAATGCCAACTTTGTATAAAAAAATGGGAAAAGTTGTCTTTTGCCGAGATATTTCTCTCACCCAGCAAGTGACCCCATTTTGGAAAGAAGACACCCCAAGGTATTTCGTGATGGGCATAGTGAGTTCATGGAAGTTTTTATTTTTTGTCACAAGTTAGTGGAATATGAGACTTTGTAAGAAGAAAAAAAAAGAATCATCATATTCCGCTAACTTGTGACAAAAAATAAAAAATTCTAGGAACTCGCCATGCCCCTCATGGAATACCTTGGGGTGTCTTCTTTCCAAAATGGGGTCACTTGTGGGGTAGTTATACTGCCCTGGCATTTTAGGGGCCCTAATGTGTGAGAAGTAGTTTGAAATCAAAATGTGTAAAAAATGCCCTGTGAAATCCTAAAGGTGCTCTTTGGAATGTGGGCCCCTTTGCCCACCTAGGCTGCAAAAAAGTGTCACACATGTGGTATCGCCATACTCAGAAAAAGTAGGGCAATGTGTTTTGGGGTGTCATTTTACATATACCCATGCTGGGTGAGAGAAATATCTCGGCAAAAGACAACTTTTCCTATTTTTTTATACAAAGTTGGCATTTGACCAAGATATTTCTCTCACCCAGCCTGGGTATATGTAAAATGACACCCCAAAACACATTGCCCAACTTCTCCTGAGTACGGCGATACCACATGTGTGACACTTTTTTGCAGCCTAGATGCGCAAAGGAGCCCAATTTCCTTTTAGGAGGGCATTTTTAGACATTTGGATCCCAGACTTCTTCTCACGCTTTAGGGCCCCTAAAATGCCAGGGCAGTATAAATACCCCACACATGACCCCATTTTGGAAAGAAGACACCCCAAGGTATTCAATGAGGGGCATGGCGAGTTCATAGAATTTTTTTTTTTTTGGCACAAGTTTATATATAATATATATTAAAAAAAAATTCTCACAAAGTCTCCCTTTCCGCTAACTTGGGACAAAAATTTCAATCTTTCATGGACTCAATATGCCCCTCAGCAAATATCTAGGGGTGTCTTCTTTCCAAAATGTGGTCATTTGTGGGGTATTTGTACTGCCCTGGCATTTGAGGGTCTCTGCAATCATTACATGTATGGCCAGCATTAGGAGTTTCTGCTATTCTCCTTATATTGAGCATACAGGTAATGAGATTTCTTTTTTTCCGTTCAGCCTCAGGGCTGAAAGAAAAAATGAACGGCACAGATTTCTTCATTCGCATTGATCAATGTGGATGAAAAAATCTCTGCCAAAAAAAAAAAAGGAGGGGAAACGGCATCTGCCAGGACATAGGAGCTCCGCCCAACATCCATACCCACTTAGCTCGTATGCCCTGGCAAACCCAATTTCTCCATTCACATCAATCGATGTGGATGAATAAATCATTGCCGGGATTTATTTTTTATTTTTTTAATTTTTAATATTCAAAGTGTTTGCCAAAGCATATGAACACCGCCGCCCCCTCAGCTCATATGCCTCGGCAAACGTATCTTTTACTGCAGAGGAGAAATCTCGTCTTGCAGCGCCGCATACACCGACTTTTGTGTAATCTGACAGCAGCGCAATGCTTCTGTCAGAATGCACATCAGTGCTGCAGCTAGTCGATCGGTTGGTCCACCTGGAAGGTAAAAAAAACAAAAAAGAAAAAACCAGGCCGCAACGCAATAAATATTTTTAACTTTATAATAACATTTGAACGGAACATATAAACTTTATTTAACTTTTTGAACAGAACGTTAACTTTTTTGCTTACCGATGATTATTTTTTTTTACCTTTATAGGACAAACCTTTCCTTCCCCATGGGTCAATGTGCAAAGCGCAAATCGCCCAGAGATGTGGTGAAGTACATTATGCACTTTGTCCCAGGTGAAAGGAGAGGTTTGCAGCAGCTCTGTGTGAATGGGCCCTAATAGCCCTGTGTGCCTGTCCTGTGAGATGCAATCCCTATGCTAGGTGTACCTGTGTGTGGTACTTCCGGAAACACTCCCCTTATTCCACTCCTGCTACAGACATGACATCTTTTTCGGGGTGACGGTTGGGTTGAGGTACCAGCAACGACATTGGGGAAATGTTGCTCGTGTAGACGGCTCACTACACTGGTGGATGGGGCCACGGAACCTCCTGGATACAGGAGGTTCTCGATGATCTCTTCCTGAAATTTGAGGAAGGATCCTGTTCTCCCAGCCTTACTGTAAAGAACAAAACTATTATATACAGCCAATTGAATTAAATATACAGACACCTTCTTATACCAGCGTCTGGTGCGTCGGGAAACTAAATAGGGAGCCAACATCTGGTCATTGAAGTCCACCCCTCCCATGAGCGAATTATAGTCGTGGACACAGAGGGGCTTTTCAATGACACTGGTTGCTCGTTCAGTTTGTATTGTCGTGTCTGCGTGAATGGATGAGAGCATGTAAACGTCACGCTTGTCTCTCCATTTCACCGCGAGCAGTTCTTCATTACACAAGGCAGCCCTCTCCCCCTTGCAAGACGGGTGGTAACGAGCCGTTAGGGGAAGCCCCGGCGACTAGGTCGCGCGGTGCCACAGCAGCCAATCGGTTCTAGGAACAAATGCCTGAAGAGGGGCACACTTGTGTAGAAATTGTCCACATAAAGATGGTACCCCTTGCCAAATAAGGGTGACACCAAGTCCCAGACTGTCTTCCCACTGCTCCCCAGGTAGTCAGGGCAACCGACCGGCTCCAGGGTCTGATCTTTACCCTCATAGATCCGAAATTTGTGGGTATAGCCTGTGGCCCTTTCACAGAGCTTATACAATTTGACTCCATACCGGGCGCGCTTGCTGTATAAGGGACTCGTCCACGCAGATGTTTTGTTCAGTGGTATACAAATCTGCAAATTTGTTGTTGAAGTGGTCTATGAGGGGCCGAATTTTGTGGAGCCGGTCAAAAGCTGAGTGGCCTCTGGGACGGGAGGTGTTGTTGTCGCTAAGGTGCAGGAAACGCAGGATGGCCTCAAATCGTGCCCTGGACATGGCAGCAGAGAACATGGGCATGTGATGAATTGAGTTCGTGGACCAATATGACCGCAATTCATGCTTTTTGGTTAGACCCATGTTGAGGAGAAGGCCCAGAAAATGTTTCAATTCGGAAACTTGGATGGGTTTCCACCGGAAAGGCTGGGCATAATAGCTTCCCGGGTTGGTGGCTATAAATTTGAGTGGCATACCGATTTGTTTCTGCCACGACTATGTCCAAGAGCTCCGCAGTCAAGAACAGCTATAAAAATCCCAGTGCCGAACCGATCTCAGCTGTCTCAACCCGAACTCCAGACTGGGCGGTGAAAGGGGGAACTAATGGTGCTGCTGAAGTTGGGGACTGCCAATCAGGGTTTGCCAGCACCTCAGGGACTCTAGGGGCTCTACGGGCCTGTCTGTGTGGTGGCTGCGACGGGGTAACTATTGCACGTGCCACCGTACCAGCTTCAACTGCCCTTCTGGTGCTCGCCACTTGACCATGTTGTACGGCAGTGCTGGTACTAGGTCCAGGGTGGGATGCGCTGCTGGTGTATGCCTCACCACGTAATCCGACAGCACCAGCCCCACTCTGCTGCCCTTGAAGCGGATCCTGCACAACCTGTGGTGTAGCAACACAGGGCCCGGTACGCCTGTTGGTATCAGGGACCTCAACCTCCTCGTCCGAACTTTGGGTCAGACTGCCACTGCTTTCTACAGGTTCATATTCTGACCCGCTGGATTCGTCAGATGAGGGTTCCCATTCCTCATCCGACTGGGTCAGAAGTCTGTAGGCCTCTTCAGAAGAATACCCCTTGTTTGATATTTGGACTACTAAATTTAGGGGGTATTCCCTGAGACTACCCAAGAAAAAAAGCAAGTACTGGAGGCCGCAGCGATTGATAAAAAATATCAAAACTGATTTTATTTTTTTATCGCCGCAGCGCTTGTAAAGTGATTGTGCAGTGATAAAAAAATATATACATTTTTTGTCACTGCGGCGGGGCGAGCGTGGGTGAACGCACGTGTGGGCGACCGATCAGGCCTGATCGGGAAACACTGCGTTTTGGGTGGGGGGAGAACTAAGGTGACACTAATACTATTATAGATCTGACTGTGATCAGTTTTGATCACTTACAGATACTATAAAAGTACAAATGCTGATTAGCGATACGCTAATCAGCGAATAAGTGACTGCGGTGGGCTGGGCGCTAAACGATCGCTAACTACCTATCCAAGGGGCCTAAACTATCCTAAAACCTAACAGTCAATACCAGTGAAAAAAAAAAGTGACAGTTTACACTGATCACTTTTTTTCCCTTTCACTAGGTGATTGACCGGGGCGATCAAGGGGTGATCAAGGGGTTAATTGGGGTGATGGGGGTGATCTGGGGCTAAGTGTAGTGTTTTGTGTATACTCACTGTGATGTCAGCTCATCTGCTGGAACCAACCGACCAAAAGGACCAGCAGAGGAGCAGATAAGCCATTTAACACCTTATATTTAAAAATATAAGGTGTTATATGGCTTGTGATTCATTTTTTTTTAAATCATCATCCTGCCAGCCACGATCATTGGCTGGCAGGCTGATGATGTAATATCCCTCTAACTTTTGCCGGCCCGCGATGCGCATGCGCGGGCCGGCTGTGAGCATCATCTTGCGACACGCCAATGCGTGACTCTGCCTGAGACAGCGGCCTCCGGACCGCGATCCTGCGTTAGGCGGTCCGGAGGCGGTTTAAGAGAGATAATATAGAGAAATGTGTTTTCCTTTTGTTTTAGATCCACTGCTTGTGTTGGCTGAATGAATGACAATTTACATTGTAGCATGCGTAAAGAACTGCCTGCATACAAGAAATCTTTTAATAAATGAGTAAATCTAAAAGAGCCTGCACTTATGTACAGTGAACCCACAAGTCTTATCTAGCATGTATGTTATTTTATACTTCATATAGTAACAAGATAATAATAATCTTAATTGGAAATCAGCAGTCAGTAATTGCAGTTCTTTTGTCAGTAACAGGATGTGACTGTAAATACAGAAGCACAAAAACCTACATTTTCCAGTCCACAAGAGTGTTTATTGCCATAGCCTGTAGTGAACTTGCACTGTGGAGAAATCAAATGAACTGTTATTCTAAAGGATTAGTCTTTGAAAAAAGCAAATAGTCAAAAGAAGCCAGTAGGGAAACACTGTGGTGTGTAATTTTACAGAAACACAAGCAGAGAAAATGAATGTTTGTGGGTAAGATACTTGAAACGACGAATAGTACAACACTCTAGCAATATCAAGTTAGCAATGAGATGATTTACTTGAAATGTTTAAATAATGTACAATGTTAAAAGAAAATATACTAATATACAACACTCTTAAAGGGATTGTACGATATTTTGATATACAGTAGATGGCCTATCCTCAGGATAGGTCATCAATATCTGATTGGGAGTGTGTGTGTGTTTGTGGGGGGTCCGACTCTCTGCAACCTGGCCGAAAAAAATCCCTTTGATTCCTCTTTCTTTTCATTTGAACCATTCTTTTATGTCTTGAGGTTGGGGCTTGCCTTGGGAAAATATATGATTTTTGGGTAAAATTGCCCCATATATCCCAAATGTTCTCATAAAAAAATAGTGTTCTTGTTGGCCCTCTGGCTTTCTGCAATTTCTAAAGAACCGAATACAGCTAAACGACATATGCAGTTTTCACTTGTATAGCCATTGAGAGTTAGCCATTCACTTTATTATAGTATTTTAGTGTATTATAGAATTGCAGTTCTCTACATCTATTAGCCAAGTTGTTCCTATGACCACTCTGAGGTGTATTCTGTGGAGGAGCTTGAGGAACAGTCACAGTTAATTCTAATTCTCTATTGTTGCTCTTCTCAATTGTCAAATTTTCTTCTGCTTACGTGGGAATTGATTGATATGCTAGGTTCTAAGGTTCTAGTACTAAGTTTCCTCTTTTTTTCATTTTGAGATTAATAATCATTCAATAGCTGTCAGAATTTCCCATTCATCTGCAAATTCCTCTCCTATTTACCAAAACCCTTCTCTTGGCTAGAATGGCCAGAACAAAAATGCAGGTGAACATAGTCAAAGTTAAAGGGAAGTCAGACAGCCATAGCAGTATTCTCTCAAATAACTGCGCATGATCTATATACTGTATAAACTAATACCCCATCTAATATACACCTTGCTATTCGTGGATGGGCCTAGATATCTTTTGCTCAAGAAACATATCTGCTAAGAACATCTAATTGTATATTAGATGAGGTATTAATTGATATATAGATCATACACAGTTACTTTTGAGAATACTGCTATGCCTGTCTGAATTTCCCTTCAACATGCTGGATATAGCATTTCATTTACTGTCAATATTCAGAGATCATCAAGATTAAAGCTTATGGCTTCAGCAATGACCATTTGAATTTAGAACATGATTGGTTCAGCAATTATTTTTCTAGTAGCCTAAATAACCATGGACACAATTTTGCAGATGCTTTCTAATGGAATCATGCTTTTGCTGCTCAGCTTAGAGACAATTGATACTGTGTAAATAAATGTTTAAAGGGAACCTGTCACTGGGATTTTGGGCATAGAGCTGAGGACATGGGTTGCTAGATGGCCGCTAGCACATCTGCAATACGCAGTCCCCATAGCTCTGTGTGCTTTTATTGTGTAAAAAAAAAACACGATTTGCTACATATGCAAATTAACATAAAAGAGTCATATCTTACTTGTGTGACCAGAGAAGAGTCATATTTTCAGGCTCTGACTCATCTCAGGTTAATTTGCATATGTATCAAATCAGTTTATATACACAATAAAAGCACACAGAGCTATAGGGACTGGGTATTGCGGATGTGCTAGCGGCCATCTAGCAGCCCATGTCCACAGCTCTATACACAAAATCCAGATGACAGGTTCCCTTTAAGTAAGAATGCAGATACTTCTAATCATTTCCTTTAACAACGTCCATTCTTGTTCTTTTGTTTTTTGGATTCCCAAAAGGGAATTAAAGGCTCACATACTTATTTTCCCAATAAATGTATAGGAAGTGGGTCTAAAGTTATGAACTCGGTGAACCGCTAACAGACTTTAATTAAATGTTCTCCAGGTTGTGCATTTGATGACTTGTTGTACATGTTCTCTATCTACTTTTTTATTACTATTATTTTGCAAACACCACTACTTACCATGGATCTAAACGGACTGCACAACTGCAAGGAAGCATTAGTAATGGTACTAAAGTGCTATATTATATTGATTATTATAATAATAGTCAATAACACCATCATCGTAATTTAGCCAGGCATAAAACAATACAATGTATCAATTAAAGTGACTGCCCATATAATATATATCTCCTATTTAAAAATGCCCTCTTTATTAATTAAATAATAGTTACAAAAACACAAATAACACCCAGTTCTTCTAAAGTACTTCGTTTAATGAATATATTCATTCAATACATATGCTAATTAACTAATGAACTCATATATACTGTACATTCAATACACTGTTAAAAAATGAAAAATAAAATATAAAATGAGTCCCATTTGTGGGAGCGAAACTCAAGGAAAATGATCACATAATATCTTATAGGGATAAGATATCAAGCCCCATTACACAAATTTCATAAAGCTCAGTGTCACGGCAGCACTCCGTGTCATCGGGCGTTCGGCGCACCAAGGTAGGCATGGGTGCCGCATTATTCACTTATTCAGTGGGCGGTGCCTGCTAGCTCTTCTTTGCCTTCTAGTAGCTGGGACAGCTGCCATAGTTCGGTGCCCCGGAGGCAGCAATAAGCAGCAGAATGCTAGGCCTCTTGCTGGTTCACTTATAGCATATAGGGTGGATTGTTGCAATGTCTCATCTTTGGGTATTTAAGCATCTTCCTCTAAGCAAGGGTGCCTGAGCTTTAGGTATTTCAGTCTTTCTAGTTCTAGTAAAGGTGTGCTTATCTCTGTCTGACTGCTCAAGTACCGAACCTTGCCTGTTTGCTGTCTCTGATCCTCTGCTGCCTGCCCTGACTACTGCATGTTTATGGTATTGACCCTCAGCTGCCTGCCTAGACCTCAAACTTGTTTTACAGATAGGCACATACTCTGCCTGACCTCAGACTGTTTCTTGACTGCAAGTACTGCTTGATCCCTCGATATCACCAATGTCTCTTAACTCCAAGGGTCAGCTGCCAACTAGTTTTGGACTTTTCCAGGAGGTAGTGGCCTGGTGGGTCTCATGCAAAGGCCAGATGCCTGTATAGGTGTTAAAGGGTGACAAAACACATGGCTTTATGTGGGCCAACATCCTTTTACAGTTTCCCCCATGCATTTTGATCAACACTCGGTCAATCTTACACACTTTTAACTTTCATCACAGTTCTGATAGATCCTAAATGGGGGATCATTTTAAGTTTTGAAAGATCTTCCTCAACTATTGCTGACTGCTTAGATACCAAGATCATGCTTTTGTGTGAGTCTTTGTAGTTCATGTGACATCAGCCCGATTTACTGTAAATTAATTCACAGGGCAGGTTGTAAAATAGATTACCCCTGTTGTCACACAGTTAATGGAAAAGCTTATTATATACCTCTTTTCGTATGTAGAGTTCCAAGATTTTGTTGCTTCCTCAATATTTGGATAATCTACACAGTTGCCACGGGGCTAAGATTCCCAGTTTTGTCCTTTACTGCCAAAACCTTACCAGCCACTTTCCCTTCGTGATAACTCCAGACAAGAGTATCTATTAAAATTTGGTCATCTTTGGAATGTAATTGATGGCTTATCTGGTAAGTACTGTTGTAAAGAAGTGTCCACGTGTTAACGGCTCCAATACCTACAAGCACCTCCAGATTTCTGGCCACTGGGAATTAAAGGGAGAAAAAAAAAAATCATTAATTTTAATAATTCTTGATCTTCTTCCTTGGCTTTTTTTTTCTTTTTTAGCAAATCCTCCTTGCTCTGAGGAATTGACCAGTAGGGATGTTGTTGATAAGATGTATGGATGTGATGATCTTGCAGGGTATAGGGAATTGTCAGAATGAATGGTGCCATCCTAATGATTTTGGAAATGTACAAACAAAAACAACATTCTGGATTGCCCCACTTTATATGTACCAGTAGTTCTTGGCCATCTTTGCACACACTGCAACTGGGATTTTGGCCCACTCCTCCACACAGATCTCTTCTAGATCTGTCAGGTTTTGGGTCTGTCGCTGAGCAACACAGAGTTTCAGCTCCCTCCAAAGATGTTCTATTGGATTTAGGTCTGGAGACCTAAGGTCTGGAGACTCCAGATCCTTGATATGCTTCTTACGGAGCCACTCCTTGGTTATCCTGGCTGTGTGCTTTGGGTCGTTCTCATGTTGGAAGACCCAGCCACGACCCATCTTCAATGCTCTGACTGAGGGAAGGAGGTCGTTGCTCAAAATCTCACAATAAATTGCCCCATTCATCCTCTCCTTAATACAGTGCAGTAGTCCTGTCCCCTTCACAGAAAAGCACCCCCAAAGCATGATGTTACTGTAACAGATCTTCTAGCACCCCAACCGGGTACCTCCGTTGATGGATGCTCCCAGTGCTTCCCGAGGACTCCAAGCACTCCGCTCTACACCAAAACCACCACAGGAGCCAGGAACAGGAACAGCTCTTACAAGAGCTAGAAGTAATAGCCAGGGGAGTATACACGTATAGCAATCCCCACACACATGAGACGAGGCTCTATGTTGAATGTAAAACAGCAACTCTTTAATGGGTTATTTTTCAGCCTTTTATGCAGGTCTCCTAGCAAGGGACACTCCCCCTGGGGCCCTTGTAGAAGACTGTGACAGTTTATATTTTAGCCAATCACATGCATTTACAGTATTGAAACCTTCCCAGCAATTGTACACAAAACCCCCTTCCCTCTGTATGTAACGCAATCAACAAAATACAATGAGCATTGTCTTTGACGCAAATAACTAACACACTGGCATTGTCTGAGATGCAATTAACTAACACACTGGCATTGTCTGAGACGCAATCAACAAAATACAATTACCAAGCATAATGGGCTAATTTAATCACTCACAGACAGAACACACACATTTTTCCCAACACACAGAAAACACCTCAAAACCCCACACATCCCCATAGTGTATACATCCATGGATAGCTCTGATCTGGGCAAACAACATATCCAAAAATCACCCAGATCCGAGCAGGGATTCCAGAATTCCATGGAAGTCACATTTGGCCGGCCGCAAGCATGGCTTTCCTGCCTAAAACAGTTCCACAGATTTAAGCTGTGCGGCCGGTCTGTCTTCTTCTTCAAGGTTAGTATGGGCCATAATCCTGGGGCAAGAGGCTGGCAACCAGGCCCCTCCAAAACCCAGTGTCGAGGTTGGTTTCGCCACAGTTACCACCCCCATGCTTCACAGTAGGGATGGTGTTCTTAGGATGCAACTCATCCTTCTATTCCCTCCAAACACGACGAGTGAAGTTTACACCAAAAAATTATATTTTGGTCTCATATGACCACATGACTTTCTCCCATTTCTCCTCTGGATCATTGGCAAACTTCAGACGGGCCTGGACATGTTATGACTTGAGCAGGGAAACTTTCCATGCAATGCATGATTTGAAACCATGACCGTAGTGTTCTACCGACAGTGACCTTTGAAACTGTGGTCCCAGCTCTCTTCATGTCATTGACCAGCTCCTCCCTTGTAGTTCTGGGCTGATTCCTCACCTTTCTTATCATCAGTGATACCCCACAAGGTGAGATCTTGCATGGAGCCCCAGTCCATGGGAGACTGACAGTCGTCTTTAGCCTCTTCCAATTTCTAACAATTGCTCCAACAGTTGATCTATTTTCACCAAGCTACTTGGCAATTGCCCCATAGCCCTTTCCAGCCTTGTGGAGGTCCACAATTTTGTCTCTGGTGTCTTTTGACAGCTCTTTAACCCCTTAGCCTTATTTCACCTTAAGGACCAGGCCATTTTTTGCAAATCTGACCAGTGTCACTTTAAGTGCTGATAACTTTTACTTACCCAGGCCGTTCTGAGATTGTTTTTTCGTCACATATTGTACTCCATGACACTGCTAAAATTGGGTCAAAAAAGTTAATTTTTTTGCATAAAAAAATGCCAAATTTACCAAAAATTTTGAAAAATTAGCAAATTTCAAAGTTTCAGTTTCTCTACTTCAGTAATACATAGTAATACCCGCAAAAATTGTGATGACTTTACATTCCCCATATGTCTACTTCATGTTTGGATCATTTTGGGAATATTTAATTTTTTGGGAATGTTACAAGTCTTAGAAGTTTAGAAGCAAATCTTGAAAATTTTCTGAAATTTTCAAAAAAACTATTTTTAGGGACCAGTTCAGGTCTGAAGTCACTTTGCAAGGCTTACATAATAGAAACCACCCAAAATGACCCCATTCTAGAAACTACACCCCTCAAGGTATTCAAAACTGATTTTACAAACTTTATTAACTCTTTAGGTGTTGCACAAGAGTTATTGGCAAATGAGGATGAAATTTGAGAATTTCTTTTTTTTTGCCAAATTTTCCATTTTAACCCATTTTTTCCACTAACAAAGCAAGGGTTAACAGCCAAACAAGACTGTATATTAATTGCCCTGACTCTGCCGTTTACAGAAACACCCCATATGTGGCCGTAAACTACTGTACGGCCACACAGTAGGGCGTAGAGGGAAAGGTGCGCCATATGGTTTTTGGAAGGCAGATTTTGCTGGACTGAATTATTTACACCATGTCCCATTTGAAGCCCCCCTGATGCACCCCATGAGTAGAAACTCCCTACTTTGCGAGGCTTACATAATAGAAACCACCCAAAAATGACCCCATCTAAGAAACTACACCCCTCAAGGTATTCAAAACTGATTTTACATACGTCGTTAACCCTTTAGGTGTTGCACAAGAGTTATTGGCAAATGGGGATGAAATTTGAGAATTTCATTTTTTTGCCAAATTTTCCCTTTTAACCCATTTTTTCCAGTAACAAAGCAAGGGTTAACAGCCAAACAAGACCGTATCTTTATTTCCCTGACTCGGCCATTTACAGAAACACCCCATAGGTGGTCGTACACTACTGTACGGCCACACGGGGGGCGTAGAGGGAACGGAGCGGCGTGTGGTTTTTGGAGGGCTGATTTTTATGGACTGGTTTATTTACACCGTGTCCTGTTTCAACCCCCCTGATGCACCCCTGGAGTAGAAACTCCCTAAAAGTGATACCCATCTAAGAAACTACACCCCTCAAGGTATTCAAACAGATTTTACAAACTTCGTTAACCCTTTAGGTGTTGCACAAGAGTTATTGGCAAATGGGGTTGAAATTTGAGAATTTAATTTTTTTGCAAAATTTTCCATTTTAACCCATTTTTTCAACTAACAAAGCAACAGTTAACAGCCAAACAAGACTGTATCTTTATTGCCCTGACTCTGCCGTTTACAGAAGCACCCCGTATGTGGTCGTACACTACTGTACGGCCACACGGCAGGGCGTAGAGGGAACGGAGCGCCGTGTGGTTTTTGGAGGGCTGATTTTTATGGACCGGTTTATTTACACCGTGTCCTGTTTCAACCCCCCTGATGCGCCCCTGGAGTAGAAACTCCCTAAAAGTGACCCCATTTTGGAAACTACGGGATAAAGTGGCGTTTTTTTGGGGACTATTTTTAAGGTACATATGATTTTTGGTTGCTCTATATTACATTTTTGTGAGGGAAGGTTACCAAAAATTTAAAATTCAGAAATTTAATCTCCATTTGCCATTAACTGTTGAGGTATACCTAAAGGGTTAATAAAGTTTGTATAATCAGTTTTGAATACCTTGAGGGTGTAGTTTCTTAGATGGGGTCACTCTTAGGGAGTTTTTACTCTAGGGGGCATCAGGGGGCCTTCAAAAGGGATATGGTGTCAATAAAAAAGGCCATCAAAATCGGCCTTCCAGAAACCATGTCGGTCCTTTCCTTTTGCGGCCTCCCTTTTACTGATACAGCAGTTTACGACCACAAATGTGACGTTTCTGTAAACTGCAGTATCAGGGTAATAAATATTAACTTTTGTTTGGTTGTTAACCTTTGCTTTGTTACCGGAAAAAATGGATTGAAATGGAAAAGTGCCAAAAATAGCGGTTTTGGCACCGCTTTTATATTTTTGGGACCGTGTTAATCTGGGGGCAGGGTCATGGGGTATTTTTATAGAGGAGATTCTTACGGACGCGGCGATACCTAATAAGTCTACTTTTTTTTACAATTATTTAGGTTTTAGACTATATTATCCTTTTTGATACAAAAACTTTTTTTTTGTATCTCTAAAGTCTAAGAGTCATTTTCTTTTTTAGCCGATTATCTTATGTGGGGGCTTATTTTTTGCGGGATGAGAGGACGGTTTTATTGGCGCTATTTTGGGGGCTATATGACTTTTTGATCGCTTGCTATTAAACTTTTTGTTATGTAAGGTGACAAAAAAAATTGCACCTTTTTTGGGGGGGGGGGGGCCGTGTTAATCTTGGGGGTTGGGTCATGGGGTATTTTTATAGAGGAGATTCTTAGCGACGCTGAGATACCTAATTTGTATACTTTTAATAAATTATTTAGTTTTTACAATTTTTTGGGGTGTCTCAAGTCTGAGAACCAATTTTTTTATCCATGGAAGTGTAGTACTCCCTGAAGCAACCAATGCAGAGGCCTGGATGATCGGGGCACATACATTGAGTAGTGGTGTCCTTCCGTATTCCCCTCCTGTGATACACTCTGCACCTTTTTTGGGTTTGTCCCTTCTTTCCTGTATGGGGGACCACACCTGGAAAGTGTTGGCCAGGGAAGATCCGGGCGCCTACAGTTCTTGAGGTACTCCAGCCTGCTCTTTCCCGCTCCGAAAAGATCAGGGCCTTGAGGACTGCCTCATAGAACTTAAGGAATGTCCCTGTGTTTCCAGCGCTCCGGGACAGCACAAAAGAGTTGTACATGGCAACCTGTACCAAGTAGACCGCAACTTTTTTGTACCATGCCCGGGTTTTGCGCGTGGCTTGAGGACTTGATCAGAGAGATCAACTCCTCCCATATACCGATACAATCGGGCTTGAGGACCGTTGCCGCGGTACCTCGCACAGGGACAGGGGTGATGCCATTACCATGAATTGTGCACAGTACAAGGACATCCCTCTTATCCTTATACCTGACCAGCAACAGGTTTCCAGTGGTAAGGGCACGGGTCTCACCCCTGGGGATAGGTACCTGGAGGGGGAGTGCAGGGAGGCCGCGTTGATTTTTCCGCACGGTCCCACAAGTGGACGTGGATCTGGCGGCAAGGGACTGGAACAAGGGGATACTAGTATAAAAGTTATCCATGTAAAGGTGGTAACCCTTATCTAGCAGTGGGTACATAAGGTCCCACACAAGTTTCCCGGTAACACCCAGAGTGGGAGGACATTCTGGGGGTTGAATACGGGAATCTCGCCCCTCGTATACACAAAACTTGTAAGTGTACCCTGAGGTACTTTCACAAATTTTGTATAGCTTAACGCCATACCTCGCCCACTTGGAGGGCACATACTGGCGGAAAATGAGTCTCCCCTTGAACGCAATGAGAGACTCATCAACCGCGACCTCCCTTCCAGGTACATATGCCTCCATGAATTTGGCCCCGAAGTGATCGATGACCGGCCGTATCTTATACAGACAGTCATGGGCAGGATCACCTCGGCGGGGACATGCTGCATTATCTGAATAATGCAGACATTTCCAGATGGCCTCAAACCGGGAGCGTGTCATGGCCGTACTGTAAAGTGGGGTCTGGTGGAGGACATCCCCACTCCAGTACAGCCTGACACTGGGTTTCTTGACCAGGCCCATATGCAGCACGAGGCCCCAAAATGTCCTCATCTCGGCTGCACTGACCGGCGTCAAGCCACCGCGCCTGGCCAAAAAGGAGCCCGGGTTTTGAGCAACGAACTGTTGGGCATACAGGTTCGTCTGCTCCACCATCAGATTTACCAGTGGGTCACTGAAAAAAAGTGTAGCCCACTGTGGAAATCTGGATTCCTGATTGGCCTACAAAATCAGGAATCACGGGCTCGTATCGCTCTGGGGTACACCAGACAAGTTCACCGGCAGGGTGCTCCGGTGGATTTAACTGGTGGGCCGGAAAACTAGTACGAGCCCCAGAGCTGCTCGTACTAGGGTGGGCCACAGGGTCCCTAACATGGCGGTCCCCTGTCTCTGCCGCCTTGGGGGCTCATCATCATTGCTAGATGATGAGGAGGACGCGGATGACAACAGGAAAGTGGGGTCATCCTCGTCCTCACTGGGACTCTCGGAGTTGGAGGCAAGCTGGGCGTATGCCTCCTCGGCCGAGAATGTCCGGCGGGCCATAGGGGAGTGTGTGTCTGCGTATGTATGTGCGTGTGTGGAAATCTTTATTTGGTGTGCGTGTGTGTGGGGGCACGGGTGTTCATGAAGTCACCCTAGAACTAACAGAAAAAAAAAATAACTAACTAAAAAAAGGGCAAAAAATGAGGAAAAAAAATTAAAAACCGCTGATCAACCGTCCGAAGTTGATCAGCGGTGGGGTGTGCGATGCGCTAACAGTAGCCGGACGCTAAGAGTGCCGGCCACAGTCAGCGTACACAAAAAATAAAAAGTTAAAAATAAAATAAAGTCCTGCACCCCAAAAAAATGTGTGTGGGGGGGCAGGGGGGGCAAGCGGCAGCACCCCTGGGGGGTCTAAGGTCACACAGCTGTGCTGTAGACCCCAGACCCCCTAACTTAGGGTGATGCAATCAAAGTTTTTCAAACTAACTTTGAAACCTTTACTTTCCCTGCCTAGCCCAACCTTTCCCTATTCTTTCCCTGCGGTTTAGATGGGGGGTGCTGGGGCACAGAGCAGGTCCTGGGGGGCACAGATGCTGGCACAGATCCACGAGGTGCAGCAGCGCTCCTCTCTCCTCCGGCTCTGGGACACCAAAGGAGGAGGAGAGGAGGGCTGGCAACATTTGAATCTGCCGCCGGCCCGTCCACCAACCAATCAGAGGCGATTCTGAGAGGTAATTTCACCATCACCTCTCAGGATCGCAGGATGGTGATTAGTGGGGTAAAATCACACCACCATCACCATCCTGTTCTGGGTTATCGGGTCTTCAGAGACCCAAATAACCCGGAAGCGCAGAAAACTGCAGGTCTGAATTGACCTGCGGTTTTCTGCAATCGCCGACATGGGGGGGGGGTCACAGGACCCCCCGGCGCATTTAGCCTAGGTGCCTGCTCAATGATTTGAGCAGGCACCGGGTTCCGATCACCGCCACCGTACCGGTACGTCATGTGTCCTTAAGTACCAGGACAACATGACGTACCAGTACATCGTGTATCCTGAAGAGGTTAAACTTGCCCATGGTAGTATTTGGCTTCTAACTGACTGTGGGGTGGACAGGTGTCTTTAACCACTTCAACCCCCCTAGCTGAAACCCCCTTAATGACCAGGCCACTTTTTACACTTCTGCACTACACTACTTTCACCGTTTATTGCTCGGTCATGCAACTTACCACCCAAATGAATTTTACCTCCTTTTCTTCTCACTAATAGAGCTTTCATTTGGTGGTATTTCATTGCTGCTGACATTTTAACATTTTTTGTTATTAATCGAAATTTAACGATTTTTTTGCAAAAAAATGACATTTTTTACTCTCAGTTGTAAAATTTTGCAAAAAAAACTACATCCATATATATTTATTGTTCTACATGTCTTTGATAAAAAAAAATGTATGGGCAAAAAAAAAAAAAATGGTTTGGGTAAAAGTTATAGCGTTTACAAACTATGGTACAAAAATGTGAATTTCCGCTTTTTGAAGCAGCTCTGACTTTCTGAGCACCTGTCATGTTTCCTGAGGTTCTACAATGCTCAGACAGTACAAACACCCCACAAATGACCCCATATTAGAAAGTAGACACCCTAAGGTATTCGCTGATGGGCATAGTGAGTTCATAGAACTTTTTATTTTTTGTCACAAGTTAGCGGAAAATGATTATTTATTATTATTATTATTTTTTTCTTACAAAGTCTCATATTCCACTAACTTGTGACAATTAATAAAAACTTCCATGAACTCACTATGCCCATCACAAAATACCTTGGGGTGTCTTCTTTCCAAAATGGGGTCACTTGTGGGGTAGTTATACTGCCCTGGCATTTTAGGGGCCCAGATGCGTGAGAAGTAGTTTGAAATCAAAATGTGTAAAAAATGACCGGTGAAATCCGAAAGGTGCTCTTTGGAATGTGTGCCCCTTTGCCCACCTAGGCTGCAAAAAAGTGTCACACATCTGGTATCGCCGTACTCAGGAGAAGTTGGGGAATGTGTTTTGGGGTGTCATTTTACATATACCCATGCTGGGTGAGAGAAATATCTTGGCAAAAGACAACATTTCCCATTTTTTTATACAAAGTTGGCATTTGACCAAGATATTTATCTCACCCAGCATGGGTATATGTAAAATGACACCCCAAAACACATTCCCCAAATTCTCCTGAGTACGGCGATTCCACATGTATGACACTTTTTTGCAGCCAAGGTGGGCAAAGGGGCACACATTCCAAAGAGCACCTTTCGGATTTCACAGGCCATTTTTTTTACACATTTTGATTGCAAACTACTTCTCACGCATATGGGCCCCTAAAATGCCAGGGCAGTATAACTACCCCACAAGTGACCCCATTTTGGAAAGAAGACACCCCAAGGTATTCCGTGAGGGGCATGGCCAGTTCCTAGAATTTTTTATTTTTTGTCACAAGTTAGTGGAATATGAGACTTTGTAAGAAAAAAAAAATTAAAAAAAATCATCATTTTCCGCTAACTTGTGACAAAAAATAAAAAATTATAGGAACTCGACATGCCCCTCACGGAATACCTTGGGGTGTCTTCTTTCCAAAATGGGGTCACTTGTGGGGTAGCTATACTGCCCTGGCATTCTAGGGGCCCTAATGTGTGGTAAGTAGTTTGAAATCAAAATGTGTAAAAAATGACCTGTGAAATCCTAAAGGTGCTCTTTGGAATGTGTGCCCCTTTGCCCACCTAGGCGGCAAAAAAGTGTCACACATGTGGTATCTCCATACTCAGGAGAAGTTGGGGAATGTGTTTTGGGGTGTCATTTTACATATACCTATGCTGGGTGAGAGAAATATCTTGGCAAAAGACAACTTTTCCCATTTTTTTATACAAAGTTGGCACTTGACCAAGATATTTCTCTCACTCAGCATGGGTATATGTAAAATGACACCCCAAAACACATTCCCCAACTTCTCCTGAGTACGGCGATACCACATGTGTGACACTTTTTTGCAGCCTAGATGCGCAAAGCGGCCCAAATTCCTTTTAGGAGGGCATTTTTAGACATTTGGATCCCAGACTTCTTCTCACGCTTTAGGGCCCCTAAAAAGCCAGGGCAGTATAAATACCCCACATGTGACCCCATTTTGGAAAGAAGACACCCCAAGGTATTCAATGAGGGGCATGGCGAGTTCATAAAAAAAAATTTTTGGGCACAAGTTAGCGGAAATTGATTTTTTATTTTTTTTTCTCACAAAGTCTCCCTTTCCGCTAACTTGGGACAAAAATTTTAATCTTTCATGGACTCAATATGCCCCTCACGGAATACCTTGGGGTGTCTTCTTTCCGAAATGGGGTCACATGTGGGGTATTTATACTGCCCTGGCATTTTAGGGGCCCTAAAGCGTGAGAAGAAGTCTGGAATATAAATGTTTAAAAATTTTTACGCATTTGGATTCCGTGAGGGGTATGGTGAGTTCATGTAAGATTTTATTTTTTGACACAAGTTAGTGGAATATGAGACTTTGTAAGAAAAAAAAAAAAACTATTTCCGCTAACTTGGGCCAAAAAAATGTCTGAATGGAGCCTTACAGGGGGGTGATCAATGACAAGGGGGTGTCATTGATAACCCCCCTGTAAGGCTCCATTTAGACGTCCGTATGTGTTTTGTGGATCCGATCCATGTATCCGTGGATCCGTAAAAATCATACGGACGTCTGAATGGAGCCTTACAGGGGGGTGATCAATGACAGGGGGGTGATCAGGGAGTCTATATGGGTGATCACCCCCCTGTCATTGATCACCCCCCTGTAAGGCTCCATTTAGACGTCCGTATGTGTTTTGCGGATCCGATCCATGTATCCGTGGATCCGTAAAAATCATACGGACGTCTGAATGGAGCCTTACAGGGGGGTGATCAATGACAGGGGGGTGATCAATGACAGGGGGTGATCAGGGAGTCTATATGGGTGATCACCCCCCTGTCATGGATCACCCCCCTGTAAGGCTCCATTCAGACGTCCGTATGTGTTTTGCGGATCCGATCCATGTATCCGTGGATCCGTAAAAATCATACGGACGTCTGAATGGAGCCTTACAAGGGGGTGATCAATGACAGGGGGGTGATCAATGACAGGGGGTGATCAGGGAGTGTATATGAGGTGATCACCCCCCTGTCATTGATCACCCCCCTGTAAGGCTCCATTCAGACATCCGTATGTGTTTTGCGGATCCGATCCATGTATCCGTGGATCCGTAAAAATCATACGGACGTCTGAATGGAGCCTTACAGGGGGGTGATCAATGACAGGGGGGTGATCAGGGAGTCTATATGGGTGATCACCCCCCTGTAAGGCTCCATTCAGACGTCCGTATGTGTTTTGCGGAATCGATCCATGTATCCGTGGATCCGTAAAAATCATACGGACGTCTGAATGGAGCCTGACAGGGGGGTGATCAATGACAGGGGGGTGATCAGGGAGTCTATATGGGGTGATCATGGGTGATCAGGGGTTCATAAGGGGTTAATAAGTGACAGTGGGGGGGGGTGTAGTGTAGTGTAGTGGTGTTTTGTGGTACTTTACTGAGCTACCTGTGTCCTCTTGTGGTCGATCCAAGCAAAAGGGACCACCAGAGGACCAGGTAGCAGGTATATTAGATGCTGTTATCAAAACAGCGTCTAATATACCTGTTAGGGGTTAAAAAAATCGCATCTCCAGTCTGCCAGCGAACGATCGCCGCTGTCAGGCTGGAGATCCTGTCTCTTACCTTCCGATCCTGTGAACGCGCGCACCTGCGTGCGCGCGTTCATAGGAAATCTCGCCTCTCGCTAGATGAAGCACGGATGCGTCCAGGAGGAATAAATCAACCGCCTCCCGGACGCATCCGTGCGTTACATGGTCGGGAGGCGGTTAAAGAGCCCTGACAGGTGCTACTAAGTTAGATTAATGAGTGGAGTAGAGGTGGACTTTTTAAAGGCACAGTAACAGGTCTTTGAGAGACAGAATTCTTGCTGTTTCTCAGGTGTTCAAATACTTATGTTCAGCAGTGTAAGGCCTCATGCACACGACAGTTTTTTTTCACGGTCCGCAAAAACGGGGTCCGTGGGTCCGTGATCCGTGACCGTTTTTTCGTCCGTGGGTCTTCCTTGATTTTTGGAGGATCCACGGACATGAAAAAAAAGTCGTTTTGGTGTCCGCCTGGCCGTGCGGAGCCAAACGGATCCGTCCTGAATTACAATGCAAGTCAATGGGGATGGATCCGTTTGACGTTGACACAATATGGTGCAATTGCAAACGGATCCGTCCCCATTGACTTTCAATGTAAAGTCAGGAGTCCCTTTACTTTCACACTTGTGTTCATAATGCAGACGGTGGCTCCGTTCAGAGCGGATCCGTCTGCATTATATTGTTAAAACATTTCTAAGTGTGAAAATAGCCTCAGACGGATCCGTCCAGACTTTACATTGAAAGTCAATGGGGGACGGATCCGTTTGAAAATTGAGCCACAGTGTGTCATCTTCAAACGGATCCGTCCCCATTGACTTACATTATAAGTCTGGACGGATCCGCTTGCCTCCGCACGGCCATGCGGACACCCGAACATAACTTGAAGCGTCCCCATCACCATGGGAACGCCTCTACGTTAGAATATACTGTCGGATATGAGCTACATCGTGAAACTCATTTCCGACAGTATATTCTAACACAGAGGCGTTCCCATGGTGATGGGGACGCTTCAGGTTAGAATATACTGAAAAACTGTGTACATGACTGCCCCCTTCTGCCTGGCAGCACCCGATCTCTTACAGGGGGCCGTGATCAGCACAATTAACTCCTCAGGTGCCGCACCTGAAGGGGTTAATTGTACTATCATATCCCCCTGTAAGAGATCAGGGCTGCCAGGCAGCAGGGGGCAGACCCCCCCCCCTCCCCAGTTTGAATATCGTTGGTGGCACAGTGTGCGCCCACCATCGGGCCCCCCCCCCTTCCTCCCTCTATTGTTATAAATCATTGGTGGCACAGTGTGCGCCCCACATCGCCCCCCCCTCCCTCCCTCTATTGTAATAAATCGTTGGTGGCACAGTGTGCGCCCACCATCGCCCCCCCTCCCTCCCTCTATTGTAATAAATCGTTGGTGGCACAGTGTGCGCCCACCATGGCCCCCCCCTTCCTCCCTCTATAGTTAAAAATCGTTGGTGGCACAGTGTGCGCCCACCATCGGCCCCCCTCTCTCTATAGTAGTAACAACCATTGGTGGCAGTGTGCGGCCTCCCATTTCCCCCCCCCCATCATTGGTGGCAGCGGAGTTCCGATCGGAGTCCCAGTTTAATCGCTGGGGCTCCGATCGGTAACCATGGCAACCAGGAAGCTACTGCATCCCTGGTTGCCATGGTTACTTAGCAATAGTACAATTGTAGAAGATTCATACTTACCTGCTTGCTGCTGCGATGTCTGTGACCGGCCGGGAGCTCCACCTACTGGTAAGTGAAAGGTCTGTGCGGCGCATTGCTAAAGAACTGTCACTTACCAGGTCTGTGCGGCGCATTGCTAAAGAACTGCACCGGTATTGGTGAAATCACCAATACCGGTGCAATAACCCTTGATGTGCCACGGTCAGCACTGACACCTGGACATGCGATGTCCTCCCGGGTATCAGAGCTACCATCGGGTCCACTTTCTGCTGTGATGGGGGCCCGATGGCATGGAAGGTAACGTGATGCCTTCCTTAGGCATCGGGGCTGCCTTCTGGGGAGGACCTGTGAGATCCAGCCCCCTGTACACACACTGTATTACACTTACAGCCAACGCATTCTAATACAGAAGTATTGGAATGCATTGTAAAGGGGATCAGACCCCCAAAATTTGAAGTCCCAGAGTGGGAAAAAAAATAGTTAAAAAAAGTAAAAAAAAAGTAAAGTTTCAAGTAAAAAAAATATTAAAAATCCTTTTGCCAAAATAAAGGGAATTTTTTTTAAAAAATAGGGGAAAAAAGTACACATATTAGGTATCGCCGCATCCGTATCGACCGGCTCTATAAAACTAACACATGAACTAACCCCTCAGGTGAACACCGTCCAAAAAATAAACTGTGCTAAATAAACAATTTTTTGTTCACCTTACATCACTAAAAGTGCAAACACCAAGCGATCAAAAAGGTATATACCCCCCAAAATAGTACCAATCTAACAGTCAACTCATCCAGCAAAAAATGAGCACTTACCTAAGACAATCACCCAAAAAATAAAAATAAACTATGGCTCAGAATATGGAGACACTAAAACATAGTTTTTTGGGTTTAAAAAATGCTGTTATTGTGTAAAACTTAAGTAAATAAAAAAAAAGTATACATATTAGGTATTGCCGCGTCCGTAACAACCTGCTCTATAAAAATACCACAGACATGACCTAACCCCGGAGGTGACCACTGTAAAAAATTATAAAATAAAACATTTTTTTTGTCACCTTACATCACAAAAAGTGTAATAGCAAGCGATCAAAAAGTCATATGCACCCCAAAATAATGCCAATCAAACCGTCATCTCATCCCGCAAAAATCTTACTCTACCTAAGACAATTGCCCAAAAACTGAAAAAACTATGGCTCTCAGAATATGGAGACACTAAAACATGATTTATGTTTTGTTTCAAAAATGAAATCATTGTGTAACACTTACATAAAAAAAGACATATTAGGTATCGCCACGTCCGTAATAACCTGCTCTATAAAAATATCACATAACCTAACCTTTTCAGGGGAATACTGTAAAAAATAAAATTAAAAACTGTGTGAAAAAAGCCATATGCACACTATAATAGTGCCAATCAAACTGTCATCTCATTCCCGGCAAAAAATGAGCCCCTACACAAACAGTCGCCCAATAAATAAATAAAACTATGGCTTTCAGAATGTGAAGACACTAAAAAAGCATTTTTTTTTTAAAAATGCTTTGTTATGTAAAATTGAAACAAACAACTCAAAAATGTGCATCAGGGGGGCTTCAAATGGGACATTGGGGTCAAAAAAGCAGTCCAGCAAAATCTGCTTTCCAAAAACCGTATTAGCGTTCCTTTTTTTCTGCGCAATGCAGTGTGCCCGTACAGCAGTTTACAACCACATATGGGGTGTTTCTGTAAACTACAGAATCAGGGCCATAAATATTGAGTTTTGTTTGGCTGTTAACCCTTGCTTTGTAACTGGAAAAAATGGATTCAAATGGAAAATGTGCCAAAAAAGTTAAATTTTATCTCTATTTTCCATTAATTCTTGTGGAACACCTAAAGGGTTAACAAAGTTTGTAAAATCTGTTTTGTATACCTTGAGGGGTGTAGTTTCTAAAATGGGGTCACTCTTTTGGAGTTTCTACTCTAGGGGTGCATCAGGGGGTCTTCAAATGTCACATAGCAGCTTAAAATTATCCCAGTGAAATCTGCTTTTTCAAAAAAACATATGCCGTTCCTTTCCTTCTGCACAATACCGTCTGCCCGTACAGCAGTTTACCATCACATATGGGGTGTTTCTGTAAACTACAGAATCAGGGCCTTTGGTTGGCTGTTAACCCTTGCTTTGTAACTGGAAAAAATTGATTCAAATGGAAAATGTGCCAAAAAAGTGAAATTTTATCTCTATTTTCCATTAATTCTTGTGGAACACCTAAAGGGTTAACAAAGTTTGTAAAAGCAGTTTTGAATACATTGAGGGGTGTAGTTTGTAAAATGGGGTCACTTTTGGGTGGTTTCTATTATGTAAACCTCGCAAAGTCACTTCAGACCTGAACTGGTCCTGAAAAAGTGGGTTTTAGAAATTTTCTGAAGAATTTCAAGATTTGCTTCTAAACTTCTAAGCCGTCTAATGTCCCCAAAAAAGAAAATGGCATTCGCTAAATGATCCAAACATTAAGTAGACATATGGGGAATGTAAAGTATTAACCATTTTTTGAGTTATTACTATTATAAAAGTAGAGAAATTGAAATTTGCTAATGTTTTAATTTTATTTGTAAATTTTGCATTTTTTTATAAATAAAAATACATTTTTTTGACTCTATTTTACCACTGTCATGAAGTACAATATGTGACGAGAAAACAATCTCAGAATAGCCTGGATAAGGCCTCATGCACATGACAGTATTTTTTCTTGGTCCGCAAAACGGGCCTCCGTTGTTCCGTGATCCGTGTCCGTTTTTTCTTCTGTTGTGCTTCCGTGTGTCTCCGTGTCCGTTTTTTTGCGGACCGTCAGAAATCATGGTATGGTGAAAAAAATGAATTTTTACTAACTCCACCCTAGAAACTGGTTTAAATCAAGGGCACCTGAGTTTGGTTTTGTGGCCATTTTCTGTAGTCTTTCCAGAGTACAGGGGTTATTTTGTCTGCTTCTCTTTGCTGTATCACCATGTCGGATTCAGAGGAAGAGGTCTTACTGCATTGGCTGGTTTCTTGGCTTTGGGGACAGCGCACTGCTTTGTTGGACGAGGAACCGTGTAGAAGGCAACGATTTTGGGTCCATCCGATTGTTTCACAACGTTACCGGAAAGGACACTTCCATACCCTCTACAAAGATCTGCGGCTGCATCCAGAGAAGTTCTATTCCTTCTGTCGGATGTCAGTGGGTACCTTTGATCGCTTGCTGTCGTCTCTACGTACTGTCCTTACCTTTATGGACACCAATATGAGGCGCAGCATTTCTCCAGAGGAAAGGCTCATTGTCACGTTGAGGTAAGCAATCTTGAACATTTAAAGTTTCAGCAGTAATGTGCCGTGCTTGTGTCAGGAGTAACATGTGCAAGAAAATGGCTGCTGTTAGACTTGTGCTACTGTTTGCTTAAGTAACCTTTATTTGTCTGTTTTTTACATTTTATTTGTTGGTTTAAAACCAGTTAATCCCTGTCATATTACATTCAAAATTAAAATGTTGTTTTTCCATTTGTGCAAGTTTTCAACTCGTGTTCAGGTAACGTTTAAGAGACACGCCAATAATCCAATGCACTGGACAGTAGTTAGTGTATAAAGTTGAATTATTTAGTCAGTCAGCCAGGTTACAGCAGGCAGTAACCTGCCTGTATGAGTGAATAACTCTCTTTTTTTTTTAAAACTACTGGCGAGTGCTGTGTATTATTATATTGCCTTGAAGAGTTGGGGCCCTCAGTCAGGAGCCCTTTCTGCATGCATCCCCCAGTTTGAAGCCTAGATACCGGGCTGTATGTTAATTTGTGTGATTTTGTTCAATAAAACACCTGTGTTTTTCAGGTAACATACTAATCGTGCACAATGTTCGCATACTTCAGAAGTGGCTCTTAAATTTCTCCATTTCTAAGGGGCTCAACACAGTTGTTGGCACTTATTTGTGTTAATACTGGCCTCACCCCAATAGCTGTTAGTGTTTGGCTCTTAGACCGTTTTTTGTTTTGTTTTGTGGGGTTTGGTTTAGTCAACAAAGGCCATAAGGTAGTGTGGGGGAGCCGTTTACTTATACTGTGATCCCCAAATTTAACCCACAACTAACACAAAATACTATATTCCTAATTAGTTTTTCTTCCATGCATTTTTACACCTAACTATAATAGATTGTCTACATTCAGTGCTGTCTGTCCTGTTCTTAGTGTGGCCTGTGCTAAAGAATGGTATGAAAAGTGTAAGTTATTATATTGGTATTTTCCTTTGATATTTTTGACGGAGCGTGTGGACACAGACAGGCCCTAGAGTGCTGCCTCTGCCATCCGTGCCATAGGTTTGACACCACTGACCTAGGTTGTTTAAAATAAATTGTTGTCTATAACATTATACGTGATTCCTGCATCTGATGTTCACTTTGTTTTTGTGCTGATTTTTAACTTTGTTTTCTATTTGCCAACAGATTCCTTGCCACTGGTAACTCATTTGCATCCCTGCATTTTGAGTTTCTGTTAGGAACCTCGACGATTTCTCAGATCGTACGTCATACTTGTCAAGTCATCTGGCTGCAACTCCGAGAGACGGTGATGCCGCAGCCCAAGGCGGACGATTGGTTTCGGATTGCTGAGGGCTTCCAAATTTCAGTGCAGTTTCCAAATACCTCTTTACTAATTTTTTACACAAACTATTCTGTTGCCTGATGAAGTGTGTTTTCATCCTTTTTTTGGTGTTTATCTGTTGTGACTAAAACTGGTTGAAGTGTTCCACTGTGTTGTATGATTGTAAAAACATAAGTCACTGGATTGTTTGAATTTTTTTTTTACTGTAAAACAATAAAGCATCTTTTGTGTTTTGATTGTAAAAATAAATCGTATTCCAAATGCAAAACAATGCTGCACACAAACAAAATAAATAAAAAATTACAAATCAAATAAGTCTCTGGTAAAAGAGCCAGGGGCGTACAATGATGCCGGCCGTACCTGGGCTGGTTGGGGTGTACCAGCTGGAAACATGCCCACATTCAAGGACTGGGCAAGGGGAGGGTTTCGGTCTTGGGACCCCTGGAAAGTAGGTCCCGCAGAAGGAGCTTGTATGTTGAGCCTGCTGAAAGGAGGGAGGCTGCTGATTTGAAGCCACCAAATATTTTTGCAGCAAATGATTTATGTCAAATAAAATGTCTCCCTGGTATGGGAGCGAGTAAATTTTTAATACCAAGGCTAGGGCCGCAACACATTGTTGATGGCTAGGTTGGGAACCAGCCTCAGCATTGGCGCAAGCCCCCTTAGCATGACTTCTTCATGCCCATCAGTCCTCCTCTGAGCTAGGAACTGGATAACTCGGGCATCTATCATTTCCTGAGTTGCTAGCTCAGAGGAAGACTGACGGACATTCCTCCTCCTCCTGGGCTGTTGCGTAGTTTGGGGCCTTTCGGGTTCCCCGCCACCCTGCCATGGGTGGTTCAGTGGTTTCCACAGCAGGAGAATGTTGCGGCTGGATTCGGGTGAAAAAACCGCAGGTGTTTCTTCACCCCCCATATCGGATTCTTCAGTGTCCTCCAGATTGTCCATCGTACTGTAGATAGAAATCCCAAAAATGTTAAAGATTAATGAATTTTTAATTTGCCAATCCAACATCCCACATCCGAAACAATTTTTATAGAATAAATATGGCTAGTATATATAAGGCCATGCAACATATATCACAAAAGGTTGAATAAACCCAAAAATTGTCATATTCAAGAAAAAGACACATCGCATACATTAACCATTTTAGAATTTATGATATGTACAGTGTTTCAGTAGCGTAAGTTTAAAGCACAAAACAAAGGGGTGTTGGTTGGTAGCCAGATTAAAAACTTGCAGGTTTGAAGTTAGCCAACTGAAGATATTCTGGCCTTCTAGCCCATCCCTACTCAAGAAATGTGCCTCCATATTTGGGCAAAATATCACTACAAGCATGTCCTAATAGCTGGAAACACGACATGCTGGGAGTTGCAGTTTTAACGCTGCCTGAGTGTCCCAGTATGGATGTGCCTGACGACATTTAATCTTCATGCTCAAGGGTCATGAGGGACTTATTTTGTTTGAAAAGCAAGAACAATGGTGTAAGAGTACCCCTGGTTTGAGTTCCAAGGGTGTAATGACATTCCCTTATTATTCATTATTTAAATAGAGATTGTCAAATTTTACGGGTCAGATGCTATTCAAGGAACATGCACACAGCAAATTTAGGCATCCCTCTTGGAAATAATATAGGAATGTTGCGCAAGAGCAATGTGTCCTTCTCGATCATGGGTATGCTTGAAAATTATATGCAACTCCCAGCGGACAGACCAGTTGCAGAAAGACAATAGCCGCATATCCTATCAATATGGCCACAGTTGAAGAGCTAAGTAACTACCTTTGAAAAAGTTGGTAGCAATAAATACCAACAATGTGTATGCATCATTTTTACATTCAACTACAAAAAGGGAGATTTCCGTCCAATTTAGAGGATACATTGGTGTCTCAGGCCATCCTGTCTAAAAGCAACACCAAAAAGTCTTAAAAATGCCTGCAACTTCAAAAATGGCATCACACACTTGGAGTAAAGGTATAACACATATATTTTTGCATGGTGTGTAAGGACATAAATTCAGTAAAAATGCATTGATTCCAAAATAAAGAAGACTTACGGCCTCAACTCCATCACCAGACGAAGAAAGCTGAGTTGCTGTGTGTAAATGTAGGGCCTTTTTTTAGAAGACCCTTCTCCACTGCGGCCCTTTTCATTCAGCTCCCTCCGGAACTGGTCCCTGCAGCTATTCCAGCGGACCTTTACATTTTTAACTGTGAAAACAAACATCCAAAGTTGAGTAAAATGTGAATTCCACATTTTTGATCGTAAAAAGATAAAGGATTTTTGAATTTTAAAAATAAAAGAAAATAAAGTGCAGACTGCCACTTGTGGGTGTAAGAGAATGGTAGACAATTTCAGGAAGGCCGAAAATATGGGGAGATTGCCTTTAAAAAAGACTATTTCCTGTAACTGGAAATAGAGAGATGTTTAAAGATCCTGTCCAACATGGCACATGTGTCCAAACTTGCCAAAAAAAGGCACAGTATACATTACAACGGTGGCCAGAAGGTAAGGTGGGAACATACATTAAAACTTGGAGTGGGGTGTAAAATAATACTTGGAAATTAGTAAAAACAGACACAGTGGCGTACTGAGAAATGACTGGCCACAATCACAAATGTTAAAGATGGCCCCCCTACCACAGTAATTTGTTTGCAACACCTTCCTTTCAAGCCGCCTCAAGTCCAGTGGCTAGTAATGAACACTCTCTTTTCTCAGGGCGCAGTTTCTACCTTTTTTAGATTACCTATACTGTTACTGTATATATAAATGTGCAGACACTGTGGAGGGGTCCATGACAAAGTATTTTAATCCTCTACCTCCTCCTCCCGGATAGGCCATTTCAAGCTCATGGACACAATGTAGCTGCTTCACCTGCTTCCCCTTCAGCTAGGCCCCTACATGTACATACCACTCGAGCAGGGATGCTCTACGTGCGTCCATTCCGCTGTTGCAAAATGACAACCCCCAGAAGGCCTTCAGGTACAGCAGGGCATGGTGGGAGTTGTTGTTTAACAACAGCTGGAGGGCCACATGTTGAGCATCCCTGCAATACACAATTAAGGCTAGTTTCACACTAGCGTTCGGCTGTCCGCTCGTGAGCTCCGTTTGAAGGGGCTCACGAGCGGACCCGAACGCTTCCGTCCAGCCCTGATGCAGTCTGAATGGATGCGGATCCGCTCAGACTGCATCAGTCTGGCGGCGTTCAGCCTCCGCTCCGCTCAGCAGGCAGACACCTGAACGCTGCTTGCAGCGTTCGGGTGTCCGCCTGGCCGCGCGGAGGCGTGCGGATCCGTCCAGACTTACAATGTAAGTCAATGGGGACAGATCCGTTTGAAGATGCCACAATATGGCTCAATCTTCAAACGGATCCGTCCCCCATTGACTTTCAATGTAAAAGTCTGGACGGATCCGCTCAGGCTAATTTCACACTTAGCTTTTTTTTGCCAATATAATGCAGACGGATCCGTTCTGAACGAAGCCACCGTCTGCATTAATATGATCGGATCCGTTCAGAACGGATCCGATCGAACGCTAGTGTGAAAGTAGCCTAAGCCTTGCCTCCAAAGGGACATGATTGTGAAGTCACTGAAGTACTTTGCTATATCATAAGGGACAACACAAAGACCAAACCTCAAAGTGAAATTGGTTGCACGTACCTAGTTCTGCATGACCTCGGTTATCCGCTTTCTCCCAGTCGCGTGGCTTGAAGCAACGGGCCACTTTCTCCCAAGAAATCTCCTTCCGCACACGGTCCTGATACGCAGGGGACCGAGTGTCCCATAGCTCGGGCCTTTCTTGGACTAATGAAATAAGTTTGTCCACATTCCATTTGGGCATTATGAAGTGGCACAGTGAACTTGTCAAAATCTGCCTGCTGAAAATTATGTCTGTGGAAAATCACCTCACAAACAAGGCTTGCCAATCGACTACTTTCAACTTCCTCTCTTTTTTTTTATTGCCCAAAGGACTTGGAGACAGGGTTCCAGGCAACCAATCCGCAGAAAAAACGGACGCGGATGACACACGGAAGACAGGATACACGGATCACGGTCTCGGCTGCAAAACGGTGCATTATCCGATTTTTCCACGGACCCATTGAAAGTCAATGGGTCCGCGGAAAAAAAAGGAAAACGGCACAACGGCCACGGATGCACACAACGGTCGTGTGCATGAGGCCTTACCCTGATGGTCCAGAATTTTTTTGTTTTGTGTAGCGGAGGCGAATGTCTTCTCCTTTGATTCAGTGTTGCGCCCCAAATTCTTTCTTGCACGGTGAGCAAGAATAGGTTGTTTCTTGTAGGAGTAATTGGACCCTGCCATTTGACTTTGCACGAACTGCATAACCCAACTTGGGCTATGTGGAAGACTCTGACAATGGACTTTAGAACATGCAAAGGACCCCGTTGCTAGAATTAGGACCAAGTGCAGATCCTCGCCGCTGGATTTTTAACCATGTGAAGGACCGCCCCGCTGGATTTTAAACCACGTGGAAAAGTGAGTCGCTAGATTTTGAACCGCATGGAGCTCCCCGCCTCTGGATTTTTGGCCAACTGGAGGACACCACCGCTGGATTTTTCACTAAGTGCAGGACCCACTTTGAATCTGCATTGCATCCAAATTCTTGCTTGCAATGTGGGCAAGGGTAGATTGTTTCTTGTAGATAGAAGAGGATTTCAGTACTTGTAAAGACAGTATGAGTGGGACTGCAATGCACAAAGAGAACCTAGACCCATCTACATACCCATTGGATCTTGGAAGGATATACTAAGGTAACTTCAGACACCTAGTCCATGCTGGACAGTCGTAATTTCCGGACTCTCAGGCTGATTGCTATTTATCAGGTGAAAGTAATTGGTGTGAAAAATGCACCAATACCAAAGATGGCAACGCTAAATCTAGGAGGTTAAAGATTTTTTAAAACCATGTGTGCATGCTTTAAAGACATAGACACAGGTTGCAAAATTGTTTGTACTCATCCTGATGGTCCAGAATATGTTTGCTTTGTGTAGCAGAGGTAAATGTCTTGCATATTGAATTGGTGTAGCTCCTCAAGATTCTTGCTTGCACTATGAGCAAGAATAGGTTGTTTTTTGTAGGAAGAATAGGATTGGTGCGCTTATGACATACTGGAAGAGTGCAACTGCACTGGATGACGAGAACCGCGTTGCGAACATACTCCTTTTGGACGTTGGAGGAACAAATTAAGGTAAAAGTACATTTTCAAATCATTTTCATGCCGGAAAGTTGGAGTTTCTGGACCATCAGGTGGTTTGGTATCTTTGACCAAGGTGAAAGTAATTGGTGTAAAAAATGCAGCAATTCTGGAGATGGATAGCTGGCTGTACTCCATTGAAGAGTCACATTTTGTTTAACATCATGTGTGCAAGTTTGAAGGCCCACATAAATGTTAAAATCATTTTCCTCACCCTGATGGTCCAGAATTTTTTTGTTATGTGAAGCGGATGCGAATGTCTTCTACTTTGAATCGGTGTTGCGCCCTAAATTCTTGCTTGCACTAGGAGCAAGAATAGTTTTTTTTTGTAGGAAGAATAGGGTTGGTGTGCCTACGACGTACTGGAAGAGTGTAACTGCACTGGATGACGAGGACCGCGTTGTGAACATACTCCTTTCGGACCTTGGAGGAACACATTAAGGTAAAAGTTAATTTTCAAAGCATTTTCATGCCGAACAGTTGGAGTTTCTGGACCATCAGGATGTTTGATATCTTTCACTGAGGTGAAAGTAATTGGTGTAAAAAATGCAGCAATTCTGGAGATTGGTAGCTGGCTGTACTGCATTGAAGAGGGACATTTTTTTAACATCTTGTGCGCAAGTTTTGAAGGCCCACATAAATGTTAAAATCATTTTCCTTACCCTGATGGTCCAGAATTTTTTTGATTTGTGTAGCGGAGGCGAATGTCTTCTCCTTTGATTCGGTGTTGCGCCCCAAATTCTTGCTTGCACGGTGAGCAAGAATAGGTTGTTTCTTGTAGGAGTAATTGGACCCTGCCATTTGACTTTGCACGAACTGCATAACCCAACTTAGGATATGTGGAAGACTCTGACAATGGACTTTAGATCATGCAAAGGACCCCATTGCTAGAATTAGGACCAAGTGAAGATCCTCGCCGCTGGATTTTTAACCATGTGAAGGACCCCGCCGCTGGATTTTAAACCACGTGGAAAAGTGAGTCGCTAGATTTTGAACCGCATGGAGCTCCCCGCCTCTGGATTTTTGGCCAACTGGAGGACACCACCGCTGGATTTTTCACTAAGTGGAGGACCCACTTTGAATCTGCATTGCATCCAAATTCTTGCTTGCAATGTGGGCAAGGGTAGGTTGTTTCTTGTAGATAGAACAGGATTTCACTACTTGTAAAGACAGTATGAGTGGGACTGCAATGCACAAAGAGAACCTAGACCCATCTACACACCCATTGGACCTTGGAAGGATATACTAAGGTAACTTCAGACACCTAGTCCATGCTGGACAGTTGTAATTTCCGGACCCTCAGGCTGATTGCTATTTATCAGGTGAAAGTAATTGGTGTGAAAAATGCACCAATACCAAAGATGGTAAAGCTAAATCTAGGGGGTTAAATATTTTTTAAATCCATGTGTGCTTTCTTTAAAGACATAAACACAGGTTGCTAAATCGTTTGTACTCATCCTGATGGTCCAGAATATGTTTGCTTTGTGTAGCAGATATTGATCTCAGTAAGTAAAAGAATCAGGGGGGGGGGGGGGGGGGGTCAGATGCGGAGTCTGAGCATCTAACAACCCATGCCACCATGTCTGTCTTCCTACAGACAAGCAAGTTTCAACAATTATCCCAGGAGAACAGGGAAGCGGTCAGTCCTCCTCTGAGATGATGCATCTGGGAGTTAGTTTTCCCTGTTTTTTCTTGGATTTTTGAGATTTGCTTCCTCCCACAGTTTCCCAAGAAATTGGAGGCATAATATCCTGTGGAATAAGAACATCATTGGTGGCTGACCAACAGGGATGTCCACGTTATGTATCCCCAGAGCTATAAGAATATCTAGGAGGTCTTTTGGAGATCTTAAGATGTATTTTTTCTCTTTCCAGGTGATCAGCATCCCAAATGGGAACAGCCATCTAAAAGTGATGTGTCTGTGTCTAAAGATGTCCCGAACTATTCGCCGGCGAATAGTTCATGGCGAAGATAGCTTGTTCGCGTTCGCCGCGGCGGGCGAACATATGCGATGTTTCGTCCGCCCCCTATAAGTCATCATTGAGAAAACTTTTACCCTGTACCTCACAGTCAGCAGACACATTCCAGCCAATCAGCAGCAGACCCTCCCTCCTAGACCCTCCCACCTCCTATCAAATAGCAAGGACAGCATCCATCTTAGGGATAGCATCCATCATAGATTCATTCTGAAGCTGCAGTGTCACAAATTTGACTAAGTTGTAATCTCAATGCGATTAATGCAGGTTATATTAATCGCATTGCGAATTCAACTTAGAGCTGGGTTCCTAATGGTTACAGTGGCGTGGTGTCACCCCTGCCCCCCCCCCCCCCGAGCCATAATAAAGAGAAAAAAAAGAAGTCACTAAGTCAGCTCCAATCAGATATCTGCATAGACCCAGAGTCTTGGTCTATGTGCAGATATCTGATTGGAGCTGACTTCTTATTTTCTCTTTTGCACATAAACGTTTAAACTATATTCCTTAGTAAAAATGACCAGTCCACACCATGTGGGTCTATATTTATGAGGGCCCCCCTGAGCAAAGATTATTAAATGTGGCCGGGTGGCCCCAGCCCACAGTTCAACCCAACCCCTTATGTCTCCTGGCCTGGGGCCGTCTCTATAATAATCCACAGTAATTTATGAATGGGGTTAGGTTATTAACTTATTATTATTGGGGTATTATTAAAATAATTTGGTCTATAAAGTCAGAGCCGCTCTACCTACCTCCTCCTCCCGGCACCAGAGACTCCTGCAGGGCAGCTGCCGCGGCGCCCCACCGCTCACCAGGCTGCAGTGAGTCACACCCCCGCCCCCCTTTACCACGTGACAGTGCGACCAACACAACCATTATGAACTCAGACCTAAGTTGTAATCGCAATGCGAATAATGCAGGTTATATTAATCGCATTGCGAATTCAACTTAGAGCTGGGTTCCTAATGGTTGTATTGCTAGAATATAACGAAGATTGAGAATATAGTGCTATATTCGTTATATTCGTCAATTCTAGCAATACAACCATTAGGAACTCAGATCTAATTTGTAATTGCAATGCGATTAATGCAGGTTATATTAATCGCTTTGCGAATTCAACTTACCACACTCTGCGTCAACTACGTAATTTTCCATGGATCCCAATCCGGCATGCCACAGTCCAGGTGTTACTCCCCTTAAAACAACTTTTCCATCACTATTGTGGCCAGAAAGAGTCCCTGTGGGTTTTAAAATCCGCCTGCCTATTGAAGTCTATTGCGGTTCGCCAGTTCGCGAACATCTGTGGAAATTAGCGTTCGCCGTTCGCGAAGGAAAATTTTATGTTCGCGACATCACTATCTGTGTCTTAGATGATCTGTGAGAGGTTTTAGGGCACGTCTCTTATTTATTTAGAGTGGCAGGGGCGAGATCTTGGAACAGGAGAATTTGGGTTCCTTCATATTCAATATTTTCACTTTCTCTAGCTCTTTTCATCACTAGATCTTTTTGTGCAAAGTTTAATAGTTTGCATATGATGTCCCTTGGGGGGTCTCCAGATTTAGGTTTACGGTGTAGAGCACGGTGTGCCCTGTCAATGGTGATTGGGTCTGGATAGTCAACAGCGCTTTGCACATCTCTTTTTACTGCAGTAGGGATAGCATCCATTGCAACAGTCTCTGGGACTCCTCTGATGCGTATGTTATTCCTTCTGCCTCTATTGTCCTGATCTTCAATATAGTCATAAAGATAATTAATATCTTGTTGGTAGACAGAGAGAGCAGTTGAGTTTTTGTTGGTGTATTCAGCCACGGCCACTTGAGTGGATTCCAAAACTTCAACTCTCTGACCCACTTGTCTAATTTCTTGTTTAATTTCAGATAGTTCCTCCAAAACTGGGTTTAATGCTTTGGATAAAACTTGTAAGATGAAGGATTTAGATATTGGTAGGTCTGAGGTTGCATTAATTGGATCATCATCATCACTTTCTCTGTCTTGTTGAGATATTCACTGACATTGAGGGTTGCTTTTGGGGGTGGATGAAGGAGCCCCTTGATTACTTAGATTTTTCTTCATCATGAATCTATCTAGGTCAGATTGTGATAGAGAAGGAGCCCTGGACTGCTTATGAGAGTCTTGGTAAGCCCCCTTTATCTTCCCACTTTCACCATATGTGCGTATGATCAAGCCCCTGAAGCGAATATACTCACTGCTTCATCAGAGATTAAGTTATCACCACATCACAGACTTAGAGACATATATGACCTGCTTTCTCAGACTCTATATCATCTTGTGGCTGTGAAATTGTGCTTCTGCAGGGTTGCACTTTAATAAATTGGGTCACTGTCCCTTTAAGTAGGATGTTTTGGCAACAACGGCTTATGAGAGGTGAGATTAGGTCAAAAATAACCAACCGATCTGCCTATGGTAATGGTAATGAATATGTCGCTTCTGCCCAGCACCAGAGGAACATTCTGTGGTGAGAATACGGTGCAGTGCCAATGGGCCAACTTTGGCCGCAGAGAGGTGAGACGGTGAGCTTATGCGTCAAGTCTCTGACTTATTCTATTAAAGCCGCTTAATATTGTGCTATATTCGGGCAGAGAAGAACTTTATGTCTGAGATCTGCTGCTTATCAAGACACGGGCCGTACGATCCCGATGGCAAGATCCCAAGATGGCGACGGCTCAGGGCTTGGGGCCTTTCGGTATGATGTTATATTATATCGCCGGCCCAGGGCTGACTTGGCTTTGTAATATAATGTACCTTTCGCCGAATCGGCGGTTGTGTAGATCTTGGACCCGGACTTTGTAGCTCCGGGTTGAAGGCTCAAATGCAGGCTGCGCTCCGTTTCAAATCTAGGCCGTGGATTTTCTCTTCTGTTAGGCCTCAGTTGTGGATCAGGAGAGGAGCGGTCCTGTGACCTTTAGATAGTCTCGATTTGGAGCAGATGTTAGTTGTCCCAATAAATCTAATTTGAGGTCTTTAAACCATGTATTTAGGGCGGATGGGATAGGATTGCCTTGACTGAGCAGAGGAAAGAGATGTCATCCTCAGTCAGCGGCTAGCCACGCATCCCTACATGTGACAAATTTACCATTAGTACACATTTCAGCCATATCTGTAAGGATATTGTTGCAATCTTCTGCAAATCCATACTTGTCCTGTGTAAGGATGCTTCATTTTACAAAAGAAAGTTACATTTATATCAAAAAGAGCTATTACAGAGGGAAACATTCCCCCCCCCCCCACAGCATTTAAAGGGGTTGTCCCACATAAAATATTCTATAGTTTTCAAACCAGCACCTGGGTCTGAATACTTTTGTATTTATATGTAATTAAAAGGTTAGCATAGCCACAGAGTTATTCAATAAAATGTATCTGTGTAGCGTCACCTGCTGTTTGCTTTTTTTCTTATTTCTCTGACCTGCTCACTGAGATGGCCGCACATACTCAGTTTCATCCTTTAACTGGCTCCTGAGCTAGGATAGGGAGAGCATGGACATGCCCCCTTAGCTGCAGCAGAAAAGACACTCCCTTTGAGCTGCCAGCTTGATATACATCTAGCAGATCATTTCATCATAGAGATCTCTGTGTAGTGTCCCACTAGGTAAAGGTGGACACTACACAAGGGTCAATTGGGCCTCTTACTCCTGAGGGACAGTGGCATTATATTTAACTATGCATTTTAATGTATTTTCTATATGCTTTTATATGTATTGTTCCCCTGTGATATGTATAGCAGGCCTATTAGGGTGTAGTTTATCATCCTAGACACTAGAGGGAGATAGGGAGCCCCTAGTATAAATGTTCTGGCTCAGACAGGGAGGAGTTAGTCTGTAGTCACGAGTCTGTGGAGACAGAAGTGAGAAGGCACCAGCCAGAGACAAGCTGAGGGCCTCCTCCTGACATGCAGCTAGACAGCCCAGGCTACTAGTTGCTACCAGGAGGCTAGTGGAGGGATCCTAGCCTGCCTGAAGTTTCCCTGAGTCTATTTCAGCTCAGAAGATACACCCCAGTAGAAGAGATGTGCCTCCTGGGAGAAACCTGCAATTCCCATAAGCCAAGCAGAGACAGAGTTCCAGCTAAACTCAAGTAAGCTGAAGGACAGAAGAGTCATAAATATAGAGCAAGGATAAATACGGAAGGAAGATTATTTGCCAAGGATAAAAGCCAGCATTTGGGCGTCCAGGCCTTGGGATAGAAACCAGACAGGAGTTCTAGGAACAGTGTACTCTATATCTGAGGAGACGGTACAACCTGATCTGAGTGTATGTGATTATTACCCTCCGAGTATCTTGCAAGGAATATACCTGCCATTGTTGATGTAAGCCTGCTTGTGAAGAGCACTTGATGTAAGGAACTGTATTGCCATCCAACTGTATAAAGTGGAACTGTTTCTTCAGTAAAGCAAAGTTTGGTTCACCATACTATCGTGTTCCTCAATTACACCGGTGTGCCACCGTTACAGGCACTGGTGTCACGAACCTTAAAGGGACCTTGCCCCAGGCACATTAAACACCTGCAACATCCAGGGCACCTCATCCACCATCAGGCCTGGTCCCTAAATACAGAGTGTGCCCCAGAGGTCTCCAGTGCCAGCCTCTCCTTCACTGCCGCATGCCTGCCCAGAGTTCTTCTACCAAACTGTGAGTAACCCTCGCTTGCCCATAAACCGTGACCTCACAATCGCAATACCCTGCAGGTCTGGCGTGCTGCATCTGGATCCATGTGAGGTACAGGTTTGCATGTACTATATGATGTCTGATTTAATTTTTTTACATTAGTCATGGGATAACCCCTTTAAGGATAAAACAGGGTCAGTGTCTACCTGTTTCCACCTCAGAGGATCACACAAATGTGTTTACAGTCACTCCAATAACTGTAGAATTGTAGAACATGTCCTATTCTTGTCCGTTTTGTGGACAAGGATTGGACATTTCTACAGAAGTTAAAAAATAAATGGTGGCATGCACTCGGCTGGAATCCGGCTTTTAGCGTATCCTCCATTTACAGACAATAAAACACTTACGATGGTGTACATGAGCCCTAATATGTATATTTACTAGAGTTGAGCGAACACCTGGATGTTCGGGTTCGAGAAGTTCGGCCGAACTTCCCGGAAATGTTCGGGTTCGGGATCCGAACCCGACCCGAACTTCGTCCCGAACCCGAACCCCATTGAAGTCAATGGGGACCCGAACTTTTCGGTACTAAAAAGGCTGTAAAACAGCCCAGGAAAGGGCTAGAGGGCTGCAAAAGGCAGCAACATGTAGGTAAATCCCCTGCAAACAAATGTGGATAGGGAAATGAATAAAAATAAAAATAAAATAAATAAAAATGGACCAATATCAATTGGAGAGAGGTCCCATAGCAGAGAATCAGGCTTCACATCACCCACCACTGTAACAGTCCATTGTCATATATTTAGACCCCGGCACCCAGGCAGAGGAGAGAGGTCCCATAACAGAGAATCTGGCTTCATGTCAGCAGAGAATCAGTCTTCATGTCTTAGCAGAGAATCAGGCTTCACGTCAGCCAAAACTGGAACAGTCCATTGTCATATATTTAGGCCCCGGCACCCAGGCAGAGGAGAGAGGTCCCATAACAGAGAATCTGGCTTCATGTCAGCAGAGAATCAGTCTTCATGTCATAGCAGAGAATCATGCTTTACGTCACCCAACACTGGAACAGTCCATTGTCAGATATTTAGGCCCAGGCACCCAGACAGAGGAGAGAGGTCCCATAACAGAGAATCTGGCTTCATGTCAGCAGAGAATCAGTCTTCATGTCATAGCAGAGAATCATGCTTCACGTCACCCAACATTGGAACAGTCCATTGTCATATATTTAGGCCCCGGCACCCAGACAGAGGAGAGGTTCATTCAACTTTGGGTTTCCCCGCAATATAATGGTAAAATGAAAATAAAAATAGGATTGAATGAGGAAGTGCCCTGGAGTGCAATAACATATGGTTAAGGGGAGGTAGTTAATGTCTAATCTGCACAAGGGATGGACAGGTCCTGTGGGATCCATGCCTGGTTCATTTTTATGAACGTCAGCTTGTCCACATTGGCTGTAGACAGGCGGCTGCGTTTGTCTGTAATGACGCCCCCTGCCGTGCTGAATACACGTTCAGACAAAACGCTGGCCGCCGGGCAGGCCAGCACCTCCAAGGCATAAAAGGCTAGCTCTGGCCACGTGGACAATTTAGAGACCCAGAAGTTGAATAGGGCCGAACCATTAGTCAGTACGTGGAGGGGTGTGCACACGTACTGTTCCACCATGTTAGTGAAATGTTGCCTCCTGCTAACACGTTGCGTATCAGGTGGTGGTGCAGTTAGCTGTGGCGTGTTGACAAAACTTTTCCACATCTCTGCCATGCTAACCCTGCCCTCAGAGGAGCTGGCCGTGACACAGCTGCCTTGGCAACCTCTTGCTCCTCCTCTGCCTTGGCCTTGGGCTTCCACTTGTTCCCCTGTGACATTTGGGAATGCTCTCAGTAGCGCGTCTACCAACGTGCGCTTGTACTCGCGCATCTTCCTATCACGCTCCAGTGCAGGAATTAAGGTGGGCACATTGTCTTTGTACCGTGGATCCAGCAGGGTGGCAACCCAGTAGTCCGCACACGTTAAAATGTGGGCAACTCTACTGTCGTTGCGCAGGCACTGCAGCATGTAGTCGCTCATGTGTGCCAGGCTGTCCAGAGGTAAGGACAAGCTGTCCTCTGTGGGAGGCGTATCGTCATCGTCCTGCGTTTCCCCCCAGCCACGCACCAGTGATGGGCCCGAGCTGCATTGGGTGCCACCCCGCTGTGACCATGCTTCATCCTCATCCTCCTCCACCTCCTCCTCATCCTCGTCCTCCAGTAGAGGGCCCTGGCTGGCCACATTTGTACCTGGCCTCTGCTGTTGCAAAAAACCTCCCTCTGAGTCACTTCGAAGAGACTGGCCTGAAAGTGCTAAAAATGACCCCTCTTCCTCCTCCTCCTGGGCCACCTCCTTTTCCATCATCGCCCTAAGTGTTTTCTCAAGGAGACATAGAAGTGGTATTGTAACGCTGATAATGGTGTCATCGCCACTGGCCATGTTGGTGGAGTACTCGAAACAGCGCAACAGGGCACACAGGTCTCGCATGGAGGCCCAGTCATTGGTGGTGAAGTCATGCTGTTCCGCAGTGCGACTGACCCGTGCGTGCTGCAGCTGAAACTCCACTATGGCCTGCTGCTGCTCGCACAGTCTGTCCAGCATGTGCAAGGTGGAGTTCCACCTGGTGGGCATGTCGCATATGAGGCGGTGAGCGGGAAGGCCGAAGTTACGCTGTAGCGCAGACAGGCGAGCAGCGGCAGGATGTGAACGCCGGAAGCGCGAACAGACGGCCCGCACTTTATGCAGCAGCTCTGACATGTCGGGGTAGTTGTGAATGAACTGCACCACCAAATTCAGCACATGCGCCAGGCAAGGGATGTGCGCCAAACCGGCTAGTCCCAGAGCTGCAACAAGATTTTGCCCATTATCGCATACCACCAGGCCGGGCTTGAGGCTCACCGGCAGCAACCACTCGTCGGTCTGTTGTTCTATGCCCCGCCACAACTCCTGTGCGGTGTGGGACCTGTCCCCAAAACATATGAGTTTCAGAATGGCCTGCTGACGTTTGCCCCGGGCTGTGCTGAAGTTGGTGGTGAAGGTGTGTGGCTGACTGGATGAGCAGGTGGAAGAAGAGGAGGAGGAAGCCGAGTAGGAGGAGGAGGCAACAGGAGGCAAAGAATGTTGCCCTGCGATCCTTGGCGGCGGAAGGACGTGCGCTAAACAGCTCTCCGCCTGGGGCCCAGCCGCCACAACATTTACCCAGTGTGCAGTTAGGGAGATATAGCGTCCCTGGCCTTGCTTACTGGTCCACGTATCTGTGGTTAGGTGGACCTTGCCACAGATGGCGTTGCGCAGTGCGCGCTTGATTTTATCGGATACTTGGTTGTGCAGGGAAGGCACGGCTCTCTTGGAGAAGTAGTGCCGGCTGGGAACAACATACTGTGGGACAGCAAGCGACGTGAGCTGTTTGAAGCTGTCTGTGTCCACCAGCCTAAATGACAGCATTTCATAGGCCCGTAGTTTAGAAATTCTGGCATTCAGGGCCAGGGATCGAGGGTGGCTAGGTGGGAATTTACGCTTTCTCTCAAATGTTTGTGAAATGGAGAGCTGAACGCTGGCGTGTGACATGGTTGAGATGCTTGGTGACGGAGGTGGTGGTGTTGGTGGTACATCCTCTGTTTTCTGGGCGGCAGGTGCCAACGTTCCTCCAGAGGCGGAGGAAGAGGCCGAGGCGGCAGCAGCAGAAGAGATAGCAGGGGGAGCCTGAGTGACTTCCTTGTTTTTAAGGTGTTTACTCCACTGCAGTTCATGCTTTGCATGCAGGTGCCTGGTCATGCAGGTTGTGCTAGGGTTCAGAACGTTAATGCCTCGCTTCAGGCTCCCATGGCACCGAGTGCAAACCACTCGGGTCTTGTCGTCAGCACATTGTTTGAAGAAGTGCCATGCCAGGGAACTCCTTGAAGCTGCCTTTGGGGTGCTCGGTCCCAGATGGCGGCGGTCAGTAGCAGGCGGAGTCTCTTGGCGGCGGGTGTTCTGCTTTTGCCCACTGCTCCCTCTTTTGCTACTCTGTTGGCTCGGTCTCACCACTGCCTCTTCCTCCGAACTGTGAAAGTCAGTGGCACGACCTTCATTCCATGTGGGGTCTAGGACCTCATCGTCCCCTGCATCGTCTTCCACCCAGTCTTGATCCCTGACCTCCTGTTCAGTCTGCACACTGCAGAAAGACACAGCAGTTGGCACCTGTGTTTCGTCATCAGAGACGTGCTGAGGTGGTATTCCCATGTCCTCATCATCAGGAAACATAAGTGGTTGTGCGTCAGTGCATTCTATGTCTTCCACCGCTAGGGAAGGGCTAGGTGGATGCCCTTGGGAAACCCTGCTAGCGGAGTCTTCAAACAGCATAAGAGACTGCTGCATAACTTGAGGCTCAGACAGTTTCCCTGGTATGCATGGGGGTGATGTGACAGACTGATGGGCTTGGTTTTCAGGCGCCATCTGTGCGCTTTCTGCAGAAGACTGGGTGGGAGATAATGTGAACGTGCTGGATCCACTGTCGGCCACCCAATTGACTAATACCTGTACTTGCTCAGGCCTTACCATCCTTAGAACGGCATTGGGCCCCACCAAATATCGCTGTAAATTATGGCGGCTACTGGGACCTGAGGTAGTTGGTACACTAGGACGTGTGGCTGTGGCAGAACGGCCACGTCCTCTCCCAGCACCAGAGGGTCCACTAACACCACCACGACCATGTCCGCGTCCGCGTCCCTTACTAGATGTTTTCCTCATTGTTACCGTTCACCACAATAACAAAAATATTATTTGGCCCAATGTATTGAATTCAAATTCAGGCCTTTTTTTACAGACACCTAATACTATCTGGCTATCTATTTAGGTACCGTATTACACTAATAAAGGCACAGCAGTAACGACAGATTTAGCTGCATATAAATTTGAGGCCTATTATTTAGGCGCTGGGTGACAGGTATACGTTTACACACAGAATTAGACTTGGAATTGCACAGTAGCGTGTGTGTGAAGTTATTGAGAATAACCCTATCTGCACCTTGAATCCTATATACCCCTTTAGAGATAGATTTAAAGTAGGTCTGATACAGCAGAAACCACTAAATTAGGAAATTGCTAAATTGGGAATTGTATTTCAACCCAGAACAAAAACTTTGCTTTGACGGACACTAAATAACTTGACCAGCTACAGCAATAATGACAGATTTGGATGAATATAAATTTGAGGCCTATTTTTTAGGCGCTGGGTGACAGGTATACGTTTACACACAGAAATAGACTTGGAATTGCACAGTAGCGTGTGTGTGAAGTTATTGAGAATAACCCTATCTGCACCTTGAATCTTATATACCCTTTTAGGGATAGATTTAAAGTAGATCTGATACAGCGGAAACCACTAAATTAGGAAATTGCAAAATTGGGAATTGTATTTCAACCCAGAACAAAAACTGTGCTTTGACGGACACTAAATAACTTGACCAGCTACAGCAATAATGACAGATTTGGATGAATATAAATTTGAGCCCTATTTTTTAGGCGCTGGGTGACAGGTATACGTTTACAGACAGAATTAGACTTGGAATTGCACAGTAGCGTGTGTGTGAAGTTATTGAGAATGACCCTATCTGCACCTTGAATCTTATATACCCTTTTAATGAATAGATTTAAAGTAGCCCTGATACAGCAGAAACCACTAATTTAGGAAATTGCTAAGTTGGGAATTGTATTTCAACCCTGAACAAAAATATATCCTTTGCCAGACAGCAGACTGTATTACAATTGGCTGGCCACAGCTGAAACACCAGATTTAGGGTACTGCTATTTTGGCAATTGTATTTCACCCCTCAATAAAATAGCAAGCACAGCCAAGCCCCTGATGTAGGATATAGCCAAAAAATAACCACACTATTGATGGTTAAATGGACTTGGTGACAGCTTGACCTTGATGTGGGATATAGCCAAAAAATAACCACACTATTGATGGTTAAATGCACTTGGTGACAGCTTGACCCTGATGTAGGATATTGCCAAAAAATAACCACACTATTGATGGTTAAATGCACTTGGTGACAGCTTCAACCTGATGTAGGATATAGCCAAAGAACAACCACACTATTGCTGGTTAAATGCACTTGGTGACAGGCTCAGCTTGCCCCTGATGTAGTATATGGCCAAAAAATAACCACACTATTGATGGTTAAATGCACTTGGTGTGACAGCTTGAACCTGATGTAGGATATAGCCAAAAAATAACCACACTATTGATGGTTAAATGCACTTGGTGTGACAGCTTGACCCTGATGTGGGATATATCCAAAAAACAACCACACTATTGAGGGTTAAATGCACTTGGTGACAGCTTGACCCTGATGTAGGATATAGCCAAAGAACAACCACACTATTGATAGTTAAATGCACTTGGTGACAGGCTCAGCTTGCCCCTGATGTAGTATATGGCCAAAAAATAACCACACTATTGATGGTTAAATGCACTTGGTGTGACAGCTTGACCCTGATGTAGGATATAGCCAAAAAACGAACGCTCACGCCGGCTCTGTACTATACAGGCCAGAAATAAGTCACCATGGCGCATGCGCGGCGGCGTGCGTGTTCAAGACATTGCGCGGCCCAGCCGGGAGAAAATCTTCAGTCTTCTGCGCAAACGCGACCCGGCCGGGAGAAGAATCCAGGAAGTGAACGTCCCGCTCAAGGAAGGTAAGTATGAAAAGGGAAGATGAGAATACCCCTTTAAGAAATCATAAATTCTGCAAGGGTATGAAAACTTATCAGCACAACTGTAAGTAGCTGTGTGTATAAATCTGTGGAATATGGGAAGCATAAGAGGATGTGCACCATAAATCCCATCTTTGTAAGGCCTCTTGCACATGGCCGCTGTGTGACTGTGGTCGTATTGTGGACCACATACGGCGGTTCCGCAATACACAGGGCACCAGCCGTGTGCATCCCGCATCCGTGATGTGGACCCATTCATTTGAACGGAACGGACACACGGATCGGATCCCCACAGAAGCACTACAGAGTACTGCTTCCGTGGTGTTTCTGGCCATGCCTCCGCTCAGCAAAAAAGTAGAACATGTTCACGGACCCATTCAAGTTGAATGGGTCTGGATCTGTCCTGGCCGCTGCACGTACGTTGCCCGTGCATTGGGGACTGCAAATTGCTGTCCCCAATGCACGGAATGGACCAACAACGTTCATGTGCAAGAGGCCTAACACTTGTGATCTAGTTTTGTGTGAAGCGGCATATATGCATTCATGTTGCATGTATTTATTAATTAGGGCTACCAATTCTGAGTAACTCGGAGTGACAGGAGATTTCCAGAATCAGATTTATTTTTTGTCGCCATATTTTGACCCCTATAACTTTTTTGTAATTATGTGTACGGAGCTGGGTGGTGGCTAATTTTTTGCGGGGCAATCTGAACTTTTCACTCATACCATTCTGGGGTGTTTAAGACTTTTTGATCACTTTTTATTTAAATTTTTGTAGCAAATGAAGCGACCAAAAACGGCGAATCGGACATTTGGACTCTTTTTTTTCTGTTTTGCTGTTTGCCGTATGGGGAATATATTTTTATACAATGGGTGTTTTTACACATTGCGACACCCATGGTGTGTATTTTTTTAGTTCTTTTATTTTCATTTTGGGAAAAGTGGGGTGATCTGAATTTTTATGTTTTTTTATACTTTTTTATAGTTCGCAGGTTACAAACACATCTCTGTAACACAGTACACAGCTCTGCTACATGCGGTTACACACACTGCTCTATATACACAGTACACAGCTCTGCTACATGCAGGTTACACACACATCTCTGTAACACAGTACACATCTCTGCTACACAGTACACAGAACTGCTACCTGCAGGTTGCACATACATCCCTGTAACACAGTACACAGCTCTGCTACATGCAGGTTACATATACAGCTCTGCTACACAGTACACAGCTCTGCTACATGCAGGTTACACATACAGCTCTGCTACACAGTACACAGCTCTGGTACATGCAGGTTACACATACAGCTCTGCTACATGCAGGTTACACATACAGCTCTGCTACACAGTACACAGTTCTGCTACATGCAGGTTACACATACAGCTCTGCTACATGCAGGTTACATATACAGCTCTGCTACATGCAGGTTACATATACAGCTCTGCTACACAGTACACAGCTCTGCTACATGCAGGTTACACATACAGCTCTGCTACACAGTACACAGCACTGCTACATGCAGGTTACACATACAGCTCTGCTACACAGTACACAGCTCTGGTACATGCAGGTTACACATACAGCTCTGCTACATGCAGGTTACACATACAGCTGTGCTACACAGTACACAGCTCTGCTTCATGCAGGTTACACATACAGCTCTGCTACACAGTACACAGCACTGCTACTTGCAGGTTGCACATACAGCTCTGCTACACAGTACACAGCACTGCTACATGCAGGTTACACACACACATCTCTAGTACACAGCTCTATTTGATGGCTACAGTTCTGTACACTCTACTAGCTGCTGTGCACATCTGACCTTTCCCACACACGTGTCTCATCACATGGTCATGATGTCATCACAGGTCCTTTGCCTCTCCAGCAGCTAGCAGCTCCGTCAGGTGAAGAGTGTGTGTAGTAGGGCGTATTTTGAGTTAGGGAGGATGAAGTTTTGGCTGATGTCTGAGGTCTGATGGAGTTTTGGATGAGGGAGGACGGAGTTTTGGCTGATGTCTGAGGGAGGACGGAGTTTTGGATGAGGGAGGACGAAGTTTTGGCTGATGTCTGAGGGAGGACGGAGTTTTGGATGAGGGAGGACAGAGTTTTGGCTGATGTCTGAGGGAGGACAGAGTTTTGGATGAGGGAGGATGGAGTTTTGGCTGATGTCTGAGGGAGGATGGAGTTTTGGATGAGGGAGGACGGAGTTTTGTCTGAGGTCTGAGGGAGGATGGAGTTTTGGATGAGGGAGGACGGAGTTTTGTCTGAGGTCTGATGGAGTTTTGGATGAGGGAGGACAGAGTTTTGGCTGATGCCTGAGGGAGGACGGAGTTTTGGATGAGGGAGGACGGAGTTTTGGCTGATGTCTGAGGGGGGACGGAGTTTTGGATGAGGCAGGATGGAGTTTTGGCTGATGTCTGAGGGAGGACGGAGTTTTGGATGAGGGAAGACAGAGTTTTGTCTGAGGTCTGATGGAGTTTTGGATGAGGGAGGACGGAGTTTTGCCTGACGGAGGATGGAGTTGTGGATGATGTCTGACAATGTCCTAATATGTATGCTGTACACATAAAATCTGTCATTACACTAAATAAATTACTATTGTTAGGGCAGTTTTCAAAAGCCTTAGTGATTTGGGACCTTTCTAGTGACAAGTACATTGTAGAGTCTCCACTCAGTCAAGAAAGGATTAATACTTAGGACTACTGTGGCTGACTTCATAGTTAAAGTGCATGAGGTAGTTAGCAATAATAAGCCCCTGTAGTAACTATGGCAACTGTGCTGGTGATGTCATAGATGCATAAGTCTATGACATAAAGAACCCACAGATGAAGGTTCCATAACAGAAGGACAAACGGCCATTTGCAGAGCAATGCTTGATGTGTCTGGAGACCTGGAGCTTCACCATCTGCAGAGGGAGGAAGGGAACTCCCGTCTTGTAATGTACATAGTATATTTATAGTGTATTATATGTAGTGTGTATATAGGATAAGTGTGGTCTTTATGTTTTGCATATAGGACAAGTGTAATCTTTATAGTTAGTCTGTATATAGTGTATGCATAGTGTTTTAAAGGGTAAGTGTTGTGTAATTTATATAGTGTCTGTATATAGGGTAAGTGTAGAGTATAATTTGTATGTATAGGATAAGTGTAATTTTTATTGTGTGTCTATGCGGTAAGTGTAGTGTATATAGTGTATGTATATGATATGTGTAGTTAATATAATGTGAGCATACGGTAAGTGTAGTGCATATAATGTGTATAGATGATAATTAATCTACATAGTCTGTATATATGGTAAGTGTAGTGTATTTAGTGTATGTATAGTGTATATAGTGTTATATAGGGTAAGTGCAGTGATGGCTAACCTTGGCACTCCAGCTGTGGTGAAACTATGACTCCCAGCATGCTCCATTTATTTCTATATAGTGTGTACATAGGTATAATCTATATAGTGCGCTTATAGGATAAGTGTAATCTATTTAATGTATGTATATAAGTTAAGTGTAGTATATATAGTGTGTATATAGGGTATGCAATTTATATAGTGGCTGCATATAGGATAAATGCAGTGTATATAGTTTATTTATAGGGTAAGTGTATTGTATATAGTATCTGCATAGTGTAGTCTATGTAGTATATATATATATATATATATATATATATATACCATAAATGTAGTATTTATGTTTTGTATATATAAGTGTAATCTTTATAACTAGTCTGTTTATTAGGTATGTCTATTTTTTAGGCGCTGGGTGACAGGTATACGTTTACACACAGAAATAGACTTGGAATTGCACAGTAGCGTGTGTGTGAAGTTATTGAGAATAACCCTATCTGCACCTTGAATCTTATATACCCTTTTAGGGATAGATTTAAAGTAGATCTGATACAGCGGAAACCACTAAATTAGGAAATTGCAAAATTGGGAATTGTATTTCAACCCAGAACAAAAACTGTGCTTTGACGGACACTAAATAACTTGACCAGCTACAGCAATAATGACAGATTTGGATGAATATAAATTTGAGCCCTATTTTTTAGGCGCTGGGTGACAGGTATACGTTTACAGACAGAATTAGACTTGGAATTGCACAGTAGCGTGTGTGTGAAGTTATTGAGAATGACCCTATCTGCACCTTGAATCTTATATACCCTTTTAATGAATAGATTTAAAGTAGCCCTGATACAGCAGAAACCACTAATTTAGGAAATTGCTAAGTTGGGAATTGTATTTCAACCCTGAACAAAAATATATCCTTTGCCAGACAGCAGACTGTATTACAATTGGCTGGCCACAGCTGAAACACCAGATTTAGGGTACTGCTATTTTGGCAATTGTATTTCACCCCTCAATAAAATAGCAAGCACAGCCAAGCCCCTGATGTAGGATATAGCCAAAAAATAACCACACTATTGATGGTTAAATGGACTTGGTGACAGCTTGACCTTGATGTGGGATATAGCCAAAAAATAACCACACTATTGATGGTTAAATGCACTTGGTGACAGCTTGACCCTGATGTAGGATATAGCCAAAAAATAACCACACTATTGATGGTTAAATGCACTTGGTGACAGCTTCAACCTGATGTAGGATATAGCCAAAGAACAACCACACTATTGCTGGTTAAATGCACTTGGTGACAGGCTCAGCTTGCCCCTGATGTAGTATATGGCCAAAAAATAACCACACTATTGATGGTTAAATGCACTTGGTGTGACAGCTTGAACCTGATGTAGGATATAGCCAAAAAATAACCACACTATTGATGGTTAAATGCACTTGGTGTGACAGCTTGACCCTGATGTGGGATATATCCAAAAAACAACCACACTATTGAGGGTTAAATGCACTTGGTGACAGCTTGACCCTGATGTAGGATATAGCCAAAGAACAACCACACTATTGATAGTTAAATGCACTTGGTGACAGGCTCAGCTTGCCCCTGATGTAGTATATGGCCAAAAAATAACCACACTATTGATGGTTAAATGCACTTGGTGTGACAGCTTGACCCTGATGTAGGATATAGCCAAAAAACGAACGCTCACGCCGGCTCTGTACTATACAGGCCAGAAATAAGTCACCATGGCGCATGCGCGGCGGCGTGCGTGTTCAAGACATTGCGCGGCCCAGCCGGGAGAAAATCTTCAGTCTTCTGCGCAAACGCGACCCGGCCGGGAGAAGAATCCAGGAAGTGAACGTCCCGCTCAAGGAAGGTAAGTATGAAAAGGGAAGATGAGAATACCCCCAGCACAGTTGCCATAGTTACTACAGCATGCTCCATTTATTTCTATATAGTGTGTACATAGGTATAATCTATATAGTGCGCTTATAGGATAAGTGTAATCTATTTAATGTATGTATATAAGTTAAGTGTAGTATATATAGTGTGTATATAGGGTATGCAATTTATATAGTGGCTGCATATAGGATAAATGCAGTGTATATAGTTTATTTATAGGGTAAGTGTATTGTATATAGTATCTGCATAGTGTAGTCTATGTAGTATATATATATATATATATATATATACCATAAATGTAGTATTTATGTTTTGTATATATAAGTGTAATCTTTATAACTAGTCTGTTTATTAGGTATGTGTAGAGTTTATATTAAATGTATAGTGTATATAGTGTTTGCACAGGGTAAGTGTTGTTTAATTTATATATTATCTGTATATAGGGTATATGTAGTGTGTGTGTATATGTGTATATATATATATAGAGAGAGAGAGAGAGAAAAGGCAGCACTCCAAATTTTGATGAAAACAAAAGCTGGACAAAGGCTGCAAAGAGAGAGCTGAAACGTTGCTGCTAGATGGTTGAATAAACTTTTTTCCTCACAATTTGGAGTGCTGCCTTTTTTCTTTTCTCTATACATTTGGGATCTTGGTCTCAGGTCCTCAGGAGGATTTGCACCCGCGTTTATTGTGTGCTGCTCTCTCTCTCTCTCTATATATATTATGTGGGGTAATTGCAATGTATATATTGTATGTATAGGAAACATGTAATTTATTTTGTTTCTGTATATGGGGTAAGTTTAGTGTATATAGTGTATGTATATGATATGTCTAGTCATTATTGTGCTACATACAGTAAGTGTAGTGTATATAGTGTTTATATAGGATAATTCATCTATAAAGTGCCTGTATATAGGGTAAGTGTAGTGTATTTAGTGTATGTATAGTGTATATAGTGTTATATAGGGTAAGTGCAGTGATGGCTAACCTTGGCACTCCAGCTGTGGTGAAACTATGACTCCCAGCATGCTCCATTTATTTCTATATAGTGTGTACATAGGTATAATCTATATAGTGCGCTTATAGGATAAGTGTAATCTATTTAATGTATGTATATAAGTTAAGTGTAGTATATATAGTGTGTATATAGGGTATGCAATTTATATAGTGGCTGCATATAGGATAAATGCAGTGTATATAGTTTATTTATAGGGTAAGTGTATTGTATATAGTATCTGCATAGTGTAGTCTATGTAGTATATATATATATATATATATATATATATATATATATATACCATAAATGTAGTATTTATGTTTTGTATATATAAGTGTAATCTTTATAACTAGTCTGTTTATTAGGTATGTCTATTTTTTAGGCGCTGGGTGACAGGTATACGTTTACACACAGAAATAGACTTGGAATTGCACAGTAGCGTGTGTGAAGTTATTGAGAATAACCCTATCTGCACCTTGAATCTTATATACCCTTTTAGGGATAGATTTAAAGTAGATCTGATACAGCGGAAACCACTAAATTAGGAAATTGCAAAATTGGGAATTGTATTTCAACCCAGAACAAAAACTGTGCTTTGACGGACACTAAATAACTTGACCAGCTACAGCAATAATGACAGATTTGGATGAATATAAATTTGAGCCCTATTTTTTAGGCGCTGGGTGACAGGTATACGTTTACAGACAGAATTAGACTTGGAATTGCACAGTAGCGTGTGTGTGAAGTTATTGAGAATGACCCTATCTGCACCTTGAATCTTATATACCCTTTTAATGAATAGATTTAAAGTAGCCCTGATACAGCAGAAACCACTAATTTAGGAAATTGCTAAGTTGGGAATTGTATTTCAACCCTGAACAAAAATATATCCTTTGCCAGACAGCAGACTGTATTACAATTGGCTGGCCACAGCTGAAACACCAGATTTAGGGTACTGCTATTTTGGCAATTGTATTTCACCCCTCAATAAAATAGCAAGCACAGCCAAGCCCCTGATGTAGGATATAGCCAAAAAATAACCACACTATTGATGGTTAAATGGACTTGGTGACAGCTTGACCTTGATGTGGGATATAGCCAAAAAATAACCACACTATTGATGGTTAAATGCACTTGGTGACAGCTTGACCCTGATGTAGGATATAGCCAAAAAATAACCACACTATTGATGGTTAAATGCACTTGGTGACAGCTTCAACCTGATGTAGGATATAGCCAAAGAACAACCACACTATTGCTGGTTAAATGCACTTGGTGACAGGCTCAGCTTGCCCCTGATGTAGTATATGGCCAAAAAATAACCACACTATTGATGGTTAAATGCACTTGGTGTGACAGCTTGAACCTGATGTAGGATATAGCCAAAAAATAACCACACTATTGATGGTTAAATGCACTTGGTGTGACAGCTTGACCCTGATGTGGGATATATCCAAAAAACAACCACACTATTGAGGGTTAAATGCACTTGGTGACAGCTTGACCCTGATGTAGGATATAGCCAAAGAACAACCACACTATTGATAGTTAAATGCACTTGGTGACAGGCTCAGCTTGCCCCTGATGTAGTATATGGCCAAAAAATAACCACACTATTGATGGTTAAATGCACTTGGTGTGACAGCTTGACCCTGATGTAGGATATAGCCAAAAAACGAACGCTCACGCCGGCTCTGTACTATACAGGCCAGAAATAAGTCACCATGGCGCATGCGCGGCGGCGTGCGTGTTCAAGACATTGCGCGGCCCAGCCGGGAGAAAATCTTCAGTCTTCTGCGCAAACGCGACCCGGCCGGGAGAAGAATCCAGGAAGTGAACGTCCCGCTCAAGGAAGGTAAGTATGAAAAGGGAAGATGAGAATACCCCCAGCACAGTTGCCATAGTTACTACAGCATGCTCCATTTATTTCTATATAGTGTGTACATAGGTATAATCTATATAGTGCGCTTATAGGATAAGTGTAATCTATTTAATGTATGTATATAAGTTAAGTGTAGTATATATAGTGTGTATATAGGGTATGCAATTTATATAGTGGCTGCATATAGGATAAATGCAGTGTATATAGTTTATTTATAGGGTAAGTGTATTGTATATAGTATCTGCATAGTGTAGTCTATGTAGTATATATATATATATATATATATATATATATACCATAAATGTAGTATTTATGTTTTGTATATATAAGTGTAATCTTTATAACTAGTCTGTTTATTAGGTATGTGTAGAGTTTATATTAAATGTATAGTGTATATAGTGTTTGCACAGGGTAAGTGTTGTTTAATTTATATATTATCTGTATATAGGGTATATGTAGTGTGTGTGTATATGTGTATATATATATATAGAGAGAGAGAGAGAGAAAAGGCAGCACTCCAAATTTTGATGAAAACAAAAGCTGGACAAAGGCTGCAAAGAGAGAGCTGAAACGTTGCTGCTAGATGGTTGAATAAACTTTTTTCCTCACAATTTGGAGTGCTGCCTTTTTTCTTTTCTCTATACATTTGGGATCTTGGTCTCAGGTCCTCAGGAGGATTTGCACCCGCGTTTATTGTGTGCTGCTCTCTCTCTCTCTCTATATATATTATGTGGGGTAATTGCAATGTATATATTGTATGTATAGGAAACATGTAATTTATTTTGTTTCTGTATATGGGGTAAGTTTAGTGTATATAGTGTATGTATATGATATGTCTAGTCATTATTGTGCTACATACAGTAAGTGTAGTGTATATAGTGTTTATATAGGATAATTCATCTATAAAGTGCCTGTATATAGGGTAAGTGTAGTATATACAGTGCTGCCCATAATTATTCATACCCCTGGCAAATTTTGACTTAAAGTTACTTTTATTCAAAAAGCAAGAAATTTTTTGACGGGAAATGAAATAGGTGTCTCCCAGAAGATAATAAGACGATGTACAAGAGGTATTATTGTGGAAAACAAAACATTTCTCAGCTTTTATTTACATTTGAGCAAAAAATGCAAGATGTTCCGCACTGTGGAAAAACTCAGAGGACGTGGTCGGAAGCCAAAAGTGACACCTGTGCTGGCCAGAAGGATAGTTAGAGAGGTGAAAAAGAATCCAAGGATCACCACCAAGGCCATCCTGGTGAATCTGGGCTCTGCTGGTGGCAATGTCTAAAGGCAGACAATCCAACTGACACTGCACAATGCTGTCACTGCCAGACATCTGAGAAGCTCTGACAGACGTTCTTCAGAACCTCCTGCTTGAGGTGCTTTTGTTTTGTCATCTCGTTTCCCTCTCTCAGCTGTCATCTAGTTGCACTGATTGCATCCCTTTAAATCCCCTCCCATACTGCATCACTTTGCGGTTTATACAACTTCCAGCATGTGTGCATGCTGGATGCTACAACTGATGCTTCTACAGAAAAGTTTGTTCATTTATTTGTGTTTTTCTGTTGTCTACCGTCTTGATCTTCCTCAGACTTGGAAGATCCATAATGTTTTTCATAAGTCCCTATTAAAACCTTATGTCCAACTATTGTACCCTCCTCTTTGCCTCCTCCTCCGATTGTGGTTGATGGTAATCTTGAATTTCAGGTCTCTAGGATTGTGGAGTCTCGTGTTGTCCGCGGTCTCTCCAGTACCTCGTTCATTGGGAGGATTATGGTCCTGAGGAGAGGATGTGGGTCCCAGTGACGGACATTAAGGCCACTCGTCTCATCAGGGCTTTCCATAGGTCCCATCCTGAGAAGGTGGGCTCTGAGTGTCCGGAGTCCACTCGTAGAAGGAGCGGTACTGTCACCGCCAGACATCTGAGAAGCTCTGACAGACGTTCTTCAGAACCTCCTGCTTTTGCTTTCGTTTTGTCATCTCGTTTCCCTCTCTCAGCTGTCATCTAGTTGCACTGATTGCATCCCTTTAAATCCTCTCCCATACTGCATCACTTTGCGGTTTATACAATTTCCTGGATTGTGTGCATGCTGGATGCTACAACTGATACTTCTACAGATAAGTCTGTTCATTTATTTGTGTTTTCCTGTTTGCTTGATCCTAGGTGACACTGACTCCCTCCGTATTAAGTGTAGGGAGCCGGTGGTCGTGTCCCCTCACTATTATAAGGTGTTCAGGTGTCATACAGTCGAGGAACGAGGGTATGCTATTTTCTACCATAGAGATTTTTGCATAGGCTAAGCAGTAAGGGAGAGAGCTAGGGCTGTTACAGGGCTTACCCTTATGTTCCTTAGTTTTGGATCAAGTCAGTCGGATCTTCATTTGTGTCTTCTAGTTTTCTGTAACACCTTCCGTGACAAATGCAGACCAAGATGGACGCCACTTCTCCAGATAAGGCACACAAAAGCTTGCTTGGCCTTTGCAAAAGCTCATCTGGACAAAGAAAAAGACTTCTGGTCTTCTGTGTTATGATCAGATGAAACAAAAATGTAATTGTTTGGTCACAATGATGTTTCCTTTATTTAGCGTAAAAAAAGAGAAGCCTTCAACCCAAAGAACACCATCCTCACTGCCAAACATGGTGGTGGTAACCTAATGCTTTGGGGGTGTTTTTCAGCCAATGGACCAGGGAACCTAATCACAGTAAACGGCACCATGAAAAAAGAGCAATACATGAGGATTCTCAATGACAACATCAGGCAGTCTGCAGAGAAACTTGGCATTGGGCAGCAGTGGACATTTTAGCATGACAATGACCCAAAACACACAGCAAAAGTGGTGAAGAAATGGTTAGCAGACAACAACATTAACGTTTTGGAGTGGCCCAGCCAGAGTCCAGACTTGAATTCAATTGAGAATCTGTGGAGGGAGCTAAAGATCAGGGTGATGGCAAGAAGACCCTCCAACCTGAAAGATTTGGAGCTCATTGCTAAAGATGAATGGGCAAAAATACCTGTGGAGACATGCAAAAAGCTGGTCTGCAATTATAGGAAGCGTTTAATTGCTGTAATAGACAATAAAAGCTTCTCTATTGATTATTGTGGAGGGTATGAATAATTTTGGACTGGACACTTTTTGCTCAAATGTAAATAAAAGCTGAGAAATGTTTTTTTCCCACAATAATGCCTCTTGGACACCATCTTATTATCTTTTGGGAGACACCTATGTCATTTCCCATCAAAAAATTACTTGCTGGTTGAATAAAAGTAACTTTAAGTCAAAATTTGCCAGGGGTATGAATAATTATGGGCAGCACTGTATATAGTGTATGTAGTGTGTGTATAGGATAAGTGTAGTGTATACAGTTTATGTGTAAAGTAAGTGTAGTCTATATAGTGTGTACATAGGATAGGTGCAATCTATATAGTGTGCTTATAAGTTAAGTGTAATAAATTTATTGTCTGTAAAAAAGAGAAGTGTAGTGTATATAGCGTGTATATAGGAAATCTATATAGTTTTAGCATAAAGGATTAAGGTAGTGTATATAGCATATGTATAGTGTAGTCTATGTAGTGTGTATATAGGTGTAATCTTTATAGTTAGTCTGTATATTGAGTATGTGTAGAGTATATAGTGTATATATAGTGTATGTAGTGTTTGTACAGGGTAAGTGATGTCAATATTGTGTGTATAGGGTATGTGTACAGTATATAGTGTATGTATAAGGCAAGTATAATGTATATAGTGTATATTTAGGGTATATGTACTCTATGTAATATATATTTAGAGTAAGAATAATCTAGTGTATATTTATGGTAAGTGTAATCTATATAGTAGGTATATCAAGTAAGTGTAATGTACTATATATATATATATATATATATATATATATATATATACTGTGCATACACAGGGTAAATGTAGTCTATATAGTGTATGTGAAAGGTAAGTGTAGTCTATGTATAGGGTAAATGTATGTAGTGTGTATATAGGATCAGTGTCATTTATATAGTGTCTGTATATAGGTTAAGTGTAGTGTATATAGTGTATGATATCACTTCCTGCGTGATATCCATAAAATGTTACACAGTAATAGGAGAAAAGTTCTGTTCTGTAGTCATTATAGTGTTACATACGGTATGTGTAGTGTATATAGTGTGTATATAGGATAATTCATCTATAAAGTGCCTGTATATAGGATAAGTGTAGTATATAGTGTATGTATTGGGTAAGTGTAGTGTATACAGTTTATGTGTAAGGTAAGTGTAGTCTACATAGTGTTTACATAGGATAGGTGTAATCTATATAGTGTGCTTTTAGGATAAGTGTAATCTATTTAATGTTTGTAAAAAAGGGAAGTGTAGTGTATATAGTGTGTGTATATATAAGTAATCTATATAGTGTCAGCATATAGGAATAATGTAGTATATATAATATATGTATAGTGTAGTCTATGTAGTGTGTATATAGGTGTAATCTTTATACTTAGTCTGTATATTGAGTATGTGTAGAGTATATAGTGTATATATTGTGTATATAGTGCTTGTATAGGGTAAGTGTTGTCAATATTGTGTATAATGTATGTGTACAGTATATAGTGTATGTATAAGGCAAGTATAATGTATACAGTGTATATTTAGGGTACATGTACTCTATGTAATGTATATATATAGTAAGAAAAGTCCAGTGTATATTTAAGGTAAGTGTAGTCTATACAGTATATATACATACTTTGCATACACAGGGTAAGTGTAGTCTATATAGTGTATGTGAAAGGCAAGTGTAGTCTATGTATAGGGTAAATGTATGCAGTGTGTATATAGGATCAGTATAATTTATATAGTGTCTGTATATAGGTTAAGTGTAGTGTATATAGTGTATGATATCACTTCCTGCGTGAAAAAATGTTACATAGTAATAGGAGAAAAGTTCTGTTCTAAATTTTACATTTTAGAAAAATCAAAGCTTGGCCTCCGCACAAGCACCAAAAACAAAAAAGCTTTTCCTCTGCAGTGACTGACTATACAAACATTGCATGGTGTACCAGTTGCACTCAATATTGTTATAACATCACATGGGTTGAATTCTATTTCATATATTAACTTCACATTTGTTTTGTTAGCCCTTTTGCAGTGCTTAATCCCTCCTTGCTTAGGTGGGTCCCTACACTAACACGTTATACATATAACAGGATATATTGAGTGTAACTGGTGTTATCACTTGCAGTGTGCTTTTCCATTATTTTATATACAGTAGTCAGTTGTTATAGAGAAACACCAATATACTGCTTATCAGTTTGGCTTTTCAAATTAATAGTGCAAATCACTGTTAATCATGTTGTAAAAAAAAAAAAAAAAAAGAGTCTTAGTGTAGGGACCTATCTGAATGAGGTCGCCTTGACGTGGCAGATGGGCTCACTCAATGTCATCAGATTGTGTGCTAAGAACCTCATATTTTTAAAAGTGTAGGTGACAAGATTCTTCTGAGGGTTTTTGAGCTTCCATATGTTAAGGAATTAATCAGTTGTCCCTCTTGAAGCATAGATACGTTCATAGAGATAGATGGCATCATTTATTTTTATTAAGGCTACGCCATGAGTGGGCAGCATGGTGGCTCACTGGTTGGCACTGGTGCCTTGCAGTGTTGGGGTCCTAGGTTTGAATCCGACCAATAACAATATCTGCATGGAGTTTGTATGTTCTCCCTGTGTTTGTGTGGGTTTCCTCCAGGTACTCCAGTTTCCTCCTACACTCCAAAGACATACTGATAGGGAACTTAGATTGTGAGCCCCATTAAGGACAGTTGGATGCTAATGTCTGTAAAGAGCTGCGGTATATAGCAGCGCCATATAAGTGCATAAAATAAATAAAAAATTAGGTCTGGACACCTTGGGAGACTTTTTGAAGAGTATGGGATTCTACAGTAAAATACCAGAAATGCATTTTCATTCAGACATAAGGTGCAGCAAATAATGACTGTTGGGCTCCACGTTTACCCCTCTCCTATATACAGGGTGGCCCACGAAAAAGTAGCCTACCTCCAGCGATAATATGACAAGATGAATGAGCAAGTGGATTGCTATTTTTTTAAATTACCCACAAGTCACAAAAGATGCTGAAAGTGGTCCCTGTTCCAGGCTATGCATCTTTGGGCACATCGGATTATGTTGGCCGATACTGCTTGCAGCTCTACAGCAGTGATGCTGCAGAAACAAAAATGTCCTGCTCTTTCCAACCAGATGGGACAACATGCCACACCTCACTGGCACGGATTCATGAACTGTTGATGTAGGAGCAAACTGTGAGCAAGGGGTTATGGCCACCACGTTCCTCAGACTTGTCCTCATTATCTGTTGGGAAATTCAAAACAAAAAATGTCCGCTAACAATCCACATCCCTGGATGAACTCAAGGAAAATATCACAAACACTATCCGCAACATTACAAGTAGTATCAGCCGACATAATCCGACGTGCCCAAAAATGCATAGATATGAATGGGGACCACTTTCTGCATCGTGTGGCATGTGGGTTATTAAAAAAACAATCCACTTGCTCATTTATTTTGTCATACTATTGCTGGAGACTGTCTACTTTTTCGTGAGCCACCCTGTATTACCCCTTCTCAACATAGAGAAGGGATACATGATGACCTTTCTATGTGTCCTACGGATGGAGTAGAGTTAGCACTCCTGTTTTCTGAGATTTCTGAGTTGTGTTATCTAATCTAAGCAAACACCTTCAATTGCTTTTCAATGGCTTTTGTCTCAAGATAACACGATGAGTTAACAAATTTGAGTTAAGAACTGGAGTGTTAACCCTGCTCCATCTTTATTTGCGTATATTCTCCTACTAGTGACATCACTGTGTGCAGTATTGCTATTTTGTGACATAACTGTGTAAATTATCTACACTATGTACAATAAAGTGACTTTAACTTTTACATTATCATTGTACATCAGGGAGACCATAATAGACATAAAATTCATGTACTGGAATTGCTGCAGAAGGTGGACATGATAGAGTGGGGCCCACGTCAATTCTGCTATGAAGCCCCACGGTTACTTGCTATGCCCCTGGAATGTACATTACATATAACAATTCTGCAAGCAGCTACATTCGGTCAGGGAGCTGTCAGAATGGCTAGAGCTGCTGCACAGATTTAGGGGGTCATTTACTATACTGAAATACTCCTAAATTAGGCTTATTTCAGGCGCAGATGGCGGGTCAATGCTTAGTTGCTGTTTTAGGCGTAGAAAGTGGATGCACTGAAGTTATGCAGAAGCATGTGCCTCTTCATAACTTCGGCGGATACCCCGCTAGCTACAGGCTTTTATTATGACCGGCGTCTAAAACGCCGGCCCTAATAAATGTGCCCCTTAATTTCAACAGAACTTAAAGAGAACCTGTCACCTCAGCACCTGGTGGCCAGGACTGTGGGAGTGCACATAGGCCAGTGCCTTTTCCTATATTGTGTAAGCACGACCACCACTGCTGGATTACAGGGTGGTTGTAACCATGGAAATGAGCAGTGTATAATGTGACTGAAAAATAAATCAAGCCAGCAAAGGAGGCAATATGGACAACAACAATACATTAGTAATTGCCTTGTATTACATTTCTTTACATGATAAATGCCATTTTCTGAAGTGACACAAGTTTTTTTGCCCAAAGAAATTATTTTTTTTTTTTTTTTTTTTTTTTTAGTTTTGTTTGGATTAAATGAAAATAAAAGTGTTTTTGTGCTTCAGGGTATTAAACATTGATATTTTTAATTTAACATATATATTGCTATATCACATTTTTAATAAGAGGAATTAATGAAATTGCTGGACCAATTGATGGGAGGATCATGAAACCAGTCATGGAATGCCCAGTGTATAGGAGTCGAAGACACTCCTTTGTGAGTCCAGAAGACTGGAAAGCAACAAAATAGTCTCCCATTTGAAAGGCTGACCTTTCGCCCCTGGCAACTAGAGATGAGTGAATTTTTCAAAAATGCGATTCGCCTTTTCGCAAAAATAATTTTTCTAAAAATGAGTTTTGATCCGAATAAACTCCCATCAAATTACGTTAAAAAAATTGCTATTTCCTGGCTGCGGAGAGCCTTTATAGTGGTGTAGAACACTGTGCCTTGTAGTTACATCCATAGGGAGTCTGCTTTGATAGTGAAATAATACTGTGAGTTCGTATGACATGCAGATGACAGGCGTCACTCTTAGAATCACTGCAGACTTCACTTATTTGGGCAGTTACGGGGCCAAAACTGACCAAATAACTCAAGTATGAACTCAGCCTTACATAGAAACATAGAAACATAGAATGTGTCGGCAGATAAGAACCATTTGGCCCATCTAGTCTGCCCAATATATCTGAATCCTATGAATAGTCCCTGGCCCTATCTTATATGAAGGATAGCCTTATGCCTATCCCATGCATGCTTAAACTCCTTCACTGTATTTGCCGCTACCACTTCTGCAGGAAGGCTATTCCATGCATCCACTACTCTCTCAGTAAAGTAATACTTCCTTATATTACTTTTAAACCTTTGCCCCTCTAATTTAAAACTGTGTCCTCTTGTGGTAGTTTTTCTTCTTTTAAATATGCTCTCCTCCTTTACCGAGTTGATTCCCTTTATTTATTTAAAAGTTTCTATCATATCCCCTCTGTCTCTTCTTTCTTCCAAGCTATACATATTAAGGTCTTTTAACCTTTCCTGGTAAGTTTTATCCTGCAATCCATGGACCAGTTTAGTAGCTCTTCTCTGAACTCTCTCTAGAGTATCTATATCCTTCTGGAGATATGGCCTCCAGTACTGCGCACAATACTCCAAGTGAGGTCTCACCAGTGATCTGTACAGCGGCATAAGCACTTCACTCTTTCTACTGCTTATACCTCTCCCTATACATCCAAGCATTCTGCTGGCATTTCGTGCTGCTTTATTACATTGTCTTCCCACCTTTAAGTCTTCTGAAATAATTACTCCTAAATCCCTTTCCTCAGATACTGAGGTCAGGACTGTGTCAAATATTCTATATTCTGCCCTTGGGTTTTTACGCCCCAGGTACATTATCTTGCACTTAGCCACATTAAATTTCAGTTGCCAGAGTTCTGACCATTCTTCTAGTTTTCCTAAATCCTTTTCCATTTGGCGTTTCCCTCCAGGAACATCAACCCTATTACATATCTTTGTGTCATCAGCAAAAAGACAAACCTTACCATCGAGGCCTTTTGCAATATCACTTATGAAGATATTAAACAAAATTGGTCCCAGTACAGATCCCTGTGGAATCCCACTGGTAACATGACCTTGTTTTGAATGTTCGCCATTGACTACAACCCTCTGTTGTCTGTCACTCAGCCACTGCCTAATCCACTCAACAATATGGGAGTCCATGCTCAATGACTGCAGTTTATTGATAAGTCTTCTATGTGGGACAGTGTCAAAAGCCTTACTAAAATCTAGATATGCGATGTCTACTGCACCTCCACCGTCTATTATTTTAGTCACCCAGTCAAAAAAATCTATAAGATTTGTTTGACATGATCTCCCTGAAGTAAACCCATGCTGTTTTTCATCTTGCAATCCATGGGATTTTAGATGTTCCACAATCCTATCCTTTAATAGGGTTTCCATTAATTTGCCTACTATTGATGTCAGACTCACTGGTCTATAGTTGCTCGATTCCTCCTTACTACCTTTCTTGTGAATGGGCACGACATTTGCCAATTTCCAATCTTCCGGGACGACTCCTGTTACTAATGATTGGTTAAATAAATCTGTTAACGGTTTTGCCAGCTCACCACTAAGCTCTTTTAATAATTTTGGGTGTATCTCATCAGGCCCCTGTGACTTATTTGTCTTCACTTTAGACAGCAAACTTAGAACATCTTCCTCTGTAAAGACACATGCATCAAACGATTTAATAGTCATCCTTTCTAGTGGAGGTCCTTCTCCTTCTTTTTCTTTTGTAAAAACTGAACAGAAGTATTCATTAAGGCAGTCGGCTAGCCCTTTATTCTCTTCTACATACCTTCCGTCCTTTATTTTTAATTTAGTTATTCCTTGTTTTAATTTCCTTTTTTCATTTATATATCTGAAGAATGTCTTATCCCCTTTTTTCATAGACTGAGCTAGTTTTTCTTCTGCCTGAGCTTTAGAAGTTCTTATAACTTGCTTGGCCTCTTTCTGCCTAATCTTGTAGATTTCCTTATCTTCATTGTTTTGGGTTTTTTTATAATTACAAAATGCTAGCTTTTTATTTTTAATGATTTGGGCCACTTCTGCTGAGTACCACAGTGGTCTCTTCCTTTTTTTGCTTTTACTGACAAGTCTAATGCAATTTTCTGTTGCCTTCAATAATGCACCTTTTAAGTAGTCCCATTTCTCCTGGACTCCATGTAATCCGTTCCAGTCTGATAAGGACTCATTTATGACTAATTTCATTTTTGAAAAGTCTGTTTTTCTAAAATCTAAAACTTTTGTTTTTGTGTGGTGGGACTCTTTCACAGTTCTTATATTAAACCACACTGACTGGTGATCACTAGATCCCAAGGTTTCGCCTACAATGACATCATATACCGAATCCCCATTTGTGAATATCAAATCCAAAATGGCCTCCCTCCGGGTTGGCTCCTCAACCATTTGTTGTAGGGATAACCCCAGTAGGGAATTTAGAATATCTGTACTCCTGGTAGAACTTGCTATTTTGGTTTTCCAGTTTATATCTGGAAGATTGAAATCTCCCATAATGATAACTTCTCCTTTCATTGTCATTTTAGCTATTTCTTCAACTAGTAGATCATCTAGTTCTTTAACTTGATCAGGTGGTCTATATATCACACCTACACGAGTTACTGCATGATTAGCAAACTGCAACGTAACCCAAACTGACTCTATGTTGGCCTCACCAACTTGTATTAGGTTAGATTTAATGCTATCTTTCACATACAGGGCCACTCCTCCTCCTTTCTTGCCTTCTCTGTCTCTTCTGTATAAAGAGTACCCTGGTATGGTTATGTCCCAGTCATTTCTTTCATTAAACCATGTCTCCGTAACAGCCACTAAATCTACATTCTCAGATGCCATTATTGACCCAAGTTCATTGATTTTTTTTACCTAAACTGCGAGCATTTGTAGAGAGGACTCGGAGCTTATCATTTCTTACCCTCTGTGCTTCTGACCTGTTCTGGCATTGTTTCGGGGGGCAATTGGACTCTTTTATTTTCACTCTTTTGCCCCCCCTTCCTAGTTTAAATACTCTTTCGCAAATTCTTGGAGTTGTTCACTAAGTACATTTGTTCCTTTGAGAGAAAGATGCAAACCATCTTTTTTGTACAGTTCCTTTCTATTCCAAGTAGAGCTATTATGAGAAACAAAGCCAAATCCTTGCTCTTGACACCATTTACCAAGCCATATGTTGAACTCCTTTATGCGCCTCTGCCTATCATTCTGAACATTATGCACAGGCAGAACTTCAGAAAATGAAATGGTGGATGCAAAATCCTGTACGTCATTACCAAGTGTGATAAAAGATTTTTTCACCTCTGACACTTCATTGCAAGCCAGGTCATTTGTCCCTAGATGGACAAGAACATCCACGTCCCCTTCCTGCTTTGCTTGCTTAACAATATTAATAATACGTCTTCTATCTCTTCTAGCAGTAGCCCCAGGGAGACATCTCACAAAACCATTTTCTTTAAGCTCCACACTTCTTATGATTGAATCACCCAGCAACAGCTGCTTCCTTTGAGACTTCACTTTATCTTTTTTGTCCTTGGCTGCAGTCTTGCATACATTAGACATAGGAGTCGATGGTTTCTCACCCTCTGTGCTTGAGTCCATATCCATGTTGTCCTTACATTCTGAGAGTGCTGCAAATGAATTTTGGAGAATCACCGACTGTGGGACATGTCTTCTATCCACCACTCTAAGTCTTCCAGAACCTACAGTAACCCATCTGCCATTTCTGGGGGTCCTCTGTGGCAGTGGCATTGCAGCAGTCCTAGCTGGAGTTTGTTTAACAGATAATTTAAATATCTCAGATTTCAAAAATGCAATTTCCTGCTGCAGTAAGGAGAACTGTCTACAGATCTGACAGCATCCGAATCTCCAAAGAGTGGAACATGAAATAAATGCCCAACAATTCCTGCACTGAACCAAGTCTGCCATTTTAAAGAGGAGAAAAAAAAAGAAATAAAAATTTGTCAATTTAAATCAAACAAATCTTACCTTTTTTTTGTATTGTTTCCACCTTCCAGCCTACCTCCTGACTAGCGCCAAGGTCAATGTTAGCGCCAAGAAGAAGCGCACTCCTTTTACAATGTGGACAGCTGATTCCACATAGATGTCTACAGAACCTGTTCTTATAAACGCTTATACAAGTAGAGTAGAGGCCCCTGACAGAGTGGAAATGGTGTCAGCAGTAAGTTTGTGTTGACGTCACTGATTATTTTGCCCTTCTGCTGATCCGTCAGATCAATAACCGAATGAACCGAAGTCCATTATCCTTTCATTGTTGACATTTTTTATGTGAAACAGGCTTTTTTCTGGAAAATTCATGGGTGATTGTAGACCTCCTTTTGCTGCATGGACCGAATTACATCGTCGTGGGTCCAGCAGAAAACATAATGAAGACGCTGATGACAACACACCAGCAGACTTTGCCTTTGCCATCTATTCACAATTAAATCAAGCAGTATGTTGTAAATCAGTAAGTTGAAAATATTCATGTTATCAGTGACTGCCTGACCCCTGCACTGATCAGGCGGGTGCACCTTCTGCACCCACTGGATCAGCCACCGTACATGTACAGCGCTGGTCCTTAAGGGGTTAAATCAAGCAGTTGAAAATATTCATGTGTTTTTATCTACTTTGTCTGCATTCAATTTCCACAGCACACAAGACATAACAGGTGAGCCTCTGCTCTGGAGTCCAGTTTCTTAAGATCAGGAGTTCCATCAGAATTGTGCATAACATTCTTGCTCCCTGTGCAAAGCCAAAACAAAAGGACTCCGTAGGCATACACATCAGAGGAAGTTGAAGCTGGTTGCCCCAATTTGAATTTAGGAGCAATAAACAGCGAGAAGCAAATAAAGGCGGCTGAACTCCGCTGCTCTGTATCTCTTGTGAAGTCAACGTCTCCAACTATGCCCCTCTCGCGATTTATTGAGAGATCTAAGAATTATGTTGGAGGCATGTAGTGTATGCAAGCCATGTGCGACCCCTCTCATCACTCTTAGGCTCCATTCACACGTCCGCAACGTGTTTTGCGGATACACGGAGCCACGGATCCGCAAAACACGGAAAGCGGCAATGTGCATTCCAAATTTTGCGGACCGCACATTGCCGGCACTAATAGAATATGCCTGTTCTTGTCCGCAATTGCGGACAAGAATAGGACATGTTCTATTTTTTTGCAGAAACGGAAGCACGGATGCGGAAGTGCGGATCCGCAAATGTGGATGCGGACAGCACATTCCAGCCCCATTGAAAATGAATGGGTCTGCACCCGTTCTGCAAAATTGCGGAAGGGATGCGGATCCATTTTGCGGACGTGTGAATGGACCCTTATGCTGTTCTGCACCTGGTTTGCCTGGGCGAACAGAGTCACACTAAAGGCTACACTACACTAAAGGCTTTTCAACATAAAACATTGGTTCATACAGAACAAAGTCTACAATCAACCATCAATAAAAATAAAAAAAACTGTTTCACATAAAAATTTTCACCACAACTTAATTCGGTCCATACCGCAAAAAGGGCTTTAGAATATATAACTGCACAGCTGAACGGCAATTAGGCCTTAATTTTTTTCCACTTTTCCACTACACTAAAGGCTTTTCAACCTATAAGTGCAGTGCTGAGCGGCAAATATATTTTTTCTTTTTTTTGCTAATACACGTCACAAAAGGCTTTACCACAGATACCTGCACCGCTGAGCGGCAAATATATTTTACTTTTGCCACTAATACTCGATAATTTTAGCACTTCACCACACAATGGCTAATAAGCCCTTTTTTTCACTAAAACAGGCCAAAAAAATGCTTTACTGCACGAGGGCAAATAAGACAGAAATATTGTCTTGTAATAGACCCTGTTAAAACCTGTATCAATCAGCACTTGCACCCTAATAAGAACGGTTTGCTGTAATTAAACAGCTGTATAATGGCAATTTGGATCCCCAGTCAGTGGATCATTGCAGCAAGGCATAATAGGAGTGTTCCTATTACCCATGCTGTAACCTCCCCTACTCCTACTGAACCTTTTTCAACATAAAAGCTGTGGAATGATTCCTCCCTATCCTTTCCATACACCTTTAATAAGGTCATCTCTCCCTGCACTAAGTACACTGGTAAAATGTCAGAATCTAAGATTGCTGCTATTTATAGGGCTGCAACATCACAGGGCTGGTTCATTCCAGCTTAGCTCCCCCTCTGTGGAGGTGTGGACTATTCTCACAGCCTACGCCCTGCGTGGAGAAGAAAGTTAATGAGGAGTGTAGCCCAACCACTGCTAGGAGTAGGGTGTGTGTGTTAGGAGCTCCAGATATAGGGAACCAAGCCCGGATCTTGTCTCAGCTGAGACATTGATCACAATTCCCAGCCTGAGCCCTGCAGCCTCAGCTGGATAAAGCAAGCAGACAACCTCCAGTTCCAGGAAGAAAGCATTCCCTGAGAATATAATGGTGGTTCTGAAATACACGGGGCACAAACCGTGTGCACTCCGCATCATGGATGCAGACCCATTCACTTTAACGGGTCTGCAAATACGGAGATGTGGTGTGGTCCCGAACGGAAGCACGGAACAGAACCCCACGGAAGCACTACGGAGTACTTCTGTGGTGTTCTGATTTGTGCTTCCGTTCCGCAAAAAAACAGTACTTACTATTTTAGTACAGTACTCATTTTTTTGCGGAACAGATGGATCATGGACCCATTGTCTGGATTCGTCCCGGCTGCTGCACAGACGTTTGCCCGTGCATTGGGAACTGCAAATTGCAGTCCCCAATGCACGGAACGGAACCACAACGGCCATGTGCAAGAGGCCATAGGGCTCATTCACATGATTGTGGTTTGGTTCGGCATTCGAGCCCCATTTTTTGGGGCTTGGGTGCGGACCCATTCACTTCAATGGGGCCGCAAAAGATGCGGACAGCATCCGTTGCTCCGTTCCGTAGACCTGCAAAAATGATATATCACGTCCTATTCTTGTCCGTTTTGCTGACAAGAATAGGCATTTCTATAAAGGACCATCCATGTTTTGCGGATCCGCAATTTGAGGACCGCAAAACACGGCACGTTTGTGTGAACAAGCCCTTAATCTGAAGATATGCTAACAAATCAGAGGCCTTTGGCTAAAACTTCTCAAATGGGTATGAAAGTTATCCTGCTCTATCCATTTCTATGGAAGTTCTGGAGATAGGCGAGTACAGTGCTTGGCTATCTCCGGAACGCAAACAAAACTTTTATTACGGGAAGTACGTTTAACTATTCATATTCTTCTATATTTCCGGAAATTTGTATACCTAAATATTTAAAACTCTCGTGTTTCTCAAGCACATGCACCCTTGAGTCCTTCTGTGATTGACCATCTCCCAACAACATCATATGGGATTTCCCCGAATTAATATTTAAACCAGAAAAAAAAACTAACTTATCTATTATATTACTCTATTAAATTGATCCCCAATATTGTGCATAAATAATAAAATATCATCAGCATACATTAATAATTTGTCTCCTTCTACATATTGAAAACCTTTAAACTCCCTATCATTTCTTATTACACTTGCCAGGGGCTCGATCGCTATAGCAAATAGTAATGGGGAGAGAGGGCATCCCTGTCTAGTGCCCCGTTACAGGGCAAGAGGCAGGGACAAGCTCCCATCCACCATCACCCTAGCCCTCGGGTTGGAATATATAAGCTGAATCCATCTTATAAATCCCTCCCCTACGCCAACCCTTTTTAAGACTGCCCATAAATACTCCCACTTAATACAATCAAATGCCTTTTGGGCATCCAGTGAAAGTATAGCTTTCTCACCAGTTTCTGTTCTATTAGTCTCAATATTAAGGTACAACCTTCTTATATTTGAATATATCATTCTACCGGGTATAAAACCTGTCTGATCTTCATGGATTATACCTTTGATCACCTGCCAAGACTTTTGCCAAAATTTTAACATCTGTGTTTAACAAAGATATTGGTCTATATGACCCGGGGTCTAATTGTTCTTTACCCTTTTTTGGAATTAATGTAATAATTGCCTCTTTCAAAAATTTTTTTTCTTTTTCCAAGTATTCCTTTTGGGCCTGAGATATCTCTCTCAAGGCAATCTGGTCTAAATATAAGTCCAAATCTATTTTTGAATATTGTACCCGGTGAACTGATTATTGCATCCATATTATCTCTAATCGCCCCTATCCAAGATTTCCCCCTTTGATTTTTTACAATACTTTTCTCCCTCTGATGCTAACCGAAACCCTTGGAAGAGCAATTCTTTCCTACTTCTATCTATCTAACTGGTATATTTTTAGCTTTTCCTGTTCCTCCTCCCATTCCTTCAGTGGGGTTCATTATGCATGCTATTCTTGCTTCTTCTAATTTTTTTTCCAATGTATTACCTCTTTCCTTAGTACTTTTCTTCCAGCAATTCACCTTTTTAACCGCCTCCGGACCGCCTAACGCAGATGTGCGGTCCAGAGGCGGCAGCCCTGCGCACGACGACGCATATACGCGTCATCTCGCGAGGGCCGGGATTTCCTGTGAACGCGCGCACACAGGCGCGCGCGCTCACAGGAACGGAAGGTAAGCGAGTGGATCTCCAGCCTGCCAGCGGCGATCGCTCGCTGCCAGGCTGGAGATCCGAATTTTTTAACCCCTAACAGGTATATTAGACGCTGTTTTGATAACAGCGTCTAATATACCTGCTACCTGGTCCTCTGGTGGTCCCTTTTGTTAGGATCGACCACCAGAGGACACAGGTAGGTCAGTAAAGTCGCACCCAAACACTACACTACACTACACCCCCTCCCGTCACTTATTAACCCTTTATGAACCCATGATCACCCATGATCACCCCATATAAACTCCCTGATCACCCCCCTGTCATTGATCACCCCCCTGTCATTGATCACCCCCCTGTCAGGCTCCGTTCAGACGTCCGTATGATTTTTACGGATCCACGGATACATGGATCGGATCCGCAAAACACATGCGGACGTCTGAATGGAGCCTTACAGGGGGGTGATCAATGACAGGCGGGTGATCACCCATATACACTCCCTGATCACCCCCTGTCATTGATCACCCCCTGTCATTGATCACCCCCCTGTCATTGATCACTCCCCTGTAAGGCTCCATTCAGACGTCCGTATGATTTTTACGGATCCATGGATACATGGATCGGATCCGCAAAACACATGCGGACGTCTGAATGGAGCCTTACAGGGGGGTGATCAATGACAGGCGGGTGATCACCCATATACACTCCCTGATCACCCCCTGTCATTGATCACCCGCCTGTCATTGATCACCCCCCTGTAAGGCTCCATTCAGACGTCCGCATGTGTTTTGAGGATTCGATCCATGTATCCATGGATCCGTAAAAATCATGCGGACGTCTGAATGGAGCCTTACAGGGGGGGGGGTGATCAGTGACAGGGAGGTGATCACCCTGATCACCCCCTGTCATTGATAACCCCCCTGTAAGGCTCCATTCAGACGTCCGCATGTGTTTTGAGGATCCGATCCATGTATCCATGGATCCGTAAAAATCATACGGACGTCTGAATGGAGCCTTACAGGGGGGGTGATCAGTGACAGGGGGGTGATCACCCTGATCACCCCCTGTCATTGATAACCCCCCTGTAAGGCTCCATTCAGACGTCCGCATGTGTTTTGCGGATCCGATCCATGTATCCATGGATCCGTAAAAATCATACGGACGTCTGAATGGAGCCTTACAGGGGGGGTGATCAGTGACAGGGGGGTGATCACCCTGATCACCCCCTGTCATTGATAACCCCCCTGTAAGGCTCCATTCAGACGTCCGCATGTGTTTTGCGGATCCGATCCATGGATCCGTAAAAATCATACGGACGTCTGAATGGAGCCTTACAGGGGGGTGATCAATGACAGGGGGGTGATCAGGGAGTCTATATGGGTGATCACCCCCCTGTCATTGATCACCCCCCTGTCATTGATCACCCCCCCCTGTAAGGCTCCATTCAGACATTTTTTTGGCCCAAATTAGCGGAAATTTTTTGTTTGTTTTTGTTTTTGTTTTTTCTTACTAAGTCTCATATTCCACTAACTTGTGTCAAAAAATAAAATCTCACATGAACTCACCATACCCCTCACGGAATCCAAATGCGTAAACATTTTTAGACATTTATATTCCAGACTTCTTCTCACGCTTTAGGGCCCCTAAAAAGCCAGGGCAGTATAAATACCCCACATGTGACCCCATTTCGGAAAGAAGACACCCCAAGGTATTCCGTGAGGGGCATATTGAGTCCATGAAAGATTGAAATTTTTGTCCTAAGTTAGCGGAAAGTGAGACTTTGTGAGAAAAAAACAAAAAAAAAATTTCTATGAACTCGCCAGGCCCCTCATTGAATACCTTGGGGTGTCTTCTTTCCAAAGTGGGGTCACATGTGGGGTATTTACACTGCCCTGGCTTTTTAGGGGCCCGAAAGTGTGAGAAGAAGTCTGGGATCCAAATGTCTAAAAATGCCCTCCTAAAAGGAATTTGGGCACCTTTGCGCATCTAGGCTGCAAAAAAGTGTCACACATCTGGTATCGCCGTACTCAGGAGAAGTTGGGGAATGTGTTTTGGGGTGTCATTTTACATATACCCATGCTGGGTGAGAATAATATCTTGGTCAAATGCCAACTTTGTATAAAAAAATGGGAAAAGTTATCTTTTGCCAAGATATTTCTCTCACCCAGCATGGTTATATGTAAAATGACACCCCAAAACACATTCCCCAACTTCTCCTGAGTACGGCGATACTAGATGTGTGACACTTTTTTGCAGCCAAGGTGGGCAAAGGGGCACATATTCCAAAGAGCACCTTTCGGATTTCACAGGCCATTTTTTACAGATTTTGATTGCAAGGTACTTCTTACACATTTGGGCCCCTAAATTGCCAGGGCAGTATAACTACGCCACAAGTGACCCCATTTTGGAAAGAAGACACCCCAAGGTATTCCGTGAGGGGCACGGCGAGTTCCTAGAATTTTTTATTTTTTGTCACAAGTTAGCGGAAAATGATGATTTTTCTTTTTTTTTCTTTTTTCCTTACAAAGTCTCATATTCCACTAACTTGCGACAAAAAATAAAAAATTTAGGAACTCGCCGTGCCCCTCACGGAATACCTTGGGGTGTCTTCTTTCCAAAATGGGGTCACTTGTGGCGTAGTTATACTGCCCTGGCAATTTAGGGGCCCAAATGTGTAAGAAGTACCTTGCAATCAAAATCTGTAAAAAATGGCCTGCAAAATCCGAAAGGTGCACTTTGGAATATGTGCCCCTTTGCCCACCTTGGCTGCAAAAAAGTGTCACACATCTGGTATCGCCGTACTCAGGAGAAGTTGGGGAATGTGTTTTGGGGTGTCATTTTACATATACCCATGCTGGGTGAGAAAAATATCTTGGTCAAATGCCAACTTTGTATAAAAAAATGGGAAAAGTTGTCTTTTGCCAAGATATTTCTCTCACCCAGCATGGGTATATGTAAAATGACACCCCAAAACACATTCCCCAACTTCTCCTGAGTACGGCGATACCAGATGTGTGACACTTTTTTGCAGCCAAGGTGGGCAAAGGGGCACATACTCCAAAGTGCACCTTTCGGATTTCACCGGTCATTTTTTACACATTTTGATTGCAAAGTTCTTCTCACACATTTGGGCCCCTAAATTGCCAGGGCAGTATAACTACCCCACAAGTGACCCCATTTTGGAAAGAAGACACCCCAAGGTATTCCGTGAGGGGCGTGGCGAGTTCCTAGAATTTTTTATTTTTTGTCGCAAGTTAGTGGAATATGAGACTTTGTAAGAAAAAAATAAAAATAAAAAATCATCATCATTTTCTGCTAACTTGTGACAAAAAATAAAAAGTTCTATGAACTCACTATGCCCATCAGCGAATACCTTAGGGTGTCTACTTTCCGAAATGGCATTGTAGAACCTCAGGAAACATGACAGGTGCTCAGAAAGTCAGAGCTGCTTCAAAAAGCAGAAATTCTAATTTTTGTACCATAGTTTGTAAACGCTATAACTTTTACCCAAACCATTTTTTTTTTTGCCCAAACATTTTTTTTTTATCAAAGACATGTAGAACTATAAATTTAGCGAAAAATTTATATATGGATGTCGTTTTTTTTGCAAAATTTTACAGCTGAAAGTGAAAAATGACATTTTTTTGCAAAAAAATCGTTACATTTCGATTAATAACAAAAAAAGTAAAAATGTCAGCAGCAATAAAATACCACCAAATGAAAGCTCTATTAGTGAGAAGAAAAGGAGGTAAAATTCATTTGGGTGGTAAGTTGCATGACCGAGCGATAAACGGTGAAAGGAGTGTAGTGCCGAAGTGTAAAAAGTGCTCTAGTCATGAAGGGGGTTTCAGCTAGCGGGGCTGAAGTGGTTAAACAACAATCCTCTCAAGTATGCCTTAGCGGTATGCCAAACTATCAATCTGTTAGCGGAATTATTATTCTCCTGGAAAAAAAAAAAATGTATTCCTCCATTATACTCTCTTTATCTGAAATCAATAATAACCAATGAGCGTTAAAATTAAACATTGGCAAGTTATTCTTTCTGTTCAAATCCAGTTCCATTACCACCGCACTATGATCAGATAAAGCCATAGGCAAATACTTTATCTTAATCCTGTTTTGAGACATTAGATTTTTATTTCCCAAGACCATATCTATTCTTGACCAGGTTTGGTGTGATTTAGAATAGCAGGAATACATGGTTTCTTCCGGGTTCTGATAGTGCCAAACATCAATCCAGTTAAATTCCAAGGCCAGTTTAAACAAATCTACATTTTGTATTATTCCCCCTCTGCTAGACATTCTATCCCTGAGTGGGTCCATTACAGCATTATAGTCTCCTATCGCAATCATTATGCATTCTTGTCTATACAACATGAATCTATGTAATTCATACAAAACATCTGGCTTATATGGTGGTGGATTATATACAGTACAGACCAAAAGTTTGGACACACCTTCTCATTCAATGAGTTTTCTTTATTTTCATGACTATGGAAATTGTAGATTCACACTGAAGGCATCAAAACTATGAATTAACACATGTGGAATTATATACATAACAAGAAAGTGTAAAACAACTGAAAATATGTCATATTCTAGGTTCTTCAAAGTAGCCACCTTTTGCCTTGATTACTGCTTTGCACACTCTTGGCATTCTCTTGATGAGCTTCAAGAGGTAGTCACCTGAAATGGTTTTCACTTCACAGGTGTGCCCTGTCAGGTTTAATAAGTGGGATTTCTTGCCGTATAAATGGGGTTGGGACCATCAGTTGCATTGTGGAGAAGTCAGGTACATAGTCCTACTGAATAGACTGTTAGAATTTGTATTATGGCAAGAAAAAAGCAGCTAAGTAGAGAAAAACGAGTGGCCATCATTACTTTAAGAAATGAAGGTCAGTCAGTCCGAAAAATTGGGAAAACTTTGAAAGTGTATGTCGGGTTGTAATAATTTAATTAAGAATTATTAATTATGGTCATAAAAATAATTAACCATAAAAAATAAAATGTATAAAATTTGTCATAAATTCTTAAAATCATGACCTGGTGAATTGTAGACAACCTAATTGATACAATTCACATCTGAGTCCGAGTTTTTCCTCAGATAAATAAGTTCTTTTGACGTGAGATGACGTTAATGATAAAACATGTAGTTCTGCATTACACAACAATATACAGGTTTTATAAAAATATGCAGATTTATTGGTTACAAGATTATAAACATATATAAGTAAATAAACACAATGATACATGCAAATGAATATATATAGCATTAATATAAAGCATTACAAGCTTAACAATACATGTGAGTGGAAATAACTTGTCACATTATAACCAAGCTATTATTAGGTTAGGACAGTGATGGCGAACCTATGGCACGGGTGCCAGAGGCGGCACTCAGTGCCCTCTCTGTGGGCACCCGCACCCTGGAAGAAGTCCAAGGTGTAACACTATGCCTTAGACTTTTTCTGCCATTCATCAGCGCAGGGTATGCTATGAATGGCACAGACAGCTCACTGAATGAAGGCAGGCTATTATAGATAAATTATAAAGTACATGGAAGATAAGTTATATTAGTATTCAGGGTAAATGGCCATGTTGGCACTTCACGATAAATAAGTGAGTTTTGGGTTGCAGTTTTGGGCACTCGGTCTCTAAAAGGTTCACCATCACTGGGTTAGGATATCAAAGTAGGAACATAAGTTACATACATTACTGCTGTTCAGAGAAAACCTCATGATATCAGGATGGGCATGTCTAATCCTAGACATCAATATGGAATGCTAAATACATTCCACCCCCCTCTAACCAACTACGCATCAGATGACTTCAGGCATGGGCAAATCCATTCAAGGATATAACTTAGAAGAGATAATTGTATCCTTCCACCCCATCCTGGACTATTTTCACACATATAACTTTGGTAAGACTATTAAGACAAATAACAGGGATCTAGGATCTTTGCTAGATCATATCTTAAATGGGAAGGACTTGAAATAAGTCTTTCCTGTGGGAATCCATCACTTAGCTTGGCGAAGAATGTTCTATCAATATATATATATATATATATATATATATATATATATTTACATATATATAAAATCATTTTATACTTTGCTAGATTATGAGTCTTGATTCTTCTGCAGGTAGAATGAAGCCTCACAATATCCTAAGACTACATCTCAATATAGAGATGATTAATTAATTAAATTATTTATTTATTCGCCAATCTAGATGGTATAATTTCACCCACACTATCAAATTAGTCTTAATAAAATGAAATATCATTTTCTGTGTCTCTTACCAAGTCCTAGTAGAAATCTCACTTCTGCTCCTAGGAAAGCTGGGTGGTCCATCATAGCGCATGTAACCATGGCTTTCATCCTGATAGACACCTCTAGAGAGCTCAACTTCTCCTCTCTCCTCTTTCTTGTGTGTGTCTGCGTTTCTCCCCCCTGTGTATGGTTTATGATCACAAACTTATCAGTTAGACACACCTTCCTAATTTGGAAGTTTCCAATCATAGTCGGATGGGCGTGACTATTGATAAGAAATGACATCATAACCTTACCCAGAATGCACTTTTGCTACTGTTGTAATGTCACCTACTCATACCTAGGTGACACTGCTGTGTAAGCTATTTGCATCATAGTATAAAGGGTTAACATTCTGTAAGTCTGAATAAAGGTATAATATACATTTTGACCTTAATAGCTTTAATTCAAAGCTATAGGGATTAATTCTGACACTTGTAGCAATTAGAGACAGACCTCTAGGCGTCTCTCTGAATGTTTCTCACACTGTTTATTTGTGTATCATAAATAACTTGAATCTCCTTGTTTTCTCACAGAGATATCAGTACCTCCTCTTGTCACACCAAAGAGGTGAATAATTGTTACAAAACACACATCTTCACAGACACTCTTTTAGAGACAAAGATTCTCCTAATGAGAAATATATATAATATACTGGATACATGTTGTCTTCATCACATATAACAGTATAATATATATTATATGTTCTACTGATTGTCTTATGCTAAGGACTAAGGCTCATTAAATGAATACATACATATTATATATTTTGCTTCATTAATAAATGCCTAATTGTATAGGTAATTATCACCAGCTGCATAGAGCTTATCTTTATCTCTTGTCATAAATGTAAAAGTAGACAAGAAGGCCTCTTCTCAGACTGGTACATTCATGAGAAAAATAACACTAAAAAGTAGAAACCTTCGTGTGACCTTACTTTGGCCTTCTCAAGACAAAAATTGTAACTATAGTCGAGCATGGCTCTTAAAAGGTAATGAAAATTCATCTTGACTAGAATGAATTGGATATCAATGCATTTACCTATGAAAAGGCACAACAGTGTCCCCAAGTGCAGTCACAAGAACCATCAAGCGCTACAAAGAAACTGGCTCACATGCGGACCACCCCAGGAAAGGAAGACCAAGAGTCACCTCTGCTGCGGAGGATAAGTTCATACGAGTCACCAGCCTCAGAAATTGCAGGTTAACAGCAGCTCAGATTAGAGACCAGGTCAATGCCACACAGAGTTCTAGCAGCAGACACATCTCTAGAACAACTGTTAAGAGGAGACTGTGTGAATCAGGCCGTATTGGAAGAATATCTGCTAGGAAACCACTGCTAAGGACAGGCAATAAGCAGAAGAGAACACAAGGAATGCACATTAGACCAGTGAAAATCTGTGCTTTGGTCTGATGAGTCCAAATTTGAGATCTTTGGTTCCAACCACCGTGTCTTTGTGCGACGCAGAAAAGGTGAACGGATGGACTCTACATGCCTGGTTCCCACCGTGAAGCATGGAGGAGGAGGTGTGATGGTGTGCTTTGCTGGTGACACTGTTGGGGATTTATTCAAAATTGAAGGCATACTGAACCAGCATGGCTACCACAGCATCTTGCAGCGGCATGCTATTCCATCCGGTTTGCGTTTAGTTGGACCATCATTTATTTTTCAACAGGACCATGACCCCAAACACACCTCCAGGCTGTGTAAGGGCTATTTGACCATAAAGGAGAGTGATGGGGTGCTGCACCAGATGACCTGGCCTCCACAGTCACCGGACCTGAACCCAATCGAGATGGTTTGGGGTGAGCTGGACCGCAGAGTGAAGGCAAAAGGGCCAACAAGTGCTAAGCATCTCTGGGTACTCCTTCAAGACTGTTGGAAGACCATTTCAGGTGACTACCTCTTGAAGCTCATCAATAGAATGCTAAGAGTGTGCAAAGCAGTAATCAAAGCAAAAGGTGGCTACTTTGAAGAACCTAGAATATGACATTTTCAGTTGTTTCACACTTTTTTGTTATGTATATAATTCCACATGTGTTAATTCATAGTTTTGATGCCTTCAGTGTGAATCTACAATTTTCATAGTCATGAATAGTGTTGAGCGGCATGTCCCATATTCGAATTCGCGAAATTTCGCGAATATTCGAAAGAATATTCGTAAAATATTCGCGAATATTCAAATTCGTTATTATTTCGCATATGCGATAATTAGAATTTTCGCATCGCATAATACATATTATGCGATACATTTAACACTCTAACCCGACAAGCGTCACTTCACTGTGTTGTTAAAATATACCATCGGATCTAAGTTTTCCGTACGTTCGTGAAAACTCAGTTCCGATGGTATATTTTAACTAACTAGGGTTAATAGCATTTTTCAAAAATTCGCCTATTAGCTGGCTGTTAGATAATTCGCCTATTCGCTATATTCGTTTATTCGCTACATAACCACCTAAAATATGAAGTGTGATGAGATTGTTCGCGCGCACGTGCGCGCGCATTATAGGCGTGGTTTATCGCGAGTACGTCAGGGTCAATCAATAGCATTTTTCAAATATTCGCCCAACCGCTGCCTGTTAGATAATTTGCCTATTCGATATATTCGCTTATTCTCTCTATTCGTTTATTCGCTACATACACCACCTAAGTCAGTGTGTTGAGATTGTGCGCGCGCACGTGCGCGCGCATTATAGGCGTGGTTTATCGCGAGTACGTCAACTCCATTTTAAGAGTGAATCTTCAACTCCTGACAAGAGAAAATGGTGGGCACAAGATTCCATGACGAAGAGGATGAACTCCTGCTAACCGTAAGTACAACACTTCATGTCATAACATTTTGAATGCATGTTCGCACCATATCTGTATAGTATAGTAATTATTAAGCAATAGTATGTTTACATATTCGCGCATGCGCAGTTATGCGCATATATCTGCACACTAAATATAACTTTATTTTTAATCATGTCTGATTAGATAATCATCATTGTTGTAATAAGTATTGTTTTGACATCACAGCACTTTGTAAGAAGTATGTATGTATGTATGTATGTATGGACAGCAAAGAAATATCATGCACATTGCATATACATTTTCCTGCCACACATTGCATACCACACACTGCATACCACACACAAACACATAGTGCCAGATTTATCATTACTCCGACAGCTCACTCCACTTTCACAAATGTCTAAAGTCAGTTTTAGCCAATTCAGATTTATGATCATCCCTTTTTACGGTAGCAGTTTATCCGTCAGTAAGCAGCTTTACAAAATTCGCACGTTCTTACGAAAAAGTTGCATGTTCTATTAAAAACTCTCATAAGATAAGCATGGTCCTCACTGGAGTAAACTAGCGCATTTTTTTTTTTTGCAACCTTTTAAATAGTCCCAATAGTAAATGTGTCTAGAGATTCATCTACATAAGAAAACACGCCCACTTTCATAAAACTGGCGAGCATAGTGCAGAGCAGGAGAAACTCGCAAATTTGTGCGCAGTTTTAGCGTTTGCTCATTTTCTTGCGACTTTTTCACTCCATTATTCTGACTTGAGCTAATGATAAATCTGGCCCCATGTCTTATTGGTCTGGAGAAAAATAAAAAATTTCTTCCTGCCATTATTTGCTGGTTCATTTAGCGTTACCCAGGGTGCACCCCATATCGTACCGTCGCTTCACTAGACAGGTACATATCAGCTCAGCTGGCCAATATCCGATTGCTCAGACCCCACCCACATACAATCGCAATACAATCCGATCTTATAATGTGAACATTAAATATAATATTTCCACCTTCTAACAAATACTTTTTGCTGTGTTTTGGATGATATTTATTAATAATCCTTGTATTTCCTAAATTTTGTAATACATGTTTGCATCTTTATCCTGCAGCGCATGTTGAAGAAGGGTTATGACCGGACACGGAAGCAGGCCGAGAAGAGGGCGATTGTCGTGGGGGTCGTCAAGGCCTTACAAAAAAAATTGGGACGGACCCACGGCGAAATGCAAATTGTTAAAAAATGGTCTGACCTGAAAAGGAGGCACCCGGACTGGGTCAAAGAGCTCAGTCAGAGAGTCTGCCCTGGTACTTTTTTTTATTTTTATCACCCGTAACAAATTATTACTTATTTTTACCTGTTGTGAAACATAGCAAATCATCCCTTTACCTCATATATCTCTATCTCGCTGTGAGTGTATATATATATATATTTATCCACACAGTGCGGTAGTGATGTATGATGTAACCGGCTGATTTTGTACTTTGCACACACACACACACATAATAATAAATATATGTGTGTGTGTGTGTGTGTATATCTAGATAAACAGCAATCATCAATCTGTATTAGGGCTGTTTCACACAAGCAGATGCCGTGCGTGACATCCGCTACGTGAATGACAGCCAAGACCCGATTCACAAGTGCTCAATTTCATAATTTATTTTTCTGAACTGACTTGAGGACCCATTCATCTCTAAGGGGGCCGCACGATGTGCGTCCCGTCTCCAGAAAAGCGGACCCGCACTTCTGGGTCCACATTTCAGTTCTTAAAAAAAAAAAAGAACGAATATATTTTTGCACTAAATATAACTTCGTCTTTTATGATGTCTGATTAGATATTCATCATTGTTGTAATAAGTACCCTAGACAGGTACATATCAGCTCAGCTGGCCAATGTCCGATTGATCAGACCCCACACACAATCGCAATACAATCCGATCTTATAACGTGAACATTAAATATAATATTTACACCTTCTAACAAATACTTTTTGCTGTATTTCTGATGATATTTATTAATAATCCTTGTATTATTGTCCTCAATTGAGGCCAAGAATAGTCATATTATATTATTGACATTGACGTGCGGTCTTCAAAATGCGTCACGCACATTGCCGGTGTCCTTTTTTTTTTGTGTGGGTGGATATGAAAAAGACATTACGGACGTTTAAATTGAGCCTAAATCCAAATGTTGTGTGATTTCAGGGCTTCCAGCGCCAACGGTCCGCCGCCGTCTAACCACGGCGGATTTGGATGTAGTGGAGGTCTCCACAGAGGAGGATGAGCAGGCGGGCCCCTCCCACAGTCCTCGAGGTGCCACCAACCCACCTGATGTGGGGATTGTTGTGGAGGTGTCTGACGAGCCCGGACCCTCTCAAGGGCCAAAAACATCTGGCCCAGCTCCTGCTGAGGAGGAGATCGCCACCCCAGCTCCTGAAGAAGAGGATGAGGCGTTGGTTACCACCCCGCACCAGGAGGGTAAATATGTGCACACATCATTGTAATTATGTATACATCACATATTTAGAAACATTAACCCTCAGTACCCCATGCCCATTTCTACTTTAACGCTAATTAAACATTTTTCTTAAATATTAAACGGTATCTATGTTTGTGCTAATAACTTTAAAACGAGTTTACTGTTCACGGGCATAGTTCTATCTTATCGTTACACATTGTACTTCATGACAGTGGTAAAATTTAGTCAAAATTTTAATGGCATCTTTGTTAAAAAAGTCACTAATCTAAAAAAATATTAGAAATAAAATTATATAATCAAAATAAAAATTTCAATTGATGCTACAATATGGATTAATAGAGATTAAATAAATGTATAAGTTTACAATCGCCATATGCATATATCATGTTTATATAATTTATTAACAGAAATATAATTCAATAACAGTTTGGTTATGCAGTCACTTTTTGAGTGTCAGCGACAAATAAATAACCCCATTTCAGAAACCACACACCCTCTATTTAATCCAAATTTATCCTATAAAGTCTGTTAACGATTTAATTGTCCAACGGTAATCTATTAAAATGTTAAAAAAATTTAAATAATTTGAACAAATTATAAATTACAAACTATTTTATTTGAAAACATTGTAGTGTTTAAATCATAAAAAAATCTTAAACGTATTACAAACAATATGTATATTTACAAACAGTTGTGCACAAAACCCTTAACTTTGGTCGCACAGCAGGCTTCAGACTGCAAGGAGCACAATATGGCTTTAGGCTAAAGGATTTAAATTAATGGTAATTGGGAGCTATGTCGCATGTTAAGAGAAGACACCCTTATGTGACCCTAGAGTTGAAAACAAAACAAAGTGATTCAATTAGGCAAACTACACCCCTCAATGAAGCTAAGCAATTAGATCAATCCGCAATTTTACATAATGAGCCAACGATTGTCTTCTAGAAAAAACCGTTCAAATTGACAAAAAATAAAATAAAAAAATGAATTTACACACATTTTTTTTATTATATAAGTGGTTACAGGACTAAATGCACCCCACATTTAGTTCCACTTTTAGCATATAATTCACCTGAACACCACCACATATGTTAATTTATTTAATTGGCTGTAGAGTTGTAACAGCCAATATCAGCGCTTGCAGGGGAACAAAACACTGGTGTCCCCTGCTTCACCTCTAAGGCAACAGGTGCTGTCGTACAGTCTTTTTTAGCATTTGTCACCTCCACATGACACCTACTTACCCCCCCCCCCCTTCAGCTACGTAGCAGCAATGCTTATGTCTTTGAAATACGTCCAATAGGAGAGATCTAGACAGCAGGTGTTTGACAAATACCTGAAAAGGCCTTATTTTATATAATTGGCTAGCTGCTCTGGACTAGTAGATCAGCTATTAGACCACGGTTAATGAGCCATTTTGTCCCCAGGGCAAATATTTTATATTTGGCACAAAAATAGTACGGAGCAATTTTGAAAGTCATGAAACACTGCACCCTACAATTATATAGCAGGTGATGAAGATCATAAAAGTAACAATAATAATGGGACAACAAAAACCACAGTAATATCAAACAACAGACATGCACAATAACTCTTTAATCTACATAAACTAATATTATATAACACAACAAATTTAATTTAAAACTACTAAAATGTCACTAAATAATCTAATATATAACTACATTTATTATGGTATACTTTAAAAATGACACTCAAATTATCTGCACTTAACTACATACTACACAAAATTCAATAAATGACTTATTGTTAATTGATATATTTATCTCTTGTGTTTTCATAACAGTAATCAAGAAAATTTCTGCTAAAATTGCTCTAATGCAAAAGTGGCATGGGAAAATCAGGCAATTAAGAGCCCTCATTCAAAAATCCCAAAGAATGCTGCAGGAATTTGAATGCCAATATGGGGAGGACCTGAAGGAGCTCGCAAGCCTGCAGGAAGAACTGCAAACGTTCCCTTAATTTTATTCTAATATTTTTTTTATTAAAAAAGTTTTCTTAAGTTATATTGATTCCATACTTATTTTTCTATAAGGTTATGTTTTTGTATAATTTTAACTGCAGACTTATCAGTAAAGGAGCCTTTAGTCCACGTTGAAAGTCAGCAGGGTTCGGACAGACAACAGCAGTAGGTACATCTTAATAGTGTAGTATAAGGCCTACACATAAATACGTTTTTTCATGACAGCAGCAGCAGGTAGTGTTGTATTATGAGGCATATACATAACAAATCAACTTGATCAAGACAGCAGCAGCAGCAGGTAGAGCTATAGTATTCTGAGGGCTACAAGTCACCTTTAAATGTACAGCAGCAGGAGCAGCAGGTATTTATAGTGTTTTATTATGAGGTATATACATAACAAATCAACTTGATCAGGACAGCAGCAGCAGTTATAGCTAACGTTATATTCTGAGGCATACAAGTCAGCTTCATCTGGACAGCAGCCGTTGGTAAAGTTAACATTGTAGGTTGATTAGTAAATTGAAAAATCAACTTTATCAGGACAGCTGATGGTGTTGTATAAGGACTTCACATAGCTACAAAGGACAAACAACTAGCTTGACATAACTCTGTATGATCATGACAGACAGCATCTGCAGCTGGTAGATATTAACGGTCGAGTATAATCTCATCCTAACTCAGCAGGACAGGCTGCAGCGGGTAATGTGTATTCTCAAAAGGCTGAATGCTAACTCGCCATGATCAGAACAGACAGCAGCAGAATCCGCAGTAGCTAGATATTAACAGTGGATTATACGGCCTACACATAACTCTCAATGATCAGGACAATAGAAGAAGTCAATGCTAACGGTGGAGTATAATGACTACACAGAATTCTGAAGTATCAGGCCAAGATCAGCATGCAGTAGGTAAGTTAAAGTAGTATTCTAATTACTACACAAAGTTTGGCATAACTAAGCAGTACTAGAGAGTGTCAAGTTATTATATTTCAGCAGACAAAATTTTTAACAGATGGGGATGTGGAAGACCGATTATAAAAGTATAAAAAAACAGATTGAACCCCCAAGTACAGCATGTGTATTCATCGCTTACATATACAATGTTGTCCTAATAAAATAAACTATCTAGATCAAAAAATTATAACAGTTCATTATTATTATATTTTATTGAAAAGGCCAATATAACATTGTACAATAAATCATTTATCAAAAAAAAAAGACCGTTGCCCATCTTGGCTCGTATGATGAAAAGTGGGGTTGCAGCGAGTTGTCAGAACTATTGGGTATGAATAAAGTCCATAATTATAAGGCCTATATAAGAGTATGGACATGAGCCTAAGGGACAACCATTTTTGTCTTATTTTAAAAGGCAGAGTGAATTTTTTTTTACTCTGAAATTGCTAACCTAAGGTTTACGATATGTACCAAAGTGTTTACCTAAGTCTGTTTTTGTGAGAAGGAGATGTCCCAAGGTCTAATGAAATGTAATTGCCTAGATAAGACAATGTATTTGAGTTCTGATGATTTTTAGTGAATAGAAAGACTCTAATCTTTCTTTGTGGTTTTATATGAATCAATGTATGAGTAGATTGATTTTATATTATCAATTTTAATAGGTGTGCTGAATATATAGTATATATATAAGAGTATGGTCCTTATAGCTATATTCAGTATTAAGAGTAGAAACGAGGTACATATTCCTCTGTCATTTTTAGAATCTCTCTCAGTGTAACACACAAATTAATTACCGTATTTCTTTCCTTGAGGTTTTCTTGAATGGAGAAATGTGGACACAGGTGATCATGAACAAACCCTGTCGCTTCCAAGAACAATGAATTGAGATAGCCCTGTTTATCTTGATTTAATTAGGTCTGGTCAAAAGATTTAAGGATAAACAAGGTGGTTGACGAAGTATAAAAGCCATTGTCTATTCAAGATCTTCTCAAGGTTTTGTCTGAAACCTTAGATAACATTTATTGCTAGTATATTAGATAAGAGAAAGAAGTGAGTGGTTCGATTTTTGTATGGAATACTAGTGCCATCTAGTGTTAGGGTAAAATACTAGAGGGAGGTTATATTGATTATAAAGTGAGGTCACTAGTTAATGATAAAACTTGGCCAAGCCCTTTCTAAGATAGGATAAAAAGATGGTATGGGCTGACAGAAAGGATCGATCTCTAGAGCTATCTAGCTCTCTCTCTGAACATCATCAAAAGACCAGATCCAACCCTGATCACCTTTTCAGTCATTGGAGGCAGCCATCTTAGAACCATTGAAACTGATTTCTGCTAGCTGACATTTTGGTATAGTATAACCTTACCTATATTTTATAGGATAATAAATTAATATAATACATATATATATATATATATATATTCAATTAACCATACTTTGTGTATAGTATCTGTTTGGAATAAGATTGGGGTGTACCTGCAGCATCATCCTGAAAATTAATCCAATACAGGGAGATTGAAAATATACTAGTGAAAGCACGGTATTATCTCCAAGGAACTGAATTCAGTTCTAGACCAGTATGGTTGATAATATATATATATATTTATATAGATAAAAGATAAACCAGATTTGGGTTTAATCGGACATTTGTCGGCTGAGAGAAATCAAGTACTAAATTGATTTTAAATATAATTGAGGGGTATTATTATAAGAAGGCATAGACTGTCAATCGGAGACAGCATAAATATTCCGACAGAGTCAGTTTAAAGATCTTTAGGAACCAGAAGCCATAATTGTTGCTCCTACCAGAGAGCTGATCAATCAGATTTACCTAGATGCTTGGAAATTTGCATACGGAACTGTCGTTCGTCCAGTTGTAATCTATGGAGGAACACAAACGTCTAATTCACTGCGCCAGATATTTCAAGGCTGCAACATCCTTTGTGCGACACCTGGGAGGTTACTGGACGTTATTAACAAGGAGAAGATTGGGTTGAGCCAAGTGAAATACCTTGTTCTGTATGAAGCTGATCGTATGCTGGACATGGGTTTTATGGAAGATGTAAGAAAATTGTTGTCAAGTCAAGGAATGCCAAAAAGAGAAGAAAGGCAAACTTTAATGTTCAGTGCCACGTTCCCTACGCCCATACAAAATCTTGCTAGAGAGATTTTGAAGCCAGATTATCTGTTCGTGGTTGTCGGACCAGTTGGTGGCGCGTGCAGTGATGTCGAACAGCAGATAATTGAAGTGGAAGAGTATGGAAAGAGGGCTATGTCACGGATGATCCGCGAGAATATTGAACCGTCCTCCCAATATTATCAATATTACTCTCCCTTATTGATCAGTAGGTCTATTAAAAATGAATTATTTTGCCTAGGCCCCAGAACCTACAATTTGATTACTCAGAGCGTCTCCTTCTGTTTACCCAGAGAACAACATAGCCCTTTTGTTCAAGTCAGTCAATAGATGCCCAGCAGATAACGCAATTACAGCTGGTTTTCTTAGGTTGTCAAAAGAACTTCCTTTCTGCAGAGATATCACAGCTAGGTGTGAAGACTACACCTGGGGGGGAAACATTTGGTGTTGCTGCCATAAGGGGTTGGTAAGATAGCTTGATTCAGACAGGCCGGCACCAAGGTTCCTAGATTGATACATGAATCTGAGATATGATTTTTACCTTTTTAAGTGAGACCATGCATCTTACGGACGTAAAAATTACATCATCGTGCCACTCAGAATTCACTGGACATGTACATATGGCAAATATAACTCTAGGAGATGCCCAGATAAAGTTATGGTGTTACCCCATCAGAGAACCAGTTATAATAGTCATATTTGGTATCCCTGGACTCCATATTTTGTGGGGAATGTGAATGTGTGCTTGTTACTTGTGTACAGCGGAGACATCCCGAGATATGGCACATACCATATTTCAGGACTGGCATTCATCTCAGGGATACAGCCTGCCCAGCAGGCGGACTCTCAATTCCCCGCCTTGATTCTTGGACCCTTTATAACAAAGACCTAGAATCTGTTACGGTTTCGTGACGTATTGTGGCCGCGGCGGTCGCAGTTCGTCACAGGCTAAACTGCTGGAACTTTTACAACTCATAGGCCATGAGAGCACGATGGTTTTTGTGAAAACCAAAAAGATGGCGGATTTAATTGCAAGAAAAAATCCCCTGCACAAGCATTCACGGGGACAGAGAGCAAAGAGAGCGGGAGAAAGCTCTGGGCGACTTCCGCTCTGGACAGTGTCCTGTGATTGTTGCCACGTCTGTTGCTGCCAGAGGATTAGATATCGAGAACGTCCTTCATGTGATAAATTTTGACATCCCTGGCGATGTTGACGAATATGTTCACAGGATCGGCCGAACCGGACGCTGCGGCAACACTGGAAAAGCCATTTCTTTTTTTAATAAGATTGGTGATGACGAGCAAAAAATTGTCTGTGGACTAGTGAAAGTTTTAACCGATGCTCACCAGGAGGTACCTTGTGACGGCATACATACATAATTCCTCTGGGTAGCCATCTTATATGCTTCTGGCATATGTAAAAAAAACTGTGAACTCTCATCTTCCTGAAGCCTGAAGCCTGGGTCACCTATGATATAGATGGACACTTTTATTACCACTACTCTGTGATGCCGGCTATAAAAGGTCATAAAGACTATACCAGGCCCAGCTCATCCTGTCCTTTAAGATATACCCCGGTCATGTGAGGTCTCTGTATGTGCGCAGACTCCGTCACAGACCACTAGGTCACAGCTGTGGGATCCGGAGCAATCGGATCCATAGTTCGTGACAGTACCTGCTTGGCTTGAAGAGATGGCGTTCAGTGCCCATGGCATACCAACCTTTAGTTCACAGCCAAGCAAATTAGCTTCAGTGGATAGCAGGAAGAGAGGTGACTTCCAGGAGGACAACGGTTACAGCAATGCTGGCATTTCACAACCTGCAGCGCGTGCGGCAGCGGAGGAGGACAAAGATTGGGGCTAGTCGGACGTGGTTAAGCAGATGAGACATTCTTACAGATTCAGTTTTACATGAAACAATATGTTGTATGTTTGTAAAAATGAGAATTTTGTTTATCGCACTCCAGTATTTAAGGTAGTAATTTGCCGTTAGGAAATTTACTTATTTTGGTTCATTGTAAATGGCTGCTCTGAAAACTTTAGAGCACAAAATTAAAGTTTTCTTTACTTTGAAAAAAAAAAGACCGTAATTTATAATAGAAAATTATTGTTTAACGCACATTAATTAACCTTTGTGTGAACACACTATTACCTTTCAAATGTATTATTGAACAAAACTTTAGATTACAAAATACAAATCTACATTCAAAATGTATAATAAATTATATAGAGTATCAACCAAATTTTAACAAAAAATAAATTTATACTTTTGAAAAAGTATCTTTATATTAAAAAAAGTATCAAATTATCCATACTGTGATCCAAATTTCAACCTCAATAATACAATATTGCATAGTAAAATTGTCTTCAGTTATATTAGTTCGATTATTTTAAAAAATTTGAAACATCAAATGTGTCTGAAAAAAAAAAAAAACTATTGATGAGTCAGCAAAGAAATAACTAGCATGATTCTGATATAGTGTCCGTTTGTTAAACTGGACATGTTGGAGCATAGCTTCCTCAAAAAAGACATCAACATGTGATGCAATGAGTATAATCACTCACAAAATGGTGACATGGCTTCAAGATTATTATTCTGTCAGCAGGTAATTTTGAAAGATTAAAGTCTATTATTATATTACACTAGCATGTGAAAATAATCATTATATAATTGTCAAGAAGTAAGATTACATTTAAATGTATATATCTATATATACATGTGGCAATAACGCTCCATTACCAAAACCGGATTACCACACGGATGAGTATAATGCCAGTAACACCCAACCATGTAGAGAGGTCAACACGGAAGCCAGGCATCCTTTCCAGGACAACCGACAACACCATGTTAGAACCTAAGTCTGTATTAAAATAATAAATAAAACAAAAAACTTTCATTAGGTTTATCAATCAGTCTTGTACAATGTTAAGTGCACAAAACCTTTTGAAAATGGAAGCCCACATGCGGTCCCCACCTTGCTAAAGTAAGAACCACAACATGGACGCCAACAACCCAATTAAAAGCAAAATTAAAATTTTTAAAATAAAATAAAACAAAATAAATTATTTTGGTGAATAAAGCGTAAAACCGCATGAATGTATTAAACGAAAACATTTTTATTCTATCTTTATTCCAATCAAATTCTTGACAATATACGATGAATAGTGCACATTCGCAAATATTAAACATGAACACCATTTTATGAAAATAATAATACTCAATCCTTGTCATATTACAAGGGCTAATTGTCATGGTCTTACCTTCTTGCTGTTCTCCTTCGTTTGACATGTGCTGGCGGCCATCTTGGTTTCTGGGTTTCTTGTAGCCTCCCACCCTGCGGCTTCTCCTTCCCACTGGGAGGAGCTGGATGCCTAGCTCATATATATAGGAGGTCTGTGGCTTCAGTTCCTTGCTTGGTCCTCCTGTGTTCACATGCTTCTAAGACTGCTGCTGCTTCTGGTTCCTGATCCTGGCCTCGTCTGACTACCCCGCTGGTTCCTGATCCTGGCTTCGTCTGACTACCCTGCTGGTTCCTGATCCAGGCTTCGTCTGACTACCCTTCTGGTTCCTGACCTCTGGCTACGCAAGACCCTGCTTCGGTTTAGCCATCCGTTTGGACTTTTGCTTACAGCTTGATTTTCAATAAAGCCTTCTTATTTCCACTTATCTCTTGTTGTATGTCTGGTTCATGGTTCCATGACATTAGGACCAAGCCATGAATTCTGACGGTACAGGGCCATCCTCGCTACCTACGCTGATTGCCAGACTTGATCAGCAGGATCACCTGTTGGGTCGGTTCGCTGTGGCGTTGCAAACCCTGCTTGAACGCACGGCTCATTTCGCTTCCGTTGCCGACGGGTCGGTTGTCGCTCCTGGGCCCGCTCCTACTGCCGCTCCGGTTGTTGCGCCAGAGTCTACCCCGACACCTGTTGCTGCGCCTGCGGTGTCTCGGGGTATGACCGGTTCTGCCCCCCTTCCACAGCGCTTTGGGGGAGAGCCAACTCAGTGCCGAGGTTTCCTTAACCAGGTGGGCATTTATTTCGAGTTGCTGCCACATGCCTTTCCTACTGAGAGATCAAAGGTGGGCTTCTTGATCTCGCTGCTCTCGGACAAGGCCTTGGCCTGGGCCAGCCTTTTATGGGAGAACAACAATCCGGTGGTTGCCGAGTTTTCCGGTTTTGTTGCTTCTCTTCGGAAGGTATTCGATGTGCCGGCTCGTGCTGCCTCTGCTGCGAAGCTCCTTATGTCCATCAGACAGGGTTCACGATCCGTAGCTGAATACGCCATTGAGTTTCGTACCCTGGCAGCAGAGGTGGGCTGGAATAATGAGGCTCTGGTCGCTGCTTTCTCTCATGGTCTCTCGGATGCCTTGAAGGATGAGGTTGCAGCTAAGGACCTACCAGTGGAGCTCGAGTCTCTTATTTCTTTCCTGATTTTGATTGACACCAGACTCACGGAGAGACCTTCCTTTAAGGAGAGCCTGCGGAGGCCTTCTAACAGATTGGCACCTACGTTTGCTGTCCCACCCGTGCCTCCCTCTCCTCTCACGCCTCCTGGGGATGACTTGTCTGGGGGTGAACCCATGCAGCTGGGGTTTGCTCGCCTGTCCGAGGGGGAGAGGGTACTCCGGAGACGCGAGGGCCGATGCATGTACTGTGGTCTCGGTGGGCATTTTCGGTTGGCATGTCCGAACCGTCCGGGAAACGCTCGCACCTGAGATCCTGTCGGGGGCAGATCTTGGGTGGAGTCTCCTCGTCCCCGGTTTCCCGTGTTGACAAACCACTGATCACTGTTGTCCTCTCCTGGGTCGGGGGCTCGGTGACGACCCAGGCGTTGGTGGACTCTGGTGCTGGTGGTTTGTTCATTGATAGTGTGTTCGCTGCCGCCAATTCCATTCCTCTGCAGCCTCGAGGTTCCCCACTGGCTCTTGAGGCGATAGACGGCAGACCCCTTCTGCCGCCACACGTGACTCATGAGACCCTTCCAGTGGGGATAGCCATTGGTGCCGTTCACAGAGAGTCGGTCTGTCTCCAGGTGATTTCGTCTCCACACTACTCGGTGGTCTTGGGGTACCCCTGGCTCCAGAAGCATAATCCGACTTTCGATTGGAGATCGGCCGAGATCCTCTCGTGGTCACCGCAGTGTGGGGCTAGTTGCATCCATGGGCCTGTCAAGTTGCTGTGTACTTCCTCGGACTCTCTGTTGCTTCCTGAATACGAAGAGTACCGGGATGTATTCGATAAGGTGCGCGCGGTTGCCCTACCTCCGCACCGCCCATACGATTGTGCCATAGAGTTACAATCTGGTGCCGTTCCTCCTCGTGGCAAAGTCTATCCACTGTCGGTAGCGGAGAATGAGGCCATGGAGGAGTACGTGAGGGAGGCGCTTTCACGCGGACACATTCGCAAATCCTCGTCCCCGGCAGGGGCTGGATTTTTCTTTGTGAAAAAGAAGGGCGGTGAGTTGAGGCCTTGCATCGATTACAGGGGTCTCAATCGCATCACGATCAAGAACGCTTACCCGATACCCTTGATTTCCGAGCTGTTCGATCGCCTCAAAGGGGCCACGGTCTTTACCAAACTCGACCTGAGGGCGGCATATAACCTGGTAAGGATCAAGGCGGGCGATGAGTGGAAGACCGCGTTTAACACCAGGACCGGTCATTATGAATCCTTGGTTATGCCCTTTGGGTTGTGCAATGCGCCCGCAGTCTTCCAGGAATTCATCAACGATGTTTTCCGTGACCTTTTGCAGCAGTGTGTGGTGGTCTATTTGGATGACATCTTGGTATATTCTGAATCCATGGAGGCCCACATTATGGATGTCAGACGAGTGTTGCAACGGTTACGAGAGAACAGGCTGTTCGGTAAGCTTGAGAAATGCGAATTTCACCGATCCCAGGTAACCTTCTTAGGTTACATCATTTCCGCTGAGGGGTTCTCCGTGGATCCTGAGAAGGTTTCGGCTGTCTTACAGTGGCCCCAGCCCAGTGGTCTCCGTGCCCTGCAGCGCTTTTTGGGCTTCGCCAATTATTATCGGAAGTTCATCAGGGACTTTTCTATGCTAGCCAAGCCTCTCACGGATCTGACCAGGAAGGGCAGTAATTTCCAGGTCTGGCCGCTCGAGGCCATCCGAGCTTTTGAGGCTCTAAAGTCCGCCTTTGTGTCGGCTCCGATTCTGTCGCATCCCAACCCTGGGTTGCCCTTTGTCCTCGAGGTGGACGCGTCTGAGACGGGAGTAGGCGCCCTTCTGTCTCAGCGTAGAACACCAGAGGGTCCTCTGCTTCCTTGTGGGTTTTACTCCCGGAAACTGTCTTCCGCGGAGTGCAACTATCAGATTGGTGACAGGGAGTTATTGGCCATCGTGCAGGCCCTTAAAGAATGGAGGCACTTGCTCGAGGGTTCGGTGGTTCCGGTTCTCATCCTGACGGACCACAAGAATCTGACCTACCTTTCTGAGGCCAAGAGATTGACACCACGTCAGGCCAGATGGGCTCTGTTCTTGTCACGTTTTAATTACGTGGTCTCCTACCTACCCGGTTCCAAGAACATCAGAGCGGATGCCTTATCACGGCAGTACTCCGAGCTGTCCGGGGAGGAGTCGATTCCGACTTCGGTCATACCTCCGAATCAGATCCTGGCCGCCATTCGCACCAGCCTGACCTCTCCCCTGGGTGAGCAGATTTTGGCGGCTCAATCTGGTGCTCCCTCTGGGAGACCCAACGGCAGATGTTTTGTGCCTGAGGAGTTGCGCACTCGGTTGTTGCGAACCTACCATAACTCCAAGGCCGCGGGGCATCCTGGAAAGAATCAGCTGTCCTGGGCTGTTTCACGTCTGTTCTGGTGGCCTTCTCTACGTTCCGACATCGCCGCATATGTAGCGGCATGCTCCGTTTGTGCCCAGAGTAAGTCCCCTCGGCACCTTCCGTTGGGCCTTTTGCAACCCATAGCCACCGGGGAGCGCCCATGGTCACACCTGGGGATGGATTTCATTGTGGACCTCCCTGCATCCCGAGGCCATACGGTCATTCTCATGATTGTGGATCGGTTTTCCAAAATGTGCCACTGTGTTCCTCTCAAGAAGTTACCCTCTGCACAAGAGTTGGCCACGATTTTCGCCAGGGAGGTCTTCCGGTTGCACGGTTTGCCCAAGGAGATTGTGTCGGATCGGGGGAGTCAGTTTGTGTCCAGGTTCTGGCGCGCCTTTTGCTCCCAGTTGGGGATTCATCTCTCTTTCTCCTCGGCCTACCACCCTCAGTCCAATGGGGCCGCAGAACGATCCAATCAGGCCTTGGAGCAATTCCTTCGTTGCTATGTCTCCGATCACCAAGACAATTGGGTTGACCTCCTGCCTTGGGCTGAGTTTGCCAGGAACACGGCGGTGAACTCTTCCTCTGGGACGTCTCCCTTCATGGCCAATTATGGGTTCCAACCTGCCGTGTTACCGGAGGTATTCTCTCCCCAGGATATTCCGGCTGTGGAGGATCACCTTTCCGTCCTACGTGCTTCTTGGGTACAGATCCAGAGGTCCCTTGAGGTCTCTGCGCAGCGCCAGAGATTCCAGGCTGATCGCAGACGAGCGCCCGCTCCTTCATACCAGGTCGGAGACCGTGTATGGTTGTCCACCCGCAACCTCAACCTTCGAGTGCCCACTCCCAAGCTGGCGCCTCGCTTTGTTGGTCCCTTCCGAGTGCTTCGCAGGGTAAACCCGGTAGCCTATGCCCTTGCGCTTCCTCCTGGCATGCGGATCTCCAACGTGTTTCATGTCTCCCTGTTGAAGCCATTGGTGTGTAATCGTTTCACTTCCTCGGTTCCTCGGCCCCGTCCGGTCCAAGTGGGCAATCGTGAGGAATATGAGGTGAGCAATATCCTGGACTCACGCCTGGTCCGCGGTCGGTTGCAGTTTTTGGTCCATTGGCGTGGTTATGGTCCAGAGGAGCGTTCCTGGGTTCCCTCCGCAGATGTCCATGCTCCTGCTTTGCTCCGAGCCTTCCACGCACGCTTCCCTCAGAAACCGTTCCTTACTCCGCGGAGGAGGGGCCCTTGAGGGGGAGGTACTGTCATGGTCTTACCTTCTTGCTGTTCTCCTTCGTTTGACATGTGCTGGCGGCCATCTTGGTTTCTGGGTTTCTTGTAGCCTCCCACCCTGCGGCTTCTCCTTCCCACTGGGAGGAGCTGGATGCCTAGCTCATATATATAGGAGGTCTGTGGCTTCAGTTCCTTGCTTGGTCCTCCTGTGTTCACATGCTTCTAAGACTGCTGCTGCTTCTGGTTCCTGATCCTGGCCTCGTCTGACTACCCCGCTGGTTCCTGATCCTGGCTTCGTCTGACTACCCTGCTGGTTCCTGATCCAGGCTTCGTCTGACTACCCTTCTGGTTCCTGACCTCTGGCTACGCAAGACCCTGCTTCGGTTTAGCCATCCGTTTGGACTTTTGCTTACAGCTTGATTTTCAATAAAGCCTTCTTATTTCCACTTATCTCTTGTTGTACGTCTGGTTCATGGTTCCATGACACTAATAAGTGGTCCATGCTGGTTCTCATGCATGATCTTGAAAAAAAAAATTCCACAGTTAGATTTTAATAATTTAGTATATTTCAGACACATTACTTGGCAGCATTAGGCGAGACAGTAGCAGTAAAATAGTAACGCAACAGTAGAAGTTATACAAATCAAAGGGCCAAACAATTAAGGATAACTACTGAAACTACCATTAAAACAGAAAAATCTGTTATCTAAAGGCCACACATAGCTAAACTAAACTCTGCAGGAACAGGGCAGACAAAAGCAGGTAAATGTAAACACCATAGTAAAAGGTCTACACCAAGTCCGCCTAACCCTGCAGGATAGGCAGCATCATAATTTAATGTTAAAATTGGAGAATAAAGAGTAATTAGAAATACATGTTCAGGACAGACAGATGCAGCATCAACTAGATGGAATTTTGAAATGGTTGAGCATAAGGTCTACACATAACTTGGCACAACTCAGTAGGAAATGCATAATCAACATTTAAATATAATGATGTAGTGTAAGGACTAAACAAAAATCAGCCTGATCAGCAAATTCAATAGCAGCATCAACAGGATGGAAGATGAAAAATGTCTAGTAAAAGGCCTAAACATAGCTCCGAATAACATATCAGGACAGTCAGCAGCACGTTCAAAGTTGGCAGCAGCAATGTGTAATGCCGAATGGCAAACCAAGAGGCCATGGGAAGCCCATAAATGAAATATCACATGTCAGTCAGCAGCACGTTCAAAATTGGCAGCAGCAATGTGTACTGCTGAATGGGAAACCAACAGGCCATGGTAAGCCCATAACTTAAAAAAAATGCAACTCTGACAGCAGCAGGTATTCAGTGTGCTGAGGAAATTTGATGACATGCATGATAATTAAAAAATTTGGCATTCTAGAATGATTATTTTGATTATATTAAGATTTTGCTTCATAAATAAAAATGTATAATATATAAATAAGTAAATATCTAAATAAATATTAATTTTGTTTTTTTTAAAACAACGTAGTTTTGGAGGGAGAGACAAGGAGAGGGATGGACAAAGGACCCTTCAACGGCCTGAACCGACAGCGGGGGCCAAGAAGTCACTGCCGATCCAGGACTCGTTAATTTTAATGAATGTAAGTCTGTCCACTGAGTCTGTGGACAGACGGGTCCGCTTGTCCGTGACCACCCCACCTGCCGCGCTAAATGTCCGCTCAGACAGTACGCTGGAGTAACTCCAGCGCATACTGAGCGAGCTTGCGGCAGGTGTCCAGCCTGGCAACCCAGTACTCCATGGGGTCGTCGGTGCTCATGCTGTCGGAAGCACCAACGGACCCCATGTAGTCTGCCACCATGCGGGCCAGCCGCTGGTGGTGACTGCTGCTGCTGCTGCTACTGGGTCGCGCAGACTGGTAGAACGACCGCATCTCACCCATAAGGTCACCTGCTCGGCTGGTGCTGCTGGGGCCAGCCACCTGCTGGGTGAGATGGGCGGGGAGAACTAAAGCGTGAGGCCGAGGGTTGGCCTGCTCCAGACGCTTGATCAGACAGGCCCGCAGTTGATCCATACGGGCCTGTCTACGGCTGGCTGGGATGAACTGCTCCAGTTTCCCCTTGCAGCGAGGGTCTAAAAGGGTGGCCAACCAATAATCTTCCCTCTCCTTGATTCTCTTGATCGGGGGGTCCCTCCGGAGGCATCACAGCATGTGGGCAGCCATAGGGAAGAGGACAGCCCGCTGTGACTGTTCATGGCTGCCCAGGACCATGACTTCTTGGTCCTCCTGCTGCTGCTCCCGGTCGGAGCTGCCCCACCCCCGGACTAACGGTGCCCCCAACACTGTCTCTCCCTCCTGACCAGGCCCAGACTGCTGGACATCTACAAATTCTTCCTCCTCCTCCTCGTCTTGGGCCTGGTCTTGTTGGAGCATTGCTGCCTCCTCTTGCTCCAACAAGGCACTCTCCCCAGCCTCGAGCAGGCGATCTAGTGTCCTGTCCAGCAGGAACACTAAGGGGAGCACGTCGTTCAGGCCGACATGCTCCCCGCTGACCATCTTGTTCACCTGCTCGAATGGGGCCAACACGTGGCAGACCTGCTGTATCTCCCTCCACTCCGCATTAGTGATGTATGGGAGTGGTTGTGCTGGCCCTGGAGTGCCTTGGTCCAGCAGGTATTCCCTCACCGCCCTTCGCTGCTCCCACAACCTCTCCAGCATGTGGAGGGTGGAGTTCCACCGCGTCACACTGTCCACAATCAGCCTGTGAGGTGGCAGGCTGTTGTCCTGCTGTAGTTTGGACAGGGACGCGGCAGCAGTTGGGGAGGGTCTAAAGTGGCTGGCAATCCTCCGTACCCTTGGCACAATGTCACTCAACCCTTCGTATGTTCGGAGGAATTTCTGCACAACTAGGTTGAGGACATGTGCCATGCAGGGCACGTGTGTCAGACTGCCAGCATGGAGGGTGGCGAGGAGGTTGCTGCCGTTGTCACAGACAACCATACCTGCCTGGAGCCTTCGGGGTGTCAGCCACTTCTGGACCTGATCCTGTAGTGCAGCCAGAACATCAGGTCCAGTGTGTCTCCGTTCCCCTAAGCTCACAAGCTGGAGCACGGCCTGGCAGCGGACGTGCACCACACTCGAGTAGCTACGGGGACGCTTGCTGGGGGGCTCAGCAGCGGTGGAGACAGTGGCTTGTGGGGGGAGAGCAGCAGTTCTCCCCTGGACACCCCGGGGCGGCACCACAAACTCAGATGCCGCCGTTCCCTCCCCGGCGCCTCGGAGGGAAACCCAATGGGCAGTAAAACTGATATAGCGTCCCTGCCCATGCATGCTGGTCCAAGCATCCATTGTCAGATGCACCCTGTCACTGACAGCATGATCCAGCGACAGGGATACCTTCTGCACAATGTGCTGGTGTAGGGAAGGGACGCCAGTCCTGGCAAAGAAATGGCGGCTGGGGACACGCCATCTGGGTTGTGCCTGCTCCAACATCTGCCGGGAATGGATTGCTGTCCACAAGATTGAAGGGCAGCAGATGTTGGGCGATAACCCTTGCCAGGAGCCCATTGAGTGAACGCACTTGTCGGTCCCCGGGGGCATAGGGCGCGGTGCGTCCGGCTGGTGCCGGACGGCAGTGGAGGACATAGAGGAGGATGCGGTGGAGGCAGAGGTCTGGCTGCCGGTACCAGTACCTCTAGGAGAGGGAGCGGGGGAGTGGGAACGCCTTGTTGGAAGTGGTTGGGGTGGCTGCAGAACAGTGGCAGGAGCTGCTGTCCCCTGCACACTGCTGGTGGCGCCACTGCTATGACCACCCCGCATCTGTTCCCACTCCCGCCAGTGGTTGACTCGTAAGTGCTGGGTGAGGGCAGTGGTACCCAGCCGAGCCGCAGACCTCCCTCTCCTCACCTTGGCATGGCACAGATTACAAATGCCAATTGTGGCATCATCTACTGCCAGGGTGAAGTAAGCCCAAACAGGCGACTTACGTACCACCCTCCTGTCAGATGGGGCGGTGCTGACTTGCGCCTGCTCGGGCTCGATGCAGACAGGTGGATCTGGCTGCTGCTGCCTCCTCCTACTGCCATTACCAGTGGAGCCCCTGACGCTGGGCTCACTGGCAACCTGTCGCACCATTTGCCTCTGTTACCTACCTTCCTCCTCATCAGTGCTGCTGATTCCTGACAAGGGAGGTGGCACCCATTCTCTGTCACCCTCCTCTTCGTCCCCCGATATGTCAGACACAGGGCCAACCAGTGGTGGACTGAGGGGAACAGCAGAAGTGGGGCCCCTGACCTGGCTCCTCTGTCCCCTCGCTGACGCCTGGGTCTGACTAGGTGTGAGGTTTCGCTGGCTGAAACCGCCCGCACCTGTTGGAAGGGATGTCACTGGGGTACATACAGGTGGTACCCCCTCCATCTCCTTCTCCATCTCTTTCATAAGGTCCTGACCCTCAGGACTGAAGTGCAAATCAGCCTCCTGCATTACCTCCCCCAAGGTGTCCCTCTCACTGTCGCTGTCAAACAGGAACAGGGACGATTCTTGGGGGCTGGGGGTTGGTCCTACAGGAGACGAAGTGCAGCTGCTGCTCGGAGCCGGGGCAGAGGACTCTGTGGCACTGGCTTGTGCCACAAGAGACACAACTTCCTCGGCATCCTGAGAGGAAATTCTCCTGCTGCCAGTGGCAAAAAAATCACGAATAAGGCGGACACCCCTGACACCTGTGTCCGCACCTCGGTGGGTAGAGGAGCGGCCCCGTGCTGGCAGCTGTCCAGCACTGGGACCAACTACTCTCCTACCCCTGCTGCTCGATCGTGAAGACCTCATTATTTTTTATTTTTTTATTTATACAAAAATTAAATTATATGATGTGATTTAGGGAAAAAGTTTATTGGGATGGGGACTGTCGCACAATAAAGAAGACCAAATTTATATATAGTAAATCAACGAAAATATATATTTTATTTTAAACTAACAAAGGACGTAGACACTGACAATACACCGAATAACCAGTAAAAGAAAAACACTAAAACGAATAAACTTTTTTTTGTCTTTTTTTTTTTTTATCTAACAAAGGACGTAGACACTGACACGACACAAACTAAACAGTAATAAACGAAAACTAATAAACTTTTTTTTTTTTTAATTACAAACACTATACTAAACTAGAAAACAAAAAAAACAACTAAAGCCTACACTATAACTAACCTACACCCTTCACTAGAAACTATCAGCTAACTAATCTATTCACTAACCTAAATAAATTATTATATTTCTCCTAGCTCTGTACCCTAATCTTTAACCTATCAGCTACACTATTACCTAACCTAAATAAATGATTATTTTTCTCCTAACTAGGCCCTACACTGCACCCTGCACTAGAAACTATCAGCTACACTAATCTATTCACTAACCTAAATAAATGATTATTTTTCTTCTAACTCTGTACCCTAATCTTTATCCTATCAGCTACACTAACCTACCCTATCTAAAACTATCAGATTAATTTGATTTACAATTTGCTTTTAAAAAAGCAAAGCACTGCACACTTCCAAGGTCCTCTCTCAATCACCACCACATGAAACTGCACAAAATGGCTGCTGTGACAAAATCTTATATAGTAATGGGGTGGGCAACTTTCTGATTGGTTGCTAGGGATGTTGCTAACCTGTTGGACTCCTTCTCATTGGCCCACAATCTAAAATGAGGGAGGGATTAGTGTCCTCACGAAGTGCCGATATTCGCATGTGCGCTAATAAAATCGCCTTACGAAGATTCACAACTCAATTCACTAATGTATGAATGCAAAGCCCTTTGCCTCTGTTCTGGGATGTGCCGATATTCGCATGTGCGCTAATAAAATCGCCTTACGAAGATTCGCGCCTCAATCACTTTCTAGGCAATGTGAGTAAGATCTGAGCTTTTGGACTTTTGGGAATCAATCGAGTTACAGTGGGGGGTGATGACAGTAGTTGACAGAGTACAGATCAATGTAATCTGTAAGGTGGGAACTAATATAAAAAATACGAATATTCGTAAATCGAATTTTTCGAAGTTCTAAATATTCGCGAATATGGTGCTATACTATATGAATGCACAGGCCTTTGCCTCTCTGTTCTGGGGACAAGTGTAGATATTCACATGTGCGCTAATAAAATCGCCTTACGAAGATTCGCAACTCAATTCACTAATGTATGAATGCAAAGCCCTTTGCCTCTGTTCTGGGACAAGTGCCGATATTCGCATGTGCGCTAATAAAATCGCCTTACGAAGATTCGCGCCTCAATCACTTTCTAGGCAATGTGAGTAAGATCTGAGCTTTTGGACCTTTGGGAAACAATCAATTATATGTGTAATGATTGTGTACCAATCCTGATTCCTATTCGTTTTGAATATGTACTCTTTGTGGAATCTTCCATGCTGATTTTTTTTCTTTTTAGATGAGGTATTGGTCATTTCAAAGACAATGTATAAGAAATCGGTTATACTAAAATCTTGTTAATGTAATAGTTTGGTAGATCGCTACTTATTGGCAACAAAAGAAAAGTCCACTGGAATCTGTGTAAATTCAGATGTAGCAAATGGACTTGAGGGCATGGGTGGGCATATTACACCTCAAATCTGCCATTACACTCCCTAACCTATTGTTAGGGCAGCTTTTAAATGCCATAGTGATTAGGGCCTTTCTAGTGACAAGTATATTGTAGAGTCTCCAGTCAGTCAAGAAAGGGTTAATACTTGTGACCACTGTGGCTGACTTCATAGTTAAAGTGCATGAGGTAGGTATCAATAATAAGCCCCTGTAGTAAGTATGGCAACTGTGCTGGTGATGTCATAGATGCATAAGTCTATGACATAAAGAACCCACAGATGAAGGTTCCATAACAGAAGGACAAACGGCCATTTGCAGAGCAATGCTTGATGTGTCTGGAGACCTGGAGCTTCACCATATGCAGAGGGAGGAAGGGAACGCCCGCCTTGTACTGTACATAGTATATTTACTGTGTAGTATATGTAGTGTGTATATAATAAGTGTAGTCTTTATGTTTTGCATATAGGACAAGTGTAATCTTTATAGTTAGTCTGTATATAGTGTATGCATAGTGTTTTTATAGGGTAAGTGTTGTATAATTTATATAGTGTCTGTATATAGGGTAAGTGTAGAGTATAATTTGTATGTATAAGATAAGTGTAATTTTTATAGTGTCTGTATATGCGGTAAGTGTAGTGTATATAGTGTATGTATATGATATGTGTAGTTAATATAATGTGAGCATACGGTAAGTGTAGTGCATATAATGTGTGTATATGATAATTAATCTACATAATGTCTGTATATATGGTAAGTGTAATGTATTTAGTGTATGTATAGTGTATATAGTGTTATATAGGGTAAGTGTAGTGTATATAGTGTATGTGTAGGGTAAGTGTAGTCTACATAGTGTGTACATAGGTATAATCTATATAGTGCGCGTATAGGATAAGTGTAATCTATTTAATGTCTGTATATAAGGTAAGTGTAGTATATATAGTGTGTATATAGGTGTAAGCAATTTATCTAGTGTCTGCATATAGGATAAATGCAGTGTATATAGTTTATGTATAGTGTAGTCTATCTAATATGTATATAGCATAAATGTAGTATTTATGTTTTGTATATTTAAGTGTAATCTTTATAACTAGTCTGTATATTAGGTATGTGTAGAGTTTATAGTAAATGTATAGTGTATAAAGTGTTTGTACAGGGTAAGTGTTGTTTAATTTATATATTATCTGTATATAGGGTATGTGTAGTGTGTATATACATATATATATATTATGTATGGTAAGTGCAATGTATATATTGTATGTAATTTATATAGTTTCTGTATATGGGGTAAGTTTAGAGTATATTGTGTGTGTATATGATATGTGTAGTCATTATAGCGTTACATACGGTAAGTGTAGTGTATATAGTGTGTATATAGGATAATTAATCTATAAAGTGCCTGTATATAGGGTAAGTGTAGTATATATAGAGTATGTATAGTGTATATAGTGTGTGCATAGGGTAAGTGTAGTGTACACCGTTTATGTGTAACGTAAGTGTAGTCTACATAGTGTGTACATAGGATAGCTGTAATCTATATAGTGTGCCTATAGGATAAGTGTAATCTATTTATTGTCTGTAAAAAAGGGAAGTGTAGTGTATATAGCATGTATTCAGGATAAGCAATCTATATAGTTTCAGCATAAAGGATTAATGTAGTGTATATAGCATATGTATAGTGTAGTCAATGTAGTGTGTATATAGGTGTAATCTTTATAGTTAGTCTGTATATTGAGTATGTGTAGAGTATATAGTGTATATATAGTGTATGTAGTGCTTGTATAGGGTAAGTGCTGTCAATATTGTGTGTATAGGGTATGTGTACAATATATAGTGTATGTATAAGGCAAGTATAATGTATATAGTGCAGTGATGGCGAACCTATGGCACAGGTGCCATAGGCGGCACTCAGAGCCCTCTCTGTGGGCACCCACACCCTGGAAAAAGTCTATGGTGTACCAATATGCCTTAGACTTTTCCTGCTATTCAGCAGCGCAGGGTGCACTATGGACAGCACAGGCAGCACACTGAATGTAGGCAGGATATTGTAAATAAATGATAAAGTACATGGAAGATATTCTATATTGGACTGTAGTATTCAAGGTAAATTGCTGTGTTGGCACTTTGCGATAAATAAGTGGGTTTATGTTGCAGTTTGGCCACTCAGTCTGTAAAAGGTTCGCCATCACTATATCACTAGTGTATATTTAGGGTACATGTACTCTATGTAATGTATATATACAGTAAAAATAGTCTAGTGTATATTTATGGTAAGTGTAATCTATATAGTATGTACAGTCGTGGCCAAAAGTTTTGAGAATGACACAAATATTCGTTTTCACAAAGTTTGCTGCTAAACTGCTTTTAGATCTTTGTTTCAGTTGTTTCTGTGATGTAGTGAAATATAATTAGACGCACTTCATACGTTTCAAAGGCTTTTATCAACAATTACATGACATTTATGAGTCAGTATTTGCAGTGTTGACCCTTCTTTTTCAGGACCTCTGCAATTCGACTGGGCATGGTCTCAACCAATTCCTGACTGATAGCAACCTATTCTTTCATAATCACTTCTTGGATTTTGTCAGAATTAGTGGGTTTTTGTTTGTCCACCCGCCTCTTGAGGATTGACCACAAGTTCTCAATGGGATTAAGATCTGGGGATTTTCCAGGTCATGGACCCAAAAGGTCAATGTTTGTGTCCCCGAGCCACTTAGTTATCACTTTTGCCTTATGGCATGGTGCTCCATCGTGCTGGAAAATGCATTGTTCTTCACCAAACTGTTGTTGGATTGTTGGAAGAAGTTGCTGTTGGAGGGTGTTTTGGTACCATTCTATATTCATGGCTGTGTTTTGGGGCAAAATTTTGAGTGAGCCCACTCCCTTGGATGAGAAGCATCCCCACACATGAATGGTCTCAGGATGCTTTACTGTTGGCATGACACAGGACTGATGGTAGCGCTCACCTTTTCTTCTCCGGACAAGCCTTTTTCCTGATGCCACAAACAATCGGAAAGAAGCTTCATCAGAGATTATGACTTTGCCCTAGTCCTCAGCAGTCCATTCACCATATTTTCTGCAGAAGACCAATCAGTCAGTGATGTTTTTTTTTTGTGAGAAGTGGCTTCTTTGCTGCCCTTCTTGACACCAGGCCATCTTCCAAAAGTCTTCGCCTCACTGTGCGTGCAGATGCGCTCACACCTGCCTGCTGCCATTGCTGAGCAAGCTCTGCACTGGTGGCACTCCGATCCCTCAGCTGAATTCCTCTTTAGGAGACGATCCTGGCGCTTGCTGGACTTTCTTGGATGCCCTGAAGCCTTCTTAACAAGAATTGAACCTCTTTCCTTGAAGTTCTTGATGATCCTATAAATTGTTGATTGATGTGCAATCTTAGTAGCCACAATATCCTTGCCTGTGAAGCCATTTTTATGCAACGCAATGATGGCTGCACGCGTTTCTTTGCAGGTCACCATGGTTAACAATGGAAGAACAATAATTTCAAGCATCACCCTCCTTTTAACAGGTCAAGTCTGCCATTTTAACCCAATCAGCCTGACATAATGATCTCCAGCCTTGTGCTCGTCAACATTCTCACCTGAGTTAACAAGACGATTACTGAAATGATCTCAGCAGGTCCTTTAATGACAGCAATGAAATGCAGTGGAAGGTTTTTTTTGGGGATTAAGTTAATTTTCATGGCAAAGAAGGACTATGCAATTCATCTGATCACTCTTTATAACATTCTGGAGTATATGCAAATTGCTATTATAAAAACTTAAGCAGCAACTTTTCCAATTTCCAATATTTATGTAATTCTCAAAACTTTTGGCCACAACGGTATATCAGGTAAGTGTAATGTAGTATATATATATATATATATATATATATATATATATACTGTGCATATGGATGCTTTGTAGGAGTGGGGCCAGTTCTCTTGCAGAAATGACGTAAGGGCAAATTTCAGCCTACACAGAGCTGTACTTTATTGTGCCTGTTCTAGTGAAAAATGGAAAAACTGGAATATATAGCATTTTGTATATGGATAGTCCAAATAATATAAAAGACACCAAATATGCAATATTCAAAATAATATGTCATTGATGACACAGTCCCTTTAACAAATGGTATTCTCTATAGGTAGCTCTGGTGTCTTTGTTAAGGTCCAGGGCTGTTTAATCACATAGGAATCCTGGGTTGATAATATTTATTTTGTGACCGTAAAGGGCAAACCCCTCTGATTTGCAGTGCAATCATTCATTTTTCTCTTCCAGTGGGAAGAAAATACAGCCATTTTCTATTAGCATCTCCAGGCACCAGTTCTGTGCCTATGGGAGCATTTGGCCGTCAGCATGTAGCCATATGGTTTTGCCCCTTTAGGATTTGAACATATCTAGATATTTTATTTATGTATTATGACTATCAAGGTTTTCTTAATTTACTGTGTATAAGTAAAAAGACAAGAAAATCCTGGTAGTTTAAATGTCATCTGCATATGAGCATTTGTTTCTGTTATACAGCCATTAACCGCTTGCCGCCACGCTAACGCCGAAAGGCGTCATCGCGGCGGCTCTCCCAGGTCACACTAACGCCAATAGGCGTCATCTCGCGTGAGCCGAGATTTCCTGTGAACGCGCGCACGCTCACAGGAACGGAAGGTAAGCGAGTGGATCTCCAGCCTGCCAGCAGCGATCGCTCGCTGGCAGGCTGGAGATGTGATTTTTTTAACCCCTAACAGGTATATTAGACGCTGTTTTGATAACAGCGTCTAATATACCTGCTACCTGGTCCTCTGGTGGTCCCTTTTGTTAGGCAGCTCACTAAAGTAGCACCAAACACCACTACACTACACTACACCCCCCCCGTCACTTATTAACCCTTTATAAACCCCTGATCAGCCCATATAGACTCCCTGATCACCCCCTGATCACCCCCCTGTCATTGATCACCCCCCTGTAAGGCTCCATTAAGAGGTCCGTATGATTTTTACGGATCCACGGATACATGGATCGGATCCGCAAAACGCATACGGACGTCTGAATGGAGCCTTACAGGGGGGTGATCAATGACAAGGGGGTGATCACGCATATAGACTTCCTGATCACTTCCCTGTCATTGATCACCCCCCTGTCATTGATCACCCCCCCTGTAAGGCTCCATTCAGACGTCCGTATTATTTTTACGGATCCACTGATACATGGATCGGATCCGCAAAACACATGCGGACGTCTGAATGGAGCCTTACAGGGGGGTGATCAATGACAGAGGAGTGATCACCCATATAGACTCCCTGATCACCTCCGTCATTGATCACCCCCCTGTAAGGCTCCATTCAGACGTCCGTATGATTTTTTACGGATCCACGGATACATGGATCGGATCCGCAAAACACATGCGGACGTCTGAATGGAGCCTTACAGGGGGGTGATCACCCATATAGACTCCCTGATCACCTCCGTCATTGATCACCCCCCTGTAAGGCTCCATTCAGACGTCCGCATGTGTTTTGCGGATCCGATCCATGTATCCGTGGATCCGTAAAAAATCATACAGACGTCTGAATGGAGCCTTACAGGGGGGTGATCAATGACGGAGGTGATCAGGGAGTCTATATGGGTGATCACCCCTCTGTCATTGATCACCCCCCTGTAAGGCTCCATTCAGACGTCCGCATGTGTTTTGCGGATCCGATCCATGTATCTGTGGATCCGTAAAAAATCATACGGACGTCTGAATGGAGCCTTACAGGGGGGTGATCAATGACGAAGGTGATCAGGGAGTCTATATGGGTGATCACCCCTCTGTCATTGATCACCCCCCTGTAAGGCTCCATTCAGACGTCCGCATGTGTTTTGCGGATCCGATCCATGTATCCGTGGATCCGTAAAAAATCATACAGACGTCTGAATGGAGCCTTACAGGGGGGTGATCAATGACGGAGGTGATCAGGGAGTCTATATGGGTGATCACCCCTCTGTCATTGATCACCCCCCTGTAAGGCTCCATTCAGACGTCCGCATGTGTTTTGCGGATCCGATCCATGTATCTGTGGATCCGTAAAAAATCATACGGACGTCTGAATGGAGCCTTACAGGGGGGTGATCAATGACGAAGGTGATCAGGGAGTCTATATGGGTGATCACCCCCCTGTCATTGATCACCCCCCTGTAAGGCTCCATTCAGACGTCCGCATGTGTTTTGCGGATCCGATCCATGTATCCGTGGATCCGTAAAAAAATCATACGGACGTCTGAATGGAGCCTTACAGGTGGGTGATCAATGACAGGGGTGTGATCAATGACAGGGGGGTGATCACCCCATATAGATCCCCTGTCATTGATCACCCCCCTGTCATTGATCACCCCCCCTGTAAGGCACCATTTAGACATTTTTTTGGGCCCAAGTTAGCGGAAAGTTTTTGTTTGTTTTTGTTTTTTCTTACTAAGTCTCATATTCCACTAACTTGTGTCAAAAAATAAAATCTCACATGAACTCACCATACCCCTCACGGAATCCAAATGCGTAAATTTTTTTTAGACATTTATATTCCAGACTTATTCTGACGCTGTAGGGCCCCTAAAATGCCAGGGCAGTATAAGTACCCCACATGTGACCCCATTCCGGAACGAAGACACCCCAAGGTATTCCATGAGGGGCATATTGAGTCCATGAAAGATTGAAATTTTTGTCCCAAGTTAGCGGAAAGGGAGACTTGTGAGAAAATACAAAAAAAATCAATTTCCGCTAACTTGTGCCCAAAAAAAAAAAATTCTATGAACTTGCCAGGCCCCTCATTGAATACCTTAGGGTGTCTTCTTTCCAAAATGGGGTCACATGTGGGGTATTTATACTGCCCTGGCATGTTAGGGGCCCGAAAGCGTGAGAAGAAGTCTGGGATCCAAATGTCTAAAAATGCCCTCCTAAAAGGAATTTGGGCCGCTTTGCGCATCTAGGCTGCAAAAAAGTGTCACACATGTGGTATCGCCGTACTCAGGAGAAGTTGGGGAATGTGTTTTGGGGTGTCATTTTACATATACCCATGCTGGGTGAGATAAATATCTTGGTCAAATGCCAACTTTGTATAAAAAAATGGGAAAAATTGTCTTTTGCAGAGATATTTCTCTCACCCAGCATGGGTATATGTAAAATGACACCCCAAAACACATTCCCCAACTTTTCCTGAGTACGGCGATACCAGATGTGTGTCACTCTTTTGCCGCCTAGGTGGGCAAAGGGGCACACATTCCAAAGAGCACCTTTCAGATTTCACAGGTCCTTTTTTACACATTTTGATTTCAAACTACTTACCACACATTAGGGCCCCTAGAATGCCAGGGCAGTATAACTACCCCACAAGTGACCCCATTTTGGAAAGAAGACACCCCAAGGTATTCCATGAGGGGCATGGCGAGTTCCTAGAATTTTTTATTTTTTGTCACAAGTTAGCGGAAAATGATGATTTTTTTTTTCCTTACAAAGTCTCATATTCCACTAACTTGTGACAAAAAATAAAAAATTCCAGGAACTCGCCATGCCCCTCACGGAATACCTTGGGGTGTCTTCTTTCCAAAATGGGGTCACTTGTGGGGTAGTTATACTGCCCTGGCAATTTAGGGGCCCTAATGTGTGGTTAGTAGTTTGAAATCAAAATCTGTAAAAAATGGCCGGTGAAATCCTAAAGGTGCTCTTTGGAATGTGGGCCCCTTTGCCCACCTAGGCTGCAAAAAAGTGTCACACATCTGGTATCGCCGTACTCAGGAGAAGTTGGGGTCACTTGTGGGGTAGTTATACTGCCCTGGCAATTTAGGGGCCCTAATGTGTGGTTAGTAGTTTGAAATCAAAATCTGTAAAAAATGGCCGGTGAAATCCTAAAGGTGCTCTTTGGAATGTGGGCCCCTTTGCCCACCTAGGCTGCAAAAAAGTGTCACACATCTGGTATCGCCGTACTCAGGAGAAGTTGGGCAATGTGTTTTGGGGTGTCATTTTACATATACCCATGCTGGGTGATATAAATATCTTGGTCAATTGCCAACTGTGTATAAAAAAATGGGAAAAGTTGTCTTTTGCCAAGATATTTCTCTCACCCAGCATGGGTATATGTAAAATGACACCCCAAAACACATTCCCCAACTTCTCCTGAGTACGGCGATACCAGATGTGTGTCACTTTTTTGCCGCCTAGGTGGGCAAAGGGGCACACATTCCAAAGAGCACCTTTCAGATTTCACAGGCCATTTTTTACACATTTTGATTTCAAACTACTAACCACACATTAGGGCCCCTAGAATGCCAGGGCAGTATAACTACCCCACAAGTGACCCCATTTTGGAAAGAAGACACCCCAAGGTATTTCGTGATGGGCATAGTGAGTTCATGGAAGTTTTTATTTTTTGTCACAAGTTAGTGGAATATGAGACTTTGTAAGAAAAAAAATAAAATAATAATAAATCATCATTTTCCGCTAACTTGTGACAAAAAAAAAAAAGTTCTATGAACTCACTATGCCCATCAGCGAATACCTTAGGGTGTCTACTTTCCGAAATGGGGTCATTTGTGGGGTGTTTGTACTGTCTGGGCATTGTAGAACCTCAGGAAACATGACAGGTGCTCAGAAAGTCAGAGCTGCTTCAAAAAGCGGAAATTCACATTTTTGTACCATAGTTTGTAAACGCTATAACTTTTACCCAAACCATTTTTTTTTACCCAAACATTTTTTTTTAGTCAAAGACATGTAGAACAATAAATTTAGCGAAAAATTTATATATGGATGTCGTTTTTTTTGCAAAATTTTACAACTGAAAGTGAAAAATGTCATTTTTTTGCAAGAAAATCGTTGAATTTCGATTAATAACAAAAAAAGTAAAAATGTCAGCAGCAATGAAATACCACCAAATGAAAGCTCTATTAGTGAGAAGAAAAGGAGGTAAAATTAATTTGGGTGGTAAGTTGCATGACCGAGCAATAAACCGCTAAAGTTGTGGAGTGCCGATTTGTAAAAAAGGGCCTGGTCACTAGGGGGGTATAAACCTGTGGTCCTTAAGTGGTTAAATCTGAAATTCTAGGTCACTTCATACATTTCTACATACAGTGTACCTGTTTCTACATGAACCTTGTAATGGGCTTAATGTGTAAATTCTGTCTCTTTACAGCAGTTAAAAATTTATAAAATTAATCAGATTTTTCTAAATGCCCTGGACTTTGTAAAGACACAAAAAGATGCTGTACCATATAAATGATTTGCTACACTGTAGCAGCCAAGCTTTAAAAAGACAATGCTTTCCAGAAAAGGTCAAGCAATTTCCTCCGTGCCAGACTCCAGGGAGCAATTAATGTGAACAAAATGTACCGAAATCTCGATTAAAAAAAATCAGAAAGTGTCGATATTTAAGTCATATCAAAACTATTTAAGGCTGGTCTCCAGGGGCCATCAAAATGCCAAAATCAGCAATGCACTTATTCATAGGCACGAGTTACATTTTCAGACAATGAGCTCTAATAAACTGTAATATACAAGAGTCCTTGAGAGGCTAATATCCCATAAAATGAAGGAATTTTAAGGTGAAGATGAAATATGAATTGCAAATCTCAAAGTGCACAATTTGAAAGGAAGTATGCTTCAATGCATTTAATGCACACTTATTGATTAAACCCTGGATAGTCATATATCCAGTTTTAGGGGGAAATGTTAAAACTTGGATACACATAAATTAACATCAGGTATGGTGCATGCAGCCAGTTCTGAAATGCCAATATTCAACAAGAGATAATTTAATATGGAATGTATAACTCATGGGAGAGTTTTTACTGCAGTCACGGTGGCTGCTAGTATTAGAACCACTGCATGTATTAAACTGCAGAAAGGCCATTTTTGTATCACGGAATAATTTGATTCATATTTTATATTCTCAAATCAAATGCCATCATATGTTTTAAGGAGAGAAACTTTATTTCTAACATTTATAACTACAGTTATTCCCTCAGTTCTTCTTCTTTATTACTTACTTTATTTCCTATTGCAGATACCCAGAAATGCAGCCACCTTTCCTACACAGACACAAAGGAATTAGATTATTGAATTAGATCCTCATAAAGTGTACACAGGAAATTGGATGGAATTTGGTTGGTTATTTACTTCTTCCAGTCTTTATGTAAAATGTAAACACATATTTGTAACTGTCAGTGGGTTTGGAACCACTGTGCAAACTAACTGATTTGGTTTTGGGCTATCCCTAAGGGCTTTATCCTGGCAGTCCCCTGGTTTTCACCCTTTACCACTATACAGGAATCTGGTCTTCACCTCAGGGGAGCCACCAGGCCGCCACCCAGGGGCCTAACTGCCATAGTTACAGACCATGTGACTACTATGGGGCCCAGTTGGGATCATCCCCTCTTCTATTGGGGGTGAAAAAAAAAGACTCTAAAAAAGAACAACGTTTAGCAAATGAGGCAGTAGAAAAAAATGTCCCAAGGGTCATTGAAATGAGGTTTAGGCGACTTTAAGAACTACTTTAAGAACTACTGTTCGAAACGCGTCAAGGTTGCTGCACTTGTGGGTGGATGTCCTGTTTATATGTTTACTGCCTGAATAAAAGACGAAGATTTTAGCTACCAAAATCGTGAGTGCTGGAATTTCATTGTGCTTTCATATTTAGGCGGAAACCTTTCTGTCCTGTGTAGGGGGCCTGGTTTGATCCTTTATATGGGGCCCTTACTTCTCTATGTACGCCACTGCCACTACCTCTTGGCATAGTCCTGGTGTAGTTGGCAGCTGACATGGTGCAAAGCCCTGAAGGGACAGGCAATATTCATAGTCAGATAACAGGCCAAGGTTATGGCAGGCAGAATTTGTGCATAACCAAAAGACTAGTCTGAGGTCAGGGCAGGTGGCAATGGGGAAATATGGAAGTGAGACTAAGGTCAAGATAGTGGGAACAAGAAGAAAGGATGCTTGACTGTTTCGGTCGAACGGATGGACAGTAGGAGGTGCACTATCACAACTGGATAATTTGTAATTTTCAGGTACGCGTTTAGGGGTACTTCTGACCCCTTTATCAAGTCTAAAAGACACACCAAAGGTACATGTACAAAATGATAATAAACATATAGAAGTTTGAAGAAAAAAGGAAAATAAAATTGAATAAAAATAAATGTTGGATAAAGATAAAATTAAAATAAGAATAAAAATTAAAATCATAGCAATAATAATAATGATAATAGCCATAATGATGGGGGAATGTCATACATATGAGATAAAATAGACATGTGGAAATGCCTAGGTATATAAAAAATACATATGAATAAAATGGATATGTGAGAATATATAATTATATAGATCCATAAAAACAGTAGTGTAAATGAATATATCACTATATTTAAAGAGTACACATGGGTGCATAAAAAATAAAGAAATGGATAAAAACATAATTCTCCAAGCTGAACCTCTTTCATCTACAGTGCGATCAAAGTTAATCCTATTTTCTGTAAAATGCGACTAATACCAATTATTTAAAAGTAAACCATAATATATAGTATATGAAAAATAGAGAATGGTTCGTACATACCAGAGGTTTTTTGGTTGTTAGTGAAAACCTATTTGGTAAGAAAGATACTAGGTCAGTGATTAGTTGACTCCAGTTGCAATATAGTTTAAACAACAATGTTGTGTGGTAATGTAAAGTAATGTGTAAGGAGTAGGAGGATGGAGACGTACGGAGAGACAATGTCAGTGTGAGAGTCCTTATATACAGTATGGAGGTACATGTACACATATATATATATATATATATATATATATTTATATACACACATACACACATACAGGGAGTGCAGAATTATTAGGCAAATTGTATTTTTGAGGATTAATTTTATTATTGAACAACAACCATGTTCTCAATGAACCCAAAAAACTCATTAATATCAAAGCTGAATATTTTTGGAAGTAGTTTTTAGTTTGTTTTTAGTTTCAGCTATTTTAGGGGGATATCTGTGTGTGCAGGTGACTATTACTGTACATAATTATTAGGCAACTTAACAAAAAACAAATATATACCCATTTCAATTATTTATTTTTACCAGTGAAACCAATATAACATCTCAACATTCACAAATATACATTTCTGACATTCAAAAACAAAACAAAAACAAATCAGTGACCAATATAGCCACCTTTCTTTGCAAGGACACTCAAAAGCCTGCCATCCATGGATTCTGTCAGTGTTTTGATCTGTTCACCATCAACATTGCGTGCAGCAGCAACCACAGCCTCCCAGACACTGTTCAGAGAGGTGTACTGTTTTCCCTCCTTGTAAATCTTACATTTGATGATGGACCACAGGTTCTCAATGGGGTTCAGATCAGGTGAACAAGGAGGCCATGTCATTAGATTTTCTTCTTTTATACCCTTTCTTGCCAGCCACGCTGTGGAGTACTTGGACGCGTGTGATGGAGCATTGTCCTGCATGAAACTCATGTTTTTCTTGAAGGATGCAGACTTCTTCCTGTACCACTGCTTGAAGAAGGTGTCTTCCAGAAACTGGCAGTAGGACTGGGAGTTGAGCTTGACTCCATCCTCAACCCGAAAAGGCCCCACAAGCTCATCTTTGATGATACCAGCCCAAACCAGTACTCCACCTCCACCTTGCTGGCGTCTGAGTCGGACTGGAGCTCTCTGCCCTTTACCAATCCAGCCACGGGCCCATCCATCTGGCCCATCAAGACTCACTCTCATTTCATCAGTCCATAAAACCTTAGAAAAATCAGTCTTGAGATATTTCTTGGCCCAGTCTTGACGTTTCACCTTGTGTGTCTTGTTCAGTGGTGGTCGTCTTTCAGCCTTTCTTACCTTGGCCATGTCTCTGAGTATTGCACACCTTGTGCTTTTGGGCACTCCAGTGATGTTGCAGCTCTGAAATATGGCCAAACTGGTGGCAAGTGGCATCTTGGCAGCTGCACGCTTGACTTTTCTCAGTTCATGGGCAGTTATTTTGCGCCTTGGTTTTTCCACACGCTTCTTGCGACCCTGTTGACTATTTTGAATGAAACGCTTGATTGTTCGATGATCACGCTTCAGAAGCTTTGCAATTTTAAGAGTGCTGCATCCCTCTGCAAGATATCTCACTATTTTTTACTTTTCTGAGCCTGTCAAGTCCTTATTTTGACCCATTTTCCCAAAGGAAAGGAAGTTGCCTAATAATTATGCACACCTGATATAGGGTGTTGATGTCATTAGACCACACCCCTTCTCATTACAGAGATGCACATCACCTAATATGCTTAATTGGTAGTAGGCTTTCGAGCCTATACAGCTTGGAGTAAGACAACATGCATAAAGAGGATGATGTGGTCAAAATACTCATTTGCCTAATAATTCTGCACTCCCTGTATATATGTACATACATATATACTCACCCGCACATCCGTGTGTCCATATAGATGTGCAGGAGGTAATAAACAATGACATATATTGGTAGTAGTGATCCTAAAAGTGCATAGTAACATGTGCGGAGGTCAGTGGCAGAGGCCATCAATAGTTGGTAATATTCCCAACACTGGTATAATTGTGTTGTTATATAAAGAGATAGTTCAATTGATCTATTAATTCATGGTGGGTTAAATATATAAAAAGATCGGTTGATCTATTAGTTCAGGAGACCCATGGTAGGTTACAATAACTGTGGCATATGAACACTTTGTTTATAAAGAAGAGAGGATGTAAATTACCTTATGTCAGCGGCACGAGGTGAACGCTGACACACACAGCACGCGCTCGTCGCTGCACAAGATAAGGGGAGTGAGAGAGGGGCGGAGCTCCATTGGAGGAGAGTCCGTGGGGGAGTGGGGCTTGGTTGGCAGTCCGTGCGGCAAGCAGGGGAATGTGTAGCGATGAGTACGGGAGTTAAAAGTATGTGTAGCGCTGATAATGCAGAGGGGTATTGGGAGGATCATGGGATAATGGTGCTGATACAAGGATGATGGATAATGTTTATATTGGGCTGGAATGGGGGAAGGTCGTCTTGTGTGGGTTAAGATAGTGATGATGATATACTGCTATGGAGGAGGGGAGAGGAACATGTTGAGTGTAAGGTGGGGAAGAGGATGGATGGTAGAAGAGGAGAGGGCTGAGGGAAATGGCAAGGATTGGATGATGGACATTAGTAAGCTGCTGGGATTAGATTATGGGTAGGATGGGGGACATTAATAAGCTGCTGGAATTGGGGAGAGAGATTTTGTAAATGATAAAATGACAGGAAGTGCGGATGGGATGTGTAGTGGATAAACTGCTGTGAGGGGAGGACTGGGGCAAAGAGAATCATAGGTACAGTATGATGGAAAAATAATAGGGTGGTACCAGGGCCAGAGGGGGGGAGGAGGCGGTTTTGAGGGGTCTGGGGGAGAGGGAATTGCTGGGGGGGGGGGGTTGATGGTATGATGGGTCCGGTCGAAGGGGTGGTGGGAAATGGTGTGTCGTTGGTTGGGACTGGGGGGGGGAATATGTGGGGAAAGATGTCGGAAGGAGGTCGGGGGGGGGGGGGTGTTTGTTAAAAACACTTACTTTCAACACTTTTGCTTAGTCCGTATGGTTCCAGGGTTTGTAATTTGAAGATCCAGAACATTTCCCTTTTCTGTAGTCTTCTGAATCTATCCGGGGCGGTTTCAGTGATTTGTTCAATTGGTGAAATTGTTAATTTGGATGGGTCCTTGTTGTGGGTGGAGAGGAAGTGTCAGGAGACGCTGTGCTTTAGATATCCCTGCATGATATTCGAGTGGTGCTTATTCACTCTCTCCCTCAAAGACTGTATTGTACGGCCCACATACTGCATTCCACATTCGCATTCCATCAGGTATATTATATAGGAGGATGAACAATTAAAAAAACTTTTTATGGTAAACTCTTTTCCTGTCGAATTGCTTCTGAACTTTTGCGCGCGATTGGTAATATTCATGCAACATTTACATAGCTTGTGGTTGCATTTGTAGCTGCCAGCTAGTTTGGGGAGACTCATCATATTTAACATAATTGTTGGGGCTATAGTGGCTAAGGTCAAGATAGGCAGCGGAGGATCAGATTCGATAATACAGGCAGAGCTTCAAAACATGGACAGACTGACAGAAAAGTGCAGCTTTACTGGTCACTAGCGAAAAAGAGAAACCTGTTGCTTAGGCAACTCTGCCTGGGGAAAGTTTCCTTATGTACCCATAGATCTACAGCCATTAGCTAGTTAATATACGGAACAAGTGTACTAGCACCTTAAGACCTGGTAAAAGAAGAGTGTAAAAGGGCTGATAATTAATTAATATCAATATTAATAGGTGAGTATTAGTATCCAATATTAATATCTCCCCCTATGTACAAGGGTAATTAGGGGTTGCCTAGTTTCACTCCTTTTTCCTTTGTATTAGAGATGAGCGAACCTGTTAATGTCAGGTTCGCAGAATTTTTCAAAAAGTTCTGTTTGGATCTGAGGGCTCCAATTGCCCTGGAAATTGGTATATATAACACCTTCTCTTCTCCTAGGACTCAGAATTTTTAGGAAAACTTATCTCTTTTAATTCATTTTTGCTTTTTCTACCCACCTCCCTACTCTCTTTAATGCAATGACAGCAATAGTAAATCATGTCTGAGTGACACTGGCATACATAGCTATGGGTAAACGCATGTTTGACGGCATTAACAAACAGCATGATTAAAAATACACCACGACTTCCGGTTCCGTGAGCAGCATGTGTTAGGAGCTCCTGCACTTGGGGCACAGCGGACACAAAATCACTGCGTTACTGGCTGTCGATTTGGACCAGGCGGCCAAGACAATCACCCAGAGAGGGAGGAATTCCTGTTTATGGACCGCTTCCTCATACACATGGGGAATAAGTCGAAGAAAACCCCAGCTAAACCTAGCGCTGCACCTGCAGATGACAAAATGGCGCCGGCGCCGGCTGACGCTCAACAGCCTAACTCCTCGACCTGTGAAGATCGGACGGATCATTGTATGGCTCCGGAGTTGGAGACTGCAGACCTGGACTACAAGCACCTTGCGATAGAGGTAGCATCGCGTATTCTTCTGGACCTGCAGGAAGCTTTGTCGTCTACCATCGCACAATCGTTTGTAGCATTACAGGCTGAAGTGTCTCTCCACTCCAACAAACTAGACGAGCTGGAGCTTAAAGTGCAGGAGGTGGAAGCTCGGACTGTATCTCTGCAGTCGCAATTACAGAAAACCCTGGCCGAAAATAACAGGCTCTGGGACAAGCTGAACGATCTCGATTGAGACGCAGCAATTTGAGAATCGTCGGACTCCCCGATTCCATCCCGGCTAAGGACTTGATTGAGATCTGCGAATCAGAAATTCCTGAGGCCTTGGGCATAACCTATCTCTGCAAAGTGGAGAGAGCTCACAGAGTGGGCACAAACTCACCTCTTATACCGGACCCCAAAAGGTCTTACAGTGCCGTGTTGCAAATGCCCAAGAAAGCTAGACCTAGACAGGTCATAGTTAAGTACTTGGACTATTCAGATAAGGCTGCTATACTGAGGGCCTACAAGCAAAATGGCGGCCAGCTTTCTGTAAGAAACCAACGCATTCTAATATTTGGGGACTTCTCCGCGGAGGTAGCTTGTCGCAGACGAACCTTCATCCCGATTTGTTCCGCGTTGGTCAAACAAGGAATTCGCTTTGCACTTATGTTCCCGGCTGTCTTGAAGATCTTCAACCATGATGGCTCCACAGCGACATACCTGGACCCAGAAATGGCATTGAAAGAACTGATCTTCTACCAAAAGCGTTGAATCTGCCGGCGCTGACTTTCATGGAAGCTTCGGACGCTCCGAGGGAGGCCTTACCAAAGCGCAGAGGACCCGACCTACGTCCGCGACCCCCCCAGATCCCCTCGCCCAGCGGACAGGGCCACCGCATCTGTTCTGAACACTGGAGCGGGCTGAGGTTTCTGCGGCATGACACCGTTGTGTCGGATAAGTACTCAGTTAATTAAGCTATCATTTGAGGGGTAGTAGGGGCTATACTCCCCTTATTACCCCCCCTTTATTGATATAAGTGCCAAAGTGGGACTTTTATTCTTTATTCTCTCTTTTCACTGTTGGTGATGCGTTGTTTTATTTTTATTATGCATAACATAGTTCAGCGTTGACGGGTTCATGTTGGAAGTAGAGTGGAGGCGGGAAGGTATTTTCGCGCCGGCGGGAATTCACTTTCGATCTGGAGATCTATCTGCTCACTGATACTTCCCTGCGCGCTGGTACTATGTATAGGAGCCGACAATACTGCACGATACTAAGATGACAACTGTTGCTCCTCTATGCTAGTGTTTAGTGTCTATTGCTGAGGTTCTTTGACATGTGGCCTCACCCACTCACGGTTCCCTTCGCACCAGATCTGGTATTAGGACGCATGTCTCCGACCCCTGGGCAATAGGGAATTCCTCATCTGGCTATAAGACACAGATAATGATGTCCGACGCCCTATGAGAAATTCACACTTTTGAGCGAGACATGTGCTCTGCGATGGAAAAAAGTTAAGTACGAGTTCATGGTGTGGTACACATGTTTATGTATTGGAGGGCAGGGGCGAAGGTTAATGCCTCTTATACCTTCACACAGTTGTTAAAGGGGGTTAATGTTCAGGGGAAGGGAGGGGGAGGGTGAGTGAGGTTTCTCTTCAGTATACCAGAATACTATGTCCTGTCTCTCTTGAGTAATATCAATGGCTGAACACGTAAAAATTGTTTCGTGGAATGTCAAGGGCCTCAGATCTCTGTGCAAAAGAATGATGATCCTGAAACACCTTAAACGTCTACACACGGACATCACATCTGACTCTCGCTGACTTTCCACGAATGAAACGCGTATGGGTGGGGGAAGTCTTAGGGTCATCTGCAGATGGAAAAAAAGCAGGGGTTCTCATTTTACTGAAGAATGGTCTCTTTTATAAGGTGGTGAGCCATGATTGTGACGATAAAGGTCGGATGTTACATATCCATCTCACATCCCCAACAGGCGACCTGAGCATATATAATATTTATGGTCCCAACACTACTGATGCTGTTTTTTTCTCAGCCCTAACGCACCGAATATTGCCAGACCCGATAACTCTAAAAATTGTTGGGGGTGATATGAACACGGTCCTCAATCATCTGGAGGACAGGCAGAGGGGGAGTGTTCCCTGTAAGGGGGCATCTCCAGGTGATAACAGACTAGCTGCCTTCTTAAAAGATACTGATTTGCAAGATCTGTGGAGGTCTTTTAATCCTGAGGGCAGGGACTACATTCACTTCTCTCATACACATGGTTCCTGGTCACGCATTGACTATATTCTAACTAATAGGGACAATATCTTTGCTCCAGACCTACTATAGAGGGGATGGTTATTTCTTGTAAATGTTGTTTTTATTAGCAAGCGTAACAAAATCGATAAAAACTTACAAATGTATAAAGTGAGGTAACAATCACCATTACAGATACATGTTTATGAGCTATATATCCAATTATAACAGCAAAAAGATATTACTGCCTAGATCTGAGCAATCACAAGCAAGGAAAAAAAAAACACTTCTACTGATTAACATCTAGTGCGTAATCTTTTCAAGATTTATAACAAGGAGAGCATTTATTGAAAATGATGACTATTCGGATAACCCAATGTGAGTCAGCAAAAGGCGAACTTGTAAAATGGTGAAGGGAAAGGAAGGAGAGGGAAAGGAAGGAGAGGGAAAGGGAAGGGGAGGGAAAGGAAAACAAAACAAAGGGGTTAAATGGTGGGGAACACAAAAATTGTCACATGTTCATAATGAGTAATCTAAGAAAGAAAAGAAGGAAAAAGAAAAGTCAAATGTTAAAGAAATATTTCAGTCAAAATGTTTAGAGATTTTATTTGTAGAGACATAATCACACCACTTGGTCCAGATCCCGAGGTACTTTTTGGGGCTGCCGGCAATAATCCACCTAAGTTTTTCAAACCGGCTAATAGTTAAGACTTCCGTTAGCCAATCCTGAATAGTAGGTATCTCCACGCTCAGCCAGTGTCTGGGAATAATGGTCTTTAATGCCGCAAGTAAAAAGGTAAACGGTCTTTAAGAAGATTGTGTGTCTTGTTATAGAGTCCCAATAAAACTAGATTTTCGTCTACTTATACTTGTGACCCATATATATCCGCGAGTATCTGATTAAATTTCTGCCACAGAGAAGCAAGTTTAGAGCATGAAAACAAAATGTGCGTAATAGAACCAACCCCATCACCACATCTCCAGCAGAGTGCGGAAATTTCCGGATTAATTTTGTTTAAAAGGACAGGAGTTCTGTACCACCTAGAAACTAACTTATAGTGTGACTCTTGAAGTCTAGTCGATGAGATCTTAGGTATAGATGATTGCAGGATTGACAATGTTTCCTGTTCATTAAATGGCTTTTTAAGCTCAGTCGACCAGCTGGATAGGTACGGCGGGGGGGCGTACCGTTGAAAATGGAATAAAACCTGGGTACGCCATGGCATATGGGAGTCTTTTTCAGCATCAATTTAGAGAGATCATGATCATTCTCTTGAGTCGTGAACCGAGGGTTCAATACTGAGAGGTGCCTCAAGATCTGGTCGTACTCCCTTCTAGAGAATTGGGGAAAACCACTATTTTCCAAATATTTTGTATGTTCCATTGGAAGAGCAGCTGAATATAAAGCCTTCAGAGGTAACATATAGCCATCAGGGTTTGAAACAATCCTACTCCTGACAAGCCTCAAACTGTTTGGAATCGAGGCCAGCAAGGGAAGTTCATAGATAAAAGCCTTATATACCATTCCATCCGCGTGAGTTTTAGTGAATGGGACTATTTCTCAGGACTTTCAGATTCAAAATGGCACTAGGCAGGGCTGTCCTCTATCTCCCCTTCTATTTATAATTTCCCTGGAACCTCTTTTGGCCAAAGTCAGACAAAATAATAGTATATCGGGACTGAAAACGCGTAGACTTATCCATAAGTCTGCAGCTTACGCGGACGAGATCTTATTTTTTGTCACCAATGAGCTTACTTCCATTCCAATTCTTCTCAAGGAGCCGGACCAATTTGGTACTTTATCATATTTTAAAATCAACTTAACTAAATCCACAATTTTTTATGTGAACATAGACAGCTGTATGTGGGACACTATAAAATCTATCAGTAGTCTTAAAACTGCAGCCACACATTTCAAATATCTGGGTGTCAACATATCAAACAATCTTCATGACCTTTATCGTTTGAACTTCAATACTCTTATGCAAAAGATAAAAGCAGACCTGGAAGAATGGAATGATCTTTCCATCTCTTGGTTTGGTCGCGTTAATTTAGTCAAAATGATCTCTCTCCCCAGGGTTTTATATTTTCTTCAGGGAATTTCTGTGGCATTACCCAAAAATTTCTATACCGCTGTCAAAAGGACGATTCTCTCCTTTGTTTGGAAAAGAGGGCAGAACCGTTTATCGTTCAACACATTAATTAGATCAAAATATAAGGGTGGACTTGGTCTTCCGGATATTGGTAAATATAGCATTGCTGCGACCCTGACCAGAATTAAGGAGTGGAATGTATATCCATCGAGAAAACTCTGGGTAGACCTGGAAATGGGATGTGCTCCATGCCCCCTCTATTACCTGATCTGGAAGACTAAGAATAACAAACATTTATACAATAAGATTGATAACCCTTATACTAAGCATGCCATACACGTCTGGCAAAGTCTTATTAAGAAACATGCTATTCCAACTCCTAACTGTTTGGGATGGTTATTTCTGATCACGCGCCAATCTCGCTTTTACTACACCGGAAATCCCTTAAGGGCACGGATTTTATTTGGAGATTCCCTTCATCCCTAACCCAAGATGAAAATTTTAGGGACCTTCTCAGGGGATGGTGGCTTGAGTACAAGTCAGATAGCGAAGATTCTACTAGTCCCCAATTGTTATGGGATGCGGGAAAGGTGGTCCTTAGAGGCCGTATCATGGCATATATGTTTAATAAAAAAGCTACCCTTAAAAAACGGATTAGCCAACTAAGCGACAATCTAAACTCCGCGTACACAATGTTTAGAAATACCCCTTCTCCAATTCTACTGAGAAAATGGCAAGCAGCCAAGCTGGAATATGAGAATACTCTTAGAAATTGGGAAAATATAGCTCAATCTAAATGGGAGGCTCATCTCTTTAGACACGGTAATAAGGCTGGCGTACAACTTAAGCATTTTAATGCTTGAAAGGAGGCGGGCATCACAAAGGCTTCAGAATTATTGAATACACAAGACCAACGTTTCTATTCATATGCCGAGCCGAGAGGGAGGTTTCCCTTAGGTCGCCCACAACATATTTTTGCTTTTCTTCAGATCAAGAGCTTCCTATATACTAGAATCCATGATTCCAGAGCGGTATTTTCTGTGAGTAGCTTTGACCGTATTATAGGGCAGGGAACAGCTAAAAAATCACTGTCTGAACTATATCAAGAGATTAGTGAAACCAAAGATAAACCTCTTGTGGAGACTCTCTTTTCATCCTGGAATAAAGACTTCCCGGACGTTGAAATGCAACAAATAATACAGCAGGGATGGGAAAGGATTAGAAAAGTCGTTTTTAATGAGGGATGGAGAGAAACTCAGTTCCGACTAATGCACAAAGTAATATACGGTTTTCGCTTCTCCTCTCAGACTCAAAAGCAGAATAGACTGACATGTTGCCCAAAATAGCCTTTATTTGTTCTGGGCTAGAAGATTAGCTTTAAATGTCATGACTTGGATTTAATGATCAAAGTAGCACTATATAAGTAATACCAATTGCACTACGGCTTCACGCATGTATAATTCTGTTCATCATGCTCCAGATATAATGTATTACATGTGTTAATACCTGTCAAACTTTCCTATTTTTTTGACATGCTATTGGAAAGACAAAATGACAAAAGCCAATAAAGATTATATTTATAAAAAATACACCACGTGGCATGTGTTATGCGTTTCCATATTCAAAGGCTTCCAAATACTGTCTTTTATTGGGGGCAGATGGTGTTTAAGCACACGTGGTGTTATGGGATTGAAAATACAAAACCGCTTGTTGCGAGATCCAGCGTACAAAAACAACGCTTTGAAAGGGACAGAATGCCTGCCCATACGACACGCACAGGTATTGAAGGAAAAGTGGCTTGTTGGGAATGAAATACAAAATTATCCCTTTTAATTGGGAGCAGCACCAGTATAGTATGGATGTGGCAAGAGTAGGGTATTTGTAGTGGAGGCAAAAGTAGCATAGCATGGAACATACAAAGCAGTACATCAGCTGTCTATGGGTGGTAGTAGTAGTGGTAATAGTGGTGGCACTAGAGGATTGACAGTGAGGAGCAGTAGCTGAGGAGGTGACAGCAGCAGACATATGGTACAGTACGTGTTGGCAGGCTGCAGCATCATCGATGCTGCAACAGTCATACAGAACATGATGGTAGGAAGGCAGCAGGAGTGGTGGCAGAAGCAGCCATACAGAACATGTTGGCAGGCAGCAGTGGCATGAAGATGGCAGTGGTCTCGGCTTACTGATTGGCCTCAGCCTGGAGAGGTACATGAAAAGACTGCTCCATCTTCTTAAGGAGACTGAACTGACTGTTGCTGCGGCAGCTTCTGTTGCTTGTGGTGGTGGGAGGTGGGTGAGTCTGAGAATGGCAGAGAGGGGTCTCCCTTTAAGACAACCTAATGGCAGGTGTCTGCTCAGCAAAAGCTGTGGCAAGCTACATACACAGTGTTTCCTGGTAATAACATAATGTGTCCTCCCTTTCAGTGGGAGAAAAACATTCTCCCATTTTGCTTTGATAGCAAGAGTCTGAAAGCATGGCTATCCAGTAATCATCAGACTGCTTGATGTCAATGATACGCCCGTCACTGTGTAAGCAAGCAAGTATACAGGTTGCCATTCTGGCCAGTTCTTTCTAGCTCCGGCACCCCTCTGAGTCATTTGGGTGTCATGGCCAGTGCCATCATGATCCTTTTGCTCCTCCTACTCTTCCAGTGGCAGCTCCTTATCTTCTTCTTTCATGGCAGCGTTAGCTGTTCATCTTCTGCCGTAGTCCCCTGCTGCATGAGCATCTGTTATAAGATAAATATGATCGTTTTTACCACAGTTGTCCCTGCTGATAAACTTGATGGCCTTTTCGAAGGTCTTCAGGACTTGACAGGCGTCTCTTATGAGCTGCCACTTCCTGATCTCGAAACAACTCACGCGCCCTGCTGCTGAGGAGGTCCGGTGCATGACATAAATGTTCATGGCTTTCCGCTACCCGTACAAACACTGGAGCTTGTGCAGTGTTTAATTCCAGTGAGTTGGAATGTCACGGATTAAGCGGTGTAGCAGCAGACCGTTCTGTTGCTGCAAGTCCAGGAGAGATAATAATAATAAAGAAATCACAGACACTCTACCATCTGGATTTACATGGACAGACTTGCAATTGGAGATATATATTATTTAATAATGATCAAAAATTGATACCCTCAAAATAATGTTTAAAAATAGTTAAAAATTATCTATTTTTTATCTCAATTCCTATATGAATGAACAATTCGCAACTATAAATCCAAATAGATCCTTGTACAAATCCCAATTCATATACAGGTCCTTCTCAAAAAATTTGCATATTGTGATAAAGTTCATTATTTTCTGTAATGTACTGATAAACATTAGACTTTCATATATTTTAGATTCATTACACACCAACTGAAGTAGTTCAAGCCTTTTATTGTTTTAATATTGATGATTTTGGCATACAGCTCATGAAAACCCAAAATTCCTATCTCAAAAAATTAGCATATCATGAAAAGGTTCTCTAAACGAGCTATTAACCTAATCATCTGAATCAACTAATTAACTCTAAACACCTGCAAAAGATTCCTGAGGCTTTTAAAAACTCCCAGCCTGGTTCATTACTCAAAACCGCAATCATGGGTAAGACTGCCGACCTGACTGCTGTCCAGAAGGCCATCATTGACACCCTCAAGCAAGAGGGTAAGACACAGAAAGAAATTTCTGAACGAATAGGCTGTTCCCAGAGTGCTTTATCAAGGCACCTCAGTGGGAAGTCTGTGGGAAGGAAAAAGTGTGGCAGAAAACGCTGCACAACGAGAAGAGGTGACCGGACCCTGAGGAAGATTGTGGAGAAGGACCGATTCCAGACCTTGGGGGACCTGCGGAAGCAGTGGACTGAGTCTGGAGTAGAAACATCCAGAGCCACCGTGTACAGGCGTGTGCAGGAAATGGGCTACAGGTGACGCATTCCCCAGGTCAAGCCACTTTTGAACCAGAAACAGCGGCAGAAGCGCCTGACCTGGGCTACAGAGAAGCAGCACTGGACTGTTGCATGTCATTCGGAAATCAAGGTGCCAGAGTCTGGAGGAAGACTGGGGAGAGGGAAATGCCAAAATGCCTGAAGTCCAGTGTCAAGTACCCACAGTCAGTGATGGTCTGGGGTGCCATGTCAACTGCTGGTGTTGGTCCACTGTGTTTTATCAAGGGCAGGGTCAATGCAGCTAGCTATCAGGAGATTTTGGAGCACTTCATGCTTCCATCTGCTGAAAAGCTTTATGGAGATGAAGATTTCATTTTTCAGCACGACCTGGCACCTGCTCACAGTGCCAAAACCACTGGTAAATGGTTTACGGACCATGGTATTACTGTGTTCAATTGGCCTGCCAACTCTCCTGACCTGAACCCCATAGAGAATCTGTGGGATATTGGGAAGAGAAAGTTGAGAGACGCAAGACCCAACACTCTGGATGAGCTTAAGGCCGCTATCGAAGCATCCTGGGCCTCCATAACCCCTCAGCAGTGCCACAGGCTGATTGCCTCCATGCCACGCCGCATTGAAGCAGTCATTTCTGCAAAAGGATTCCCGACCAAGTATTGAGTGCATAACTGAACATAATTATTTGAAGGTTGACTTTTTTTGTATTAAAAACACTTTTCTTTTATTGGTCGGATGAAATATGCTAATTTTTTGAGATAGGAAATTTGGGTTTTCATGAGCTGTATGCCAAAATCATCAATATTAAAACAATAAAAGGCTTGAACTACTTCAGTTGGTGTGTAATGAATCTAAAATATATGAAAGTCTAATGTTTATCAGTACATTACAGAAAATAATGAACTTTATCACAATATGCTAATTTTTTTAGAAGGACCTGTACACTCACCTAAAGAATTATTAGGAACACCTGTTCTATTTCTCATTAATGCGATTATCTAGTCAACCAATCACATGGCAGTTGCTTCAATGCATGTACTGTAGGGTTGTGGTCCTGGTCAAGACAATCTCCTGAACTCCAAACTGAATGTCAGAATGGGAAAGAAAGGTGAATTAAGCAATTTTGAGTGTGGCATGGTTGTTGGTGCCAGATGGGCCGGTCTGAGTATTTCACAATCTGCTCAGTTTCTGGGATTTTCATGCACAACCATTTATAGGGTTTACAAAGAATGGTGTGAAAAGGGAAAAATATCCAGTATGCGGCAGTCCTGTGGGCAAAAATGCCTTGTTGATGCTAGAGGTCAGAGGAGAATGGGCCGACTGATTCAAGCTGATAAAAGAGCAACGTTGACTGAAATAACCACTCGTTACAACCGAGGTATGCAGCAAAGCATTTGTGAAGCCACAACACACACAACCTTGAGGCGGATGGGCTACAACAGCAGAAGACCCCACCGGGTACCACTCATCTCCACCACAAATAGGAAAAAGAGGCTACAATTTGCACAAGCTCACCAAAATTGGACTGTTGAATAGAGTTGAGCGAACACCTGGATGTTCGGGTTCGAGAAGTTCGGCCGAACTTCCCGGAAATGTTCGGGTTCGGGATCCGAACCCGATCCGAACTTCGTCCCGAACCCGAACCCCATTGAAGTCAATGGGGACCCGAACTTTTCGGCACTAAAACGGCTGTAAAACAGCCCAGGAAAGGGCTAGAGGGCTGCAAAAGGCAGCAACATGTAGGTAAATCCCCTGCAAACAAATGTGGATAGGGAAATGAATTAAAATAAAAATTAAATAAATAAAAATTAACCAAAATCAATTGGAGAGAGGTCCCATAGCAGAGAATCTGGCTTCCCGTCACCCACCACTGGAACAGTCCATTCTCAGATATTTAGGCCCCGGCACCCAGGCAGAGGAGAGAGGTCCCGTAACAGAGAATCTGGCTTCATGTCAGCAGAGAATCAGTCTTCATATCATAGCAGAGAATCAGGCTTCACGTCACCCACCACTGCAACAGTCCATTTTCATAAATTTAGGCCCAGCACCCAGGCAGAGGAGAGAGGTCCCGTAACAGAGGATCTGGCTTCATGTAAGCAGAGAATCAGTCTGCATGTCATAGCAGAGAATCAGGCTTCACGTCAGCCACCACTGCAACAGTCCATTGGCATATATTTAGGCCCTGGCACCCAGACAGAGGAGAGGTTCATTCAACTTTGGGTAGCCTCGCAATATAATGGTAAAATGAAAATAAAAATAGGATTGAATGAGGAAGTGCCCTGGAGTCCAATAATATATGGTTAACCCCTTAGGGACACAGCCTTTTTACACCTTAGGACCAGGCCATTTTTTGCAAATCTGACCGGTGTCACTTTAAGTGCTGATAACTTTAAAACGCTTTGACTTATCCAGGCCGTTCTGAGATTGTTTTTTCGTCACATATTGTACTTCATGACACTGGTAAAATGAAGTCAAAAAAATTATTTTTTTTGCACAAAATAATACCTAATTTACCCAAAAATCTCAAAAATTAGCAAATTTCAAAGTTTCAGTTTCTCTACTTCTGTAATACATAGTAATACCCCCAAAAATTGTGATGATTTTACATTCCCCATATGTCTACTTCATGTTTGTAGCATTTTGGGAATGATATTTTATTTTTTGGGGATGTTACAAGGCTTAGAAGTTTAGAAGCAAATTTAGAAAATTTTCAGAAATCGTCAAAATCCCACTTTTTATGGACCAGTTCAGGTTTGAAGTCATATTGTGAGGCTTAGATAATAGAAAACTCCCAAAAATGACCCCATCTAAGAAACTACACCCCTCAAGGTATTCAAAACTGATTTTACATACGTCGTTAACCCTTTAGGTGTTGCACAAGAGTTATTGGCAAATGGGGATGAAATTTGAGAATTTCATTTTTTTGTCTATTTTTCCATTTTCACCCATTTTTTCCACTAACAAAGCAAGGGTTAACAGCCAAACAAGACTGTATCTTTATTGCCCTGACTCTGCCGTTTACAGAAACACCCAATATGTGGCCGTAAACTACTGTACGGCCACACAGCGGGGCGTACAGTGAAAGGTGCGCCGTTTGGTTTTTGAAAGGCTGATTTTTATGGACTGGTTTATTTACACCATGTCCCATTTGAAGCCCCCTGATGCACCCCTAGAGTAGAAACTCCGTAAAAGTGACCCCATCTAAGAAACTAAACCCCTCAAGGTATTAAAAACTGATTTTACATACGTCGTTAACCCTTTAGGTGTTGCACAAGAGTTATTGGCAAATGGGGATGAAATATGAAAATTTCATTTTTTTGCCTTATTTTCCATTTGAACCCATTTTTTCCACTAACAAAGCAAGGGTTAACAGCCAAACAAGACTGTATCTTTATTGCCCTGACTCTGCCGTTTACATAAACACCCCATATGTGGCCGTAAACTACTGTACGGCCACACAGCGGGGAGTAGAGTGAAAGGTGCGCCGTTTGGTTTTTGGAAGTCAGATTTTGCTGGACTGGTTTTTTGACACCATGTCCCATTTGAAGCCCCCTGATGCACCCCTAGAGTAGAAACTCCATAAAAGTGACCCCATCTAAGAAACTACACCCCTCAAGGTATTCAAAACTGATTTTACATACATTTTTAACCCTTTAGGTGTTGCACAAGATTTAATGGAAAATAGAGATACAATTTCCAAATTTCACTTTTTTGGCAGATTTTCCATTTTAATATTTTTTTTTCCAGTTACAAAGAAAGGGTTAACAGCCAAACAAAACTCATTATTCATGGCCCTAATTCTGTAGTTTACAGAAACACCCCATATGTGGTCGTAAACCACTGTACGGGCACACGGCAGGGCGCAGAAGGAAAGGAATGCCATACGGTTTTTGGAAGGCAGATTTTGCTGGACTGGTTTTTTGACACCATGTCCCATTTGAAGCCCCCCTGATGCACCCCTAGAGTAGAAACTCAAAAAAAGTGACCCCATTTTAGAAACTACGGGATAGGGTGGCAGTTTTGTTGGCACTAGTTTAGGGTACATATGATTTTTGGTTGCTCTATATTACACTTTTTGTGCGGCAAGGTAACAAGAAATACCTTTTTGGCACAGTTTTTTTTTTTTGTTATTTACAACATTCATCTGACAGGGTAGATCATGTGGTAATTTTATAGAGCAGGTTGTCACGGACGCGGCGATACATAATATGTATACAATTTTTTTTATTTATGTAAGTTTTACACAATGATTTCATTTTTAAAACAAAAAAAGTTTTAGTGTCTACATAGTCTAAGAGCCATAGTTGTTTCAGTTTTTGGGCGATTATCTTGAGTAGGGTCTCATTTTTTGTGGGATGAGATGACGGTTTGATTGGCACTATTTTGGGGGTGCATATGATTTTTTGATCGCTTGCTATTGCACTTTTTGTGATGTAAGATGACAAAAAATTGCTTTTTTTACACCGTTTTTATTTTTATTTTTTTACGGTGGTCACCTGAGGGGTTAGGTCATGTGATATTTTTATAGAGCCGGTCCATACGGACGCGGCAATACCCAATATGTATACTTTTTTTTATTTATGTAAGTTTTACACAATGATTTCATTTTTTAAACAAAAAAAATGATGTTTTAGTGTTTTCATAGTCTAAGAGCCATAGTTTTTTCAGTTTTTGGGCAATTATCTTAAGTAGGGTCTCATTTTTTGCGGGATGAGATGACGGTTTGATTGTTACAATTTTGGCGTACATGCGACTTTTTAGATCACTTTTATTACCTTTTTTTGGGAAGTAAGGTGGGCAAAATTTCTATTTTATCATAGTTTTTAATTTTTTATTTTTATGGCGTTCACCGTTCGGGTAAAGTAACATTACCGTTTTATAGATCAGGTCGTTACGGACGCGGCGATACCAAACATGTGTAGGGAATTCAATTTTTTTCATTTTTAATCAGTGATAAATGTGTTTTTTGATTTTTACTTTTTTTTCACTTTTTTAAACTTTTTTTTTTACCCAGACCCACTTGGTTCTTGAAGATCCAGTGGGTCTGATGTCTATATAATACAGTACTGTACTCTATATAGGGTACTGCACTGTATTTTACTTACACTGAACAGATCTATGCTTTCAGCATAGATCTGTTCAGCACCATGGACAGCAGGACGCCTGAGCAGGCGTCCTGTTGCCATGGGAACCTTCCCTGTCTGCCACAACTTCGCAGACGGGGAAGGGTAAGGACTGGGGTGTCGGGGGGCTGTCTGGGGGCTCTCTCCCTCTCCCATCGGGGGGCTGCAAAGGCACAGCAGCCCCCCGATCGGAGAGGGAGGGAGCTCCCTGTGCTGTTAACCTTTTCCATACAGCGGTCCGTACGGACCGCTGTATGGAAAGGGTTAAACGGCTGACATCGCATCAACGATGTCAGCCGTTTATACCAGGGTGCCAGCAATGTGCTGGCACCCTGGTATACCCACTAGAAACCAACGATTACGCAATGGGAGGCGGGCGGGGGATCGCGATCCCGCCTGCCGCACCGCCCGCCTCCCGCACCGCCCGCACCGCCCGCAACCCTCCCCCTGCACCACCCGCCCACATAATATCATTCAGGGGTGCAGGGGGAGGAATAACATATATATTCTGGGCATTGTAAAGTTTCTGATCCCCGCGGTCAGGGACCGCGGGGATCAGAAACGGCAAAAAGCGCATCAAACCGCAGGTCTGAATTGACCTGCGGTTTGTTGCGATCGCCGACATGGGGGGGTCACGGGACCCCCCCGCGCATTTAGCCTAGGTGCCTGCTCAATGATTTGGTGCAGTTCGCTGTGGCGTGTTGACAAAAGTTTTCCACATCTCTGCCATGCTAACCCTGCCCTCAGAGGAGCTGGCCGTGACACAGCTGCCTTGGCGACCTCTTGCTCCTCCTCTGCCTTGGCCTTGGGCTTCCACTTGTTCCCCTGTGACATTTGGGAATGCTCTCAGTAGCGCGTCTACCAACGTGCGCTTGTACTCGCGCATCTTCCTATCACGCTCCAGTGCAGGAAGTAAGGTGGGCACATTGTCTTTGTAGCGTGGATCCAGCAGGGTGGCAACCCAGTAGTCCGCACAGGTTAAAATGTGGGCAACTCTGCTGTCGTTGCGCAGGCACTGCAGCATGTAGTCGCTCATGTGTGCCAGGCTGCCCAGGGGTAAGGACAAGCTGTCCTCTGTGGGAGGCGTATCGTCATCGTCCTGCCTTTCCCCCCAGCCACGCACCAGTGATGGACCCGAGCTGCGTTGGGTGCCACCCCGCTGTGACCATGCTTCATCCTCATCCTCCTCCACCTCCTCCTCATCCTCGTCCTCCTCGTCCTCCAGTAGTGGGCCCTGGCTGGCCACATTTGTACCTGGCCTCTGCTGTTGCCAAAAACCTCCCTCTGAGTCACTTCGAAGAGACTGGCCTGAAAGTGCTAAAAATGACCCCTCTTCCTCCTCCTCCTCCTCCTCCTCCTCCTCCTGGGCCACCTCCTCTTCCATCATCGCCCTAAGTGTTTTCTCAAGGAGACATAGAAGTGGTATTGTAACGCTGATAACGGTGTCATCGCCACTGGCCATGTTGGTGGAGTACTCGAAACAGCGCAACAGGGCACACAGGTCTCGCATGGAGGCCCAGTCATTGGTGGTGAAGTGGTGCTGTTCTGTAGTGCGACTGACCCGTGCGTGCTGCAGCTGAAACTCCACTATGGCCTGCTGCTGCTCGCACAGTCTGTCCAGCATGTGCAAGGTGGAGTTCCACCTGGTGGGCACGTCGCATATGAGGCGGTGAGCGGGAAGGCCGAAGTTATGCTGTAGCGCAGACAGACGAGCAGCAGCAGGATGTGAACGCCGGAAGCGCGAACAGACGGCCCGCACTTTATGCAGCAGCTCTGACATGTCGGGGTAGTTGTGAATGAACTTCTGCACCACCAAATTCAGCACATGCGCCAAGCAAGGGATGTGCGTCAAATTGGCTAGTCCCAGAGCTGCAACGAGATTTCGCCCATTATCACACACCACCAGGCCGGGCTTGAGGCTCACCGGCAGCAACCACTCGTCGGTCTGTTGTTCAATACCCCGCCACAACTCCTGTGCGGTGTGGGGCCTGTCCCCCAAACATATGAGTTTCAGAATGGCCTGCTGACGTTTACCCCGGGCTGTGCTGAAGTTGGTGGTGAAGGTGTGTGGCTGACTGGATGAGCAGGTGGAAGAAGAGGAGGAGGAAGCCGAGAAGGAGGAGGTGGCAACAGGAGGCAAAGAATGTTGCCCTGCGATCCTTGGCGGCGGAAGGACGTGCGCCAAACAGCTCTCCGCCTGGGGCCCAGCTGCCACTACATTTACCCAGTGTGCAGTTAGGGAGATATAGCGTCCCTGGCCGTGCTTACTGGTCCACGTATCTGTGGTTAGGTGGACCTTGCCACAGATGGCGTTGCGCAGTGCACACTTGATTTTATCGGATACTTGGTTGTGCAGGGAAGGCACGGCTCTCTTGGAGAAGTAGTGGCGGCTGGGAACAACATACTGTGGGACAGCAAGCGACATGAGCTGTTTGAAGCTGTCTGTGTCCACCAGCCTAAATGACAGCATTTCATAGGCCAGTAGTTTAGAAATGCTGGCATTCAGGGCCAGGGATCGAGGGTGGCTAGGTGGGAATTTACGCTTTCTCTCAAATGTTTGTGAGATGGAGAGCTGAACGCTGCCGTGTGACATGGTTGAGACGCTTGGTGACGGAGGTGGTGGTGGTGGTGTTGGTGGTACATCCCCTGTTTGCTGGGCGGCAGGTGCCAACGTTCCTCCAGAGGCGGAGGAAGAGGCCGAGGCGGCAGCAGCAGAAGAGGCCGAGGCGGCAGCAGCAGAAGAGGTAGCAGGGGGAGCCTGAGTGACTTCCTTGGTTTTAAGGTGTTTACTCCACTGCAGTTCATGCTTTGCATGCAGGTGCCTGGTCATGCAGGTTGTGCTCAGGTTCAGAACGTTAATGCCTCGCTTAAGGCTCTGATGGCACAGCGTGCAAACCACTCGGGTCTTGTCGTCAGCACATTGTTTGAAGAAGTGCCATGCCAGGGAACTCCTTGAAGCTGCCTTTGGGGTGCTCGGTCCCAGATGGCGGCGGGCAGTAGCAGGCGGAGTCTCTTGGCGGCGGGTGTTCTGCTTTTGCCCACTGCTCCCTCTTTTGCTACGCTGTTGGCTCGGTCTCACCACTGCCTCTTCCTCCGAACTGTGAAAGTCAGTGGCACGACCTTCATTCCATGTGGGGTCTAGGACCTCATCATCCCCTGCATCGTCTTCCACCCAGTCTTGATCCCTGACCTCCTGTTCAGTCTGCACACTGCAGAAAGACACAGCAGTTGGCACCTGTGTTTCGTCATCAGAGACGTGCTGAGGTGGTATTCCCATGTCCTCATCATCAGGAAACATAAGTGGTTGTGCGTCAGTGCATTCTATGTCTTCCACCGCTAGGGAAGGGCTAGGTGGATGCCCTTGGGAAACCCTGCCAGCGGAGTCTTCAAACAGCATAAGAGACTGCTGCATAACTTGAGGCTGAGACAGTTTCCCTGGTATGCATGGGGGTGATGTGACAGGCTGATGGGGTTGGTTTTCAGGCGCCATCTGTGCGCTTTCTGCAGAAGACTGGGTAGGAGATAATGTGAACGTGCTGGATCCACTGTCGGCCACCCAATTGACTAATGCCTGTACCTGCTCAGGCCTTACCATCCTTAGAACGGCATTGGGCCCCACCATATATCGCTGTAAATTCTGGCGGCTACTGGGACCTGAGGTAGTTGGTACACTAGGACGTGTGGATGTGGCAGAACGGCCACGTCCTCTCCCAGCACCAGAGGGTCCACTAACACCACCACGACCATGTCCACGTCCGCGTCCCTTACTAGATGTTTTTCTCATTGTTATGGTTCACCACAACAACAAAAATATTATTTGGCCCAACGTATTGTATTCAAATTCAGCGGGATATAAATTTGAGGCCTAGTATTTAGGCGCTGGGTGACCGGTATGGATTTAGTGACAGAATTAGACTTGGAAATGCACAGTAGCGTGTGTGTGAAGTTATTCTGAATGACCCTATGTGCACCTTGAATATTATATACCCTTTTAGGGATAGATTTCAAATAGCTCTGATATAGCAGGAACCACTAAATTATGAAATTGCTAAATTGGGAATTGCACTTGGTGACGGGCGCAGCTTGCCCCTGATGTAGTATATGGCCAAAAAATGAACAGACTATTGCTGGTTAAATGCACTTGGTGTCACAGCTTGACGAACCACACTACTGAGGGTTAAATGCACTTGGTGACGGGCGCAGCTTGCCCCTGATTTAGTATATGGCCAAAAAATGAACAGACTATTGCTGGTTAAATGCACTTGGTGTGATAGCTTGACCAACCACACTACTGAGGGTTAAATGCACTTGGTGACGGGCGCAGCTTGCCCCTGATGTAGTATATGGCCAAAAAATGAACAGACTATTGCTGGTTAAATGCACTTGGTGACGGGCGCAGCTTGCCCCTGATTTAGTATATGGCCAAAAAATGAACAGACTATTGCTGGTTAAATGCACTTGGTGTGATAGCTTGACCAACCACACTACTGAGGGTTAAATGCACTTGGTGACGGGCGCAGCTTGCCCCTGATGTAGTATATGGCCAAAAAATGAACAGACTATTGCTGGTTAAATGCACTTGGTGACGGGCGCAGCTTGCCCCTGATTTAGTATATGGCCAAAAAATGAACAGACTATTGCTGGTTAAATGCACTTGGTGTGATAGCTTGACCAACCACACTACTGAGGGTTAAATGCACTTGGTGACGGGCGCAGCTTGCCCCTGATGTAGTATATGGCCAAAAAATGAACAGACTATTGCTGGTTAAATGCACTTGGTGACGGGCGCAGCTTGCCCCTGATTTAGTATATGGCCAAAAAATGAACAGACTATTGCTGGTTAAATGCACTTGGTGTGATAGCTTGACCAACCACACTACTGAGGGTTAAATGCACTTGGTGACGGGCGCAGCTTGCCCCTGATGTAGTATATGGCCAAAAAATGAACAGACTATTGCTGGTTAAATGCACTTGGTGTCACAGCTTGACGAACCACACTACTGAGGGTTAAATGCACTTGGTGACGGGCGCAGCTTGCCCCTGATGTAGTATATGGCCAAAAAATAAACAGACTATTGCTGGTTAAATGCACTTGGTGTGACAGCTTCACCCTGATGTAGGCTTTAGCCAAAAAACAACCACACCATTGAGGGTTAAATGCACTTGGTGACAGGCGCAGCTTGCCCCTGATTTAGTATATGGCCAAAAAATGAACAGACTATTGCTGGTTAAATGCACTTGGTGTGACAGCTTCACCCTGATGTAGGCTTTAGCCAAAAAACAACCACACCATTGAGGGTTAAATGCACTTGGTCGCAGCTTGGATGCACTTGGTCGCAGCACCGCACAAGACACAAAATGGCCGTCGATCACCCCAGAAAAAAGTGACTGACAAACGGTCTGGGCAGCCTAAAAACAGTGAGTGAGCATTTGAATTTCAGCAGCTCAATGATGCACAGCTGCAGATCGATCGATTAATCAAGTGAAGTCCTTTGGAGGAGTTAATCTGCCTAATCTCGCCCTACTGTCGCATCCGCAACCTCTCCCTACGCTAATCAGAGCAGAGTGACGGGCGGCGCTATGTGACTCCAGCTTAAATAGAGGCTGGGTCACATGGTGCTCTGGCCAATCACAGCCATGCCAATAGTAGGCATGGCTGTGACGGCCTCTTGGGGCAAGTAGTATGACGCTTGTTGATTGGCTGCTTTGCAGCCTTTCAAAAAGCGCCAAGAAAGCGTCACAAAAGCGCCAAGAAAGTGACGAACACCGAACCCGAACCCGGACTTTTACGAAAATGTCCGGGTTCGGGTCCGTGTCACGGACACCCCAAAATTCGTTACGAACCCGAACTATACAGTTCGAGTTCGCTCATCCCTACTGTTGAAGACTGGAAAAATGTTGCCTGGTCTGATGAGTCTCGATTTCTGTTGAGACATTCAAATGGTAGAGTCCGAATTTGGCGTAAACAGAATGAGAACATGTATCCATCATGCCTTGTTACCACTGTGCAGGCTGGTGGTGGTGGTGTAATGGTGTGGGGGATGTTTTCTGGGCACACTTTAGGCCCCTTAGTGCCAATTGGCCATCGTTTAAATGCCACGGGCTACCTGAGCAGTTCTGAAGGCAAAAGGGGGTCCAACACCGTATTTGTATGGTGTTCCTGATAATTATTTAGGTGAGTGTATAAGTAGATTGAAAATCAAGCAGTTATTATTCCACATCGATCATATATGAATCCTCCTTATTATTCCAATTCATATGTCCAAAATCAATGGTCATTATGGGTTTTAAGTAGTTTAAGGCTGACATGTTAGCCTGCATTTGTGGGAGGGGCGTAGGCGCGCTTAAAAGGAGGCACGCCCTCTCCTCATTTGCATGCGTTTCGGTGCCCCACCCTCCCTCCCCTTTCTTTCCATACTCCTCAGGGTATGCCCCCCTTTTAGGTCTACCCGCGGCATGGCTAAGGGCACTCCTCCAGTCATATTAGTTAGGCAGGTAGTCTTTCTCTCTGTTAGGTCCCGGCACTTTGTGGCGCCAGCTCTCTGCCATAGCCATGACCACAATTCATATATAGATAAATAAGTGAAAGTTAATAATTCATGACTTGTTTTTCCAGTTTTGATATCAATAATTCATCTCAATTGATTGTGGATCATCAATAAGTCATTAGTTTAATGTGTAATAAAACCAACTCAACCGAGTTTACATTACCACTTAGGCTGTTCCTCACCTGTTAGTTATAAATCACTGGGCTGTATTTAGCTCTCAATGTAATAATACTTACAGTAGCTGAGTGGAGGTTCCCCGTACAAGTCCAGGAGAGCATTCCTCACCACATAAGAATGGCTTAAATGTGAGCACAGTCTCCTGGATATTGGCAGTACCTTGCACAAGCCAGTGTACTTATTTAAAAAGCGTTGCATGACTAGGTTGATGACATGAAGTGAGCATGTGTTATTTCCCCCAGGTTCAGTGCAGCCACAATGTGCCCATTGTTGCTGACCACTTTGCATAGTTGGAGTTGGCGGGATGACAGCCAGCAGAATGTTTGCTGCTTGATGTACTTGTGTAACTGCTCGCCTGTGTGTCTACTCTCACCCAGGCTGATCAGCTCCAACATGGTGTGGCAACGCTTGACATGTGATAGGAAGGAGGGGGTGTGGGAGCAATGTTGTACCCTTCTTCTGTTTGGCATGGGAGCATGTCTATGGAGGAGGCGAATAAGTACCTGGTGTGAGAGCCAGGCCGACACAACTGTTTGTGTGTGGGGGTAGGGGGAGTCAAAAGGACAAGGCCTTGTTGCTGTGGTGCTGCCTTGCAGCTGCCACAAAAAGCATTGACTCAGTGGGCCATGAAAGACATGTATTGTCCCTGCCCATAAGAACTGCTCCAGGTGTCGACCGTGGTGTGGCATAGCAAGAATCTCAGGAAGAGGCCCATTTTCTACACCATGTGAGAGTACACGGCAGGAATGGCATTTAGGGAGAAATAATAATGGCTAGGTATCTTCCAGTGAGGCTGTCACGGATGATGTTACAGATAGCTGGAAGTTATGAATAAACGTCCGACTGGCTTGATCCCAAACTAATGAGCATATAGGTGACCCCTATAAAACCCTAAGAGCTCACCCTGACTGCTAAGCACATGCAAGAGTCTCAAAGGTAGACGATTGTATGCCCACGTACCCAAGACTGTGTGACACCTGAAAACCCTATAATAGTGAGGGGACACAACCACCGTCTCCCTGCACTTCATATGGAGGGAGTCAGGGTCACCTAGAATCAAGCCAGCAAGGAAACACAATACATGAAAGGACTTATCTGAACAAGCAGCAGCAGCAGAAGCCTCCAGCAGTGAACACTTCAATCCAGGAAGTAGTATAAACCGCAAAGTGAGGCAGTATGGGAGGGAATATAAAGGAAAGGGGATTAGTCTAAATAGGTGACACCTGGGAGAAGGAAATGAGATGAGAAAGTGAAACCAAAACAAATAACATCATACAAGAGGTAGAGAAGGACCTTCTCATAGAACTGGCGGTAGCAGATGCTGAGCATATGCCATCAGCTCCCTAAAGGCATAAGATCTTACTAAATGGTACAGCAGCGACTGTACCACCAATAACTTGGCCAGATGCGAATTAATCTTGTGCAATAGCAGATTGCTTAGTGTGTAGAGTTGTTTCCTGGCCACTCATTCCATTATCGATAACTGATGATGGAGTGGAGGAGTATGAGCGAGAGAGGCAGAAAGTGAGGACAACAATGTGAAAGACGCCATACTGTGGCCTGGTTGCAGCAAGGGAACCCAGGAAAAGGAGGCAACTAGTACTTGGCAGCTACCTTTGTTTGCCCTCCGGAAGGGGGTGATGCAGTTTCATGTGCTTTATTAGAGCTATGGTGCTTATGTTTGCCTGCCCATTGCTTATTTTGTTCTTGCAAAACTTGCACAGGGCAATGCTTTTGTCTTCTGCCAGTTGGGAGAAAAACTGCCAGATGGGAGTTACTCTTGCAGGGCTAGAGGCAGCTGAGATTGGTTTAGCTCTGGCATGTTTTGGGCTTAACCTACCCACAGTGTCAGTGGCATCAGCATATCTTGAAGCCGACATGGCCCTGGCTGTTCTTTGAGAGGTATGTCGTCTCTGCTGTTGCTTTGTTCTCCTCAGCACCCTTATCCAGCTCTCAGGTCTTGTCCAAAACACAATTGTCATGGGAGTCCTCACTCTCCCTGCCACTTTTATCAAATTATGAGATATCATGGTGGGCTCCTTGGCTTTCCTCCCTTGCTCTGCATTTTCCCCAGCTGCCACTGTAACTGTCCCACCACCAATAACGTGGCTATGGATGCCACTGTTGCCACCTCCAACACAGCTATGTATGGGGTCTGCAACCTCTTCCTCAGGACAGTGCAAATGCTGACTGTTCTCAAACAAGTTGTCAAACAAGGAGACTCTCTAGGCTATTTACCATAGGGCATGGTGGGGTTTTCTTGCCACTTCTTGGGAAAAAGGAAAGCAACCCACTAAGAAAGACTGAGAGGACTCCAGTAAAAGCCTTCTCTGGGGCTGCAAGCAGAAGGAGCAGGAGGAATGCTGTGACCCCTGGCTGCATGGTACAGTGTCAGACTCAGTAACTCAGTAGTCACTCCCACACCATCCTGCTGCAACTCAGAGGAATGAGCCATCCAATCCACAATTTAAACTTCTTTCTCCTCAATGATAATGTTATGCCTTTCTGAAGCCAGCAGGGGCAACTGGCTGTATAACTGGTGCTGCTGCTGCCCACATTCTGGCTCTAGGTCTTTATTTTGGAACAGTTACATATCCCTGACATTTTTGGACCTAAACATACACAGTCACATGGAATGTTTTGCAAATCTGTTTTCTGGAACTTAGCAGGCACAATACAATGTCCTTCTATTTCCACAAACACACTGAAGACTCTGCTACTGACAGTTGGCCTTGGAAATAATGCTGTAACAGCACCACTCACAGATTTGGGTTTATGTCCTTTATGTGTTAAAATATACAGATTTATAAAAAAAAAAGCTTTCTTTTGTGTAAAACACAAGTTGTCAACCTACTATGTGATTATTTCCTGTAGTTAGTGCCTGTAGATTCATGTTATCACTCAGATATATAATTGGCCACTATTCTTTGTATTGTAAAACACATGTATGCTATTTTCCCAAAGTTAAACAAAACTTTTTTTTTTTTTAACTGAATGGAGATGCGCTGACACGGATTTCAGACTATTTTCACCTTAATACTCAGACTGGTATAAATCACTACCTTTTTTATTGTAAGATACACTAATATGCTATTTTTCCAAACTTAAAAAAATTAAGGTGCCTACAGTTGTACCAACATGGATTCCGGCCTAGTATTTCACGTTATCACTCAGAGATATAATTGTCTGCTATCCTGTGTATTGTAAGACACAATAATATGCTATTTTTCCAAACTTAAACATAAAAAAATAAATTAACTGGAGATGCCCTGACACAAATTTTGAACTGGTAGTTCACATTTTGACTGATATTTCAAATGCTGTCTATCCTCTGGAAGCATGTGTTGTACAGTTTTGAGCTTATCCCCCCCCCCCCCCCCCCAAAAAAAAATATATTAAAAATGGATTTCTTTTAGGCACATGCACAGAAACTTATTTTTTGCATTTTGTGCGGGTCGGATGCTCACCCATTCACATCAATTAAGCCACAAAACATGTGGACATCCTATTCTTGTCTGCATTACAGACAAGGATAGGACTGTTCTATTATGGCCCAGACTTTTTGTTCCACAAAATGCTAAATGCATAAGGCCGGCGTCCGTATTGTGCGGATCTGCAAAACAGGCAATGGTCGTGTGCATGAGCCCTTAAAATGACAAAAAATAAATGTCCTTTGAGGTAGCTGCTTTTGATGTTATGCTGCAGCTGTGTTATAAGGCAGTAACCACAGCTAGAATGCACTGCCAGGGACACCAAGCCTCAGCTCTTCACTTCCCACTCCCTGGCTGATAGCTTTCCCTGCCTTTCCCTATTTTACACGATTCTTCTTTCTAGCCTTTCCCTTCAATGTCCCTCAAACTAAAATAGAAACTTGATTGTGACTCTATACTATCCCTAAGATCATTTTCTGACAGAGGAAGAGGCCTAGCAGCCAAGCAAAGGCACTGGATAGATGACTCCAAGGGCTAACCCTGGCAGAGGAGGGCTGACTGAAATATGGTGAAGTAAATGAAATGTGCCCATCTGTGCAAGGCTGCAGACCTCCCAGGTCACTGAATGAAAAATGTCTTTGGACTACCTTCAGCAACTTATTTGTCATGTCACTGAGTCCAAGTAAATTTGATATTATTGGAACATTAATAAATATTTGCATTGTGACTACAACTACTGAAGTGTGTAGTGTTCTGCTTCTTACATTACGTAATATATTACTTTTAAGGTTGTGATAGTGGGACCCATCAAGACCTGCACCATCACCTAATTCTCTAATTCTGGAACCCAGGAGTGTGCTACTACTACTCACAAGCTACTGACTGGCATCTATCCTGTGGATTCTATGTGTGGTTCTGGACTATTTTCTGTGCACCTGTTCCATGGGCTGAAAGAAGCCCTGTTGCACCTACTGGGGAAAAAAGACCTGAGACTGGATTGCGCCAAGGTACAGCACCCCTCTTTTTTGTTGCAGTGAGTTGCTCTGTAAGCTTTTTCAGGACTATACTCACTATGCTGTTTGATCACACATTACTTCTAACGGCCAGTGTGTTAGTCCACACACATACAATTAACCAGGTTACAGCACTATTTCATTTTTGTTATTGCTGTAACTATTGTTTAAGATATGACCTGTGTAATTGCATTTATGCTCAATATTTTGTCCACATAGCACCAAAACTGTTGTTTTATGCAGCTTTAAAATAAGCAGCAAATCATTTTACAGTAGAAATCTGTATGACAGGCAGCATTTAATGGTTTGGCACAAGACCAAGGATAATTTTCTTAAAAAATTTCACTGTTCAGTTATCTAATGGACAATCAATAGTCTTTTTTGTAAATTCACTTTTTATTGAAAGTTTTAGAGCCAATTGAATTAAAATTGACATCAAAGCAGACAATAAAAAATATAATCAACTGCCTAAACACAACATAAAACATGAGAAGTGAGAAAAGGAAGGGGAAAAAAGGAACTAAAGAAGGGGAGAAGGTACAATCCTTTGTTATAGATATGCTTTTGCCTTCCTCTGGATCAACTTGCAGGATGACAGGCTGGACTGGATCGACAAATGTCTTTTTTCTGCCTTATGTACTATGTTACTATGTTATAAGATACTTGTTATCGATATGCCATATATAATATCAGTTCTAAGTATAGTAGCGTCAGAGTAGCAAAGGAAAACTCAGAACACCTCAGGAGAAGGGGCTAGCTATGTTTAGGCCTCAACCTCCAAGGTAGCCATGTGTTGGTATCATGGTGTGGGAGTGGTTCACCCAAATGGAGATTTCCTCCATACTACAGATGTGTTGTAACTTATCCCACCAATGTGTTATTGTGACCAACCTAAACAATACAATAAGGGCTTTAGCAGCTGTAATTAATTGTATCAACAGGAGACGGTGAAGTGAATGTGTGTGTTTCACCTACTACATGCTTCCAAAATGGCTGAATATGGTAAAACATCCACCAAATGTGGAATTTGTGCCAACCTCTGCTTTACATCTTCACAATAAATTCTAAGCTCTAAAGCCTAAACAGCAGAGCATGTCTTATACCAGTGGGTTAAAAGCTTAAAATAACAATAACTTTTAAAATAAAAAAGCTACATATTTTGATAAATTTCTGTTGGGCCCTTGAAGATCCTTTAGCAACGTTCTACATAATCACATGTAAGCATCTTTAGATAAGGTGTTTAGGGGTTGTTGATAGCATTACAGTAGTACTCTTAATGGCCTACACCTGTTTACTGCTAAATGCCATGTAACTTTACGTTCACATGCCACACGTGGAAAATAAAAGTTCTATTTTTCTGCCATAACTTTTAATAAAGAAATTATTTCATAGGTATATACTGGGAATTGAACCTCAGACTTAGGTGTAGGAGGCAGCAGCCTTACCCACTTATGTATAAAGTACTCCGAAGTAGGATTTTCTATTTATTTAACCGTTTCGATCAGCAGCAGGGGCCCAGCTCTTATTGACGGAGCTTTCAGTGATGCCTTCGGATTAACCCCTTATATGCTGTTGTCAATGCTGACCGTGCTATCTAAAGGGTTTGCAAAGGGAGGGGTCTCCCTCTGTCTTTCCATTGGCCCCCCACACTGCGATGGCAAGGCCTTGGGGCCAGCCAGCTCCGCAGGCCTAGGAGGCTGGGTTTAATAGACGAACTGTCATGTATTGTACTGCATTGAAACTGGGAGCAAACAGTCTCAAAAATAAGTAAAAAATTGATTAAAATAACAGTAAAAAAAAGTGTTTTATAAAAAAAAGAATTTCCAGTAAAAAAAAAAAGTGCCTTTCCCCTCAATAAACCATTTGCAATAAAAAAATCTTTAAAAAGATACATATAGTCAGCATTGCCATGTCCGTAACAACTGTTTCTATAAAAAAAAAATCACATAATTTATCAGGTGAACATCGTAAAAGTTTATAATAACGGTGTAAAAAACAAAAAAAATGTCCTTGCCTCACAATTTTTTTAATATCGATCAATCAAAAAGTACTGTGTACCCCAAAATGATACCAATGAATATGTCAACTCATTACGCAAAATCCAAGCCTGCACACAAGATCATTGCAAGAAAAATAAAAAAGGCTTTCAGAAAATGACAACACACAGATTTTTTTTCTGTTTAAAAATGCTTTTATTGTATAAAACTAGTGTTGAGCGAGCCTGCTCGGCCAAATACCTGTTCGGCTTGAGCATCGCTATGCTCGGCACATGGCGGCACTCGGCCTCCCCGCACGTTTCGCGGCTGCTAAGCAGCCAATCAATGTGCAGGTAAGTACTGCCATCACTGTAATGCCAGTAGCCATGTTGGCTACTGGCATTACAGTGATTGGCTGCCCGGAACGCGTCATCAGGTGCTATATAGCGGGTTCGGCTCATTGTGAGTCAGGGCGAGCTGCGCTTAGGAAGGGACACAGAGTGTACGGAGTGTGATCCCAATATATTCAATAGTGATGAGCGGCAGGTGCCATATTCGATTTCGACGAAATTCGCGAATATTCGATAGAATATTCGTTTTATATTCGTCGAAATCGAATATTCGTCATTATTCTTGTTATCGCGATTAATATGCGATTTAAATAATCGAATTTCGATTTTAACTTAAAGGGTACTCTCCTATTGAAATAGCAATGCGATTAATTCAAGTTATAAAAATCGAATTTCGATTTTAACAGCACTGCTATATTCCATATTCGTTAATTCTAGCCTAATATGGCATATAGCAGTGCTAAGTTAAAATCGAAATTCGATTATTATAACTTGAAAAAATCGAATTGCGATTTCAACGTAATTCTCAAATCCGACAGTACATTCTAGTATATGGAGTCGTTCCCATGGTGATGGGGACGCTCCATAAGCATGGAATATGGCTTCAATGGCTTGGTAGAATTAGCGAATTGACGAATATATTCGTTATATTCCACAAAACGAATATAACGAATGTATTCGTCATATTCCACAAAACGAAGATAACGAAGTATTCTGCATCTTCGTTTTAGCTACCTATTCATCAATTTCGCTAATTCTAGCAATGATATAGGAAAGTTGACTATAGAGACAGCTAAGTTTAATTCGCTATGCGATTATATTACTGCTTTTTTTTAATAAATAGAATAATTATAATACCTGATAATTATTATAATTATACTATTTATAAAAAAAAAGCAGTCGTTTAATCGCATAGCGAATTATACTTAGCTGTCTCTATAGTCAACTTTCCTATATCATTGCTAGAATTAGCGAAATTGATGAATAGGTAGCTAAAATGAAGATGCAGAATACTTCGTTATCTTCGTTCTGTGGAATATGACGAATACATTCGTTATATTCGTTTTGTGGAATATGACGAATACATTCGCTATATTCTTTTTATGGTATATGACGAATATATTCGCTATTTCTACCAAGCCAACCATAGTAAACCTGGTCAAGTTGAAATCGCCATGCGATTAATATAACTCGAAGGAATCGCATGGCGATTTCAACTTGACCTGCTATGGAATATGGAATACTCCATATTAGGATAGAATTAACGAATATGGAATACAAGTTACAATTGCATTACGCGATAATGACAACTACATAATTATCGAGTAAGGCGATTCATCTTTGTATGCATAATCATGCTGCACAAAAGTTAGCTTAACACCATAATAAAGTTACAATCGCATTACGCGATAATGACAACTACGTAATTATCGAGTAAGGCGATTTATCTTTGTATGCATAATCATGCTGCACAAAAGTTAGCTTAACACCATAATAAAGTTACAATCGCATTACGCGATAATGACAACTACGTAATTATCAAGTAAGGCGATTTATCTTTGTATGCATAATCATGCTGCACAAAAGTTAGCTTAACACCATAATAAAGTTACAATCGCATTACGCGATAATGACAACTACGTAATTATCGAGTAAGGCGATTTCTTTTTTCTTTTTCCGATATCGAGTATAGCGTTTTGAATCTTTCAATCATAAAATTCTCTTTACATACAATTTATTAAACAGTGTTGGATATAGTTGGTATACTAGACATGCGTTAAAATAAGCTAAAATGTCAAAAGAAAAATAAATGGCGGGAGATTTACCTCAGCACTGGGCATGAAAATCGAAATGCGATTTTAAATTAACGATAAAATCGCAATTTTTTTTTTTTTTTTCAAACTGACAGAGTAGAATCTTCAACCCTCCCCTCTCCTACCTTGAATAGCCAATGGGAATGGCCTGTCACACCTTAGCAACATCCATAGCAACCAATCGGTTAGTAGCCTGCCCCTTCACTATATAAATCAAGACACCGCCCGGTTGCCATTTTGTGGGTTTAGTTGTTGCAGTGAGAGGAGCTTGAGCGTTTGTTAATTGAATTGTGCATTGATCTAAATTATAGTTTATTAGATAGATAGGGATTAGGGAATTGATTAATTAGATAGTTTGCAGGGTAGTTCAGAAAGTTAGTTAGTTTAGGCAGTGTTAGGGCTCAGTTTATATAAAGTTCAGTGTAGAGTAGGGACTAGTTAGTTTGATTTGATTAAATAGATAGTATTTTCAGTATCAATTAGCTTAGTTATTAGGGTTTAGTGTTAGGATCAATTATATTACTTACAGATAGAGTTAGGGTTTAGATTAACTTCTGATATATTAGCTTAGTGTAGGGTCTTAGTTTAGTGTCCTTCCGTCTAAATTTGTAGTTTGTTCGTTTTGTCTTAGTCCGTCCGTCCGTCTTTGTGTTTGTTCCGTTGTAGTTAGTTAGTAGAAGAAAAAAAAAAAAAAAAGTTTTACTGTTAATTGTGTTTGTTTTGTCTTAGTCCGTCCGTCCGTCCGTCTTTGTGTTAGTTCCGTTGTAGTTAGGAGAAAAAAAAACAAAAAAACAAAAAAAAAAAAAAGTTTGACTGTTACTTGTGTTCATTTTGTTTTAGTCCGTCCGTCCGTCTTTGTGTTTGTTCCGTTGTAGTTAGTTAGTAGAAAAAAAAACAAAAAAACAAAAAAAGTTTGACTGTTACTTGTGTTCATTTTGTTTTAGTCCGTCCGTCCGTCTTTGTGTTTGTTCCGTTGTAGTTAGTTAGTAGAAAAAAAAAACAAAAAACAAAAAAAAGTTTGACTGTTACTTGTGTTCATTTTGTTTTAGTCCGTCCGTCCGTCTTTGTGTTTGTTCGGTTGTAGTTAGTTAGTAGAAAAAAAAAAAAAAAAAAAAAAAAAGTTTGACTGTTACTTGTGTTCATTTTGTCTTAGTCCGTCCGTCCGTCTTTGTGTTTGTTCCGTTGTAGTTAGTTAGTAGAAAAAGAAAAAAAAAAAAAAAAAAGTTTGACTGTTACTTGTGTTCATTTTGTCTTAGTCCGTCCGTCTTTGTGTTTGTTCCGTTGTAGTTAGTTAGGAGAAAAAAAAACAAAAAAAAATTTGACTTGTGTTTATTTTGTCTTAGTCCATCCGTCCATCCGTCCTTCCGTCTTTTTGTTTGTTCCGTTAAGGAGAAAAAAAATGAGCCACAAAGGTGAGGCACGCAGCCAGAGCAGTAGGGGCAGGCGAAGGAACGCCGCTGGACAGCAGCCAGCAGTCAGTGGAGCACGCCTGATCCCAGATTTTTTTGGGCATTGCAGCCGCCCAATTGGTTCGGACGAGGCGGATGCAATTGTGGCATATGTGGCACAATCCAGCGCCACCGATTCATCCGCCCAGGCTCGCAGCAGGAGCAGCAGCATCAGCAGCGATGGGGCAACTCCTCCTCCTGCTTCACCACCCCCCAGTCCCCAAGATGCTACCCTGCTCCTGTTTAGCGAGAGTGAGAGGGACATCTTGGGGGACTTAATGCAGGAGGGTGATCTTCAATTCAGTCCACCTGATTGTCAGGACCTTATGGAAGGGATAGAGGAGGAGGAGGGGGTACCTCCTGTGAGTACCCCAGTCACATCCCTTCCAACTGGTGCGGGTGGGGTCAGCCACACTACTCCCGCACCTAGTCAGACTCAGGTGTCAGTGAGGGGACAGCAGAGCCATGGCAGGGGCTCCATGTTTGCTGGTCCTCTCGGTCCATCACATGGGGGCCTTGAGTCTGAGGAGGACGGTCACACAGAGTGTGTGCCACCTCCTTCGTCACGTGATACCAGCACTGACGAAGGTAGGCAGGCAAGGCAAATGGTGCGCCAGGTCAGCAGGGAGCCCAGTGTCAGGGGCTCCACTGGTAAGAGCGTCAGGCAGCAGCAGCCAGCTCCTACTGTGCGCACCGAGCCTGAACAGGCGCAGGTATCCTCCGCCCCATCTGACCAGAGGTTGGGGCGGAAGTCGCCTGTTTGGGCCTATTTCACCCTGGCAGCAGATGATGTCACAATTGGCATCTGTCAGCTATGCCATGCCAGGGTGAGGAGAGGGAGGTGTTTGTCTCGGCTGGGTACCAGTGCCCTGACCCAGCACCTTAGAGTCAATCACTGGCGGGAGTGGGAAGAGATGCGTGGTGGTCGTAGCAGCAGCGCCACCACCAGTGTGCAGGGGACAGCACCTCCTGCCACTGTTCAGTATCAGCAGCAACCGCAGACTCAGTCCCACTCCACCACTCCCTCTCCTAGAGGTATTGGTACCGGCAGCCATACCTCTGCCTCCACTGCACCCTCCTCCAAGTCCTCCTCCTCTGCCGTCCGGCGCCAGCCCTCAATTGCTGAGGCTTTGGAACGCACCGCGCCCTACACCCCCGGGGACAGACGTGTGCGTTCTCTCAATGGGCTCCTGGCAAGGGTTATTGCCCAACATCTGCTGCCCTTCAACCTTGTGGATAGCAATCCATTCAGGCAGATGTTGGAGCAGGCCCAACCTAGATGGCGTGTCCCCAGCCGCCATCTAGGTTGGGCACATCCGCTGCCAGGCCGTGCTCCAGCTTGTTAGCTTAGGGGAACGGAGACACACAGGACCTGATGTTCTATCAGCACTACAGGATCAGGTCCAGAAGTGGCTGACACCCCGAAGGCTCCAGGCAGGTATGGTTGTCTGTGACAACGGCAGCAACCTCCTCGCCGCCCTCCATGCTGGCAGTCTGACACACGTCCCCTGCATGGCACATGTCCTCAACCTGGTTGTCCAGAAATACCTACGGACATTTCCAGGGTTGAGTGACATTGTGCAACGTGTCCGTCGGATTGCCAGCCACTTCCGACGCTCCCCAACTGCCTCCGCGTCCCTGTCCAGACTGCAGCGGGACAACAGCCTGCCCCCTCACAGGCTGCTTGTCGACAGCGTGACGCGGTGGAACTCCACCCTCCACATGCTGGAGAGGTTGTGGGAGCAGAGAAGGGCGGTGAGGGAATACCTGCTTGACCTAGGCACTCCAGGGCCAACCAACCCACTTCCATACATCACTAATGTGGAGTGGGGGCAGATACAGCAGGTCTGCCATGTGTTGGCCCCATTCGAGCAGGCGACCAAGATGGTCAGCGGGGAGCATGTCGGCCTCAATGACGTGCTCCCCTTAGTGTTCCTGCTGGACAGGACACTAGATCGCCTGCTCGAGGCTGGGGAGAGTGCCTTGGTGGAGCAAGATGAGGCGGCCTTGCTCCACCAGGACCAGGCCCAGGACGACGTGGAGGAGGAGGAAGACATTCACGACGTCCAGGAGTCTGTGCCTGGTCAGGAGGGAGAGACGGTGTTGGGGGCACCGTTAGTCCGGGGGTGGGGCAGCAGCAACAGGGACCACCATGAACAGCAGCTTGAGGACCAGGATGTCATGGTCCCTGGCAGCCATGATGAGGCACAGCGAGCTGTCCTGTTCCCTATGGCTGCCCACATGCTACGCTGCCTTAGGAGGGACCCCTGGATCAGGAAACTGAAGGAGAGTGATGATTTCTGGTTGGCCACCCTTTTAGACCCTAGATGCAAGGGGAAGCTGGAGCAGTTCATCCCAGCCAGCCGGAGACAGGCCTGGATGGAAAAACTGCGGGCCTGTCTCATCAAACGGCTGGAGGAGGCTAACCCGCGGCCTCAGGCTCCAGCTCTCCCCGCCCATCTCACCCAGCCAACGGCTGGTCCCAGCAGCACCAGCCGAGTTGGTGACCTTATGGGTGAGATGAGGCAGTTCTACCAGTCTGCGCGACCCAGTAGCAGCAGCAGCAGCAGCAGTCACCACCAGCGGCTGGCCCGCATGGTGGCTGACTACATGGGGTCAGTCGGTGCTTCCGACAGCATGAGCACCGACGACCCCATGGAGTACTGGGTCGCCAGGCTGGACACCTGCCGTGAGCTCGCTCAGTATGCGCTGGAGCTACTGTGTTGCCCCCCCTCCAGCGTACTGTCTGAGCGGACCTTCAGCGCGGCAGGTGGGGTGGTCACGGACAAGAGGACCCGTCTGTCCACTGACTCCGTGGACAGACTCACCTTCATCAAGATGAACGAGTCCTGGATCGGCAGTGACTTCTTGGCCCCCGCTGTCGGTTCAGGCCGTTGAGAGGTCCCTTGTCCATCACTCTCCTTTTCTCTCCCTCCCAAAATCCGTTGTTTTTTAATCTTTTTAACTTATTTATTGATATTTTTAATATTTATTAAATTATTTATTTATATTTAAATATGAATTGAATTATTAATGAATTAAACTGAATTTCTTTTTGATCAATTTAGTTATTAATTTATTGATTCTTTTTTTATTTTATATTTATTAAATATATATTTATATATGATTTTGCATATATTTTTAAAAAAATCTGACATTATTTATTCTCTTAATTTATTATTTTAAGTAATTACTGTGCATGCCCACACAGCACACAATCTGACCTCACTAGTCTACGCCAGGTTTCCTGATCAAGGCACGTGGAAGATGCAGCAGAACACTGTGTTTTCACTTACAACGACATCATGTGTTTTCTTGAAGCCAGGGGGCTGTGGAAGTGTCGGTGTTTAGCAGCGGCTCTTTCGTTCCTCCTCATGTCTGTGAGGAGGAATGTGTCCCGACGCTCCACCAACCCATACACGATCAGTATCGCACACACGCTAGTCTACATCCAACTGCTACACCCATCCCTCATGTGCCTGTGTGAGCACCGAAGGCAGTGATGAGTCAAGTTTCATCGGCCGGAGTCTGGAAGCGTTCCGTCATGATCCGACGGGGGCAACGCAAACTCCCTTAGGCCATGAAGCAGCGTTGTTCCAAAGCTGATGGAAGTGTCCACATTGGGGGTTCCACCAGTGAGCAACCTGCATGATCTCTTGCCGGTCATAGGGCATAATGATCCATTTTAAGGGGCTATTTTGAACAAACGTGGTATTTATGTCAGGCGCAAAGGGTGCATACTTCAGCATTGCACAGCGGATCGCCAACACTGTCATCCAGCACAGTGCATTTTTCATTCTGTTAAGAGGGCAACAAATGTTCTTCAGTTACATAGAACTGACACTAAACTGTTTGTGCATAACGATTAGCAGCTTGGCTACTTTTACATGGGCGTCGCAGATATGGTCCGAATGCGTCGCGTGAGCTTTCATGTAAAATGATGTGATCTTCCAAGCAAAGTTAATGACTTTTATCTGCGATTGTGCTAAGTCATTTATTTTTTTTCAACGGTGGTTCAATGCGTTGTGATGCGCTTTTCACGCCTCAGTTAAAAATATTCAGATTTATTTAGAACATATCTTAACAACCATCATTGAAAAACGTGCCCACACCTGCTTGAGGATGCGATGCATTTTTCACCCAACCCCATTAACTTCTATGGGCCGTGTCTTGCTTTAAAAATGCTGGATAAAAAACAAGCTGCATTTTTTAAGCAACACACAACTGATGCGTGAAAAATAAAAGCTCATGTACACAGACCCATAAAAAATAATGGCTCATGATTCAGTGCGTGTGCTATGCGTTCACATAACGCATTCCTACCGCGTGTTTAAATCGCCCGTGAGAAAGAAATTGATTTTTTATCTAATTTCATAAAATAGTATTCTTTCAGGATTTATATAAATGTACATTAATACGGTCCTCTAAAATGCGGTTGAACGGAGGAGTAAAAAAATCACCACTTAAATAGATCATATGTGGTAACTAAATATATAGATGTTGTCTATAATGCAATATTAATATATCTATCTCACCCATTTCAGCACAGAAGCAATCAAATTTTGTAATAGTGCTGATATCAGCATTCTATTGGACCGTATTACTGCACATAGATATAGAACGTAAACTAAAAATAATTTTTAATTATATAAAATACTTAATTAAACCATAACCGTGATTAATAAAGCACAAACAGTTTATGTAACTGAAGAACATTTGTTGCCCTCTAAACCGCTAGAAAAATGCACCTGTGCTGGATGACAGTGTTGGCGATCCGCTGTGCCATGCTGAAGTATGCACCCTTTGCGCCTGACATCAATACCACGTTTGTTCAAAATAGCCTCTTAAAATGGATCATTATGCCCTATGACCGGCAAGAGATCATGCAGGTTGCTCACTGGTGGAAGCCCCAATGTGGACACTTCCATCAGCTTTGGAACAACGCTGCATCATCGCCAAATGGAGTTTGCGTTTCCCCCTTCGGATCATGACGGAACGCTTCCAGACTCCGGCCGATGAAACTTGACTCATCACTGCCTTCGGTGCTCACACAGGCACATGAGGGATGGGTGTAGCAGTTGGATGTAGACTAGCGTGTGTGCAATACTGATCGTGTATGGGTTGGTGGAGCGTCGGGACACATTCCTCCTCACAGACATGAGGAGGAACGAAAGAGCCGCTGCTAAACACCGACACTTCCACAGCCCCCTGGCTTCAAGAAAACACATGATGTCGTTGTAACGGATAAAAAAAAATTCCGCTGCACTTTCCATGTGCATGATATGTAAAATGAGATATCTTGTTCTATATGTACATGTTAATTCCTTTATATATTTAAATACATTTTATACATATCTATAATGTATATAATTAATCTCAATATGTCTCAGTGGATGTATGTTGTTGCCCGGGTCTGGTGGGGGCCCATTCCCGGGATCACACCGCTGCTGCCCACACATTGCCTGCTGATGCCCGTCCTGCGCAGTTAGGCCGAGATATTTATAGGCCTTATACTGCAATCCTACTTCTACCTGCTGTTAATGCTGCTGCTGATCCACCTCACGTTGAATTGTCTGTATGACTTTTAAAACAAAGTTTGCTGCTGATGCCCGTCCGGCGCAGTTAGGCCGAGATATTTATAGGCCTTATACTGCAATCCTACTTCTACCTGCTGTTAATGCTGCTGTTGATCGACCTCACGTTGAATTGTCTGTATGACTTTTAAAACAAAGTTTGCTGCTGATGCCCGTCCGGCGCAGTTAGGCCGAGATATTTATAGGCCTTATACTGCAATCCTACTTCTACCTGCTGTTAATGCTGCTGTTGATCGACCTCACGTTGAATTGTCTGTATGACTTTTAAAACAAAGTTTGCTGCTGATGCCCGTCCGGCAGCAGTTAGGCCGAGATATTTATAGGCCTTATACTGCAATCCTACTTCTACCTGCTGTTAATGCTGCTGCTGATCCACCTCACGTTGAATTGTCTGTATGACTTTTAAAACAAAGTTTGCTGCTGATGCCCGTCCTGCGCAGTTAGGCCGAGATATTTATAGGCCTTATACTGCAATCCTACTTCTACCTGCTGTTAATGCTGCTGTTGATCGACCTCACGTTGAATTGTCTGTATGACTTTTAAAACAAAGTTTGCTGCTGATGCCCGTCCGGCGCAGTTAGGCCGAGATATTTATAGGCCTTATACTGCAATCCTACTTCTACCTGCTGTTAATGCTGCTGCTGATCCACCTCACGTTGAATTGTCTGTATGACTTTTAAAACAAAGTTTGCTGCTGATGCCCGTCCGGCGCAGTTAGGCCGAGATATTTATAGGCCTTATACTGCAATCCTACTTCTACCTGCTGTTAATGCTGCTGCTGATCCACCTCACGTTGAATTGTCTGTATGACTTTTAAAACAAAGTTTGCTGCTGATGCCCGTCCTGCGCAGTTAGGCCGAGATATTTATAGGCCTTATACTGCAATCCTACTTCTACCTGCTGTTAATGCTGCTGCTGATCCACCTCACGTTGAATTGTCTGTATGACTTTTAAAACAAAGTTTGCTGCTGATGCCCGTCCTGCGCAGTTAGGCCGAGATATTTATAGGCCTTATACTGCAATCCTACTTCTACCTGCTGTTAATGCTGCTGCTGATCCACCTCACGTTGAATTGTCTGTATGACTTTTAAAACAAAGTTTGCTGCTGATGCCCGTCCTGCGCAGTTAGGCCGAGATATTTATAGGCCTTATACTGCAATCCTACTTCTACCTGCTGTTAATGCTGCTGCTGATCGACCTCACGTTGAATTGTCTGTATGACTTTTAAAACAAATTTTGCTGCTGATGCCCGTCCTGCGCAGTTAGGCCGAGATATTTATAGGCCTTATACTGCAATCCTACTTCTACCTGCTGTTAATGCTGCTGTTGATCGACCTCACGTTGAATTGTCTGTATGACTTTTAAAACAAAGTTTGCTGCTGATGCCCGTCCTGCGCAGTTAGGCCGAGATATTTATAGGCCTTATACTGCAATCCTACTTCTACCTGCTGTTAATGCTGCTGCTGATCCACCTCACGTTGAATTGTCTGTATGACTTTTAAAACAAAGTTTGCTGCTGATGCCCGTCCTGCGCAGTTAGGCCGAGATATTTATAGGCCTTATACTGCAATCCTACTTCTACCTGCTGTTAATGCTGCTGCTGATCCACCTCACGTTGAATTGTCTGTATGACTTTTAAAACAAAGTTTGCTGCTGATGCCCGTCCTGCGCAGTTAGGCCGAGATATTTATAGGCCTTATACTGCAATCCTACTTCTACCTGCTGTTAATGCTGCTGTTGATCGACCTCACGTTGAATTGTCTGTATGACTTTTAAAACAAAGTTTGCTGCTGATGCCCGTCCGGCGCAGTTAGGCCGAGATATTTATAGGCCTTATACTGCAATCCTACTTCTACCTGCTGTTAATGCTGCTGTTGATCGACCTCACGTTGAATTGTCTGTATGACTTTTAAAACAAAGTTTGCTGCTGATGCCCGTCCTGCGCAGTTAGGCCGAGATATTTATAGGCCTTATACTGCAATCCTACTTCTACCTGCTGTTAATGCTGCTGCTGATCCACCTCACGTTGAATTGTCTGTATGACTTTTAAAACAAAGTTTGCTGCTGATGCCCGTCCTGCGCAGTTAGGCCGAGATATTTATAGGCCTTATACTGCAATCCTACTTCTACCTGCTGTTAATGCTGCTGCTGATCCACCTCACGTTGAATTGTCTGTATGACTTTTAAAACAAAGTTTGCTGCTGATGCCCGTCCTGCGCAGTTAGGCCGAGATATTTATAGGCCTTATACTGCAATCCTACTTCTACCTGCTGTTAATGCTGCTGTTGATCGACCTCACGTTGAATTGTCTGTATGACTTTTAAAACAAAGTTTGCTGCTGATGCCCGTCCGGCGCAGTTAGGCCGAGATATTTATAGGCCTTATACTGCAATCCTACTTCTACCTGCTGTTAATGCTGCTGCTGATCCACCTCACGTTGAATTGTCTGTATGACTTTTAAAACAAATTTTGCTGCTGATGCCCGTCCTGCGCAGTTAGGCCGAGATATTTATAGGCCTTATACTGCAATCCTACTTCTACCTGCTGTTAATGCTGCTGTTGATCGACCTCACGTTGAATTGTCTGTATGACTTTTAAAACAAAGTTTGCTGCTGATGCCCGTCCTGCGCAGTTAGGCCGAGATATTTATAGGCCTTATACTGCAATCCTACTTCTACCTGCTGTTAATGCTGCTGCTGATCCACCTCACGTTGAATTGTCTGTATGACTTTTAAAACAAAGTTTGCTGCTGATGCCCGTCCGGCGCAGTTAGGCCGAGATATTTATAGGCCTTATACTGCAATCCTACTTCTACCTGCTGTTAATGCTGCTGTTGATCGACCTCACGTTGAATTGTCTGTATGACTTTTAAAACAAAGTTTGCTGCTGATGCCCGTCCGGCGCAGTTAGGCCGAGATATTTATAGGCCTTATACTGCAATCCTACTTCTACCTGCTGTTAATGCTGCTGTTGATCGACCTCACGTTGAATTGTCTGTATGACTTTTAAAACAAAGTTTGCTGCTGATGCCCGTCCGGCGCAGTTAGGCCGAGATATTTATAGGCCTTATACTGCAATCCTACTTCTACCTGCTGTTAATGCTGCTGTTGATCGACCTCACGTTGAATTGTCTGTATGACTTTTAAAACAAAGTTTGCTGCTGATGCCCGTCCGGCGCAGTTAGGCCGAGATATTTATAGGCCTTATACTGCAATCCTACTTCTACCTGCTGTTAATGCTGCTGTTGATCGACCTCACGTTGAATTGTCTGTATGACTTTTAAAACAAAGTTTGCTGCTGATGCCCGTCCGGCGCAGTTAGGCCGAGATATTTATAGGCCTTATACTGCAATCCTACTTCTACCTGCTGTTAATGCTGCTGTTGATCGACCTCACGTTGAATTGTCTGTATGACTTTTAAAACAAAGTTTGCTGCTGATGCCCGTCCGGCGCAGTTTGGCCGAGATATTTATAGGCCTTATACTGCAATCCTACTTCTACCTGCTGTTAATGCTGCTACTGATCCACCTCACGTTGAATTGTCTGTATGACTTTTAAAACACATTTTGCTGCTGATGCCCGTCCTGCGCAGTTAGGCCGAGATATTTATAGGCCTTATACTGCAATCCTACTTCTACCTGCTGTTAATGCTGCTGCTGATCCACCTCACGTTGAATTGTCTGTATGACTTTTAAAACAAAGTTTGCTGCTGATGCCCGTCCGGCGCAGTTAGGCCGAGATATTTATAGGCCTTATACTGCAATCCTACTTCTACCTGCTGTTAATGCTGCTACTGATCCACCTCACGTTGAATTGTCTGTATGACTTTTAAAACAAATTTTGCTGCTGATGCCCGTCCTGCGCAGTTAGGCCGAGATATTTATAGGCCTTATACTGCAATCCTACTTCTACCTGCTGTTAATGCTGCTGTTGATCGACCTCACGTTGAATTGTCTGTATGACTTTTAAAACAAAGTTTGCTGCTGATGCCCGTCCGGCGCAGTTAGGCCGAGATATTTATAGGCCTTATACTGCAATCCTACTTCTACCTGCTGTTAATGCTGCTGCTGATCCACCTCACGTTGAATTGTCTGTATGACTTTTAAAACAAAGTTTGCTGCTGATGCCCGTCCGGCGCAGTTAGGCCGAGATATTTATAGGCCTTATACTGCAATCCTACTTCTACCTGCTGTTAATGCTGCTGCTGATCCACCTCATGTTGAATTGTCTGTATGACTTTTAAAACAAATTTTGCTGCTGATGCCCGTCCTGCGCAGTTAGGCCGAGATATTTATAGGCCTTATACTGCAATCCTACTTCTACCTGCTGTTAATGCTGCTGTTGATCGACCTCACGTTGAATTGTCTGTATGACTTTTAAAACAAAGTTTGCTGCTGATGCCCGTCCGGCGCAGTTAGGCCGAGATATTTATAGGCCTTATACTGCAATCCTACTTCTACCTGCTGTTAATGCTGCTGCTGATCCACCTCACGTTGAATTGTCTGTATGACTTTTAAAACAAATTTTGCTGCTGATGCCCGTCCTGCGCAGTTAGGCCGAGATATTTATAGGCCTTATACTGCAATCCTACTTCTACCTGCTGTTAATGCTGCTGCTGATCCACCTCACGTTGAATTGTGTGTATGACTTTTAAAACAAAGTTTGCTGCTGATGCCCGTCCGGCGCAGTTAGGCCGAGATATTTATAGGCCTTATACTGCAATCCTACTTCTACCTACTGATGCTGCAGTGTGTCTTGGTGCTGTTAACTTAGTTGTAGAACTTTGACCAATAAAGTTAATCTTATAGTGCCATTGCCTGTATTTAATCTGAATATTTAGTCCTATGTATGTGTAGAACTTACACTATAGCGTTGACATTTATAAGATTTTGTGTTTATGTATCCTGCCTGCGTAGTTGTGTGAAAAAATTTGCAGTGCTTTTAGTGAAGAGTTATCATTTATAAGCTGATGCCTGTCATGACAGTGCTGGGTTACGCAGATCGAAGGGTAGCCCTTGTTCTGTAGCTTTAGTATTTAAATTCTACTGTCTGACATTATTCTGCTAAATTATGATTGATCCTTGTATTACATTACAAAAAAATTACTTGTTTAAGCAGTCTGTCAAGATTGTTTGGAGACAACCAGCATGGACCACTTATTTTCAATTGTAGTTACTCTAGTATATAGTATTGCATTTCTCAGAAATTGGTGTTCATATTTGCTATTCTGACATGTGATATGCTCATTATGTATAATCAATGATTAAGATAATATTAAAAAAATAAATATTTATTTTAAGTGTTAATAATCAACATATACAATTTTTTTTAATTTGATTTAATTTTTTATTTTAGTTTGTTATTTTTAAAAAATTGTGTTTGGGTGAGCCTAGTTGTGGTTGTCACTGTAAAAGGTAGGGACTGCACCTGGACTTCCATTGTCAGCAGTTGTTGTGCAGTTAAAACTGTACAGGACTGATTGATAAACACAAAAAAAGTTTATTATTTTATTATTTATATTTATTTAATAAAAGGATCGAGGTTCAAACATGGTGTCGTCAGTCATCCTGGGAGGGATGTCTGACTTCCGTGTTGGCCTCTCTCTACATGGTTTTGTGTGACTGGCGTCATACGCAGCCGTGTGGTAATCCGGTTTTGTGAATGTAGAATTATTGGCATATTTTGATGTAGCTATACACATTATTAATTTCGTTAAAGAATATATGTAATGAAAATTATCACCTGATTATTATAGAAATCATGTCAACATTTTTTGAGGGATTGCACTAAATTCATCCCGGTTTTCTTTTGTTAATGAGGTTGAAATGCTCCAACAATGAAATTTGCGTAATCACTTAAAAAATTTCTAATCCATGCTGGTTTTTTCTTCTAACAATATATATTTTTTTTTGTTTGAAAATTCTAAAAAAAATTATGACATAAATGTCATTTTTAAATGACATGAAAAAAATAAATGCACATACAGTTTTAGTAGTCATTAATTAACACACTGTATTAATTTCTATTTTAAAATAATTTATTATTATACTATTTGATATATTGATAAATTAATAATTTAGCGGAATTTTGTTCACACACGTAGTAATATATATTTTTTGGTCAAATAATAATAATTTTGAAATGTAATTAGTACTTTGCACTATTACGTTTTTGCACTACTTCATTAAAGAAACAATTTTGCGGGGCGTGGCTTGGCCGCTGAGAGGAATGGCCGCTTGATCCTTCAGCTCCTGCACCTCAGCGTGTTCAGATCAGCTTCCCAGGGCGACGGACGCTGCCTCCACTATACTTACAGCGGCGATAGATGCTGGACACTCTCCTGACCGACATGGGCAAGTCAAAGAGGCAGCTTCCCAGGCTGCAAAGCGGAAATCTCGATGGCTTCTTTGAACGGGGCCCAGTTAAAGATGGCGCAGGTTCCCGCACCGAGATACGCACCTCGTCTCCTCATGGCAGCGCATCGCCGAGAAGCCCTTCAGGATCCCTCTCGCCTCCGCTGGAGCCCGATACCCTCTCTTTAACGGAAACAGAGTTTCCCTCGCTTCCACCAACCCCTAGTGACCTGGGAACTCCGGGGGGTACGGCTGTGCAGCATGGCGCCATTTCTGGCCTGGCAGGGCTCTCTCCATCTTGCAGCCCCCAGAAGCAAAAGCCACGATTGGATCCATCATGCTCTCAGGAGGTCAGTACGGGAACATGGGCACAAGCAGTAATGTCCCCTGCAGTAGTTCCCTTTACTGCATATCAGGCCTCAGATAAGCCATTATGTGAAGAATCTATGAAAAATATGCTGATGGCACTGCACCAGTCCTTGCGGGCAGACATGGCAGGGTTGATTAACCCCTTGGCGTCCAAAGTCAAAGAGACTTCTGATAAGCTATTGCATGTGGAGAATAAAATGGCAGACTTTGCCACTTCACAAAACAATATCATTGATGCTCACAATGATTTAGCGGATGAGCTAGAAAGTGTTAAGAGCAAACTGGCTGATATGGAGGATCGTTCCAGAAGGAACAATGTGAAATTCCGGGGCATTCCAGAAGATATAGCACCCCGAGATTTACAGGCGTATCTCAAAAGCCTCATAAAAGCGCTGCTGCCTACAATACCAGTCCCTGACATGATTATAGATAGAGTGCACAGACTTCCGAAACCCCCACATCTTAGTGCCGATGTACCCAGAGATGCGATTGCTCGGATCCATTTCTTCCATACTAAGGAAGCTTTAATGATAGCAGCCAGGAACTGCAATAAACTGCCTGCTCCTTTCCAAACAGTCAGACTGTTCGCAGATCTCTCCATGGCGACACTGAGACAAAGGAGAGACTTACAACCGATCACCCTGGCGCTTAGGGATAATGACATTCCGTATAAGTGGGGATATCCGCAGAAATTGCTGATCCGTAAAGATGGAAAAACTCACGTAGTGAAATCTGTTTCTGATGGACGAGACTTATTGTTGTCATGGGACATTTCTCCCCAGATGGAAAGAAGGGAGAATCGATTCCGGAATGATAGAACATCCGCATCTGGTACTGGGGAGGTCTGATTTTCCTACGTTGAACCTGCAAGTTCTCTGATACATCGCCATGGGGCTATTACCAATATGGCGTCATAGTCGACAGAGGTTATTAGCATGGAGACCAGTCTGCGTTATCCAGAAAGGGTCTGTTGTCTAACCTTTTATTTTTAGGTGCGGTCTCCATGCTGCAGGACTCCGTGTATTTGAGATTCCTCTCAGCCTCACTTGTGGACTTACGCCACCTTTGTCGCACAGACGGATCTTATCGTCTGATGTTTAATTTCTTTCTTTTGTTATTCCTAACCTAAGTACTTATCTCCACCACTTGCCACTTTAACCATCTCTCTGTGGCTACTTGTTCTTTTTGCTTATTGTTAGGCAGTTGCCTACTGTTACTGGAATTGTCTTAATAATCTGTTATTGTCTGTCAAGCCGTTCTAAACTTGGTCCCTCCTTCCACTCATATGGGTCTTAAATTACTATTGCTGAACGCTAAAGGACTTAATTGTCCACAGAAAAGGTCATATGTCTGGAGGGAGGCAGCCAAAGCTGGAGCGGACCTCATTTGTATCCAGGAAACCCATTTATTACAGGAGGATGCTAAACGTGTGCATAATCGATCTTTCCCTCATATTTTGCATTCTCATTTTAGCAAGAAGTCTAGAGGGGTATTTATAGCTGTCAAGAACTCAGTGGCCTTTACTATCATTTCCTCCAAAGTGGACTCCAACGGCCGATACATCATCCTGGTATGTTCCATCAATAACATCACATACACGATAGTTAATGTCTATGCGCCTAACAATCGCCAAATTACTTTTCTGAGGAAATTACTGAAACAGCTTAATTCCTTGAAACAGGGGAAGGTGATTGTCTGTGGGGATTTTAACCTGGTGATGGATCGGTCGTTGGACACCTCTAACTTAACCCGGCGCTCTGGAGGGGACTTAGCATCTCTCTTTCATGCAGAGGGACTCATTGATGTGTGGAGGGCGCAACATAGTATGGAAAGAGATTATACATTTTTCTCTGCTCCTCATCTCTCATACTCGCGCATTGATATGTTTCTCGTAGATCAAGCCACCTTATTACACACGATTTCATCCGATATTGGGCTCATTCAGTGGTCTGATCATGCCCCCATACTACTGACCGTAGAGGATATGTATCAGTTCCCCCGCGCTCCCATATGGCGTAACGACACGTATTTATTCTCCAACCCTGATACCATAAAAGAGCTGTCTGCTGAGTTGCAGGAATTCTTCAGTTTCAATGTGGGCTCGGTTACAGACAAATATGTTTTGTGGCAGTCCCATAAAGCTTTTATTAGAGGTTCCCTGATTAGATTAAAATGCAAACTGCGGAAAATTAGAGAAAGGGAGATATCTCAACGGCTTAAATCTATTGCGGATCTTGAGAATCGTAATAAATTACTACCTACACCTCAAGTGTCTTCCTTACTGAAGGCAGAGAGGGAGAAGTTAGGAAGTTTGTTAGCACGGGACTATTCCAGGTCCCTGCTCAGGATGAAGTCGAGATATTATGCTCAGGGGAATAGAGCTGGCAAGCTACTGGCTAATCAACTCAAGGCCCAGCAATCTAAATCAAGAATTCCATTCCTTATACACCCGACCTCTAAAGCGAAACTTCTAGATCCTAGAGACATTGCCGAACAATTCCGTAGCTATTATCATAGCCTTTATAACCTTAAAGAAACAGTTACCTTGCCTGACAATTACTCTGAACTAGTGGAGAGCTTTCTGAACCACTCAGATTTACCTACCCTCTCACCGGGCCAGCTCCTTTCGTTAAATGCCCCTCTCACGTCCCTTGAGCTCCAAAAGCTAGTGACCACTTTACCATCTGGTAAGTCCCCAGGCCCAGACGGGTTGTCTAATGAATACTATAGACACTTTCTTCCGGTACTATCCCCTTATGTACTAGATATTTTCAATAGCGCTCTTGAGGGAACCCCATTCCCACCTGAGATGCTCACGGCCCTTATTGTTACCTTACCGAAGCCTGGTAAGTCCCCTGACACCCCCCAAAATTTCAGACCGATCTCGCTGTTGAACTCAGATATCAAACTTTTCGCCAAGTTGATTGCCAGTAGATTGTCAGCTATTCTTCCTTCCCTGATTAAAGATGACCAGACAGGATTTGTTAAGGGTCGTATTTCATCAGATAATACTAGGAGATTGATTAATCTGTTTGACCACGCGGAGTGCAATAATCTCCAAATGCTGGCGGTAACGCTGGATGCTGAGAAAGCGTTCGACCGTTTACATTGGTCGTTCGCGTTCTCAGTCCTCCGTAGGATGGGTTTTCATGGCAACATTTTGAACGCATTCTCTAGCTTATATGCCTCCCCCATGGCCAAGGTATGGGTTAACGGGGTGTTGTCGGCCCCCTTCCAAATCACCAATGGATCCCGTCAAGGGTGTCCCCTGTCACCCCTATTGTTCATTTTGGCTCTAGAGCCATTAGCACAACACATTAGGAAAGCTCCCCTGGTTCAAGGAATAAATATTGGGGGGAGAGATCATAGAATCTCGTTATATGCTGATGATATCATCCTCACATTGTCGAGCCCTCTCCAGTCCTTGAGATCCGCGTTTGACATAATAGCGCATTTTGGCGCACTTTCATATTACAAGATCAATAACTCCAAGTCACAAGCCCTTTTAATTAATATCTCTCAGATGGATGCCAGAGAGTTAAAATCCAGTTTTTCCCTAGATTGGCAGGATAAAGAGCTCCCGTATTTGGGGATTAAGCTGACATATCCCTGCTCCCTTTTATACAAGCAAAACTACGAGCCTCTCCTTGACACTCTGACATCTGATTTTTCCCTTTACTCCATGAAAGATATATCATGGGTTGGGAGAGTAGCAGCGTTTCAGATGATGACACTCCCTAAATTGATTTACATATTTAGAGCTCTCCCTATCTCGACTCCTGACCAATTTTTTCGGAAGGCGCAAGCAATATTATCCAAATATATTTGGAAATCATCTAAACCCAGAATCGCCCAAAAACAGCTTTTCCTAAGGAAAAAAGCTGGTGGTTTAGGATTGCCCTGTATAAGGGACTATCACAAGGCTATTGGCTTATCTCTGGCAAGGGAATGGTGGGATAGAGACTGCGACAAAGCGTGGCATCAAATTGAATCCCATTCAATTAAGGGGGGCTCGTTGAGAGATCTGCTTATTAACATACTGTGGGAGGGAAAAGTGCCTGACCTTTCCCTCCGGACAGTGAAACATGTGGGGAAGCTTTGGCTGCAATTTCATAGTATGTGTGCAGACTCAACCGATACCTTGTTCTCGCATTTAGATACCCGTTCACTTGAGTGGATTTTGAAAGATATCAATCTTAGCAGATGGCGAGATCGGGGGTTCGAGAGAGTCTCTCAGCTTATTGGGCCTGAGGGTGTCCTCTCGTTTAATACTGCTCAACAGTTGTTCCAACTTTCAGCTGGAGAGGTGTTTAACTACCTTAGGGTGAAGCACTTACTGGAGTCTGTCACATCTAAGCCTCCCTCTGTACACATGGGGATTGTTCAGCTTTATCAATCCCGTAACTTATTAAAGAAAGGGGCAACAGGAAGGATATATGAATGTATGGGAGCTAAATCTAAGTTTGTCAAATCCAGGTCGTTTCTGAACTGGGAGCGTGACTTAGGTTGTACGTTCTCCGGAGTGGATTGGACCTATGCAATAGGTTTCTTGACCTCTAACTTTAAGTGTGTTACACATTGTGAAGCTGGGGTCAAGACACTTCTAAGTTGGTATTTTACGCCCAAGAGGCTACATGTCATTTACCCTGCTTCTTCCCCTCTGTGTTGGAGGGGATGTGGAGCTGTGGGCTCATTGCTCCATGTTTTGTGGGCATGCCCAGTTATTACAGGGTTCTGGAAACGGGTGTTCGAGCTACTGAGGGAACTATCTGACCATGACATTCCACCTTCCCCAGAGCTCGCTCTTCTATTTTTGGGTATTCAACATGTTCATCCACCATATAGACCCATCACAGGGCGGGTCTTACTCGGGGCTAAATTAGTCATAACCCGCCATTGGAAAAAAGTGGTCTCCCCGGATATTTCAGAGGTGGTAGCGGAATTGAATAACAACTGTCGGTTTAAAAAAATGGTTCCTTCTACAATACTCCCTCCTGCTAAACATAGGTATATCTGGGGTCCCTGGATTGCACACTCAAAATTCTCCCACTGAGTGACTTTAACAAGTCGTGTTCCTATAAAGGAGGATGCTTGGAGCCATCCTCGGGTATCTTTCTATCTTTCTATTTGGGTCCCTCCTGTAGTTTAGCCTACGGATATGACAGATACGTTACTATATGTATTAGTTATGGCACCTTGGTGTCTACTTAAAAGCACTTACTTGACGTGCCTTTGTCCGTTTGATGATATATTACATTATAATTTTGTTTTACTTATTTTTAATTGTGGTTCTGTATGTCAGTGTTATGCCATGCTGTCCAGAATAATGGAAAATTGTGACTGACTTAACCCCTTTGGTGGTTGCATCCACCTTGACATGTCTATATACAGCCTTGATATGCTGATACTTTTGTTGGAAAGAAAAACTTCAATAAAAATGTTGAAATCAAAAAAAAAAAGAAACAATTTTAAAATTAAATTTTATTTTTTGGTTTATACAAGATAACTTTGGCCTAAAAAGGTATATTATATAAAATATATAATATCCCAGATGCGCTTATGAAATGTGGTCATGAAATAGAAAAGCGGAAGGGGCTGTCAGTTGAAACTTGTTATCAGGAGAACCATTATGAGTGGATAGATACTAGTGTATATTAACCCTGCTTGGAGTGAATTCAAATCCTCCAAAATAAAACAACATGTGTAGTTTAACAGAGAAATCAAAGTTAGGAATGCAACTGGTTTATTAGTTTTGGCTTGAGCAAAATCTGCCTGTGGTGAAGACTAAACTGACACCTGTGTGTGGACAGTGAATAATTTATGAAATACACTCAAAATTATTTTGACTCCATGATGGTGGTGGTAAAAACATTGTCGTCATCCTACTCCTCGACTTCCTCCAGTGACTATGAGGGTAATGAAGGTGGTTGGTGAGAGGGTACAGCTTCACCTCTTATCCACATCTGGTGGGCTAGAGTCTGAAATATGGCCCAATGGTACCGCCTGCTCTTGTTCCTCCACACAGAAATTAGACTCCAACACATTTTTTAATGGAGTTCTGAAAAGGAACTTATAAAGAATAAATTGCTTCAAAATAACAGATAATTTTTTTTTTTTTTAAATGTTAAAGCATAACCAATTTTTACGTCAGAAAATTATTATATGATGGGTTCTGGATAGAATAATTATTATATCATTTTTTATTGTGCTTGTTTCGGATTAAAAACAAATTACAAAACAAGGGTTAAAGATATTTTAAAATAGACTAACTTAATATCTCAATTAAGGTAATTTTTTTTTGGGGGGGAAGGTACTATTGCTGTTACTGACTGGATGATTTAAATTTAGAAATAAATAAATATACATTTTATTTGGAAATAGGTTAAATAATATATCATTAACGATGTGAGTGTATATGTAGAAATAAATAAATATATATATTTACTCTAGAAGAAGGACCATGATTCGCGCTGGTATATTTCATTTTTATTTAATTATTTCATGTTTCAATGGGTCATTAAATGAAATAAACAGTATACTAATAATGGCGAAAAGGCTAATTTTCTATAATTTGACAAAGATGGCCCATATCTTTGACTGTGCAATTGTTATGAAAAATCCTGTGCTTGTGCTGGGTCCCACATGGATTTATGAGGAACAATTACACGCCACCCCTCTGCCTTACAGGAGACCGTCACCACATTTATCATGTGAGTGAGGCCCCAGCATTTTCATATCTAGGTTCTATCTCCTATCCTCAATACAGGCATGTCTCATTATGCTAATCCTCCCTACCAGCTCTCGGCATGTCTGAGTTGTAAATTAACCAGGCATAAAGGTAGGGTTAATAAGCATGTCTTTAGTTTGGGTGCCTAAGAATAGCAACAGGAGACATACAGTCTGAGGTTTCCTTATGAAGCTGCATGAGGTGTGAGGTGATCTCAGCAGATGTTTATTAGGGTCTGTTGTCTTCAGAGGCTACAGGTGCGGTCATATGAACGTCCTGCTTCCTGGCTTAATATTCTTAATATTCTTATTTTACATTAACAGCCTGATTATACTCCTCAAAATATTTATGATTCAGATCCAGATAGGGACATGACATTGCTTAAGACCTAACTCATAGCATATCGCTGTGTGGTTGTGCCATCATCCGTCATATGACTGAATATTTCAGGAGCTGAAAACAGGTCAAAAGTTCAGATCAGTGCTTATTGCAATCGGGGATAGGACCAGCGAGTTTGTATTAACTGATAAGACAACAGTTGTGTTGCTGTTAGGCTTGTATTGGCTATCATACTGTAATTTATTTGTGTATGTCTCGGGATAGTACGTCCGAGAGAGCATAGAACACCACAACAATTCTTTCCTGTTAGCAATGAATCTGTGTTCAAAGTTTCATTGAAATCAATTGTTGTTTTTTTGGAGTTTTTGAGGCACAGACATACATATGGTACATTTGATATAGATATATATATATATATATATATATATATATATGTAAAATGAATTATTTGCTACGTTTCTAACCATGTACAAAGTAAACATTTTGAGACGAATATAAATAAATACTTTCATAAGAGAACATGTACATTACTGAGTGTTGGCGATGTTATGTCAGCATTGTACCGGGACATTATTTTGTTCGGATCGACAAGATCCATTGACATGGTCCAGCATATGGTTGGAAAAATTATTCACTATGACTATTTTCTTGTGCCGGTGGTCATTTGTGTGCCACAATTCAAACCGAATACTGCGGACCGTGGCGCTCATAGCAGCACGCGTGACGGGACCAGGTCCAATCATAGACATTGTACAACATGTATACATGTAATGCCAAAAAATTTTAATACAAGTATTAGTAATTAATGTGATCATGTCACCAAAATAAGCCAAAAATTAGTTCTATTAATGTAAAATGTTTGATTTTAGGTTACTGTTAGAATATTTCATTGAATTTAAAATGTATGTTTGTGGTGTATGAGGAATGGTGTATTAGCCATCTGAGGAGAGGTGTACCTGTCTAGTGAATTGACGGTACGGTATGGGGTGCACAGCTGGTTCGCCTCCACGTGGTGCACCCTGGGTAACGCTAAATGAACCAGCAAATACTGAAATACTGGAGGTCGATCATTACTTCTCCTAAACTGTGTATGTGTGTTTGAGTGTGAGTGAGGTGGGGGGGGGGGAATGAGTTGATGGAGGCGGGTTTAAGGTGGTGAAGGGTTTAAGGGGGGATGTGGGGTTAGTGTGGGTTTTATAGCGTGGGATATATAGTGTGTAGCACGTAATTAAAGGTGAGATGTGCATATGAGAGATATTTGTCTGCTCTCCATACATACATGTTACAGACATTGTAGTGTGATGTAACCACTGTAATTTGTGCCATAATCAAACAGCTTCACACCTAATGACATAGCTATACTTCTGCGTCTGATGTCTGTGATCGTCACTAATACTGATGGTGGACATTTAACCCATAAGATGCAGTGGTAACTTGTTAACTATAACACTGCACTGCCCATTGCACATTGCACTGCCTTCCGGTGATGAGCCTGTGAGATCCAGCCCTCTGGATGTCACAGGCCACGGGAACTGTATTAGTAATCGACAAAGTATTATTCATAAAGCCAATGCATTCCAATACTGAAGTATTGGAATGCATTGTAAAGGGGATTAGACCCCCAAAAGTTGAAGTTCTAAATTGGTAAAAAAAATTAAGGTAAAAATAAAGTTGAAAAAAAAAATTTGTCAACCATCAAAAAAAAATGTTTCATGTCAAAATACAGTATTTCTCACCAAATAAATTTAAACAAAAAAGCTAAAAAATACTGTGCAAAAAAAAAATATACATATTAGGTATATAGAGCCAATTCAAGTGCCAATAAATCCAGCTAAAATCATACCTGTAAGGGACTCTGCGGTTTTGGTTCCCTTGCAGGCAGATACGGTGAGGCGTCCGCATGGGCGCCGGAGGGGAGGGCCGCGTGGATCTCTGAGGCAGAATTGCCGGGCTGATGGCAATACGTTGCGGCCGGTCCTGGCTCCGGTGTCTCCTGCGAGTTCCGTTCCGGCGTCCATGCTGACACAATACAGTGCCCGTGCCAAGTGTGTTGGGCGTACGCGTGCACGCCCGAGGGGTTATTTGTAAAGAAATGCGCGGCCGAGTGTGCGTGCATCTTATGCGCTACGTCGGTCACTGGCAGGAAACGCATCTGTGCACAAATTCAAAGTTGATTAGGGATTTGATGCACAGGTGCTAATGAGTAGGATCATCGCATGACCTATGAGGTTCTGAAAAGCAGAACTCTGTGATTGACCAGCAGGTGTTTAAAAGGTGATCTCCCTGGGTGATCAGTGCTCACTGTTGTCTCTACAACCTGGGAGTATGCTGTTTCAGGTTCACTAAGTTTGTTCCATGCATGAACTCTGTTTGTCTCTATCAAGTGAATGCCTCTGGAAACCTAGTCTCTGCTCTACAGTTGCACCGTGTGTGGCCTCGGATCAGACCTTGGATACTTCACCGTCTCATCCTTAGGTACCTGGTTTCACAGACTCTTCTTTATGAACTTTAGCCTGGTCTGGCTTTTCTCTGACGTTTTCCCACAGAGGTTATTATTTGGTCTACGTTATTTCTGTATGATTTCTGGCTTGGACTTTACTGCTGTGTTTTCCATAAATCCACGTTTGTTTAGATCTTTGCCTGGTTGCTTGTGGTTCTGCAGCATTACAATACCCTAACCAAGGTAATCGCCAAAACAAATTAAGAAATTATGGTTCTCCGACTATGTAAACAATAAAACATGATTGTTTGGTTTCTAATAATAAATCATTGTGTAAAAAGTTCAGAAATTAAAAATGATACCTATTAGGTATCCGTGACAACCAAGTCTATGAAAAAAAAAAAACAATCTAACCTGTCAGATGAATGTTGTAAATAACAAAAAATAAAAACGGTGATAAAACAGCTATTTTTTGTTAACTTCACTCACAAAAAGTTTAATATAGAGCAACCAAAAAACATATGTACCCTAAACTATTGCCAACAATACTGCCACCCTATCCTGTAGTTTGTAAAATGGGCCTATTTTTTCAAGTTTCTACTCTAGGGATGCATCAGGGGGGCTTCAAATGGGACACGGTGAAAAAAAAAAAACAGTCCAGCAAAACGTGCCTGCAAAAAACCATATGCAATTCCGTTCCTTCTGCGCCCTGGCGTGTGCCCGTACAGCATTTTACGACCACATATGGGGTGTTTCTTTAAACTACAGAATCAGGGCCATAAATATTGAGTTTGGTTTGACTGTTAACCATTGCTTTGGAACTGGAAATAAATAAATAAAATGGTAAATCTTACAAAAAATAGAAATTTAAATATTGTATCTCTATTTTCAATTAATTCTTGTGGGACAAAATCAGTTTCAAATACCTTGAGGGGTGTAGTTTTTTATAATGGTCTCATTTTTGCATGGTTTCTATTAGGTAAGCCTCACAAATAGGGATGAGCGAAGCCGAAATGTATAGTTTTGGTTTGCACCGAATTTTGGGTTGTCCGTGACACGGACCAGAACCCTAATTTTTTCGTAAAAGTCCGGGTTCGGTGTTCGTCGCTTTCTTGGCACTTTTTGAAAGGGTACAAAGCAGACAATCAACAAGCGTCATACTACTTGCCACAAGAGGCCGTCACAGCCATGCCTACTATTGGCATGGCTGTGATTGGACAGTGTAGCATGTGACCCAGCCTCTATTTAAGCTGGAGTCACTTAGCGCCGCCCGTCACTCTGCTCTGATCAGTGTAGGGAGAGGTTGCAGCTTAGGGAGAGGTGGCAAGATTAGGCAGTGCTTAACTCATCCAAAAGACTTAATTCAGTGATCGATCTGCAGCTGTGGATGATTGAGCTGATGATATTGAATTGCTCACTGTTTTTAGGCTGCCCAGAGCGTTTTTCAGTCACTTTTTTCTATGGTAATCGGCGGCCATTTTGTCTCTTGTGGTGCGCCAGCACAAACTGCCACCAAGTTCATTTAACCATCAATAGGGTGGTTATTTGTTGGCTATATCCTACATCAGGGGCTTGGCTGTACTTGCTATTTTATTGAGGGGTGAAATACAATTGCCAAAATAGCAGTTCCCTAAATCTGGTGTTTCAGCTGTGGCTAGCCAATTGTAATACTGTCTGGCAAAGGATATATTTTTGTTCAGGGTTGAAATACAATTTCCCAAATTAGCAATTTCAGAATTTAGTGGTTTCTGCTGTATCAGACCTAATTTAAATATATCCCTAAAAGGGTATATCAGATTCAAGGTGCACATAGGGTCATTCAGAATAACTTCACACACACGCTACTGTGCATATCCCAGTCTAATTCTGTCTGTAAACGTATACCTGTCACCCAGCTAGGGCCTCAAATTTATATTCAGCTAAATCTGTGGTTACTGCTGTGCCTGTATTAGTGTAATACGGTACCTAAATAGATAGCCAGATAGTGTTAGTTGTCTGTAAAAAAATGCCTGAATTTGAATTCAATACATTGGGCCAAATAATATTTTTCTTATTGTGGTGAACGGTATCAATGAGGAAAACATCCAGTAAAGGACGCGGACATGGTCGTGGTGGTGTTAGTGGACCCTCTGGTGCTGGGAGAGGACGGGGCCGTTCTGCCACATCCACACGTCCTAGTGTACCAACTACCTCAGGTCCCAGTAGCCGCCAGAATTTACAGCGATATTTGGTGGGGCCCAATGCCGTTCTAATAATAATGGGCGAAATCTCGTTGCAGCTCTGGGACTAGCCGGTTTCACGCACATCCCTTGCTTGGCGCATGTGCTGAATTTGGTGGTGCAGAAGTTCATTCACAACTACCCCGACATGTCAGAGCTGCTGCATAAAGTGCGGGCCGTCTGTTCGCGCTTCCGCCGTTCAGTTCCTGCCGCTGCTCGCTTGTCTGCGCTAAAGCGTAACTTCGGCCTTCCCGCTCACCGCCTCATATGCGACGTGCCCACCAGGTGGAACTCCACCTTGCACATGCTGGACAGACTGTGCGAGCAGCAGCAGGCCATAGTGGAGTTTCAGCTGCAGCACGCACGGGTCAGTCGCACTGCGGAACAGCACCACTTCACCACCAATGACTGGGCCTCCATGCGAGACCTGTGTGCCCTGTTGCGCTGTTTTGAGTACTGCACCAACATGGCCAGTGGCGATGACGCCGTTATCAGCGTTACAATACCACTTCTATGTCTCCTTGAGAAAACACTTAGGGCGATGATGGAAGAGGAGGTGGCCCAGGAGGAGGAGGAGGAGGAAGAGGGGTCGTTTTTAGCACTTTCAGGCCAGTCTCTTCGAAGTGACTCAGAGGGAGGTTTTTTGCAACAGCAGAGGCCAGGTACAAATGTGGCCAGCCAGGGCCCACTACTGGAGGACGAGGAGGACGAGGATAAGGAGGAGGAGGTGGAGGAGGATGAGGATGAAGCATAGTCACAGCGGGGTGGTACCCAACGAAGCTCGGGGACCCATCACTGGTGCGTGGCTGGGGGGAAAGGCAGGACGATGACGATACGCCTCCCACAGAGGACAGCTTGTCCTTACCCCTGGGCAGCCTGGCACACATGAGCGACTACATGCTGCAGTGCCTGCGCAACGACAGCAGAGTTGCCCATATTTTAACGTGTGCGGACTACTGGGTTGCCACCCTGCTGGATCCACGCTACAAAGACAATGTGCCCACCTTACTTCCTGCACTGGAGCGTGATAGGAAGATGCGCGAGTACAAGCGCACGTTGGTAGACGAGCTACTGAGAGCATTCCCAAATGTCACAGGGGAACAAGTGGAAGCCCAAGGCCAAGGCAGAGGAGGAGCAAGAGGTCGCCAAGGCAGCTGTGTCACGGCCAGCTCCTCTGAGGGCAGGGTTAGCATGGCAGAGATGTGGAAAAGTTTTGTCAACACGCCACAGCTAACTGCACCACCACCTGATACGCAACGTGTTAGCAGGAGGCAACATTTCACTAACATGGTGGAACAGTACGTGTGCACACCCCTCCACGTACTGACTGATGGTTCGACCCCATTCAACTACTGGGTCTCTAAATTGTCCACGTGGCCAGAGCTAGCCTTTTATGCCTTGGATGTGCTGGCCTGCCCGGCGGCCAGCGTTTTGTCTGAGCGTGTATTCAGCACGGCAGGGGGTGTCATTACAGACAAACGCAGCCGCCTGTCTACAGCCAATGTGGACAAGGTGACGTTCATAAAAATAAACCAGGCATGGATCCCACAGGACCTGTCCATCCCTTGTCCAGAATAGAAATTAACTACCTAAATATCTGACAATAGACTGTTGCAGTGGTGCCTGACGTGAAGCCTGATTCTCTGCTATGACATGAAGACTGATTCTCTGCTGACATGAAGCCAGATTGTCTGTTATGGGACCTCTCTCCTCTGCCTGGGTGCTGGGCCTAAATATCTGACAATGGACTGTTGCAGTGGTGGGTGACGTGAAGCCTGATTCTCTGCTATGACATGAAGACTGATTCTCTGCTGACATGAAGCCAGATTCTCTGTTACGGGACCTCTCTCCTCTGCCTGGGTGCTGGGCCTAAATATCTGACAATGGACTGTTACAGTGGTGGGTGACGTGAAGCAAGATTCTCTGCTATGGGTCCTCTCTCCAATTGATATTGGTTAATTTTTATTTATTTTATTTTAATTTTAATTTATTTCCCTATCAACATTTCTTTGCAGGGGATTTACCTACATGTTGCTGCCTTTTTCAGCACTCTAGCCCTTTCCTGGGCTTTTTTACACCCTTTTTACTGCCAAAAAGTTTGGGTCCCCATTGACTTCAATGGGGTTCGGGTTAGGGTCGGATTCGGATCCTGAACCAGAACATTTCTGGGAAGTTCTGCAGAACTTCTCAAACCCGAACAGCCAGGTGTTCGCTCAACTCTAATCACAAAGTGACTTCAGAACTGAATTGGTACCTAAAAATTTGTTTTGTGAAAATTTAGGAAAAATTCAAGATTGGCTTCTAAACTTCTAAGCCTTGTAACAACGCAAAAAAATTATATATCATTCACAAAATCAACAAAAAATTAAGTGGACATATTGGGGATGTAAAGTAATAACTATTTTATTGAGGCATTAATATGTATTATAGAAGTAAAGAAATTGAATGTTTAAAATTTGTTAATTAAAAAAAAAAAAAGGTTAAATTTGGTATTATTTTATATATAAAAATTAATTATTTATACTTCATTTTAACAGTATCATAAAGTACAATATGTGAGGGGGGGGGGGGGGGAATTCTCAGAATGGCCTGGATAAATCAAAGCGTTTTAAAGTTACCTCCACTTAAAGTGACACTGTTCCGATATGCCAAAAATAGCCTTATGGTGATAAATAGACCAGTCCCTAAGGGGTTAACAAATAGAACTGATATATGACTATATGTATGAATAGTGCATTATAGCAGTTGGATTATCAATGCTAATAATGCTAGTAAATACTTTCGATTCACCCAATAGGTTGAATTGATATCTAATCCTGCTAATAATAAGGTCTTTACGCAATGCTATTATTTTAACTTAAATTATTAGCATTGCTATTTTAACTTACTAACTGTCCAGATTGAACCTAACCAACCAATAAAGTGAATCCTGCTCTATTTTCTTATTTGTTAAATCTAAAAGTCAATTGTTCACATTATTCAATTTTCCAATTAGTCCCCCACTATAAGTTTGGATCGAGTTCGAATGGAACATTAGCGCTATTTGTCTAATGTAATAGTCTATGGCTCAATATAAAAAAGTTACATTCGCACTCGAATACAACTTAGAGCAAGGTACCAATATGATATTTGCCTGCCTATACAGTCTACTATGTTTGGTTCGTTATCTCGAAAAAACGTCATTTAAATCATCGTGCGTCTGTGCGTGCCACTGCCTGCGTCTGTAGGGGCGTGTCTGGGATCGAGTAGTGAGTGGAGAGAGACGTGAAAAATGTCACGAAGCAATTTTACTGATGAGGAGCTGGAGTATTTCATCACTGTAAGTAATTCGACTCGAAAAAGTATGTCACTGTGCTGTTGTCCAAGTCCAAAGTACGGCCACTGTTCCAAGTCACTTTTAAAGGGGTGGTCACTAGTCTATTGACTGTTATAGGTGCGGCCACTGTTCCAAGTCACTTTTAAAGGGGCGGTCACTAGTCTATTGACTGTTATAGGTGCGGCCATTGTTCCAAGTCACTTTTAAAGGGGCGGTCACTAGTCTATTGACTGTTATAGGTGCGGCCATTGTTCCAAGTCACTTTTAAAGGGGCGGTCACTAGTCTATTGACTGTTATAGGTGCGGCCACTGTTCAAATTCACTTTTATAGGTGCGGCCACTGTTCCAAGTCACTGTTAAAGGGGTGGTCAATGGTCTAGTGACTGTTATAGGTGCGGCCACTGTTCCAAGTCACTGTTATAGGTGCGGCCACTGTTCCAAGTCACTGTTAAAGGGGCGGTCAATGGTCTAGTGACTGTTATAGATGCGGCCACTGTTCCAAGTCACTGTTATAGGTGCGGCCACTGTTCCAAGTCACTGTTAAAGGGGCGGTCACTAGTCTAGTGACTGTTATAGGTGCGGCCACTGTTCCAAGTCACTGTTAAAGGGGCGGTCAATGGTCTAGTGACTGTTATAGGTGCGGCCACTGTTCCAAGTCACTGTTAAAGGGGCGGTCAATGGTCTAGTGACTGTTATAGGTGCGGCCACTGTTCCAAGTCACTGTTAAAGGGGTGGTCAATGGTCTAGTGACTGTTATAGGTGCGGCCACTGTTCCAAGTCACTGTTAAAGGGGCGGCCACTGTTCCAAGTCCAAAGTGCGGCCACTGTTCCAAGTTACTGTTAAAGGGGTGGTCAATGGTCTAGTGACTGTTATAGGTGCGGCCACTGTTCCAAGTCACTGTTAAAGGGGTGGTCACTAGTCTAGTCACTGTTATAGGTGCGGCCACTGTTCCAAGTCACTTTTAAAGGTGCGGCCACTGTTCCAAGTCACTTTTAAAGGGGCGGCCACTGTTCCAAGTCACTGTTATAGGTGCGGCCACTGTTCCAAGTCACTGTTAAAGGGGCGGTCACTAGTCTATTGACTGTTATAGGTGCGGCCACTGTTCCAAGTCACTGTTAAAGGGGCGGTCACTAGTCTATTGACTGTTATAGGTGCGGCCACTGTTCCAAGTCACTGTTAAAGGGGTGGTCAATGGTCTAGTGACTGTTATAGGTGCGGCCACTGTTCCAAGTCACTGTTAAAGGGGCGGTCACTAGTCTAGTCACTGTTATAGGTGCGGCCACTGTTCCAAGTCACTTTTAAAGGGGCGGCCACTGTTCCAAGTCACTGTTAAAGGTGCGGCCACTGTTCCAAGTCACTGTTATAGGTGCGGCCACTGTTCCAAGTCACTGTTAAAGGGGCGGTCAATGGTCTAGTGACTGTTATAGGTGCGGCCACTGTTCCAAGTCACTGTTAAAGGGGCGGTCACTAGTCTAGTCACTGTTATAGGTGCGGCCACTGTTCCAAGTCACTTTTAAAGGGGCGGCCACTGTTCCAAGTCACTGTTAAAGGGGCGGTCACTGTTCCAAGTCACTGTTAAAGGGGCGGTCACTAGTCTAGTCACTGTTATAGGTGCGGCCACTGTTCCAAGTCACTTTTAAAGGGGCGGCCACTGTTCCAAGTCACTGTTATAGGTGCGGCCACTGTTCCAAGTCACTGTTAAAGGGGCGGTCACTAGTCTATTGACTGTTATAGGTGCGGCCACTGTTCCAAGTCACTTTTAAAGGGGTGGCCACTGTTCCAAGTCACTGTTAAAGGGGCGGTCACTAGTCTATTGACTGTTATAGGTGCGGCCACTGTTCCAAGTCACTTTTAAAGGGGCGGCCACTGTTCCAAGTCACTTTTAAAGGGGCGGTCACTAGTCTAGTCACTGTTATAGGTGCGGCCACTGTTCCAAGTCACTTTTAAAGGGGCGGTCACTAGTCTATTGACTGTTATAGGTGCGGCCACTGTTCCAAGTCACTTTTAAAGGGGCGGCCACTGTTCCAAGTCACTGTTATAGGTGCGGCCACTGTTCCAAGTCACTGTTAAAGGGGCGGTCACTAGTCTATTGACTGTTATAGGTGCGGCCACTGTTCCAAGTCACTGTTAAAGGGGCGGTCACTAGTCTATTGACTGTTATAGGTGCGGCCACTGTTCCAAGTCACTGTTAAAGGGGCGGTCACTAGTCTAGTCACTGTTATAGGTGCGGCCACTGTTCCAAGTCACTTTTAAAGGGGCGGCCACTGTTCCAAGTCACTGTTAAAGGTGCGGCCACTGTTCCAAGTCACTGTTATAGGTGCGGCCACTGTTCCAAGTCACTGTTAAAGGGGCGGTCAATGGTCTAGTGACTGTTATAGGTGCGGCCACTGTTCCAAGTCACTGTTAAAGGGGCGGTCAATGGTCTAGTGACTGTTATAGGTGCGGCCACTGTTCCAAGTCACTGTTAAAGGGGCGGTCACTAGTCTAGTCACTGTTATAGGTGCGGCCACTGTTCCAAGTCACTTTTAAAGGGGCGGCCACTGTTCCAAGTCACTGTTAAAGGGGCGGTCACTGTTCCAAGTCACTGTTAAAGGGGCGGTCACTAGTCTAGTCACTGTTATAGGTGCGGCCACTGTTCCAAGTCACTTTTAAAGGGGCGGCCACTGTTCCAAGTCACTGTTATAGGTGCGGCCACTGTTCCAAGTCACTGTTAAAGGGGCGGTCACTAGTCTATTGACTGTTATAGGTGCGGCCACTGTTCCAAGTCACTTTTAAAGGGGTGGCCACTGTTCCAAGTCACTGTTAAAGGGGCGGTCACTAGTCTATTGACTGTTATAGGTGCGGCCACTGTTCCAAGTCACTTTTAAAGGGGCGGCCACTGTTCCAAGTCACTTTTAAAGGGGCGGTCACTAGTCTAGTCACTGTTATCGGTGCGGCCACTGTTCCAAGTCACTTTTAAAGGGGCGGCCACTGTTCCAAGTCACTGTTAAAGGGGCGGTCACTAGTCTATTGACTGTTATAGGTGCGGCCACTGTTCCAAGTCACTTTTAAAGGGGCGGCCACTGTTCCAAGTCACTTTTAAAGGGGCGGTCACTAGTCTAGTCACTGTTATAGGTGCGGCCACTGTTCCAAGTCACTTTTAAAGGGGCGGTCACTAGTCTATTGACTGTTATAGGTGCGGCCACTGTTCCAAGTCACTTTTAAAGGGGCGGCCACTGTTCCAAGTTACTTTTAAAGGGGCGGTCACTAGTCTAGTCACTGTTATAGGTGCGGCCACTGTTCCAAGTCACTTTTAAAGGGGCGGCCACTGTTCCAAGTCACTGTTAAAGGGGCGGTCACTGTGCTGTTGTCCAAGTCCAACGTGCGGCCACTGTTCCAAGTCACTCTTAAAGGGGCGGCCACTGTTCCAAGTCACTTTTAAAGGGGCGGTCACTAGTCTAGTCACTGTTATAGGTGCGGCCACTGTTCCAAGTCACTTTTAAAGGGGCGGTCACTAGTCTAGTCACTGTTATAGGTGCGGCCACTGTTCCAAGTCACGTTTAAAGGGGCGGCCACTGTTCCAAGTCACTGTTAAAGGGGCGGTCACTAGTCTATTGACTGTTATAGGTGCGGCCACTGTTCCAAGTCACTTTTAAAGGGGCGGCCACTGTTCCAAGTCACTGTTAAAGGGGCGGTCACTGTGCTGTTGTCCAAGTCCAAAGTGCGGCCACTGTTCCAAGTCACTCTTAAAGGGGCGGCCACTGTTCTAGTCACTGTTATAGGTGCGGCCACTGTTCCAGGTCACTCTTAAAGGGGAAGCAGCTGTTCAAGTCACTCTTAAAGGGGAAGTCACTGTTAAAGGTGAGGTCTTTGTCAAAGTCAGTATTAAAAGGGCGGACTCTGTCAAGGTCACTGTTACATGGGAGGCCATTGTTGAAAGTCACTGTTAAAGTGGCGTCCAATGTGAAGTTTAATTTGTATATTTGCTTTTAATAAAAAAAAAAATTATTACTTTACTTTCATATAGTTCCATAGTGAACTATATAAATATGTACTCGTTTACCATTTTCATATTAAATTATATTTTTTTATGGTTGAGATGACTATAATTACTAATAATTGGATTTTAGAACTTTGGGATTACATCCTTTAATTGTTATATTGCAGAAAATGTTAGAAAAAAATTATGATGAACGTACTTCTCGGTTGGAGAAGCAGGTGATTCTTAGGCGAATTGCCCAGCACCTGTATAATCAAAATTCGAGGAGGCATTTGAAGAATGCATACTTAAGGAAATGGTCTGACCTGAAGAGGCATCGGATGGACCTCATCAAAGAGGTCAGAGACAGGAACTGTCCAGGTATGATGCTTACATTCATTTTCTATCACCCACCTATTGTTATTTATGTGTTCAGTTAGGCAAATAAGTATTTCTATCCCTTTACAACTGATAACTTAGTTGAGTGGTGTCGAACCGATGGGACGGGTGCTAGAGGCAGCACTCGGAGCCCTCTCTGTGGGCCGCATACCCTTGAAAAGGTCTAAGGTGCACTAATCGCCTTTAGACATTTCCTACCATACAGCTTCGCAGGCACACTATTAACAGCACAGTCAGCATATTGAATGTAGGCAGCTGTTACAGCAAAATGATAATTGTGTAGAGGACAGACTATACTGGTATTCAGGTACAATGGGAACGTTGGAAATTTGCAATAAATAATTTAGTTGGGTTTCTCTTCTGCCTAAAAGTTCTCCAGCACGGATTTAGTACATGGTGGGACACGTAGCTGATATTTACAATATATACATACACTGACAGCGAGATACAGATATATGATGTAAACCCTTATCCAATGTCAAAACAGTTGACTTGGTCCACCTCATTTCAATAACCCTGCAACAGTACCTTGCGAACCAATACCCCCCGGTACCTCATCCTAGCTCTTAACGTACTCAACTGTAAACCATCTGAAAGACTTCATTCATAGTTTCATCAAACACCAAATCATGTGAAATCAAACATAGGGGTAATCATCATCCCATCGAGATCACACCATAGATTCATTTGTGTACCGGTAGCTTTTTTTTTTTTTTTGCTTTGCTTGTTTATCTTGGAATTTTTGTAACATTTGTTCATTACAGGGGCTACTCTTCCTAAAGTGCGCCCTAAGCGCTCCAATAAAAAGAAGAAGGTGGTGGTGGTGGAAGAGGAGCTGATGGAGGATGAGGAGGATGAGGAGCAGGAACAGGAGCAGGCAGGACCATCGGGGCATCAGGCCCATAGCCCACCGGAGGCATATGAGGTCCAGGAGGATGAGGAGGAGGAAGAAGACGAGTTGGTGACCACCCCCCGCCAGGAGGGTAAATACATTCTGTTTTAATTCAAAAAATGTCCCCACACACATACAGGTGTCAGTTTAGTCTTCACCACAGGCAGATTTTAGTCAAGAAAACAATTTTAAACAAGTTCAAGTTCAACCTCTAATTGTTATTCAGACTTCAGATATTGCATAACCTAAAGTCCCACACTTTGCGTTCGCTCCAAGCAGTGTAACAACAATATTAGTATATCACCAGTCTTTAGGGTCTGTCAGAGACCATGCTTATTTCTCCGCAGGTTAAGTTTTCACATCTCCTGTCCACACTTAAAAAGAACAGCATTTTTAATCCAAACTTTATTAAAAAGGCTTGATGGAGTACAGGAGTGACCTGTGCCACTATATCTGTCTGGGCAGCCAGTTCAAAAACCCGGAGCCTAATTAAATACTAGTAATTTTTTTTTTTACAGCTAGCTGATGTTACTGGTGTACTGATTTCCGTAAAGTATCTAAATGAGGCATACTGTTTAATAATGGCTGTAACGAACATCCAAAATATAAAAATTTTCTTAGACTAAAAAATGAAAGTGCACAAAACAATATTAATATTTATATAAAAAAATGTCAACAAAGAACGTACAACACACAACAGTAATATAAAACATGAACACTATAAAGTAATTAATATACATAAAAAGCATTAACTTAACTAATAAGTCCATAACCATAAAGTCTAAAGAACTATTATTAATCCTAACTAAACCAATATATAATGGATTAAAATAGTAACATGGTACATAAGGCCGAATAAAGTCATTTGTCCATCCAGTTCGGCCTGTTATCCTGCAGGTTGATCCAGAGGAAGGCAAAAAAAAATAAAAAATGTGAGGTAGAAGCCAATTTTCCTCACTTTAGGGGAATAAAAAATTCCGACCCCGACTCAAAACAGGCAATCAAAATAACTCCCTGGATGAACGACCCCTCTCTAGTAGCTATAGCCTGTAATATTATTACACTCCAGAAATACATCCAGGCCCCTCTCTAGAAGCTATAGCCTGTAATATTATTACACTCCAGAAATACATCCAGGCCCCTCTTGAATCCCTTTATTGTACTCACCATCACCACCTCCTCAGGCAGAGAGTTCCATAGTCTCACTGCTCTTACCGTAAAGAATCCTCTTCTATGTTTGTGTACAAACCTTCTTTCCTCCAGACGCAGAGGATGTCCCCTCGTCACAGTCACCGTCCTGGGGATAAATAGATGATGGGAGAGATCTCTGTACTGACCCCTGATATATTTATACATAGTAATTAGATCTCGCCTCAGTCGTCTTTTTTATAAAGTGAATAACCCTAATTTTCATAATCTTTAAGGGTACTGTAGTCGTGTGTGTGTCCACCGCCCCCCATTCCAGTTTTTACCTTAGTTGCCCTCCTCTGGACCATCTCCAGCTCTGCTATGTCTGCCTTGTTCACAGGAGCCCAGAACTGTACACAGTACACCATGTGTGGTCTGACTAGTGATTTGTAAAGTGGTAGGACTATGTTCTCATCACGGGCATCTATGCCCCTTCTGATGCAACCCATTATCTTATTGGCCTCGGCAGCAGCTGCCTGATATTGGTTTTTGCAGCTTAGTTTGCTGTTTATTAAAATTCATTCATCCTTTTCCATGTCAGTGTTACCGAGTGTTTTACCATTTACTATGTACGGGTGACTTGCATTATTCCTTCCCATGTGCATAACCTTACATTTGTCAGTGTTAAACCTCATCTGGAACTTCTCTGCCCAAGCCTCTAATCTATCCAGATCCCTCTGTAGCAGTATACTGTCCTCTTCAGTGTTAATTACTTTACACAGTTTAGTGTCTTCTATGAAAATTGATATTTTACTGTGCAAGCCTTCTACAAGATCATTAATAAATATTTTAGAGAATAGGGCCCAATACTGTCACTAGTGGGGTACCTCACATACTCAGATTGGGTCACTGTTGTTGTGAAACAGAATTATTTCTTTAACTTTCAAAACTTAATAAAAAAATAATTCTGTGAGGTACCCCACTGGTGACAGTGACCCAATCTGTTAGAATTATTTTTTTTATTAAGTTTTGAAAGTTAAAGAAATAATTCTGTTTCACAACAACAGTGACCCAATCTGAGTATGTACCACTAATAACCACCCTCTGTTTTCTATCATTGAGCCAGTTACTTACCCACTTACAGACGTTTTCTCCCAGTCCAAGCATTCTCATTTTATATACTAACCTTTTATGTGGTACAGTGTCAAATGCTTTGGAGAAGTCCAGATATAAGACATCCATTGATTCGCCGCTGTCAAGTCTAGAACTTACCTCCTCATAGAAACTGATTAAATTAGTTTGGCATGACCGATCCCTCACGAAGCCATGCTGATATGGCGTTATCTGCTTATTTCTGTTAAGATGCTCTAATATAGCATCTCTCAGAAAAGCTTTAAACAGTTTACCCACAACAGATGTTAAACTTACCGGCCTATAGTTTCCGCGCTCTGTTTTTGGACCCTTGTTGAATATTGGCACCACGTTTGCTATGCGCCAATCCTGTGGGACATTCCCTGTCAGTATAGAGTCCGCAAATATCAGAAATAAGGGTCTGGCTATGACATTACTTAATTCCTTTATGATACGGGGGTGTATGCCATCCGGTCCTGGCGATTTGTCTATTTTAATCTTTTTAAGTCGCTGATGTACTTCTTCCTGGGTCAGACAGGAATTCATCTGCTTTATACACCAATCAATGATTGTCTTTTAAAGTAGATTTAAAATGTACATTTCCTTTACTTTTACAGAGCTTAACAGGTTGATTCGAAAATTTAAAAAGATGAAGCAGGAGCAGCTCGAGAGAATGAAGCAGTTGAGGGCGCATCAAATGAGGAGGATGAGGGAGCAGAAGCTCCAATTCTCACATGAGATCACGATGATGGAGATGGCCAACCAAAAGGCCCTTGAGGAAGTGATCCAAGAGCTGATACAAATGAAAAGGCTTCCATAATTTTTTTCATTTTATTTTTGTATGTTACTTCTGTTATTTGTTAATAATATTTTTCTTTATTTAAAGATTGTTTTCGAAAAATTTATTGACTATCTAATTTATTGTGTTTTGTTTTATTTTAACCAATGGGGTTACAGTACGGACAATTTAGTCTGGGCCAAAGTAATAATTCATTATCATTACATACAGCAGCCGCCGTTGCATGGAAACAGGGTAATAGACATGGCGCCGCTTATGGTCGCACCACTTATTCACTATGACTATTTTCTTGTGCCGGTGGTCATGTGTGTGCCACAATTCAAACCGAATACTGCGGACTGTGGCGCTCTTAGCAACACGCGTGACGGGACCAGGTCCAATCATAGACCTTTTACAACATGCATACATGTAATCAAAAACTTTGGAAATACAAGTATTTGTACTTAATGTGATCATGTCATCAAAATAAAAATAAAAATATGGGTATGAATGAAGAAAAATTGATTTTAGGTTACCGTTAGAACATTCCATTGTGTGTGGGGTATGAGCAATGGGGTATTGGCCAATGGTCATCTAAGGAGAGGTGTACCTGTGTAGTGAGGTGACGGTACGGTATGGGGTGTACATCTGGTTCGCCTCTACGCTGTGCACCCTGGGTTATGGTAAATGAACCAGCGAATACTGAAATACTGGAGGTCAATCTTTACTTCTCATAAACTGTGTGTGAGTGAGGAGGTGGGGGGGACGGGGACATGATGGAGGGGGGTTTAAGGTGGTGGAGGGTTTAAGGGGGGAGGTGGGGTTGGTGTGGATTTTATAGCGTGGGATATACAGTGTGTAGCACGTAAATAGAGGTGCTATGTGCTTATGAGAGACATTTGTCTGCTCTCCATACATACATGTTACAGACATTGTAGTGTGATGTAACCACCATAATTTGTGCCATAATCATTTACCGCTTCACACCCAATGACGTAGCTATACTTCATCCAGCAGAATAATTAAACATGGATTAATACTTATGCGGGCGCAGTGGCCACCTGCTTTGTGTGGCTGCATACACCCACGGCTAATGTGCGTGACCACCAGTAATACCGATGGTGGACATCTTAACCCATAAGATGTAGTGGTGACTTGTTAACTATAACAATACCAGCAATACGAATATTTTAGCAATAGTGTTGAATTCAAAATGCAACTTATTTTTATTGCATTGCAATTCCTGCTTTGGAGATTTTGCTATAGGTGGTATTGGTAGAATTAACTAATAAAACAAATATATTACTGTATGTCAGAATAGTGCATTATAAAAGTTGGATTCACAATGTGGTTACTAATGATAGAAAATATTATCACATTGCGATTAAAAATTACCACTGCAAGATTCAATATCAGTTAAGTTCGTTAATTCTAGACCCATTCCATTAGAGACCCAGCAGCAGCATCAAATTGAAATCGCAATGCGATTAATATAACTTGAAGTAATCGCATTACGATTTAGCAAAATACATTAGGCTAGTATTAACGAATATGGAATATAGCATTACTTTTAAGTTGAAATCGCCATGCGATTCCTTCGAGTTATATTAATCGAATTGCGATTTCAACTTTCACCTGGTTTACTATGGTTGGCTTGGTAGAATTAGCGAATATGACGAATATATTCGTTATATTCCACAAAACGAATATGGCGAATGTATTCGTTATATTCCACAAAACGAAGATAACAAAATATTCTCCATCTCTAGCTAGCTACCTATTCATCAACTTCGCTAATTCTAGCAATCATATAGCAAAGTTTACTATAGAGACAGCTAAGTTTAATTCGCTATTCGATTATATTATATATATATTTTTTTAATAAATAGAATAATTATGATAATTATCAGGTATTATAATTATTCTATTTATTTTTCTAAAAAAATCAAAGTAATTTTCGCATAGCGAATTAAACTTAGCTGTCTTTATAGTCAACTTTCCTATATGATTGCTAGAATTAGCGAAGTTGATGAATAGGTAGCTAAAACAAAGATGGAGAATATTTCGTTATCTTCGTTTTGTGGAATATAACGAATACATTCGCCATATTCGTTTTGTGGAATATAACGAATATATTCGTCATATTCGCTAATTCTACCAAGCCAACCATAGTAAACCAGGTCCAAGTTTAAATCGCAATTCGATTAATTCACGTTATAATAATCGAATTTCGATTTAAACTTAGCACTCCTATATTCCATATCCATATTAGAATTAACGAATATGGAATATAGCAGTGCTAAGTTAAAATCGAAATTCGATTATTATAACTTGAAATAATCGAATTGCGATTTCAACGTAATTCTCAAATCCGACAGTACATTCTAGTATATGGAGACGTTCCCATGGTGATGGGGACGCTCCATGAGCACGCAAGTCGGCAGAAGCGGCAACGGGCACTGACTGGAGCAGCCAGGAAGCCAGGAATCCAAAGGACAGGTAAGAACAACTTGCCTATAAACGGTGTCTGCAGTGAATTGTCATATTTGCGCTGCAATAACGTGTGTGTGTCAGGACCAGATATTGGGAAAAATATTACCGAAAACTATTATATTTTTTCCATAATTTATCCAAACTTTGCCTATAAACGGTGTCTGCAGTGAATTGTCACATCTGCGCTGCAATAGCGTGTGTCAGGGCCAGATATTGGGAAAAACATAAGCGAAAACAATTAGATTTTTTCCATAATTTATCAACACTTTGCCTATAAACGGTGTCTGTAGTGAATTGTGACATCTGCTCTGCAATAGCGTGTGTGTTTGTCAGGACCAGATATTGGGAACAATATTAGCAAAAACAATTATATTTTTTCCATAATTTATCCCCATTTTTCCTATAAACGGTCCCTTATAACATATAAAATTTAATATGAAGAAAGCGCGCATTAAGGGATGGGGAAGTGGCCGTGATGCTGATGGTGCACGCAGAGGCCGCGGCCCTGGGAGCGGTGAAACTGTGTCTGCTGCTAGAGCACAAGAAAAACAATCATGCAAGATACCTAGCTTCATGTCTCAGTTTGCAGGGCGGCGAAAGGACACCACTCTTGAAGTCAGCCCAGTGCGAGCAGGTGGTCGGTTGGATTGCAGCAGATAGTGCTTCCAGTCGGTTAAGCACCAGCCTGTCTACCACCAAGTCCAGTCTCAGTAGCCAGGAGTCTGGTCCACACAATCCTTACCCTGATCCTCCTTCCTCCCACCATTTACAGTCTGACCAAACAAGTGATCCCACACTCGGATATTCCGAGGACCTCTTTGCATCGCCATTAATTTATTTGGCCCTCTCGCCAAGCACACTTGAAGAGGGACCTGAGATCTTGTGCCCCGATTCCCAACCTCTTGAGCATCCAGAGTCACAAGAACATGATGCTGGGGAATGGCAGTTAGTGTTTAATGAGGTGGTTGATGATGAGACACAGTTGCCAATGACTCAACCGGAATTACTGTCTCAAAAGGTTGAGGAAGTGGATGACACACAGTTGTCAATTACTGAGGTTGTGGTTAGGTCAACAAATCAGGAGGATGATCAGAGTGAGGAAGTGGAAGAGGAGGTGCTGGACGACAAGGTCACTGACCCAACCGAGGAAGGTGGCAACAAGCCGAGCAAGGAGAGTAGTACAGAGGGGTAGGGATCTGCAACACTGCAACAGGCTGGAAGAGGCAGTGGGGTGGCAAAAGGTAGAAGGCAGGCACCACCAAAGAGGCCGGCAACTGTTCCACGGAGCACCCCCTTGCGTAAATCTCCCTTGCCAAGGGGTAGGTGTTCAGCAGTATGGTGCTTTTTTGAGGAAAGTGCAGATGACAAAAGAATAGTAGTTTGCAACCTATGCCACACTAAAATGAGCTGGGTCGTGAACACTAGCAACCTCACCACCACCAGCATGATCCGCCACATGGCATCAAAGCACCCTAATAGGTGGGCCGAACGCCTTGGTCCACAATCTATGTCCGTGGGTCACACCACTGCCTCCTCTTCCCCTGTGTTAAGTGCTGGCCAATCCCCTGTCCAAGATGCAGGCCCGGATGCCTCCCGTCCTGCACCTGGACCTTTGCAAGCACCATCAGCTACCACATCCACTTCACTGTCCCAGCGCAGCGTCCAAATTTCATTACCCCAGGCATTTGAACGCAAGTGCTGGTCTGTCAACGCTGCATCAGCGCTTGAAATTGCCAGCTCACCGGCTGTCGTGCGACGTGAGCGCGTGCTGGAGCTCCACGTTCCACATGTTGGCTAGGCTTTGTGAGCAGCAGAGGGCAGTTGTGGAATACCAGCTGCAACATGGTTGCCACATTTCCAGTCAGCTTCCTCTATTCACAAGTGAGGAGTGGGCATGGATGTCTGACCTCTGTGAGGTTTTACGCAACTTTGTGGAATCAGCACAGATGGTGAACGGTGATAACGCTATTATCAGCGTCACCATCCCACTTCTGTGTCTTCTCCAATGCTCGCTGCTCACAATTAAGGACGAAGCTGTGCATGTGGAAGAGGTGGAAATGGGGGAAGACGTTACACAGGTTGATGATAGCCAGACCACCCTCAGTCCGTCTTCTCAGCACGAATTGGAGTCTGAAGAGGAGAAGGAGCAGGAGACGGCTGCCTCAGCTACAGAGGGTAGTATCCATGGAAGTTTAAATTTAATCTGTTCTTCGTGGGTGGGCAGAAGAGGAGGAAGAGGATGAGGAGATTGGGAGTGATCCTCCTGATGACGATAGTAAAGTCTCGCCTGTTGGTACTCTGGCACACATGGCTGACTTCATGTTAGGCTGCCTTTCCCGCCACCCGCGCGTTATACGCAATTTAAATATTACTGGTTGTTCACCCTTCTCGACCCCCGCTACAAACAGAACGCCTCATCTTTCATTCCTCTGGTAGAGAGGACGCGCAAAATGGTGCAATACCAGAAGATCCTTGTTGGAAAATTGCTCTAAAAGTTTCCATCTGACAACGCTGGCGGCAGAGTCCATATTTGCTTGGCCAACTGAGGAGTGGAGACAAAGGGAACACACAGCAGTTCCAACATAGGCAGGGCAACACTCTCCAAGACCTGGGACAGTTAACTTTCATGACACCCTCACCCTGATGCACGGCCTACTGCCACAAGGAGAGAAAATTTTTGGAAGATGGTGAAGGAGTACATAGCAGACCGTGTCAGCGTCCTCAATGATCCCTCAGTGCCTTACAACTACTGGACACGTGGCACGAAGTTGCACTCTACACTGTGGAGGTGCTGGCCAGGACAAAAAAAAAAAAAAAACACAGAAAAAACTAAGATAAAAACATCCTGAATGGTATGATATACAAATCTGCGGATGTCACTGGCCTTATTATTGAAGAAAATCACAGAAATATGATAATAATGCACTTAGTAAAGTAGATGCAAGCATTATATATGGACAAAGTCCCCACTCTGATATGATAAGATCTGAGACACTTAGTCCATATATTTTGATCAAAACACATCTGAGCCCGCCTACCAAGCGCCAAGGTGGTCTCAGGTCAGACGGGTCCTAAGCTAAACCTACCTAAGCCATTGGGCTTCTATGTTCAGGAGCGCAGACTCTGCACATATGGTGTGCTGCTCCTAGTCGCCTCCATGTGCATCAAGCAACCAATGGGAGGAGCAAGCACACCTATATGTACCACCTAATCAAGGCGCTCTATTGGATAGGAAGGGAAAAAGTGCAGAGGAATGCTACTCCCAAGATAAAATAGGTGCACATTCACACTTGAAGGTGCCACTCCCTCAAGCAAATACTACATAGACAAAAAAATCTGAGAAAAAACTAAGATAAAAACATCCTGCACGGTATGATATACAAATCTGCGGATGTCACTGGCCATATTATTGAAGAAAATCATAGAAATAAGATAATGATGCACTTAGTAAAGTAGATGCAAGCATTATATATGGACAAAAATCTGAGAAAAAACTAAGATAAAAACATCCTGCACAGTATGATATACAAATCTGCGGATGTCACTAGCCATATTATTGAAGAAAATCACAGAAATAAGATAATGATGCACTTAGTAAAGTAGATGCAAGCATTATATATGGACAAAGTCCCCACTCTGATATGATAAAATCTGAGGCACTTAGCCAATATATTTTGATCAAAACACATCTGAGCCTGCCTACCAAGCGCCAAGGTGGTCTCAGGTCAGGCGGGTCCTAAAATAAACCTACCTAAGCCATTGGGCTTCTATGTTCAGGAGCGCAGACTCCACACATATGGTGTGCTGCTCCTAGTTGGAGGTGCTGGCCTGCCCTGCCACAAGTGTTTTGTCTGAGCGGATATATAGTGCTGCTGGTTGCATTATAACAGATAAGAGTATCCACCTGTCAACTGAAAATGCTGACAAGTTGACTCATATAAAAATGAAAAAGACCTGGATTGACCATGACTTCTCGACTCCACTAGAGGAATGCAGATGAACATAAAGGCACTTTACATGTGTTGTTTTTAATGCAGTTAATAGACTGTATTCCCATGCACCTCTTACATCACAAACAAGCGTATATGGTTGAATATTCCTTTTCTCATCCTCCTCTTCCATCATATCAACATGCATTGCTTATTCGTCACATATAATGCCCTCGCATATATGGCCTTCGAATATAATTTTTTAGAGGGTCCGCTCACCAGGAGGCCCTCATATATAATTTTATAGAGGGTCTGCTTACCAGCAGGCCCTCACATATAATTTTATAGAGGGTCTGCTCACCAGCAGGCCCTCGCATATAATTTTTTACAGGGTCAGCTCACCTGCAGGCCCGCAAATCAAATATTTTACATGGTCAGCTCACCTGCAAGCCCACAAATTAAATCTTTTACAGGGTCAGCTCACCTGCAGGCCCGCAACTCAAATCTTTTACAGGGTCAGCTCACCTGCAGGCCAGCAACTCAATGTGAATGAGGCGCTCCTTTATGTGATATTCAGGTTGTATCGGAGTGCCTCTTCCTTGTAATTTTTGGCCGCACTTGCACTTTATATACAAGTAAATATACAGGAAAAAATGTTTTCAATACATTTTTCCTATAAAATCGATTTTTTACTTTGGTTTTGTGCGTAAACCTTAATTAAATTGTGGGCCTGGTGATCAGTTTAAGGCATTTTAAGCAGCAACAGCAGTAGCATGGTGATAAAGATAAGTGGCAAGGTGACATGATGTGGAGATGGCAGCAAGAAAAGGCCACATAGTGGCACAATGACTGAGTCTGGATAAAAGACTAAGGCCACAGATTGTTTAGGAAGATGCAGATGGAAAGAAATCTGTGGAACTGCATCATGGTCACCTGCAGATTAATGCAGACCAGGGGCATAGCTATAGGGGAAGCAGGGGAAGCTGCAGCTTTGGGGCCCTGACCCAAAGGGCCCCCTCAACAGTATTACACAATGAAATTATATACAGGGACAGTATAGACAGTGTATAAGAAGGATGGAACAGCTGCCGACCCTGGTCTGATCTTTACTAGCCACAGGAATGGGGGCAGCATGAAAGGAAGGAGTCGCTAAAAAATTACTGTGGGATGGATCCCCATTCAAACATTTGCTGTGGGGCCCAGTCATTTCTAGCTATGCCACTGATGCAGCCCACAAAAGCAAGTTGGGTTTATCGATTCCAAAACCTTAATTTAATTGTGGGCCTGGTGATCAGTTTAAGGCCTTTTAAGCAGCAACAGCAGCAACAGCATGGTGATAAAAATGAGTGGCAAGGTGACATGGTGTGGAGATGGCAGCATGAGGAGTCTGGATAAAAGACTAAGGCCACAGATTGTTGAGAAAGATGCAGATGGAAACAAATCTGTAGAGCTGTATGACGGTCACCTGCAGATTAATGCAGCCATCAAAATCAAGTTGGGGTTGTCGGTTCCACCTCAGCTCACCAGCAGGCCCACACCTAAAATCTTTTACTGGGTCAGCTCACCTGCAGGCCTGCAACCCAAATCCTTCACAGGGTCAGCTCAGCTGCAGGCCCGCAACTCAAATCTTTTACTGGGTCAGCTGACATGCAGGCCCGCAACTCAAATCTTTTACAGGGTCAGCTCACATGCAGGCCCTCGCATAGAATTGTTTTAGAGGGTCAACTCAGTTGCAGGCCCTCGCATATAATGTTTTACAGGGTCAGCTCACCCGCATGCACTCGCATATAATGTTTTACAGGGTCAGCTCACTCACCAGCAGGCTCGCACCTAAAATCTTTTACAGGGTCAGCTTGCCTGTAGGCCCGCAACTCACTGCTTACTTACTTCTGAAAAACACCTGTGGGGCCAAATGCTGACACCACCCCTTGAGGGGTGTAGTTTCCAATATAGGGTCACTTCTCGAGGGTTCAATTTGTTTCTTCACTTCAGAGCCTCACAGTTGTCAGCACAAAATGTTTAAATCAACACAATGGGCCTCAAATGTGCTCTTCTATGTCCAGGCAAAATATTAGGGTCCCATGAAGGGTGTTTATAAAATCAGGATGTATGGCATAATAAGATAGCTCACTTTTCACACTGGCATATGCTAGACATTGAAATGGCATATCTGTGTAAAAAAAAATAAAGTAAAATTCAATCGGCACCATCTACTATTAATTGCTTTTTGCAAAATACCTGGGGGTTCAAAATGCTTACTACAGTCATTGGTAAATTCTATGAGGGGTGGGTTTCCTTTTAATCTGCAGTTGTCAGCCAGTGCTGTATAAATCACCAAACTAGGCCTCAAATGCACATGGTGCTCTTTCTGTTCTGAACCCTACTGTGTTTCCATACAACTTTTTACGACCACATATGGAATGTTGCTGTATTCAGGATAAAATGAGAAACAAATTGTGGGGTGATATTCTCCTGTTACCCCTTGTAAAAATCAAGGGGCCTAAAGGCCTAAAGCAACATTTTCGTGTAAAAAAAAAAAAAAATCATTTTCACAGCCAAGGTTTTATAAATTCTATGAAATTGGGTCTTTTTTGGAGGTTTTCCACTGTAGGGGCACTTCATAGTCTCTACAGATGTGATCTGGCACCTGAAAACTTTTACAGTGGCATCTGCACTCCAAAAACCATATTGTGCTCCTTCCCTTCTAAGTGACCAAACAGCAGTTTATAAACACATATGGGGTGTTGCTATATTCAGGAAAAAATAGGTAACAAACTGTGGGGGGCATTTTGTCTTGTTACTCTTTTGAGGTGTTTATACAGTATGTCCACCTGATGGATCAATATCATTTGAATAATCTTTCTTTTGATCCAGCACGGCTCCAAAGCAACCACTAAACTCGTGCTGCTATCCTGGCTGACCTCTCCTCTACTGAAGGTCTGGGGATCAATTTCTATTGCATACCAGTAAAATAATTTCCTTATTAATCCTTTATAGACCCTGCAATTTTCCATTTTTGTGCTTTCATTTTTTACTCTGGAAGCTAAAGTGACACAGCTAGCAGAGAAAGAGGTCCGTTTATTTTGGACCATTAATTCTGTCGGGGATATAAAGCAAATGCTTTATATATAAAAAATACTAATGGATCAAAAGAAAGATTATTCAAATGATATTGATCCATCAGGTGGACATACTGTATAAACACCTCAAAAGAGTTTGATCGAGAACTTAATTATTTTGTGGTGAAGGAGAATGAATAAGTAGCGGCACTCACCAGTGTGATGAAATGAAACAGGTACTTTATTCCAGGTAGCAGGGGGCAGACAATTCTTAAATACGCATGAAGAGCGACTGTGTCACGGCGGAAGTACACTTATCTCTGAGAGCAGGAACAGACAGCCAACCTTCTCTCCAAGCTTCCCAGACAGAATGAACAGTATAATCCGCTCAGGACACTGGGCAGTGTGCAATTTAAACTAAAGACCCCACCCAGTGCACCTGATGAGAGGCGGATCCAGCACGGCTCCAAAGCAACCACTAAACTCGTGCTGCTATCCTGGCTGACCTCCGCACACCGTCAGAGTGGGGCATGACAGTACCCCCCCTTCTACGGGAGACCTCCGGACACCCCAGACCAACCTTATCCGGATGGGACCTATGAAAGGCCCTCACCAGTCGGCTGGCGTTGACATCTGACGCTGGAACCCACATCCTCTCCTCAGGACCGTATCCCCTCCAGTGCACCAGGTACTGGAGGGAGCCCCTGTAACAATACAGCCTGGACCGCAGCGGCTCCCTGTGACGATACGCTGGCTTGCGCTCCAGCGTGGAACGCACCGGCCGTCTGCAATGATACGCTGGCTTGCGTTCCAGCGTGGAACGCAGCGACCGCCTGTGTTGTTACGCTGGCTTGCGCTCCAGCGTGGAACGCAGTGGCCGCCGGGCCTTCTGTGACTCCGCCCACTTACCATTCAGCCCTTAAATTGAAGACAGGTGCTAAGCAGGGTGTTCCACTAATGGAGTGTGCACCCTGCTAGCTCCATTGTAGCTGAGGACTCTGTCCACATATCCAAACCTGGATGCCTAACTACATCGTGAAGGACTGTCTACCTTCTTGCCACTGGCTTTCTAGCCAGGACCAACTAACCGCAAGTATATGCCTGTTACCTGCTCTGATTAATGTCCTGGAACTCAGAGTGAACCTACTGCATAGTGTATACTAAACTGTGGACATGCTATACTAACTCCGAACCTACTGCATAGTGTATACTAAACTGTGGACATGCTATACTAACTCTGAACCTACTGCATAGTATATACCAAACTGTGGACATGCTATACTAACTCTGAACTTACTGCATGGTATATACCAAACTGTGGACATACTATACAAACTCTGAACCTACTGCATAGTATATACCAAACTGTGGACATGCTATACAAACTCTGAACCTACTGCATAGTATATATCAAACTGTGGACATGCTATACTAACTCTGAACCTACTGCATAGTATATACCAAACTGTGGACATGCTATACTAACTCTGAACCTACTGCATAGTGTATACTAAACTATGGACATGCTATACTAACTCTGAACCTATGGCATACTATATGCTAAACTGAGGACATGCTATATACTAACTCTGAAGCTATTGCATACTAGATGCTAACTCTGAACGTTGCACAAGCTTATACTAACTCGTGACTCCTGTAATTCTGGGAGTCCCTCCTTACCATCAGGAAAACTAATTAGATGGATAGCGGTAAATGATTTTGTTACCCCAAACTCTCCGCCTAAGACTGAGAGTGACGCCTGGGGTACATACTGAGTAACCGCGAATCCCACAGCCAAACACAAGGGTGGTGGGATAATAGTGGATGTCCATTGCTTCCGCAGTTGAGATCGTAACTGATCAACTAGGTGCGTTACATATTAGTGGAACCCAGATGGATCCAGCGGAGGTTGCAGGTCACCTCGTCACCCTCACTAAGAGGGTGGAGACCCTCAATGTGACTGTACAACATCTCCAGCTAGAAAACCAGGCACTACGGCAACTTGTCATTTAGGGGCCAGGACACCACCGTGATGGACCTGAACCCAAAGTAAGCCCACCTGAGTTATTCTCGGGTGACCGAAGGCAGTTCAGGGATTTCCTGAACGCATGCAAATTAATGTTTGAGATGCAGCCCCGGACTTACCCAACTGACAGATCAAAAGTACTTACCATGATCTCATACCTCAGGGGGGAGCCCAGAGCATGGGCCAATACTTATTTAGAAAAAGAAGACCCAGTCCTGGAATCCTTTCCTCTGTTCCTTGAAAAAATGGCCCTTCTCTACGAGGACCATAGTAAACAGCTGACCGCTGAGACCGCTATACGCAGCCTTAAACAAGGGAAACGACCTGTAGAGGACTTTATTGCGGAATACACTCGCTGGGCCCGGGAGACTGAATGGAATGATATCACTCTTAGGAATCAGTTCCACCTAGGTCTTTCTGAGGCCCTGAAGGACGAATTAGCCCGAGGAGAATTACCACTTACACTTAATGCCTTGATGCAGAAGGCCACCACCATTGACAGACGGCTGAGGGAATGCAGAGCCGAGAGAGTCTCAGGCTTTACACCCAACCCAAGACCGTTCTGCCAGGGTCCTGCTGTAGAGATGATGGAGATTGGGGCGATCCGAGGACCTCTGACCGAGAGAGAGAAAGCCCGGAGACGTAACCTCAAGCTCTGTCTATACTGTGCGTCTGCTGACCATACCGTTGAAGGATGTCCCGCGATACGTAAGAAGTGCGAAGGTAAGAGCGGCACGTCTTGTACCATAGGCAGTACAAAAAATAGTACTGGTGGTTACATTTACACGTCTCTCACCTTACAGTGGGACCAAAACCGGATTACCGTTGAAGCCATGGTGGACACGGGAGCTTCGGGGAATTTTATCGACACGCATCTGGTCGAGCGAAATAAAATTCCCCACATGAGAAAAAACGTTCCGATATCCGTGAGTTTCATTGACGGTACCACTTCTAGTTCTATCCACAGTCAGACTCAACCCCTCATGGTGACATGTGAAAATAACCACACAGAATTCTTATCCCTTGATATCATACACTCTCCATTGTTTCCCGTGATTCTTGGGTTGCCATGGTTGCAAATACACCAGCCAACCCTCCTATGGAAACAGGGGAGAGTTCAGTTCACGTCACCTTATTGTATGGAGACCTGTTTTCCCCTTAAATATCTCATGCACGTGGGAGTGAACCAGGTCCCCAGCCAATACGCAGACTTTGCTGAGGTGTTCAGCGCAAAGAAGGCGGAATCTCTTCCGCCCCATAGATCTTACGATTGCCCCATAGACTTGCTGCCGGGTAGCGAGATACCAACAGGGTAGAATTTATCCATTGGCACAACCAGAACTTGTTCACCTCAAACAGTTCCTAGAAGAGAACTTACGAAAAGGTTTTATTCAGCCTTCAACCTCCCCGGAAGCAGCAGGGATGTTCTTCGTGAGAAACAAAGATTCAAGCTTAAGGCCCATTATAGATTACAGATCCTTGAACAAAGTAACAATCAAAAATCACTACCCCTTGCCGCTAATATCCGAACTCATAGAAAGATTACAAACAGCAACAATCTACACCAAGCTGGATTTGAGAGGCGCATACAACTTAATTAGGATCAGAAAAGGGGATGAATGGAAGACAGCTTTCCGCACTCGGTATGGACTCTTCGAGTATACAGTGATGCCCTTCGGGTTGTGCAATGCCCCTGCCACATTCCAAAATTTTATTAACGACATCTTTAGGGATCTACTGGACGTATGTGTAATCATCTATCTTGATGATATACTAGTGTATTCTGATAACTTACACGATCACAGGAAACATGTCCGTTGGGTTCTCGCACGGTTAAGTGTTCATCGTTTATACATCAAACAGGAAAAATGTGTATTCGAGACTACCTCTCTTCCCTTTCTCGGATACATAATTTCACCCAAAGGTATCCAGATGGATCCCTCAAAAATCACTTGCATCCAAAATTGGCCGATTTCGGATTCCAGGAAAGCTCTTCAACGGTTCCTGGGGTTCTCAAACTTCTATAGGAAATTTATTAAGGATTTCTCCGCTACCACTAAGCCACTAACCCGTTTAACTAGTGTCAACACGAAGTTCGTTTGGTCCAAGGACGCCCAATCAGCGTTTGAGTTATTAAAGAACAGGTTCACTACGGCACCGATACTGACTCTCCCAAATCCGAACCATCACTACGTGCTGGAAGTAGACGCATCCCAGGCAGCCATAGGAGCTGTTCTGTCCCAGCGAAGCTCTTTTTCAACTCCGTTACATCCTATCGGCTTCTACTCCCGGACGCTAAATACCGCCGAATTCAATTACCCCATAGGCGAAAAGGAACTCCTCGCCATAAAATGCTCCCTGGAAAATTGGAGGCATTTACTAGAAGGATCAATACATCCCATCACAATTTATACGGATCACCGTAATCTACACTACCTGAAAACCAATAAAACATTATCAGGCCGTCAAGTACGGTGGAGTTTTTTTTTTGACAGGTTTAACTTCCAAATTACATACCGACCAGGCTCAAAAAATGGGAAGGCCGACGCCTTGTCACGACTGGCTGAAATTCGCACCTCAGACACAGCCCCCACATGGATCATTCCATCGAAGAAACTCGTCCTTGCCACCATAACGTTGGAAACCCAGCTCAAGGATGCTCTAATTAATGACCATGCTAATACCCCCCCTGGTCTTTCGCAGAATCAACAGGGTCTCCTTTACAAGGACAGCCAACTGTATATACCACCCTCCCTCACCAATCAGGTGATCAAACTTTGCCATGATTTACCCCTCGCGGGACATCCCGGCATTGCTAAAACCACAACCCTGATACGCAGGAACTTCTGGTGGCCAAAGATGACCAAACAAATTGAGGAATACGTTTCCACGTGCGAGACCTGTGCCTCATGTAAAACTGACAGGAACCGACCTTATGGTCTCCTAATGAGTCTTCCCATGAACCAACAGACCCTGGAAATGGGTCTCGATGGATTTCATAGTTGAACTTCCCCTTTCCAGAGGAAACAACACCATCATGGTGGTAGTGGATTTGCTGACTAAAATGGCACACTTCGTGCCCCTCAAGAAGTTACCCTCCTCCAAGGACACGGCCGTGGTATTCCTGTCTAATATTATTAAGTTACATGGAATTCCTAGCCAGGTCATATCAGACAGGGGTTCGCAATTCGTATCCAAATTCTGGAGAGCACTTTGTTCCAGACTTCAAATCGACCACAGAATGTCTACCGCCTATCACCCCCAAACTAATGGGCAGACTGAAAGGGTGAATCAGTGTCTGGAACAGTTTCTCAGATGTCACTGCTCATTTCTCCAGGATGACTGGGAGGGCCTACTTCCTCTCGCTGAATTCGCCTATAATAATTCTACGAATTCCTCCACATTACATACTCCATTCTTTGCTAATTACGGATTTCACCCTAGGTCTCTTCCTCAAACCAGCCTTCCCACAAACGTTCCAGCCACAGACGATTATCTGACCACTTTGCAAACTACCCTTAAGACGCTAAAAGACAACCTTCAACGGGCAAAAGAAAGACAGAAGCGTTACTACGACCGTCATAGGAGAGAAAGTCCTCCCTACCAGGTCGGGGACTCGGTTTGGTTATCAACAAAAAACCTTCGGTTGGGGGTACCTTCCAAGAAATTGGGAAGACAATTCCTAGGTCCTTTTCCGATAGAAAGGATTATTAACCCCAACACGGTGAGACTCACCCTTCCTCCTCGATTACAGGTACATCCCACATTTCACGTGTCACTACTGAAGCCGTTTAGACCTAGACCGTTCCCATCAAATGACCCTCGACCCTTGCCTCCGATAGAGGTCCAAGGAGAAGAAGAGTTTGAAGTTGAGTAGCTCATTGATTCCAGAAGAAGACGGGGGAAGATCCAGTATCTCGTTAGATGGAAGGGGTATGGTCCCCAGGATGACTCTTGGGAAGATGTGCAAAACGTTCATGCTCCCAGACTCCAAAGATTGTTCCATAGAAGATTTCCCAACCGACCCTCTCCTAGCGGGGTACCCCGGAGGGGTCCCTTAAAGGGGGGGGGGGGTACTGTAACAATACAGCCTGGACCGCAGCGGCTCCCTGTGACGATACGCTGGCTTGCGCTCCAGCGTGGAACGCACCGGCCGTCTGCGATGATACGCTGGCTTGCGTTCCAGCGTGGAACGCAGCGACCGCCTGTGTTGTTACGCTGGCTTGCGCTCCAGCGTGGAACGCAGTGGCCGCCGGGCCTTCTGTGACTCCGCCCACTTACCATTCAGCCCTTAAATTGAAGACAGGTGCTAAGCAGGGTGTTCCACTAATGGAGTGCGCACCCTGCTAGCTCCATTGTATCTGAGGACTCTGTCCACATATCCAAACCTGGATGCCTAACTAGTCGACTGTCTACCTTCTTGCCACTGGCTTTCTAGCCAGGACCAACTAACCGCAAGTATATGCCTGTTACCTGCTCTGATTAATGTCCTGGAACTCAGAGTGAACCTACTGCATAGTGTATACTAAACTGTGGACATGCTATACTAACTCTGAACTTACTGCATGGTATATACCAAACTGTGGACATACTATACAAACTCTGAACCTACTGCATAGTATATACCAAACTGTGGACATGCTATACAAACTCTGAACCTACTGCATAGTATATATCAAACTGTGGACATGCTATACTAACTCTGAACCTACTGCATAGTATATACCAAACTGTGGACATGCTATACAAACTCTGAACCTACTGCATAGTATATATCAAACTGTGGACATGCTATACTAACTCTGAACCTACTGCATAGTGTATACTAAACTATGGACATGCTATACTAACTCTGAACCTATGGCATACTATATGCTAAACTGAGGACATGCTATATACTAACTCTGAAGCTATTGCATACTAGATGCTAACTCTGAACGTTGCACAAGCTTATACTAACTCGTGACTCCTGTAATTCTGGGAGTCCCTCCTTACCATCAGTAAAACTAATTAGATGGATAGCGGTAAATGATTTTGTTACCCCAAACTCTCCGCCTAAGACAGAGTGACGCCTGGGGTACATACTGAGTAACCGCGAATCCCACAGCCAAACACAAGGGTGGTGGGATAATAGATGATGTCCATTGCTTCCGCAGTTGAGATCCTAACTGATCAACTAGGTGCGTTACAGCCCCAAAGAACTCTCGAGTCGAGAATCCTAGAGATCTCGAACTCCAAGTTTCCCTCGACTAGAACAGGAGGAGGAGGCAATGGCGATGATACCACCGGTTTAACATATTTTTTTAGCAAAGACCTGTGAAAGACATCATGGATCCTCCAAGTCTGCGGAAGATCCAGCCGAAACGCCACCGGATTGATCACCGCAGAAATCTTATACGGACCAACAAATCTTAGACCCAGTTTCCAAGATGGCACTCTCAACTTGATATTCTTAGTGGACAACCACACCAGATCACCCACACACAGGTCCGGACCAGTCACACGTCTCCTGTCAGCCATTTGTTTACACCTCTCACCCATCTTTTCCAAATTCCCTTGAATCCTCCGCCAGATAGAGGACAAGGCGGAAGAGAATCTCTCCTCCTCTGGCATCCCGGAGGAACCAGAACCAGAAAAGGTACCAAACTGAGGATAGAAACCGTATGCGCCTACGGTTATTCAATATGAATTCTGCTAAGGACAAGAATGAGGACCAGTCCTCCTGATTCTCAGCCACAAAGCACCTCAAGTAGGTCTCCAGGTTCTGATTGGTACGCTCCGTCTGACCATTCGACTGTGGATGAAAAGCCGACGAGAAAGAAAGTTGAATGCCAAGCCGAGAGCAGAACGCCCTCCAAAACCTGGAGACAAACTGTGTGCCCCTATCAGAGACCACATCCGAAGGAATACCGTGCAATTTCACAATATTATCCACAAAAATTTGCGCAAGAGTCTTAGCGTTAGGCAGACTCGTTAGTGGTATAAAGTGAGCCATTTTACTGAAACGGTCGACTACCACCAAAATCACTGTTCTTCCGGAGGAACTCGGCAGGTCCGTAATAAAGTCCATGGACAAATGCGTCCAAGGACGAGATGGAATAGACAATGGAAAAAGTGAACCAGGTGGTCGAGTATGAGCAACCTTTGACCGAGCGCAGGTTTCACAAGCTGTCACGTAATTCTCAATACTCTTACGTAACCCTGGCCACCAGAACCTCCGGGACACCAGATCACAGGTGGACTTACCACCAGGATGTCCAGCGAGAACAGTATCGTGATGTTCCTTGAACACCTTGTATCGCAGGCCCTCAGGAACAAACAACCTCCCTGGGGGACACAAACCAGGAGCCCCCTCCTGAGCTCCCAATACCTCCATCTCCATTTCAGGGTACAGAGCGGAAACCACCACCCCATCTGCCAAAATCGGCGCCAGATCCTCTGAATCACCTCCCCCTGGGAAGCTGCGAGACACAAGGCATCTGCCTTGACGTTTTTGACCCCTGGGCGAAAGGTAACAACGAAATTGAACCTGGTAAAAAACAATGACCATCTGGCCTGTCTAGGGTTCAGACGCTTGGCAGATTGCAGGTAGGCCAAATTCTTATGGTCTGTATACACCGTAATGGGGTGAGAAGCCCCCTCTAACCAGTGACACCATTCCTCAAAGGCCAACTTGATAGCCAACAACTCCCTATCTCCAACATCATAATTCCTCTCGGCGACCGAGAGCTTCCTGGAGAAGAAGGCACACGGGACCCACTTGCCAGGAGAAGAACCCTGCAAAAGCACCGCCCCAACCCCCACCTCTGATGCATCAACCTCCACCACGAATGGCTGAGACACATCCGGCTGCACCAGAATGGGAGCAAACGCAAAAATCTCCTTAATAGCCGAAAAGGCCTGCAATGCCTCATCCGACCAGACAGAGACATCAGCGCCCTTCTTGGTCATATCAGTAAGGGGTTTGACTAGGGTGGAATAATTTGAAATACATTTTCTATAATAATTCGTAAACCCCAAGAACCGCATCAAAGCTTTCTGATTCTCCGGTCGGTCCCACTCCAGAACCGCCCGGACCTTTTCAGGGTCCATACGAAAACCGGAATCAGAAAGCATGTATCCCAAGAACGGAAGCTCTTGCACCGCAAACAAACATTTCTCCAGTTTAGCATATAACTTATTCTCCCGAAGGATCGTCAAAACCTGTCTCACATGATCCTGATGGGTCTCCAGATCAGGAGAATAAATTAAAATGTCATCTAGGTAAACTACTACGAACCTCCCCACCAAGTGATGAAAAATTTCATTGACGAATCGCTGAAACACCGCTGGCGCATTAGTCAACCCAAAAGGCATTACCAGGTTCTCAAAATGACCCTCGTGCGTATTGAAGGCCGTTTTCCACTCATCCCCCTCCTTGATCCTGATCAGATTGTATGCTCCTCTCAAATCCAACTTGGAGAAAACCTTGGCTCCAACAATTTGATCAAAAAGATCAGAGATCAAAGGCAGGGGATATGGAACCCGGACTGTAATACAGTTCAACTCCCGGAAGTCCAAACACGGTCTCAGTGATCCATCTTTCTTCTTCACGAAGAACAAACCTACTGCCACTGGAGACTTAGATGGTCTGATATGACCCAAACTCTCGTCTACATACTTTCGCATGACCTCTCTCTCGGGTTGAGAGAGGTTGTAAAGCCGAGACTTAGGCAACTTAGCCCCGGAATGAGATTCACTGGACAATCATAGTCTCGATGAGGGGGCAATTCCTGAGCCCCACCCTCCGAAAAGACATCCGAAAAATCCGAGAGATACTGAGGCAAGGCCGCAATGGACACCTCAGCAATAGATGTGACAAGACAATTATCTAAACAAAACTTGCTCCAACCAATGATTTGTCTTGCTTGCCAGTCTATAATTAGGTTATGTCTAGACAACCATGGCAACCCCAACACTATTGGAGCTGACAAATCCTTCATAACAAAACAAGAAATAATCTCAGCATGTGAATCACCCACCCTTAAATGAATACCATGAACAATGTGAGTAAGGCTCCTTTGAGAAAGAGGGGAAGAATCAATTGCAAAAACAGGAATCTCGTTCTCTAACGTGCAAGTACTTAGTCCCAGGTCCTGAAGAAAAAGAAAGTCAATTAAATTTACCCCAGCACCACAATCAAGGAAAACATCAACAAACACATTTCTAGACTCTAGCACCACCATAGCTGAAAGGAGAAAACTGGAACTGCAGGGAGCTTGCATACCTGTCTGCTCCACCACACCATTCATACAACCAAGTGTGAGGGGAGGTTTTTTTTTCTTTTTTCTTTTTCTGTTCCACCTGTGGTTTAACATAAGGACAAGAAAAAATAAAATTACCCTTCTTCCCACAATAGAAACATAGATTGTGCACTTTTCGAAAGTCTCTACTATCAGAATGGCCGGAAATCTGACCTAACTGCATGGGTTCCTCCCCTCCCCCAGAGTAACAAGCAATATCACCCTGGGCAGCTGGTGAAACAAAACCGCATGCGGGAGGAATCCCCTTCACAGAGGGACCCTTACACCTCTCTCTGATACGTCTATCCAAACGTATAGCCGAAGACATTGCATTCTCCAAAGTATCTAGGTATTCATGAAAAGCCAGGGCATCTTTCAACCTTTCAGATAACCCCTGACAAAACTGACTACGTAACGCGGGGTCGTTCCACCTCGACTCAGTAGCCCACCTCCTAAACTCTGTGCAGTAAACCTCAGCAGTATGTTTACCCTGTAGTAAGTTACGTAATTTTGATTCTGCCATCAAAACGCGATCTGGGTCATCGTAAATCAATCCCAGGGCTTTAAAAAATTCCTCCACCTACCGGAGGGCCAGAGAACCGGGCGGCAGAGAAAAAGCCCAGGATTGCGCGTTTCCTTTAAGCAAAGACATGATGATACCCACCCTCTGATCTTCATTACCTGAAGAAAATGGGCACAATCTAAAGTACAATTTACATGACTCTTTGAAGCGGAAAAAATCATCAGTACCCCCTGCAAATTTCTCAGGAAGAGCGACTTTAGGCTCCCCAACAATTTGACCAGTACCTGTTGCCAGCACCTTCTGACACTGTGTGACCGAACTACGCAGATCCGCAACCTCTAGGGATAAACCCTGCATGTGGTCAACCAGTGCATCAATTGATATCATCACAAAAGCGCTGAGCAATGGCCGTCACAGTAGGGCAGATTATAATGTCACGGCGGACGTACACTTATCTCTGAGAGCAGGAACAGACAGCCAACCTTCTCTCAAAGCTTCCCAGACAGAATGAACAGTATAATCCGCTCAGGACACTGGGCAGTGTGCAATTTAAACTAAAGACCCCACCCAGTGCACCTGATGAGAGGCCGATCCAGCACGGCTCCAAAGCAACCACTAAACTCGTGCTGCTATCCTGGCTGACCTCCGCACACCGTCAGAGTGGGAGATGACAGACTGCCGTTTTGCGCTATCTAATGCTTCCTGAGCCTGAGGAAGCGCTTGCTAGCGCGAAACGGCCGTCGCTCTTCATGCGTATATAAGAATTGTCTGCCCCCTGCTACCTGGAATAAAGTACCTGTTTTATTTCATCATACTGGTGAGTGCCGCTACTTATTCATTCTCCTTCACAGCCTTTGTGACAACCTCTTCACTGCTTGTAGCTGAGCACCACCGTCCGTGTGAACATCCTGATCAGCCCACTACATATGCTCCGCTGTTTTAGTTGGACTGTATACGTTACTGTGCTGCCCCTGTTTCTTTTTTCTTGCTAATTATTTTGTGCAGTCAGTAAGAACAGGGCACAAGCATCTATGCAAAAATATAAACAATTTATTATACAATAATTCAAAATACAATCAAAAATGAATCACTGTAAATTTCAATGATCCACAATGATACGCAAAATCCGCCACTAGATGGTGCCAGCAAAACATTATTCAACCAATGCAAGAATATTATGCAATACTGCTTTCAATTATGAGATATATATCAATCAATTGATTATGCACATAAATTCTATCAAGAAAATGACAGATACGAGCCCTTGCTCTGCTAACTATGACCAATCTCGGATGTGTAAGTAGTAAGTAGTATTGCAATATTGCAATAAAGCTTATAAATTTATCAGCTTGATATCAAACTAGGGAATATAAAGATTCCCAACAGAGAATACGTTTTCTCCAAATTCAATAATAGATCCTCTATTCAGTTATATGCATCGTAACTGAACAGCGGCAACACTTATGTAGCACCATAACACTATATCCACACAAAATTGGGATTTCGGCTAGATATCAAGCGAATTAATTTATCAATACTACACATGCATAAAAATCATACATTACCCGAGAATGTAGGTGATAGGCAGAGTCTAGGAGAAGTCAGCTCTCAAGAGTTTCACTGATAATCAAGATCCCTCTCCAGGCTCTCTTTTTTTACCCTTCTTCCTTTTTTTTTTCTTTGTTATGCGGTTTCTTAACCAAAACACACCTTCCTAGTTTGAAACTCTCCAATCATTGTCATATAGGCATGCACATTGATAAGGAATGTGATGTCATAACACTATCCAGAATGCACTTTTGCTACTGGTGTATTGTTACATGCTTATACCTAGGTGGCACTGTTGTATAAGCTTCATACCATTAAGGGTTAACTCATACATGCCTGACATCCTTAACACTACACATACCTGACATCTGGAAGTCTTATCTCAGAGCTGAGGGACAAACTTTGATACATGAACCAACTATAATATAGACTCAGAGGACCATCTTGACACTTCTCACATTGTGGAATTTATGTTCAGATAAGAAATGCAATGAAGCCTCAACTACCACAGGTGGCATGTGTATTCTAACTGTCTAAATGACAATTGACTATTGGTTAAAAAAAACACAACTTCCTCTGAATGAAGTCTTAGTCCCAGAAGTCCATACAAAAATAGTGACTATAAACCAACATTGCTCTTAAAGGCAATGAATATCTATAATAACTAGACTAAGTAGAAATAACTGTTTATACTTCTGAAAAGGCACAACAATTCACTGCAGTCATATGAGATCCATAATAGAGTGGCAAGAGGTCTGAGAGTGTATAAAGAAGTGTCGCAATATCAAAATGATATCAACTTTAGAGAAGAGTGGGGGAATTTATATATGGAACACTCGTTTAAGTTAATGTAATTGGTGCTAAAAAGAAATATAAAAGAATATGAATGGTGACATTGGAGTTAGAGAGGGCCAAAAAAAAAAACTTTTGAGAGTGAGATTAACGAGTAATGAACAGCAGATGTTCTTTAAAAAAAACTGAGTAAAAATAATATCCATACAAGCAGAGATAAAAGAAAGAAAGAAAGAAAGATTTCTGAGAGATAAACAGGACTATGATAGTGGAAAAGCCTTTGATTGGAAGGAAAATAAGAGAATATACAGGAGGAGACGACAAGGGAGGAAGAAAAATGTGGATGGTTGGACAACTGAAATCGGATTCAAATGCGTCAGAGGATTTGAATAACATGTTTATAACTGATAATATGAGGAAAGGAATGGCAACTGAAGATCTCAATGCCCCTTTTACGAGAAGAAACAGAAGGGTTCGCAAAGCGATTGCAGAGGAAAAAGTTAGAAAGGAGGATACAAAAGAAAGCAAGTGTCTTGAAAATAATGAGACTTGACAGGCAAGACAAAAAGGGAGTAATGGTATTAATTTAACAAATATAAAACTGGATAGTGACTGCCTTTCATTGCTCTCAAAAGATTTGAACCTTAGTCTGGTAGAAGACTTTGATCCAGTAGAATTTGAAGTTGATTTATTTAAAGCTATTAGGAAATTGAACCTGTATAGGTATTATAAAAATGAGAAGGGATTAAAGGGAGTAATAAAGAAAGGAGAAAAATCTAGTGCAATAAGGGAATTAGGATTCTGTATGAGTAAAATACCGGACCAAAAAGATAAACAGGTGGTGGACATTTTACTGCCTCTCCAGAGGGAATCTATAATAACAAAGATAAGCCTGAAATGTATGGAGAATCATTCCTGAAGGGGGTGAAGTCAACATTTAATCCTCCCCTATCAGCTGGTATTAACTTAGATCTATTCCAGAAACAAGTGCTAAAAGAAGTAAAATGTTTAATGTATCCAAAAGGAGAAGAAAGAGCCTTACAGTGGCTCATAAAACAGGAAGAAATAGTTGTGAAACCAGCTGACAAGGGAGGCAATATAGTGCTAATGGAGAAAGTATATTATATAAAAGATGCAATGAGACAATTAGGAGATCAGGAGGTGTATGTAGCATTGACAAGTAACCCGATAGTAAAATATCTGAGACATTTCAGGGCCCTATTGTGAAAAAATATGGAAAAGGGAATTATTACAGAAAGAACAGCAGAGAGGTTGTACCCTAAACATTTTACTAAACCAAAGTGGTACTTTGTACCAAAAGTATATAAATCGATGGAAAGTCCACCTGGACGCCCAATAGTGTCAGGAATAGGATCAGTTACTGAACCCCTTTCACAATATGTAGATTGGCTACTGCGTCCACTCCTAAAAGGGAAACCTTCATACTTAAGGGGTAGCAATTATTTTTTGGGGAAGCCATTAGGAATATTCAGTGGCAAGAAGGGGATCTTCTAGCATCAATAGATGTAGAGCGTCTATATACAAGGATACCGCAGGAATTGGGGGGCCAGGTAGTAGGTAAGATCCTGGAGAGTCATAATAAAAGTTAAGAATACATGGAGTTCGTGAAAGAAGCTTTAGAGTTTGTGTTGACACACAATGCCTTCATGTTTGATGGCAACTGGTACCACCAAAGGATAGGAACAGCAATGGGGACACCAGTTTCCTGTACCTTTGCTAATCTATTTCTAGTGACCTTTGAGGACGAGTATGTGTTCACCACCAAGAATATGTTTGTAAAAAATATTAAGCTTTTTTTGAGATTTATAGATGATGTCTTTATAGTGTGGAGAGGAACTGAAGTGCAATTTGAGGAATTTGTGGAGTGAACAATATGAATATGAGATTTACTAGTAAAATAGATTCAAGGGAATTTTAATTTTTGGATGTAAAACTAAGTGTACAAGAAGGGACACTAGTTACTAAGGTGTACAGAAAATTGCCACAAATTCCATCTTGCACTTCAGGAGCTCCCACCCTCAGTATGTAAAGAAAGCTGTACCATACGAGCAATTTAAGAAGAAGATTAAGAAGAATACATTATTGGACAGGGGTTACCCTAAGCAAAAAAAAAGAGAAGAACAAGGAAGTAGAAGTAGGATTGACAACAGAAAGAAGGAAAGAGCAGTGTTTTCCTTTAACCGCCTCCGGAACACCTAACGCAGGATCGCGGCAGTCTCAGGCAGAGTCACGCATATACGCGTCATTTCGCGAGACGGCAAAAGTTTGAGGGGGGTTACATCATCAGCCTGCCAGCCAATGATCGTGGCTGGCAGGCTAATGATTTTTTTAAAAACGAATCACAGGCCATTTAACACTTTATATTTATAAATAGAAGGTGTTAAATGGCTGCTGTGCTCCTCTGCTGATTCTTTCCGTCGGTTGGTCTCAGCAGAGGAGCACAGTTCACAGTGAGTAATCCAAACACTTCACTTAGCCCCCAGATCACCCCCCATCACCCCAAATAACCCCTTGATCGACCCTGTCAATCACCTAGTGAAAGGAAACAAAGTGATCAGTGTAAACTGTCACTTTTTTTCCACTGGTATTGACTGACAGGTTTTAGGATAGTTTAGGCCCCTTGGTTAGGTAGTTAGCAATCGGTTAGCGCCCAGCCTACCGCACCGCAGTTACTGAGTCGCTGATTAGCATATCGCTAATCAGCATTTGTACTTTTATAGTATCTGTAAGTGATGAAAACTGATCACAGTCAGATCTATAATAGTATTAGTGTCACCTTAGCTCGCCCTCCACCCAAAATGCATTGTTTGGCCGATCAGGCCTGATCGGTCGCTCACACGTGCGTTCACCCACGCCCGCCCCGCCGCAGTGACAAAAATGTTTTTTTTTTTTTTATCACTGCACAAATAACTTTCCAGGCGCTGCGGCGATAAAAAAAAAAATCAGTTTTGATATTTTATATCAATCGCAGCGGCCTCCGGTACTTCGCTAGCCTCCCATTTGTAAGACAGGCTTGCTTTTTTTTCTTGGGTAGTCTCAGGGAATACCCCCTAAATTTAGTAGTCCAAATGTCAAACAAGGGGTATTCTTCTGAAGAGGCCTACAGCATTCTGACCCAGTCGGATGAGGAATGGGAACCCTCATCTGACGAATCTAGCAGGTCAGAATATGAACCTGTAGAAAGCAGTGGCAGTCTGACCCAAAGTTCGGACGAGGAGGTTGAGGTCCCTGATAGCACCAGGCATACCCGGCCCTGTGTTGCTACACCACAGGTTGCGCAGGATCCGCTTCAAGGGCAGCAGAGTGGGGCTGGCGCTGTCGGATTACGTGGTGAGGCATACATCAGCAGCGCAGCCCACCCTGGACCTAGTACCAGCACTGCCGTACAACATGGTGAAGTGGCGAGCACCAGAAGGGAAGTTGAAGCTGGTACGGTGCAATAGTTACCCCGTCAGACAGGCCCGTAGACCCCCTAGAGTCCCTGAGGTCCTGGCAAACCCTGATTGGCAGTCCCCAACTTCAGCCGCACCATTAGTTTCCCCTTTCACCCCCCAGTCTGGAGTTCGGGTTGAGACAGCTCAGATCGGTTCGGCCCTGGGATTTTTTTTAGCTGTTCTTGACTGCGGAGCTCTTGGACATAGTTGTGGCAAAAACAAATCGGTATGCCACTCAATTTATAGCCACCAACCCGGGAAAGCTATTATGCCCAGCCTTTCTGGTGGAAACCCATCCAAGTTTCCGAATAAAAAAAATGTTTGGGCCTTCTCCTCAACATGGGTCCAACCCACAAATTTCGGTCCTATGAGTGGCCTAAAGAACTCACAACACTGCGAGCCCTGGCTCGGTTCGCCCTGCCTACCTGGGCGAGCAGTTGGTTCGAGAAACAGTCTGGACTGGTGTGCACCTGGGTATTTCGCAAGGGTAGGCTACTCTTTATGTGGAAAATTTCTACACAAGTGTGCCCCTCTTCAGGCATTTGCTCCTAGAACAGATTGGCTGCTGTGGCACCGCGCGACCTAGTCGCAGGGGCTTCCCCCAACGCCTCGTTACCACCCAGTCTTGCAAGGGGGGAGAGGGCTGCCTTGTGTAATGAAGAACTGCTCGCGGTGAAATGAAGAGTGACGCTCTCCTCCATTCACGCAGACACGACAATACAAATTGAACGAGCAACCAGTGTCATTGAAAAGCCCCTCTGTGTCCACGACTATAATTCGCTCATGAGAGGGGTGGACTTCAATGACCAGATGTTGGCTCCCTATTTAGTTTCCCGACGCACCAGACGCTGGTATAAGAAGGTGTCCGTATATTTAATTCAATTGGCTGCATATAATAGTTTTGTTCTCTACAGTAAGGCTGGGAGAACAGGATCCTTCCTCAAATTTCAGGAAGAGATCATCGAGAACCTCCTGTATCCAGGAGGTTCCGTGGCCCCATCCACCAGTGTAGTGAGCCGTCTACACGAGCGACATTTCCCCAATGTCGTTGCTGGTACCTCAACCCAACCGTCACCCCGAAAAAGATGTTGTGTCTGTAGCAGGAGTGGAATAAGCCGTGACACCCGCTATTTCTGTCCTGACTGCCCTGACCACCCTGCCCTATGCTTTGGGGAGTGTTTCCGGAAGTACCACACACAGGTACACTGAGCATAGGGATTGCATCTCACAGGACATGCACAGAGGGCTATTAGGGCCCATTCACACAGAGCTGCTGCAAACCTCTCCTTTCACCTTGGACAAAGTGCATAATGTAATTCGCCACATCTTTGGGCAATTTGCACTTTGCACATTGTCCCATGGGGAAGGAGAGGTTTGTCCTAATAAAGGTAAAAAAATAAATAAAAAATCACCAGTAAGCAAAAAAGTTAACGTTATGTTCAAAAAGTTAAATAAAGTTTATATGTTCCGTTCAAATGTTATTATAAAGTTAATAAATTTATTGCGTTGCGGCCTGGTTTTTTCTTTTGTTTTGTTTTTTTTACCTTCCAGGTGGACCAACCGATCGACTAGCTGCAGCACTGATGTGCATTCTGACAGAAGCATTGCACTGCTGTCAGATTACACAAAAGTTGGTGTATGCGGCGCTGCAAGACGAGATTTCTCCTCTGCAGTAAAAGATACGTTTGCCGAGGCATATGAGCTGAGGAGGCGGCGGTGTTCATATGCTTTGGCAAGCACTTTGTATATAAAAAAATAAAAATAAAAATCCCGGCAATGATTTATTCATCCACATCGATTGATGTGAATGGAGAAATCGGGTTTGCCAGGGCATACGAGCTAAGTGGGTATGGATGTTGGGCGGAGCTCCTATGTCCTGGCTGACGCCTTTCCCCTCCTTTTTTTTGGGCAGAGATTTTTTCATCCACATTGATCGATGCGAATGAAGAAATCTGTGCCGTTCATTTTTTCTTTCAGCCCAGAGGCTGAACGGAAAAAAAAAATCTCATTACCTGTATGCTCAATATAAGGAGAATAGCAGAAACTCCTAATGCTGGCCATACATGTAATGATTGCGGAGACCCTCAAATGCCAGGGCAGTACAAACACCCCACAAATGACCCCATTTTGGAAAGAAGACACCCCAAGGTATTCGCTGAGGGGCATATTGAGTCCATGAAAGATTGAAATTTTTGTCCCAAGTTAGCGAAAAGGGAGACTTTGTGAGAAAAATAAATAAATCAATTTCCGCTTTGTGCCAAAAAAATAAAAATAAATCTATGAACTCGCCATGCCCCTCATTGAATACCTTGGGGTGTTTTCTTTCCAAAATGGGGTCACATGTGGAGTATTTATACTGCCCTGGCTTTTTAGGGCCCTAAAGCGTGAGAAGAAGTCTGGAATCCAAATATCTAAAAATGCCCTCCTAAAAGGAATACGTGCCCCTTTGCCCACCTTGGCTGCAAAAAAGTGTCAAATGTGGTATCGCCGTACTCAGGAGAAGTTGGGGAATGTGTTTTGGGGTGTCATTTTACATATACCCATGCTGGGTGAGATAAATATCTTGGTCAAATGCCAACTTTGTATAAAAAAAAAGGGACAAGTTGTCTTTTGCCGAGATATTTATCTCACCCAGCATGGGTATATGTAAAATGACACCCCAAAACACATTCCCCAACTTCTCCTGAGTACGGCGATACCACATGTGTGACACTTTTTTGCAGCCTAGGTGGGCAAATGGACCCACATTCCAAAGAGCACCTTTCGGATTTGTCACGGAATGTGTACAGGAAACAAGACAATGCAAAATGAATATATGACTCACTGGATCCCAAACTAAGGAACAAAAGGGAGACCCCTGCATAAGACCTGGCACTCTCCCTGACTGCTCAGCCTATGCGAACACCCCAATGGTGGATGATCGCATATCCTCGTACCTCGACTATATAACACCTGAACACCCTACAATAGTGAGGGGACACGACCACCGGCTCCCTACACTAGACACGGAGGGAGTCAGGGTCACCTGGGATCCAGCAAACATAAAAACGAATGTACAACACTTATCTTGTAGAAGACTGGGAAATAGGATCAGCATGCAGACACACTCCAGGAAGTTGTATAAACCGCACACTAATGCATTATGGGGAGGAATTTAAAGGGATGCAATCAGTCCAACTACAAGACAGCTGAGAGAGGCTAACGAGATGAGGAACTGAAAACCAAAACAAAGGAAGCTCAAGGAGGAGGTTCTGAAAGGCATCTGTCAGAGCTTCTCAGATGTCTGGTTGTGACAGTACCCCTCCTTCTACGACTGGACTCCGGACACTCAGAGCCCACCTTCTCAGGATGGGACCTATGGAAAGCCCTGATGAGACGAGTGGCCTTAATGTCCGTCACTGGGACCCACATCCTCTCCTCAGGACCATAACCCTCCCAATGAACGAGGTACTGGAGAGAACCACCGCGGACAACACGAGAATCCACAATCCTAGAGACCTGAAATTCAAGATTACCATCAACCATAATCCGAGGAGGAGGCAAAGGCGAGGGTACAATGGGTTGAACATAAGGTTTTAATAAAGACTTATGAAAAACATTATGGATCTTTCAAGTCTGAGGAAGATCAAGATGGTAGGCAACAGGATTGATGACAGACAGGATTTTGTAAGGCCCAATAAACTTAGGACCCAACTTCCAGGAGGGAACCTTCAATTTAATATTCTTGGTAGACAACCACACCAGATCACCAACATTCAGGTCCGGACCAGGCACACGTCTCTTATCTGCCACACGCTTATATCTCTCACTCATGCTCTTTAGATTATCCTGAATCTTTTGCCAAATCGATGACAAAGATGAGGAGAATCCGTCCTCATCAGGTAAACCAGAAGACCCCTCTCCCGAGAATGTCCCAAACTGCGGATGAAACCCATATGCACCAAAAAATGGTGACTTATCAGAGGACTCCTGACGATGGTTATTTAAAGCAAACTCGGCAAGGGACAAAAAAAGAACACCAATCCACCTGATTCTCCGCCACAAAACAGCGCAGATATGTCTCCAGATTCTGATTGACGCGTTCTGTCTGGCCATTCGACTGCGGGTGGAAAGCAGAAGAGAATGACAACCGAACCCCCAAGCGAGAACAGAAAGCCTTCCAGAATCTGGAAACAAACTGCGTGCCCCTATCAGAGACTATGTCTGAAGGAATACCGTGCAATTTGACAATGTGATCAATAAATGCCTGCGCAAGCGTCTTAGCATTGGGCAAACCAGGAAAAGGGATGAAATGCACCATTTTGCTAAAACGGTCCACCACCACCAGAATCACAGTCTTCCCCGAGGAACGAGGCAGGTCCGTAATGAAGTCCATGGACAGATGTGTCCAAGGACGGGAAGGAATGGGTAAGGGAAGAAGACGACCTGATGGGCGTGAATGAGGGACTTTGGCACGAGCGCAAGTCTCGCAGGCTGCCACAAAACCCTCAACCGACTTACGTAGCGCAGGCCACCAGAATCTCAGAGCGATGAGATCCACTGTGGCTCTTACCCCCGGGTGCCCAGCAAGGACCGTATCGTGGTGTTCCTTAAAAATCTTGTGTCTTAAAGCGAGAGGCACAAACAACCTCCCAGGAGGACAAAGATCAGGAGCCTCTGACTGGGCTGCCTGCACCTCTGCCTCCAATTCAGGAAAAAGAGCAGAGACTACCACACCTTCAGCCAAAATGGGACCCGGGTCTTCAAAATTCCCACCTCCAGGAAAACAACGTGACAGGGCATCTGCCTTCACATTCTTAACCCCAGGGCGGAACGTGACAACAAAATTAAACCTTGAAAAGAACAAAGACCATCTGGCCTGTCTCGGGTTCAGACGCTTGGCTGACTCCAAGTAGGCCAGATTTTTATGGTCAGTAAACACGGTAATAGGGTGTCTGGCTCCCTCTAGCCAATGGCGCCATTCCTCAAAAGCCAACTTGATGGCCAACAATTCCCTATCTCCCACATCGTAATTTCTCTCTGCGGAGGAGTTTCTTTGAGAAAAAGGCACACGGTCGCCATTTGGCAGGAGAGGGACCCTGAGACAAGACCGCACCCACACCCACCTCAGAAGCATCAACCTCAACTATGAAGGGTAGACAAATATCAGGTTGTACCAAGATGGGAGCGGAAGCAAAACTCTCCTTAATATTAGAAAAGGCCTTACGCGCCTCTACCGACCAGGAAGAAAAATCTACTCCCTTTCTGGTCATATCAGTGAGTGGTTTAACAATAGAGGAATAATTCAAAATAAACTTCCTGTAATAATTGGCAAAGCCCAAAAAACGCATCAGCGCCTTCTGATTCTCAGGAAGCTCCCACTCAAGCACAGCGCGGACCTTCTCGGGGTCCATGCGAAAACCAGAAGCGGAGAGAAGAAACCCTAGAAATTGAATTTCTGGAACCGCAAACACACATTTTTCCAGTTTCGCGTATAATTTATTCTCCCACAGGATGAGCAAGACCTGACGTAAGTGTTCCTTATGGGTTTTGAAATCAGGAGAAAAAATCAAAATGTCATCCAAATACACTGATACAAATTTTCCCATTAAATGATAAAAAATGCTGTTCACGAAATGCTGAAAAAACGGCTGGGGCATTCATCAAACCAAAAGGCATAACCAAATTCTCAAAATGACCCTCAGGGGTATTGAAGGCCGTCTTCCATTCGTCTCCTTCTCTGACCCTGACCAGGTTGTATGCCCCTCTTAGATCTAATTTGGAAAATACTTTAGCCCCAATAATCTGGTTAAACAGGTCCGGGATCAGAGGAAGCGGATAAGGGTCACGAATAGTGATACTGTTCAGCTCCCTGAAATCCAGACAAGGTCTTAAAGAACCATCTTTTTTCTTAACAAAGAAAAAAACCAGCGGCAACAGGTGACTTCGAGGGTCGTAGGTGTCCTTTTCTCAGACTCTCAGAGATATAAGCACGCATAGCGACCCTTTCAGGTTGGGAAAGATTGTATGAACAAGATTTAGGCAGCTTGGCGCCTGGGATGAGATTAATAGGGCAATCGTACTCCCTGTGCGGGGGCAAATCCTAAACTCCACTCTCAGAGAAGACATCCGAAAATTCAGAGAGAAAAGGTGGTACAGTCTTAGTAGAAACTTCAGAAACAGATGTCGTGAGGCAATTCTCTCTGCAAAAGTCACTCCAACCATTTATTTGCCTCGCTTGCCAATCAATGGTGGGGTTATGTTTAGTGAGCCAGGGTAGCCCCAACACAAGAGGAGTAGGTAATCCGCTAAGGACGAAACATGACACATCCTCAACATGAGCATCACTCACAATTAAACGAATATTGTGAACTATGCCCTTTAATGATTTCTGAGAAAGTGGAGCGGAATCAATAGCAAAAACAGGAATATCCTTTCCCAAAGTGCATACCTGGAAACCATGAGTTATCGCAAAATGATTATCAATGAGATTGACAGCTGCTCCACTATCTACAAAAATCTCACAAAAAATGTTCTTGCTCTCTAGCGCCACCCTGGCAGGCAGGACAAAACGGGAACTACAAGCAAACGGAAAACCTTCAATTTCCGCCTCAACCCTGCCAATAGTAACAGATGGAACATTTTTAAAAGATTTTTTCCTTTTTGTTTCTTTATTACTCTATTAGCTAGGATCAAGGGCACCAACATAGACCAAGAGTGTCAAAGCAATGACTCTTGTCGTCCCATAATCCAGTCTCTGCATACCCTAGTACAAAAGAATATTGATCACTCCGGTGAGCAGGCAAAAATGGAATAAGGCTATGGCCTACATCTATGAATAACCCCCCCCCCCCCCAAAAAAAAAATGGATGTATTGACTAACTGTGTCATAGATATCTTTTATCCGAAAAGGACTATAAACCACTTTTCAGGCCTTTACCTACAAAGGATAACATCCTGATTCATACCCAGCTAATAATAGTATCTCTGGGATGTAGAAAAAACAGTATAGCCTGTAGCCCCCTAAGTAGGTAAGAACAGGCCTCTACTCTTAAGGGGCAATATCTTGATCTAACCACAGTTAATAAAAGTATCTCTGGGATCTAGAAGAGGCAGTACAGCCAGTAGGCACCCTTCTTCCAAAAAATTCCCCATTACACATATTGTATAGACTCATAATAAAGTGTGTAAAGAGTGTAACCACGTAAACTGAGAGCAGTATTTAACTGTCTACATGCCTCCACATGCACCCATGATCAATACAAACCAACCAGAATATATATCGATTTTATTGCGATAATACTGCAAAAAATGCCACTCTAATTAATATAACCGTATTTTGCTATAGACGGTAACTACATATCAAGGCTGCCTGACGGTGTCCCGGTCACCAGGCAACGATGTAAACTAATGGCCGCCAATAACAACAAGGTCCTGGGCTTATTACCCAATACTCGGCTACTAAAAATGACGTACCTATCTCTGATCACGTCAATTGACTTGCTGTCTATCTACAGCACAATCTGCTCATGAGCGATGACGTTGGCAGCTCCGCTGACGTCACCGATGCGGCGCACAAGAGTAAACTCACATTGAAAGGCTAAATGTATTCATCAAACACTGGCGCATGCGCGATGACGCCGTACGTGCGTCTGACGTCATCGCGCTGTGTCTCAGGCCTCACTCTGAGGCTAGAGGATGTTTAAATAGGAGCCAGCGTTAACGGGAGAACAGGCTACATCACGGCCTCCTGACACAACGCTGAGCTCCAGGACCTGAACCGGAACATCACCCAGGTTGGATCCTACAGACTGCCAGAATACAGTCCGGCAGAATTTGCGCCCAGGTACGCCAGTGGAGCCTGGACAAAGGGCCTCCGCTGCTAAGGTACAACTTGTGTCATACACAGCTAAAAGTAACTGTGTACAAATATATCTATATGTGTTGACTGTTGACAAGAAAGTCAACACTATAGTTTTCAATATATTGCCCCATTGTATATGCCTAAAATCCCCTGACGAGTACTGTAAACGAAACATGCGTGTAGGGATTAGCTACACTAGGGCACAATAGGGCCAAGTAGCAAATAAGGGCAAGGTTCCGGATGGGGTCGTTCTTATCAGAGCGGGTGCTCCGTGTTAGGATGTTAGGGCTGAGCCAGCACCGCTATATTAGGGCTGTCTAGGGTCCATATTCTAACCAATACCCCTCGTCCAGGTCTAACCGCTCTTCATTTCAGCTTATTCAAGCCATTGAACATTCAAGGTGACAAGAGGATCCTGACTTACATGGTAGGACCATTGGTTGCCTGTAAAGTGCTGCTGTGCACATCCTTTCTTGTATATATCAAAGGCGTCGCAGCGCACTTTCTCATATCCCTGGTGTCATCATACACCCTCTTTTTCTTTTCATTAAGGAACACTCAGGAACTATATTCTATATAAATACCTAAATAAAAGTTAAGTTTTAAAAATAAAGTCACCATCCACACCTCCTTTACAAACATTTCTTTATTACTCCCAGAAAACTGCCTGAATCTCCTAGAGGGACAAACATTTGCCAAATGATTTATACCTCCACAACAAAAACAAACCTTCCCATGCGGGCTGAATCTTCTATTGTCAGAGGCAATCAACCCCAGCTGCATGGGCTCCTGCTCAGAAGGGGCTGACAGCGACTGAGACCCCTGTGCACAGAATGAGACCGCTGCACTGTCCTGGGACTGAGTATGACAGGAAGGAGAGATCTCTCCTCTCTCTCTAAGACGCCTGTCAATACGAAAGGCCTGAGACATAGCAGAGTCCAAGGAGATAGGCCTCTCATGAAAGGCAAATGCATCTTTCAATCCCTCTGAAAGACCATGGCAAAATTGACTTCGGAGTGCAGCATCATTCCAACCAGTATCAGCTGCCCATCTCCGAAATTCTGAGCAGTATATCTCTGCAGATTGTTTACCCTGGCAAAAGAAACGTAGTCTAGACTCAGCCAAAGCAACACGATCCGGATCATCATATATTTGACCCAGGGCTAAAAAGAATTCATCCACTGAACGGAGGGGCCGTGCCCCCACCGGCAGCGAAAAGGCCCACGACTGAGCGTTACCCTTGAGCAGCGATATAATGATCCCCACCCTCCGTTCCTCATCACCAGAGGAATGGGGAAGCAGGCGAAAATGGAGTATGCAAGCCTCTCTGAAACGCACAAAATTCTCACTACCCCCGGAGAACGTATCCGGGAGCGAGATCTTAGGCTCAGAGCAAACTCCATGAACGCAAGCTGAACCGGTCACTAGAAACTGAGAAAGAGTCTTACGGAGATCAGCTACATCCAATGAAAGACCCTGGAAGCGTTCAGTCAAAAGTGAAACCGGATCCATGCTTGAGACGGTTTATAATGTCACGGAATGTGTACAGGAAACAAGACAATGCAAAATGAATATATGACTCACTGGATCCCAAACTAAGGAACAAAAGGGAGACCCCTGCATAAGACCTGGCACTCTCCCTGACTGCTCAGCCTATGCGAACACCCCAATGGTGGATGATCGCATATCCTCGTACCTCGACTATATAACACCTGAACACCCTACAATAGTGAGGGGACACGACCACTGGCTCCCTACACTAGACACAGAGGGAGTCAGGGATCCAGCAAACATAAAATCACAACCGAATGTACAACACTTATCTTGTAGAAGACTGGGAAATAGGATCAGCATGCAGACACACTCCAGGAAGTTGTATAAACCGCACACTAATGCATTATGGGGAGGAATTTAAAGGGATGCAATCAGTCCAACTACAAGACAGCTGAGAGAGGCTAACGAGATGAGGAACTGAAAACCAAAACAAAGGAAGCTCAAGGAGGAGGTTCTGAAAGGCATCTGTCAGAGCTTCTCAGATGTCTGGTTGTGACAGGATTTCACAGGGCATTTTTTACAGATTTTGATTTCAAACTACTTCACACGCATTTGGGCCCCTAAAATGCCAGGGCAGTATAACTACCCCACAAGTGACGGAAAGAAGACACCCCAAGGTATTTCATGATGGACATAGTGAGTTCATGGAAGTTTTAATTTTTTGTCACAAGTTAGTGGAATATGAGACTTTGTAAGGAAAAAAATAAAATCATTTTCCGCTAACTTGTGCCAAAAAATAAAAAGTTCTATGAACTCACTATGCCCATCAGCGAATACCTTAGGGTGTCTACTTTCCGAAATAGGGTTATTTGTGAGGTTTTTCTACTGTCTGGGCATTGTAGAACCTCAGGAAACATGACAGGTGCTCAGAAAGTCAGAGCTGCTTCAAAAAGCGGAAATTCACATTTTTGTACCATAGTTTGTAAGCGCTATAACTTTTACACAAACATTTTTTTATCAAAGACATGTAGAACAATTAATTTAGCGAAAAATTGATATATGGATGTCGTTTTTTTTAAAACATATTACAACTGAAAGTGAAAAATTTCATTTTTTTTCAAAAATTTGGGTAAATTTTGATTAATAACAAAAAAAGTAAAAATGTGAGCAGCAATGAAATACCACCAAATGAAAGCTCTATTAGTGAGAAGAAAAGGAGGTAAAATTCATTTGGGTGGTAAGTTGCAATAAACGGTGAAAGTAGTGTAGTGCAGAATTGTAAAAAGTGGTCTGGTCATTTAGGGTGTTTAAGCTATGGGGGCTGAGGTGGTTAAATATACACCGATGGCTTTAAGTATAGAGAAGGCTATTCTTTAAGGGGTTCTGCACTTTGTTTAAACTGATGATCTATCCTCTGGATAGATCATCAGCTTCTGATCGGCAGGGGTCCGACACTCGGGACCCCCGCCGATCTGCTGTTTGAGAAGGCAACAGCACTCTAGCAGTGCCTCGGCCTTCTCACTGTTTACCGCTGGCCAGTGATACTAGTCGTGACGTCACTGGGCCTGCGGTAAACAGTTAGAAGTCCGCTGCGCTGCTGGAGTGGCGCTGCCTTCTCAAACAGCTGATCGGCGAGGGTCCCGGGTGTCGGACCCCCGCCGATCAGAAGCTGATGATCTAACCAGAGGATAGATCATCAGTTTAAACAAAGTGCAGAAACCCTTTTATAACTAGCATATATTGGCTTATGATGAAGATTTAAAAGAAAAAACTGAAAATCCCCCCTTGTCAGTTTTAGAATTAAGACCATTAAAGACAAGATAGTGAGAAGCAGATTTGAGAGTAGGAAAGATAATTGGTAAAGAAAGAAATCCCACAAGGGAATTATAAATGTGGACAATGTTCAGCTTGTACTTCTATGATTAGATCTAAATTTTTGAACATAGGAGGAGTGGAACACACAGTGATGCAGTTTATTTCATGCAAAACACAGTATGTGGTTTATGTTATATTTTGCCCGTGTGGGAGGTTTTATATAGGAAAGACCATAAGATGTCTATATGTGAGATTCAGAGAGCACAAAAAGTCTATCGAGACAGGAATAGGGTCACCTAGGTTAATAGAGCATATCAAAGAAGCACATGGGGGAGATGGAAATCCACGTTAAGTGTGTAGGTATAGAAACAATAGGAACGGAGGAGATAGAGATCGAGTGTTACTTCAAAAGGAGGCCTCTTGCATTATGAAAACTAATGCAATGGGACCTTTGGGTCTCAATGACAAAAATTATTTGACAGTGTTCATTTGACAAGCTGTATAAAGTTGTTTTTAAATGTGTTTGTTATCGTTACCCTAGTGATGACACCGAGCGTAGTATAAAGAGGATGCGTGCGTCGACGTCATCATGTGGGTGGCCAGATGAAGCGGGTCTGAGCGCTAAAAAGGCCGTCGCCTGTCACTGAGTGAGTGACCACACCAGCGAGTATGTTTTGAAAAAAAAATATTGTTACACATACCGGTAATCAGATTTTCCAGACCCCACGACAGCACCACAGAGAGGGATCAACCCCCAGGGACAGGAAACCAACAGAATAAAAAGGTGGAGCCTCTTTACCCCTTCAGTGGATTTCAGAGCAAGAGAGGGACTCCTACACAATTAATCATTCTGAACCAGCATATAGACAATATAATCAACATTTGAATTTAAATCTTTTTGCCACTCCATGTGAACACACAGAACCCATCACCAAGGGAGGGAATTAGGAAGGGTGCTGTCGTGGGGTCTGGAAAATCCGATTACCGGTAAGTGTAACCATCATTTTTCAGCACCACAGAGAATTACAGAGGACCCAGTAGAACCCTTCCTAGGGAGGGACCACCGCTTGTAAAACTTTTCTACCGAAAGATAGATCAGAGGAAGAGTGCAGATCCAAACAGTAGTGACGGAAAAAGGTACAATGCGAAGACCACATGGCCGCCTTAAAAATTTGCTCAATTGAAGCACCCGACCTTTCAGCCCAAGAAGTGGAAACAGAGCGAGTAGAGTGAGCCTTCACCGAGACTGGAGGAGACAGACCCTCCTCCAAGTAGGATTTTATAATACCCAGTCTAAGCCATCTAGACAAGGTACTCTTGGTAGCCTTCTTCCCTTTATTCAATCCCAAAAAGAGAATGAGCAAAGCAGAAGACTTTCTCCATCCTTCTGTAACTTTGAGATATTGCAACAAGCATCTCTAGACATCTAGAGTATGAAATGCCATTTCCCCAGAATTTTTAGGATGGTCACAAAAAGGAAGGAAGTATTATTTCTTGGGACCTATGAAATTTAGAGGACACTTTGGGTCCTCTGTCATCCAGAACCCTAGTGAAGGGAGGATTAATGGAAATAGCCTGCAACTCGCTTATTCTTCTACCCATGGTGAGGGCTACCAATAAAACTATTTTGTAAGTAAGATGTTTTATGCTAGAAGAATCCAGGGGTTCAAAGGGTGCCTTGGTTAAGGAATTAAGCACAAGATTAAGATCCCACGGGGGGACCCTGGGGGATAAGACTGGCGTCATCCTATCAACTGCTTTAAAAAATCTAATGGATTTGAGGCAACATTTTGTTCAAATAGTACCGACAGAGCAGAGACCTGTACTTTAAGAGTATTCTTTGCCAGACCTAATGAAAGACCATTCTCTAAAAATTCCAGGACCTGGGAAATAGGGACAGATAAGGGTACATTTTTTGGGTTAAGTTTACCAAAATCTATAAACTTCTTCCAGGTTCTAGCGTACATTGAAATAGTCACAGGCTTTCTGCTTTTAAGCAAATTCGCAATGAGTTCCTGAGAGAACCCCTTCCTGATCAATAAGTTCCACTCAAATTCCAAGCAGTCAGATGGAGACCACTGATTGCTGGATGAAAAACCATACCCTGGGACAGCAGATCCGGGATGTCTGGTTGTCACGGATGGTGTAACAGAAAACAAGAAGTTACAAATAAGGATCCGACTGGCTTGATCCAAAACAAAGGAACAAAAGGGTGACCCCTATTAAAGCCCTGAACCTCTCCCTGTCTTCTCAGCCCATGCAAAGATCTCAGTGATAGAAGGTTGCATGTCCATGTACCTAGACTGAATGACACCTGCAAACCCTATAATAGTGAGGGGACACGACCACCAGCTCCCTGCACTTAATATGGACAACAAATACAGAAATAGACTTATCTGAAAACCCAGCTGTAGCAACTTCTAGCAGAGAACACAATCCAGGATGTAATATAAACCGCAAGGTGAGGCAGTATGGGGAGGAGATATATAGGGAGGCAATCACTGCTAATAGATGACAGCTGGGAGAGGGAGGAGAGATGTCAAAACGAAAGCAAAACAAAAGAAGATCATGCAGGAGGTACTGAAGAACGTCTATCAGAACTTCTCAAAGATCTGGTGGGGACACTGGTAGAATCCAGGGGTCTGATACCGAAATGGTCCGGAGGACAGTAAACCATGCCCTCTTGGGCCAGAAGGGGGCAATGAGGATAGCCCTTGCCTTGTCATTTCTGACCTTCTTCAGGACTGCTGGGATCAACTGGAAGGGGGGAAAGGCATAGGCTAGGGGGAAGTTCCACCCCATAGGGGAACTCCCTAGGATTTAGCGAGCAAAAAAGGTCTACTTTCTTGTTCTGGCTTGAACCAAATACATCTATTACCGGCATGCCCCAAGACTTTGTGATCATGGTAAATGTTTAATTGTTCAGGGACCACTCCCCTTGCTTCAAGGGGTACATGCTTAGGAAGTCTGCATGAACATTCTCCTTCCCTTTTATATGGAGAGCTGATACATGACTGACTTGTTTTTCTAATAATCTTCTCGCTTCCCATCCTAGGGTTATCGATCTTGTTCCCCCCCTGGCGATTCACATATGCCACAGTCACCTGATTGAGAGAATCCTCATGTGACCCGTGCCAAGAAGGGACTGAGAAGCTTTCACGGCCAGTCTTACCGCTACTAATTATTTCCAATTGGAAGAGAACAATCACTGACTTGGGGACCATAGACCCTGAAAACTGTACCCTTGAATATGGGCTCCCCGCCCCCAAGGGCTTGCATCCGTGGTCAGGATAATAAGATCCGGATAGGATCAAGGGACTCCCTGAACTAGATTGTCTCTGTCCAGCCACCAGAATAGACTCTTTACTGTCATGTTTGAAATTTTTATTCTGACATCCAATGCCCCCTTGTATTTTTTGAAGGCTGTTAAAATCTCTGACTGTAACTGGCGGGAGTGAAGTTGTGGCCACTCCACCGCAGGGATGCAGGAAACTAGAGACCCCAGAACCAACATTGCCTTCCGAAGAGTCAGAGAGGGGGAGGAAAGTGACCTGATTTGTTTCCAAAGTTTTGAAACTTTTTCCTCTGGAAAATATACCTTCTGTGTTTCTGAATTCAAAACCAGGCCCAGAAACCTCTGTATTTTTACCAGTTTTAATCTGGATTTTTTTGCAGTTTATTATGCATCCCAGTTCTTGAAAAGTCTATACAACCATCTGAACGTTCTTCTTGCAATTGAGCCGGTAATCTGCTATGATCAAAAAATCGTCCAGGTATGGATCTATCAACACATTCTTGATCCTTATGAATGAAAAACCATCTCTGCTACTACCTTTGTGAATATTCTTGGGGCCATGGACAGGCCAAAGGGCAATGCCTGGAACTGATATTGTTGAATGTTGAATGGTGCATAGGAATATAAAAATAGGCGTCTTTTAAATGTATCACTGCCATGAAACAATGAGGAAAAAGAAGCTGGACCGTATTCCTCATTTTCTCCATTTTGAACTTTTTGTACACCAGAAATTTGTTCAAATCCCTCAGATTGATGATAGTCCTGTAAGAACCGTCTGGCTTTGGAGCTAGAAAAAGATGGGAGAAATAGCCTTCGGATTGCTCTTCTAGGGGAACAGGAATCAAGACATCTTTCTTTATAAGGTCTAACACTTCCTTTATTATGGGAAAACAGCCTTTTAAACAAATGCTTTTTGTAATAACGAACCTTTGCAGAGGCAAGGAAAGGAATTCTGGTTTTAGACCTGAATGAACGACCTCCAAGACCCAAGGCCTCTTTTCCCAGGCTGACCGGAAGAATTTTAGCCTTCCTCACATTCTTGACCTGGCGTCATTGTTGAGGCTGTTTCTTATTTGTAGAGGAAGAGTTTCCAAATAGGAATCCTCTCCCCCCCAAAATTCTTGGATCTAAATCTCTGGTCTTTATCTCTGACTGGTCTTCAGTCTTAGAGGGACAAAAGGACTGCCTATCCCTAGAACCAAATACCCCAGAAGGGTTAGGGACCGGAAACCTTCTTTTCCTATCAGCTGCTTTCTCTAATAGGTCGTCTAGCTCAGGACCGAACAGAAATTCTCCCTAGCAGGGGATGCCACATAACCTTTGTTTAGAGGCTATATCCCCCCCACTTCAACTCTTAAGCCAAAGCGCCCTCCGAGCGGAATTGATAAGGGATGCCGACTGAGCACTGAGCTTGATAGAATCGACTGAAGCATCTGTTAAGAAGTCAGCTGATTTTTGTATTGTGGGAAAGGAAGATAAAATCTGTTCTCTAGGGCAGGGGTCCCCAACCGCAGGGCTGCGGCCCAGGACCAGGCCCTGGAGAATGGTTTGCCGGGCCGCGGCGATCAGGGCAGTCTTTAACACTGTACTAATGAAGCGCTTCCATTATAGAAGCACTTCATTAGTACAGAAGGACCAGGAAGCGGTGAAGGATTTGTACTCACCACTTCCTGGTCCACGGCTCGGCTATCGGCTGTGCAGGGCTGCGCACAGCGTGAGGTCTCTCTGTGACCTCACACTGTGCGCCGCTATACACAGCCAGCCGAATGAAGAGGATCGCGATGGTGACCAGGAGCAGGAGAGGTAAGTGTTTTTTTATTTTTTATTTTATTTGCACTGGGAGCTGATGGCTGACCTGAGGGACATGGGGCAGACATGAGGGGCTAATAAGGGGCTTATGGCTGACATGAGGGGCTAATGGGGGGCTGATGGCTGACCTGAGGGACATGGGGCAGACATGAGGGGCTAATGGGGGGGCTTATGGCTGTCATGAGAGGCTAATGGGGGGCTTATGGCTGACATGAGAGGCTAATGGGGGGCTTATGGCTGACATGAGAGGCTAATGGGGGGCTTATGGCTGACATGAGGGGCTAATTGGGGGCTAATGGCTGACATGAGGGGCTAATGGGGGGCTTATGGCTGACATGAGAGGCTAATGGCTGACATGAGGGGCAAATGGGGGATTTATGGCTGACATGAGGGGCTAATGGGGGGATTATGGCTGACATGAGGGGCTAATGGGGGGATTATGGCTGACATGAGGGGCTAATGGGGGGCTTATGGATGATATTGGGGGGCTGATGGGGGGTTTATGGCTGACATTGGGGGCTGATAGATGGCTAAAGGTTTGGGGGTTTATCTGAGCCATTGGGGGTCTGATCTGAGGTCTGATTAACATTGGGGGTCTGATTGCTGGTCTGACCTGAGGTGTAATTAAAAATATTTTTTTCTTATTGTTCTCCTCTAAAACTAGGTGCATCTTATAGGGCGAAAAATACGGTACAGTGCAGCAGAGACCAGTGCAGCAGAGACCATAGTCAGTTTATATAGTGTTAGATATTTTAATATGCACCTTGTGCTTTGTTATGCGCGTGAATCAGTCAGCACCGCCCACCCCCTAAGCCCCGCCCCATAACCCCACCCCCACCTGGTCCCTGGGAAAATTGTCTTGCATGAAACTGGTCCTTGGTGCAAAAAAGGTTGAGGACTACTTCTCTAGGAGATCTTTCTATTAATTGCACTTCCAGTTGCTGCAACCAAAGAGCCAGTGTTCGAGCCGTAACAGTAGCAGCTATAGCAGGGCAAAAGGATAACGTGGAGGCCTCCCAAGCTCCCCTAAGGAAAGACTCAGCTTTTTGGACTAAGGGTTCTTTAAGTACACTAGTATCCTCAAAGGGAAGTGAAGATTTTTCCGAAACCTTAGAAATGGCAACGTAAATTTTTGGGGCTTTCCCCCAGGAGGAGGAATTAACTTCCTCAAAAGGATACTTGCGCTTAAAGGACCTAGTGGCAAAGACTTTCCTGCCTGGCTTTCTCCACTTCCTCTGAATTAAGGACATGATACTATTATGAACAGGAACACAACAACCTTTCCTTTCCTGTAGCCCTTCAAACAAAGAGTCCCCTACTGATTTATCTTCTTTAACGTCCTCAATGTTCATGGTAGATCTTATGACCTTTAGTAACTTATCCGTGTCTTTCGGAGGAAAAAAGGAATTAGCCATAATTTCATCTTCTGAAGAAGAACCAGAAGAAGACGACTCCTGTGGAGAGTCACTATCAGACGAGTAATTCTGAGATAGGCTAAATTTAGAACTTTTCTCCTTCACTGATGTTCTAGCCCTCTTGCTTGGCTTCAAGGAATTTTTTACTTCCGTTCTAATGAGGGATCTTATATTTTCTAACAATGAAGGCAACTCGTCTGATATGGTCTTGTCGATGCAAGCTTGGCATAATTTCTTCCCATAAGAAGAAGATAGCGATGTCCTACACAGCGCACACTTTTTGTTTTTACTTTTTGCCAGCATCTTCTTAGGTTTAGGCAGGATGAGAGTCACCATTTCTCCCTCTGCAGATTCTTGTCTTCTTTCTTCCACCATGGCAGAAAAGAGAAAGTAGGGAGCCTATTCACTAAGGAAAAATTGAATAGTTAACCCTTAATCCGCACATTACTAATAGTGAGGGAATCGTTTAGAGGAACTGGTCCAGCAAAATAAGTATATTCTTAAAATCTTAAAGTTTAATTAATCTTCTTAAAATGGGATAATATCCCGATAATTGATATATAAATTGGCCAACAATGCAATAATCTTAAAGACCAGATGTACAAAACAAAATTGTGGGATCTACCAGGTATAGGCAGGAGGAGGAGGGGAGAAGGGGGGAGAGGGAAGGTGGACCTAACCAACCCTTCACTGACCTTATCTAACCCTCTGCCCAGGGTGCGACCCTGAATGGTAAGGACCCCCTGTCCTCGTGCATAAATCCAATACATATACAGTCAGGTCCATAAATATTGGGACATCGACACAATTCTAAAATTTTTGGCTCTATACACCACCACAATGAAACAAACAAGATGTGCTTTAACTGCAGACTGTCAGCTTTAATTTGAGGCTATTTACATCATTGACAGGACATCATTGACATGTTTGCAAATCCTTCTGCGTAACTCTCTAATTGTTTTCCTGATATAATCCATCGGGCAGGGACATTGACAAATATATATTAACCTACAAAAGGCCACCTGTCGACTAGACAGTTACAAATACCACTTGTATGACATCCAAGGTAAACCAAAACTAACAAGTGGAGAATGGTATAAAAAATATAAATTTATTGATAAAATACAAAAGATGGAGCTACTACAGAATTACAAGAATGCGGAGAAGCACAGGGTCACAGACGCCACAGTTCACCTAAGTGTCTATGAATGATGACACATTAACAGGTACCAAAATAAAGTACTAGTATGCGTTTAAAGATGACCAAAATGGCCCAATATGAAAGTTCTATATAGTATCTACAAACACGTAATGTAATTAACCCTGTTGATGGCAGGGGAAAGACACAGCGAATCCGCACATGGCATTGAAACCGTGAGACAGCAGACCATGGGAGTAAAATACTCTAATGGAGATCACAATATAAACAATAGTTACCATGGATGCATGGAGAGACTCACTATGGATACGTGCAAGGGTCCCTAGCAGAAGTTAGGACAGGGAGATATCAATATAGAACGTACCTGAAGACATAGTGGTGAATGGGCGTAAGGACCCTGAGCGCACAACCTCGACGCGCGTTTCGCCCTACGGCTTCGTCAGGAGGTCTATTGACAAATATATGCTGCACCTTTGTTTCTACAGTTAATAAAATCCCTTATCGTTATAACCTGCCCGGTTACTGAGCCCAAGATAGTTTTAGACGTTGAAATAAATTCACAGGCTTTACATGACCCACATCTGAACATACCAATTGGCCTCCGGTCTAACCATGTTCCCGCTGCTCTAGGTAGTATATAATGGCTGCGGACCAACCTGTCTCTAAGGCGTCTGCCTTTACAGTATGTTATACTAGGGTGGTCTGTTATGACTTCAGAAAGATCTGAGTCCATGGATAAGATTAGCCAATATCTCGTAAGAATATCTCTTACCTGTGAATTGGCTGCGTCAAACATGGAAATAAGCCTAATTGGAGAATGACCAATACCGTCCCTCCGTCATGGGATCAGTAAGTTGTCACGAGTTTGATCCTGCGCATGTTTAAAGGCATCCTTCAAGACAGGTTTGGGGTGGCATCTGTCACAAAACCTTTTCATCAGCTTTTTCGCTTCCCCATAAAACGTCTCGTCCTCAGAGCAATTCCTCCGAACCCGGAGGTATTGCCCATTAGGTATGCCCGTTTTCTGTGGTGTAGGATGGTGACTATTCCAATGGAGGATAGAGTTGGTAGCTGTATCCTTCCGGAAAATGGTTGATCTTAACCTTTCGCCACACTAATAAATCCTCACATCCAAAAAAGTGACAGCTTCCTGTTGAAGCTCATAGGTAAATTTCATGCCTATTGTGTTGTTATTGAGTACCTGGACAAACTCTACAAAATCTTCTTTACTTCCTTTCCAGATGATGAAGACGTCATCTATGTAACGCGTCCAGAACGTGATTTTATCCTCCCACCAAACAGGGTAATCCGGAAACACACAAGTATCTTCCCACCAGCCCAGGAAGAGGTTGGCATATGTAAGGGCACAGGGGTTCCCCATAGCCGTACCCCTGAGCTGGTGGTAGAATCGTGTGTTAAATAGAAATACATTTTGGGTCAATATAAACTTCAATAGGTCAAGAACGAACATGTTATGTCTTCCACACTGTATGCCCCTAGACTTAAGGTAATGCGCAATTGACGTGAGTCCCTTATCGTGAGGGATCAAGCTATATAATGACTCTACGTCAATACTAGCCAAGAGACATTTGGAATCTATGCTGATGGTCCATGGTATCTCTCATATAAGATTGTAGAGATGTCACAAATGGTTGAAGCACTCTGTCAAGATATATACCACAATTTTGAATGAGGATACTCTTAAGATCCTGAAGAAAATTGTCTGTGGGGTCTGAAGTTAAGACCCCATACCAATATTTATCCTTTAACAGTTCTGTACACATCTGTTGGTATTGTGCATGCATCATTATGACCAAGTTGCCATCCTGATCCGCAGGTTTGATTATTATGGAGTCGTCTGTCTCTAATTTCTTAAGGGCATCCATTTCATTCCTGGAAAGATTGAAATATCCAGGGCGAAATATCCCTAGGTTTTCCAATTTATTTGTTACCAATTGAAGGAAAATATCATAATCAAACACTGGTGGCATCTTTGTACTTTTGAGTTTAAGGTCAGTGAAGGGACCCTGACCAGCACCTCGTATTCCGTCCGCGTTTAGAGGAAAGGGATCTGAATACATTCAGTCAAGCGCAGACCGTCCTGTAATAGCTCAGGGACTAGTCTGGCTTGTTCTCTTACATACCACACAAGCGGTGTCCCCTACAGGAAGCGTGTAATCACATGCAACGCTCCTGCGTATCACCCCCTCCCGAAAGACGCAGCCCACGTGACCTTACCAGAAATGCGTCATCACGCGTTTCTGGCATGAGGTAACCCACATGCCTGCCGCAAGATACAGAGGGCCCCCGGAGCACCTCCATACCCTAGGGTCCTGTCAGCCTGCCCAGCAGCGCGATGGACCCTGGCAGCTACTGTCAGCCCTCTAGGGCCCCATAGGAATCATAGACCGACGGTAAGAAACCTAAAAGGAAAAAACTGTAGGTCTCCCACTCCAGGGACAGGAAACCACTGAAGGGGGTAGAGAGGCTCCTGTCCCTGGGAGTTGATCCCTCTCTGTGGTGCTGTCGTGGGGGAGAGGAAAAATAAAGAAACTGCAAAAGGATCCGGTAAGTGCCGCATTTATTATCATTTTCTCACAAGACAAGTTTAATTTTTTACTCCCTGCCTTCCTGATGCCATAACTTTTTTATTTTTCCGTTTACATAGGTGAGGGCTTGTTTTTTTGAATCACCCACAAAGATGCATACCCATCGCAACACATTGAAGAATCCCTAACAGTTCTAAGGTCTGCAACTTATTTCTCTACATTGGACTGGAGAATCAGTGGATGCTGGCAAATACCTATGCCCCATGAAGATAGGGAAAAGTTACTACCCCTATAGTTCTGTTCGAGTTCAATTACATGCAGTTTGGACTCTGTAATGCACCTGATACCTTCCAGAGATTGATAGAGTGTTGTCTAGGCCATAAGAACATTGAGATAGTCCTAGTCTACCTAGATAATAGGATCATGCTTTCCAAGTCTCATGAAGACCACCTGCAACATCTGGCTGAATTTAACTTCCTCAAACATGTACTAATGGTCAAGCCATCCAAGTGTCACCTGATGAAGCCCCAAATTAAGTACCTGGGACATGTCATCAGCGTAGAAGGTATAGACCAGCGTAGACCAGATCCTGAGAAGGTTGCTGTGGTCCAGAACTGGCCGACCTATACTACTTTAACCCCTTAAGGACACAGCCCTATTTCACCTTAAGGACCAGGCCATTTTTTGCAAATCTGACCAGAGTCACTTTAAGTGCTGATAACTTTAAAACGCTTTGACTTATCCAGGCCATTCTGAGATTGTTTTTTCGTCACATATTGTACTTCATGACACTGGTAAAATAAAGTCAAAAAAATTATTTTTTTTGCCCCAAAAAATACCAAATTTAACAAAAATTTGGAAAAATTTGCAAATTTCAAAGTTCCAGTTTCTCTACTTCTGTAATACATAGTAATACCCCCAAAAATTTGGATGACTTTACATTCCCCATATGTCTACTTCATGTTTGAATTATTTTGGGAATGATATTTTATTTTTTGGGGATGTTATAAGGCTTAGAAGTTTAGAAGCAAATCTTGAAATTTTTCAGAAATTTACAAAAACTCAATTTTTAGGGACCAGTTCAGGTCTCAAGTCACTTTGCGAGGCTTACATAATAGAAACCACCCAAAAATGACCCCATCTAAGAAACTACACCCCTCAAGGTATTCAAAACTGATTTTGAATACGTTGTTAACCCTTTAGGTGTTGCACAAGAGTTATTGGCAAATGGGGAGGAAATTTGAGAATTTAATTTTTTTGTCTAATTTTTCATTTTAACCCATTTTTTCCACTAACAAAGCAAGGGTTAACAGCCAAACAAGACGGTATCTTTATTGCCCTGACTCTGCCGTTTACAGAAACACCCAATATGTGGCCGTAAACTACTGTACGGCCACACAGCGGGGCGTAGAGTGAAAGGTGCGCTGTTTGGTTTTTGGAAGGCTGATTTTTATGGACTGGTTTATTTACACCATGTCCCATTTGAAGCCCCCTGATGCACCCCTAGAGGAGAAACTCCCTAAAAGTGACCCCATCTAAGAAACTACACCCCTCAAGGTATTCAAAACTGATTTTACATACGTCGTTAACCCTTTAGGTGTTGCACAAGAGTTATTGGCAAATGGCGATGAAATTTGAGAATTTCATTTTTTTGCCTAATTTTCCATTTTAACCCATTTTTTCCACTAACAAAGCAAGGGTTAACAGCCAAACAAGACTGTATCTTTATTGCCCTGACTCTGCTGTTTACAGAAACACCCCATATGTGGCCGTAAACTACTGTACGGCCACACAGCGGGGCGTAGAGGGAAAGGTTCGCCGTTTGTTTTTTGGAGGGCTGATTTTTATGGACCGGTTTTTTGACACCAAGTCCCATTTGAAGCCCCCCTGATGCACCCCCAGATTATAAACTCCATAAAAGTGACCCCATCTAAGAAACTACACCCCTCAAGGTATTCAAAACGGATTTTACAAACTTTGTTAACCCTTTAGGTGTTGCACAAGATTTAATGGAAAATAGAGATACAATTTCAAAATTTCACTTTTTTGGCAGATTTTCCATTTTAATTTTTTTTTTCCAGTTACAAAGCAAGGGTTAACAGCAAAACAAAACTCATTATTTATGGCCCTGATTCTGTAGTTTACAGAAACACCCCATATGTGGTCGTAAACCGCTGTACGGGCATACGGCAGGGCGCAGAAGGAAAGGAATGCCATACGGTTTTTGGAAGGCAGGTTTTGCTGGACTGTTTTTTTTTACACCATGTCCCATTTGAAGCCCCCCTGATGCACCCCTAGAGTAGAAACTCCAAAAAAGTGACCCCATTTTAGAAACTACGGGATAGGGTGGCAGTTTTGTTGGTACTAGTTTAGGGTACATATGATTTTTGGTTGCTCTATATTACACTTTTTGTGCGGCAAGGTAACAAGAAATAGCTTTTTTGGCAGCGTTTTTTATTTTTTTATTTACAACATTCATCTGACAGGTTAGATCATGTGGTAATTTTATAGAGCAGGTTGTCACGGACGCGGCGATACCTAATATGTATACAATTTTTTTTATTTATGTACGTTTTACACAATGATTTCATTTTTAAAACAAAAAAATGTTTTAGTGTCTCCATAGTCTAAGAGCCATTGTTTTTTCAGTTTTTGGGTGATTATCTTAAGTAGGGTCTCATTTTTTGCGGGATGAGATGACGGTTTGATTGGCACTATTTTGGGGTGCATATGACTTTTTGATCGCTTGCTATTACACTTTTTGTGACGTAAGATGACAAAAAATGGCTTTTTTTACACCGTTTTTATTTTTATTTTTTTACGGTGGTCACCTGAGGGGTTAGGTCATGTGATATTTTTATAGAGCCGGTCGATACGGACGCGGCGATACCTAATATGTATACTTTTTTTTATTTATGTAAGTTTTACACAATGATTTCATTTTTGAAACAAAAAAAATGATGTTTTAGTGTTTCCATAGTCTAAGAGCCATAGTTTTTTCAGTTTTTGGGCGATTATCTTAAGTAGGGTCTCAATTTTTGCGGGATGAGATGACGGTTTGATTGTTACAATTTTGGCGTACATGCGACTTTTTTGATCACTTTTATTACCTTTTTTTGGGAAGTAAGGTGGACAAAATTTCAATTTCATCATAGTTTTTTATTTTTTATTTTTATGGCGTTCACCGTTCGGGTAAAGTAACATGACTGTTTTATAGATCAGGTCGTTACGGACGCGGCGATACCAAACATGTGTAGGGAATTTTATTTTTTTAATTTTTAATCAGTGATAAATGTGTTTTTTGATTTTTACCTTTTTTTCACTTTTTTTTTGACCCAGACCCACTTGGTTCTTGAAGATCCAGTGGGTCTGATGTCTGTATAATACAGTACAGTACAATATATATTGCACTGTACTATATTTTACTTACACTGAACAGATCTATGCTTTCAGCACAGATCTGTTCAGCACCATGGACAGCAGGACGCCTGAGAGGCGTCCTGTTGCCATGGGAACCTTCCCCGTCTGCTCAGTTATGGTCAGAACTGCGCAGACGGGGAAGGGTAAGGACGGGGCTCTGGGGGGGCTGTCTGGGGGCTCTCTCCCTCTCCATCGGGGGGCTGCAAAGGCACTGCAGCCCCCCGATCGGAGAGGGAGGGAGCTCCCTCTTACTGTTAACTTTTTCCATACAGCGGTCCGTACGGACCGCTGTATGGAAAGGGTTAAACGGCTGACATCGCATCACCGATGTCAGCCGTTTATACCAGGGTGCCAGCAATGTGCTGGCACCCTGGTATACCCACTGTACACCAACGATTACGCAATAGGAGGCGGGCGGGGGATCGCGATCCCGCCTGCCGCACCGCCCGCCTCCCGCACCGCCCCCACCGCCCGCAACACCCCCCCTGCACCTCCCACCGGGCTAAAATCATTCAGAGGTGCAGGGGGGGTGATAAATATATATTTTCGCCACACTAAAGTTTCTGATCGCCGCGTTCAGGGACCGCAGCGATCAGAAACTGCAGAAAGCGCAACAAACCGCAGGTCTGAATTGACCTGCGGTTTGTTGCGATCGCGGACATGGGGGGGTCACGGGACCCCCCCGCGCATTTAGCCGAGGTGCCTGCTCAATGATTTGAGCAGGCACCTTGTTCCGATCACAGCCGGCCGCACGGCAGTGATCGGAACAACACATGACGTACCGGTACGTCATGTGTCCTTAAGGACTCGGGAAACATGCCGTACCGATACGTCATGTGTCCTTAAGGGGTTAAAAAAGGGTAAGGCGTTTTCTTGGTTATGCAGGCTATTACCCAAGATTCATACTGCACTTCACCAAGATTTCCGAGCCGCTCGCAGAACTCCTGAAGGAACATCCAAAACTTCCTGAAAACCAAAATACCTATTGAATGCAACAAAGACTGAGACATTGCCTTCCAGTTCCTGACAAAGAAGCTGACCAAACCACTTCTCCTTGGCTACACTGACTACAACCACTGCACAGACGCAAGTAAGAAAGGACTGTCTCAAGTCCAAGACAGTAAAGAAAGAGTCATCGCCTATGCCAGCCAATCCCACAGAGTAGCCTAAAAGAACAGCCAAAACTATAGCTCCTTCAAGCTAGAATTCCTAGAACTAGTGTGGGCCATCACTGAGATATTCAAAGATTACCTAGCGGCCATACCCTTCACTGTGTACACAGACAATAATTCTCTAGCTCATCTGAACACAGCTCAGCTGGGAAGAAGTTGAAATGCAATACTTCTATACCATGTTTGCTCAGCAGAGCACGACCAGAGTCAAGAACAAAGATCAGAAAGCTGTCAATTCTGATCAACAATCCACTCCTCAAACCCTTCTTTAAAAAGAACTCTGGATCAAGCTCTGGTATAAATCCACATTCTAGGAGAACTACAAGACTTCTTCACAAGTGGAAGAATGCCTGAAATAATCCAGAGACAGAACAGACCCATAATTGACTTGCCTATGGCAACAGAGAAAGCAACTCTTCATGCAACAAGGTCTATTACTCCTATCACCAGTGAATGCCTACACCAAGTTGTGATACCCCATTGCGATGCTAAAATGGTCCTAGAAATGTTCTACACCAGATAAGGACCTTTGGTACTAAGAAAACTCAAGCTACCATCCAACAACAATAGATTGAAATGCAACCTGGTGCCAGGAACGCCCAACTTTTGCCATGAGGAGAAAAACATGACCAGAAAGCCCCTCTAGAGCCAATCGTTAGCAAAAGATCTCTTGAAATTGTAGCCATTGACCATGTCAAGCGGGAAACTAATTTGTCCTGGTACACCTATGCCATGATCCATCATAAACCATTACATTAAATTCATAGTTGCCATACCTATTAGAGACCTGACCACAAAGACCACTGCTACCCTATGAGTGTCCAGAAAAGATCCTCATGAGCAAGGTTCTGGATTTGAATCCCAACTTTTCCAAAAACGATGCTCTCTGTACAACTACCGAAAATTGAGGACTACCACCTACCATCCACAAGGTAATGGACTGTGCGAGAAAATAAGCCAAACTCTCATCAACATGTTGAAAGCTGTACCACCCCACCAAAGGGTCGATTGGTCAATTCTATTGCTTGAACTGGTATACTATATCTCTACAACAACACCATAAACTGTCCCACAAGCTATACAAAATACTACAGAACCTGATGTTTGGCCGTCAAGGTAAATTGTCTGCTGACATTGCCCTAGATGTAGCCGCACCAGATGCTGTAAACCCACTACCGCAAACTGAATGGGTAAAAGAATATCAGAGACGTCTATAAAAAGCTAAGGAGATTAATGTGACGGACTGAACCGTCACTGGGGCTGCTGGAGAAGCCTGAGGGCTAGCCTTCTTCCTACAAGGGTTAACTCTGCACTGAGACTCCCACTGATTGTGTTAGTGATGGGATTAAGATAGCTGACTCTAGGAGTAGCCGACTCCGGTGTAGATGAGTAGATCACCCTATGATACACTCAGGTGATAATCCCATCACATGTGTCTCCTCTCTCCCTATTCATTCATTAAGATACTGGGTGTGGGGGGGGGGGGGAATGTCTGTTTGCATGTTGTTCATGGTTGAACTATATATATACTGAGTTGGTCTTCAATAAAGTGAGTTCCTGTTTTACCCTCAACATAGAGCCTCGTCTCATGTGTGGGGGGAATGGTTGCATCTACACTGGGGATCGCTATACGCTGTATACTCCCCTGGCTATAATCCCTGAGCTCTTTTAAGAGCTTGTTCCTGCATCGCTCTCTGAAGGAAGAGAGGGTCACCCACTGGAGCCTTGTCGTAGGTCCAGGGTAGGCAGGAGACAGCGAGACCCTAACCAAGCTGCGGTGGTACGTGGGGTCGGCAGTGCTTACGGTGTCAAGTGGAGTGCTTGGAGTCCTCGGGAAGCACTAGGAACATCCATTAACGGAGGTACACAGTCGGGGTGCCAGGAGATCTGTTACATTGGTGGCAAGCGGTGGGATGGCTTCCTAGGAGTATGTAAGGCCCTGTAAGATGTACAGCGTCAGCGGGGCGAAAGTCTCCCAAGTGAGGAGCAGCAGTTGCAGATGCGAGTGGCCCTGCGAATGCCCCTCCTGGGAGAGCAGCTGCTGGATGAGTGGGTGACAGAACTCAAGAGCCTGGTATGGAAGGAGCTTTGGCTAGATAACGCCTACCAGGCACTCTGGTGGTACTCTATTCGGCACTCCCCCTGGATGGCTGAGCACAACAGGTCAGTTCGGAGATGCTGGAGAGTTCCGGTTCTGGGATATCTATGACTACAGGGAGAGTATGCATGATTGGGCTACAGCGAGAGAGGTGAGACAAGACCTGACATCTCTAGTGACAATAGAGTTGGAGCTGGTGCAGGATTATCAATACCTCCTCAGCTCAACTCGGCCCCAATATACACTACAGGAGAGCTGGGTGGAAGTCCCAGACCTACAAGCCTACAGCTGGGAAGACCCGACTGAGGTATCCCCTGCTTCACTACCAGCTGCGGAGGTAGGGAACCTTATAGACTGGTCCTGGGAGGTCCCCCAGTCGGCAGCTGGAGATGGGCCAGAGTTCTCTCTACCGGCCTTTCAGGGATGCTGGGCAACCGGGCCAGATCCACAACTACAACCAGAGTTCCAGAGAGCATGGACAGTCGGTCCTACTCCCCAGCGGCCAAATATGTTATTGGCAGAGCAGACAACTGGTCTCTTCCCCCATCGGCAGCTTACCCTAGAGGGAGAGGAGACAACCGGTCTCTCTCCCCAGCGGCAGCCTGAAATACTGGAAGAGGAGACAGCTGTTCCCTCTTCTCAATTACAGAGGGACCTCATAGACTGGTCCTGGAGGGAACCCAACTGACAGGTGGAGATAGGACTGAGGTCTCTCTACCGGCTCTTCAGGGCTGCCCAGATACCCAACTGCAGCTGGAAGTATCAGGAGGGAGGACAGTCGGTCCTACTCCTCAGCAGCAGCTGCTCAACCGGGTCATGGGGGTATTGGAGGAGACAGCAATACCCACTGACACCATCCCAGTGGAAAAGCTGGCATCCGGGCAGAGAGCAGTTGGCCTCTGCCCACCAAGTACCCACAGCTCCAAGCTAAAGAACAACAATGCAGCAAGGAGTAGCAGGCGCCCACTCAGCAGCTTGGGACAAACAGAACAGAGCCAGGCCCCAGAGTTCAACAGGACCAGTGTTTGTTTATGGGTGGGCTACTCGACTAACTCAGGCACCGACCAATAGGAGCTCAGGTACCTGGTTAGTATACTGTTGCAAGGGGAGAAATGTAATGGACTGTGCCATCACTGGGGCTGCTGAAGAAGCCTGAGGGCTAGCCTTCTTCTTACGGACTATGGACCCTTAACTATGGAGACCCGTCAGACCTTTTAGTGTTACAAAGAACTATGAACCCTAATTTATGTGTGGAGTTTATATGCCACATATTTCCTACTGTCCACTAAAGGTGCAGGGTGTCAATCCAGCAACACAAAAAGGGTTAACTCTGCACTGAGACTCCCACTGATTGTGTTAGTGATGGGATTAAGACTCTGAGTAGCCGACTGCAGTGTAGATGAGTAGATCACCCTATGATACGCTCAAGAGATAATCCCATCACATGTGTCTCCTCTCTCCCTATTCGTTCATTAAGATACTGGGTGGGGGGGGATGTCTGTTTGCATGTTGTTCATGGTTGAACTATATATATACTGAGTTGGTCTTCAATAAAGTGAGTTCCTGTTTTACCCTCAACATAGAGCCTCGTCTCATGTGTGTGGGAAGGGGGGACAGCTATATTTACTCCGGGGATTGCTATCGGTATTATACTCCCCTGGGATTACAACACGGTTCTACCCACTGGAAACTGGACCCTGGTCTTGGGCCCAGGGTGGGTGGAGGATAGCGAGACCCCAGTCAAGCTGTAACGCTGGAAGTGGGGACTACAGTGCTTATGGTGTCCGGTGGACTGCTCGGAAGTGCTCGGTGAGCACTAGGAAACATGGATTGGAGGAGGCACCCAGTTGGTAAATGGTTATGTCAACAAGGCCAAACAGGTGAGGTGGCAATAGCATCAGGAGCCAAGACAGTGGCCCAGTGACACAGTGGTGAGGGTAGCAACAGCATGAGGAGTCAACACAGTGGCTATCATGGTGGGGAGTGGGGGAAACCCCTCACCGTACAATGTGGGAAAGATAGGATAGCAGCTAAGCCTAGAAACAGTGAAAATGGAGCTGGAAACCAACTAAGCATCCCTAAATCCTATCCCCGACCTCCTGACTGCATGAGCCGCCCTTGATGGTAGGGGGGCTCATACTCTCGAACCTGGGACCTACTGACCCTAACAGTCCCTGCAATATGGAGTCAGAAGGTGGAGACAACCGATTCCTCCACGACACAGATGAACCGGAGTCTTCAACAGGCCTAGCAACAAAGGGGAAGAAAGCAGCCAGCAATGGACGAAACGAGACAGGTAAGTGTCCAGAGGCAGAAAACACCACTGCCAACAGGACCAACATGGACACTTACCTGACACAGCAGCCACCAGGAACTTGAGCCGTCCACACCACTACCACTGGCATCCTGGTAATGCACATAGGCCCAAACACCCACACCAGGCAGGACCCAGCATGAACACCAAACACAGAATCAAGTAGTAGCAACCTGGACCACCATGCGGTATGAACCATGGCGGCACCAGGCCGCTCTGCTTGTAGTTCCCCTTCTGGGGAACTCTAGGGACCCCCTTACGGAGGTTAGGATATACAAAGGATATGTCTGGCATTCATGCTGACCTAAAATATCAAACAGGCCAGACATGAAACACAAAAGACCTCAAAGACAGGGCAGATGGAATAGCACCAGCTCCTCAAGACACTGAAGACAATCTGAACTCAGGTTCACAACTCCAGAACAATAAGAGCCATGATCCCACACCCAGCTCCACCTTACACACCTCTTAACCCTGTGCTTGCCAGAATGGAAAGGAAGACTGCCTTAAAGGGGAAGTGCCCCTGCATGCAACAACAACAACAACACGTTGCCACCGGCAACAAGCATGCACAGCAAAAGTGTCACGGTCCACTAACACCAGAACATGACACAGCCGTGACAGTGGCCCAGTGACAGAGTGGCGAGGGTGGAAACAGCACCAGGAGTAAACACAGTGGCCCAGTGACAGAGTTGCGAGGGTGGAAACGGCATGAGGAGTAAATACAGTGGCCCAGTGACACAGTGGTGAGGTGGCAACAGCATAAGGAGTCATCTGTCATGTTCTAACATGGGTACAACAGACCCCTAGAACATCTCACCACGAAGAACACATCAAAGCAAGCATACACAGAGAAATAACAATGAGCAGAAAACTGGATAAGCAGTTAAGGAACCAGTAGCAAGAAATACCACTGGACCAAGTGCACCGATATTACTTGGGGCCAAATCCAGAGAGCAGAAACACAGTGATCCCCATTCTTCACAGAGCCCCAGATGGTAGGGATGAACTTAGCCAAAGCTCACTGGTTGCACCTCCTGGTCCTGGTGCACTTGGCCACTTACCTGCAGAGACTGCTGGCGAAAGCACCAGCAGTCCAAACAAACAACGACTGGAACCCAGGCAGATGTACTGAAACCCGAACACCGCACAGGACACAGTACCAACAACACACATTGGAACCAGCACACCAGTAACTGCCTGGACCCCCATGCGGAAGGAAGCATGGTGGTCTCAGGCAATGCTGCTCACAGACTCTATGTCCTCCCTCTGGAGAACCCAGGAGCCCTTTCAGCAAAGGCACAGACAGGGGAATGTCTAGACTCCATGCAGGACAAAACAAAGCAGAAACATATCAGACACAGAACAACAACCTAGACATGGCACATACATGAAAATGTCTGGACTCCATGCAAGACGACTCGTGGCAGTCACAGACCAAACATACCGGACAAATAACCAGAAAAGCCAGGAAGACCAGGTGACCTTGAAGTCTTACTAGGTGGCAAAAAAGACTGGGAAGAAGGAAACCCAGGTAAGGTGCATAGCTCCAGCATCCAACAAGGCTGGAGAACAACTGACTCCCTGTCTAACAGCAACAGGATTAAATAGCACCTAGAGACCACACCCAGGCCAAGACATTAACCCCACAAGAACCAGACAGGGAAAGAAACAAGCATACAAGGAGCAGTGCACACGCAGGCTACCAAAACTACACATCGCCCCTGGCAACCAGCATACACATGTGGTATGCTGGGGAAGCACTCCAAATTGTGCCTGCAGACACAGCCGGAGGAGGAGGCAGCGGAGGACATTGGCGCAGCACCCACAGCTTGAGAACATGAAGATGGCAGTGCCATCACCTGACCAAGTGTGGCAATAATGACGGCTTGGGACTCTCCATCTTGGCACGGCACAAGCCATCAATTCTCTGAGCCGTTGGATGAGTGGATGCATACTGTTGTCTTTTTGCAATCACCTCTGTGATCGATTGCTGACAAAATGAGTGATGAGGAGTAGGAGAAGGAGGAGCAAGAGCATCAGGGCCAGTAGATGATGGGGAGGAAATACAGCTCCCTTCTGCTGAGGTGGTGGAGCTTTGACTGCAGGAAAAGGGGTGTGGGCCACTGGGAGATGCAGCGGTTGCTGCGTCAGGCTGTACCACAACATTAGTGCTATGGTTTTCCCAGGCCACTTTACGGTGGTGCTGCATGTGTTGGCCCAGGGCCATTGTGCCAACATTGGCACCCTGGCCATGCTTCAACTTCTGCCCACAGATTCTGCAAATGGCCATGCTGACGTCCTCCGATGGCTTGATGAAAAATTGTCACACCGCCGAGTATGACATTTTCACCCCTCCACTCTGTGCTGATTGCCTGCTACTGCTGCTTTCATGAAACCCTGCACCGCTACTTCTTTCCAGACAGGTAGGTTCCTGCATAGCAGGCGATCTACCAAGGGCACATTTGGCTCCCGACATCCCACTGCTACCACCCTGCTCACGGCCTTGCTACAACCCTGCTGACTCAGCCACTGCCTCACATGCAAGATGCTACCCTCTTCTCCTGATGATGATGAAGCCCCCTCTTCACCTGGCTCCCATGTGTAATCAGCCACATCATCGTCCACTACTGTCTGCACGTCTGTCACGGGGCGCCAAAGGCGCACTCGGTCTCCCATCAGCTGCAGACCTGCTGCTTAGCTTCAGGAGCAAGGATCTGTGTTTGGCCTCGTTCCCAGGGCGGCTTTGCTAGCTGGGAGGCTCCCTGCTTCTAGGTCTGCCTTGAGCGCGGAGCTGATCACTCGGTGTTCGACTTGTCTGTCTGTTGGTCATGTGACGCTGGCCACGTCACATGAACCTCAGACCCCACTATAAATGCAGGCAGCCTGCTGGCCACAGGTTGCCTGTTAATTCTAGGTTCCTGACTATTTGTTGGACTACTGAATACTCACCTGATCCTGTTCCCTGACGATCCTTTGCCTGATCCTCCTGTACTGCGCATCCGTCCTGCTATTGTGACCTTGGCTCCCACCTGACTACTCTTTGTGGACTCCTCTGGTACTTCTCTACTCTCCTGGTATTTGACCCCGGCTTCTCCTGACCATTCTTTGCTTAACCCTTTGTACTGTGTAGCTCTCTTGGTTCTGACCCGGTCCGTTCACGTTCCGTATTTTGTCTTGTCTGTCTTCCCTGCACATATCCTAAGTAGTGATGAGCAGCAGGTGCCATATTCGATTTCGACGAAATTCGCAAATATTCGATAGAATATTCGTTTTATATTCGTCGAAATCGAATATTCGTCATTATTCTAGTTATCGCGATTAATATGCGATTTAAATAATCTACTCTGGCTATCTACTACTAAGGCTACTCTGCTATTGTAATAGCAATGCGATTAATTCAAGTTATAATAATCAATTTTCGATTTCAACTTAGCACTGCTATATTCCATATTCGTTAATTCCAGCCTAATATGGAATATAGCAGGTCCAAGTTGAAATCGCAATTCGATTATTATAACTTGATTTAATCGAATTGCGATTTCAACTTAGCACTGCTATATTCCATATTAGGCTAGAATTAACGAATATGGAATATAGCATTACTAAGTTGAAATCGCCATGCGATTCCTTCGAGTTCTATTAATCGCATGGTGATTTCAACTTGAACCTGGTTTACTATATGGTTGGCTTCAATGGCTTGGTAGAATTAGCGAATATGACGAATATATTCGTTATATTCCACAAAACGAATATAACAAATGTATTCGTTATATTCCACAAAACGAAGATAACAAAGTATTCTGCATCTTCGTTTTAGCTACCTATTGGTCAACTTTGCTAATTCTAGCAATCATATAGGAAAGTTTACTATAGAGACAGCTAAGTTTAATTCGCTATGCGATTATATGACAGCTTTTTTTTTTATAAATAGAATAATTATAATAATTATCAGGTATTATAATTATTCTATTTATTTTTAAAAAAAGCAGTCATATAATCGCATAGCGAATTAAACTTAGCAACACTAGAGCAACACTAAAGAAAGAAATACCATAACTCAGCCGCACCTCCAAAGATAAAACATGATTTTATTGAGACATATAAATTAAAAACATGGATGAATGAGGCAAACCCCACAGATGGGAAAATTTAAAGTGCTGAAGTGCATCAATAAGGTCACCATGCAGTCACAATACCAAAACAGGATAACAGTAAAAAATCTGTGACACCTGGGTAAATATACTTATCGTGAAACACAGTGGTAGCACATGGAATACCAAAAACCCATCAGTGAGGAAAGCCAAGAGATCCTAAGGCGTATCGCTAGTGCAAATACTAGCTTCCTCAGAGGTCCATCTGTGGGGTTTGCCTCATTCATCCATGTTTTTAATTTATATGTCTCAATAAAATCATGTTTTATCTTTGGAGGTGCGGCTGAGTTATGGTATTTCTTTCTTTAGTGTTGCTCATGATATAATAGGGAGGCATTATCCACACTATAGGGAAGAGAGCAGGGACCAAATGAACAGTGTAAAGCTTGGCTAATAGGAGCTATTCTATTACACCTTGCTGCACTAATTGGGGTTAAAAACAGAGACATATAGTAAACTTTCCTATATGGTTGCTAGAATTAGCGAAGTTGACCAATAGTTAGCTAAAACGAAGATGCAGAATACTTTGTTATCTTCATTTTGTGGAATATGACGAATACATTCGCCATATTCGTTTTGTGGAATATAACGAATATATTCGTCATATTCGCTAATTCTACCAAGCCATTGAAGCCAACCATATAGTAAACCAGGTCCAAGTTGAAATCGCCATGCGATTAATATAACTCAAAGGAATCGCATGGCGATTTCAACTTAGTAATGCTATATTCCATGCTCATGGAGCGTCCCCATCACCGTGGGAACGACTCCATATACTAGAATGTACTGTCGGATTTGAGAATTACGTTGAAATCGCAATTCGATTATTTCAAGTTATAATAATCGTATTGCGATTTCAACTTAGCACTGCTATATTCCATATTAGGATAGAATTAACGAATATGGAATATAGCAGTGTTAAGTTGAAATCGCAATTCGATTATTGTAACTTCAAATAATCGAATTGCGATTTCAACGTAATTCTCAAATCCGACAGTACATTCTAGTATATGGAGACGTTCCCATGGTGATGGGGATGCTCCATGAGGACGGAAGCGGCAACGGGCACTGACTGGAGCAGCCAGGAAGCCAGGAATCCAAAGGACAGGTAAGAACAACTTTAGGGAAGTGGGAAAGGAAAAAATATAACAATAAAAAAAAAAAAAAATGAATATTCGAAATATCGAATTTATAGCACTATATTCAAAATATTCGCGAATTAGCGAAGTGCCGATATTCGCAAAAAAAAATCGATATTCGAATATTCGCGCTCAACACTAATCCTAAGTAAGGGACTGTCGTCCAGTTGTCCCCTGTCATCAGGACTCGTGAGGCAAGTAGGCAGGGCCAGGGGTGAGGGTGGAGCGCAGTGGTCACTATCCCTCCCCCTGTGTGTGTGTGGACGTGACCGTTACAATGTCACTGATGTCACCCTCACCATTCTCAGGGCCCCTTGCCTGACCGCTTACAACACCAACTCCCATGCGACTCTCATAGTCGCTACTTGCCCAACTACCGGAGGGAGCAATGGATCTCTCCTCCACATCGTGGCTGGGCAGGAGCTGCTAACTGTCCTCAATAAGTTTGTCCTTGCTGAAAAGCGGAGCAGAGCCGACTGCATACAATTTTTCCGTAGCAGAAGGAACAGAAAATGAAAGAGGCAGGTTAAGGACAGGTGGGGGCACAGAGCTTGTTTAGTGGGCCATGCCAACTAAGCATTGTCTCAGAGGAATCCACCAACTCCTGGCTGGGGGTGTCTGATGTCAGTTGAGATGATGTTGAAGACCAAGTCAACCATTCAAAGGACAGTTAGGTTGCTGGTCAAAACACGACCGATGGATGACAATGGCAGTTCTGGCCTGTCACTGTGAATGCTGCTACCACCACCCCTCCGCCCCTTCTGCTGCTACTTCTACCAGCTCCAGAAAAATGTTTGCCACTGCCAGTTTCCTTAGAAGGGCCTGGCACTTGTCTATTGGACATACTGTACTGTAACTGTAAGTGTAAAATAGCAGTAGTGTGAGGCCACAATTTCACTCCAGAATCAAGGATGAATGGATGTACTTATATATAAAATAACGTGAGCACCCTAAAATCTGTAGTATCAGGCCACAATTTCACCCCAGAATCAAGGATAAATAGATGTACTTATATATAAAAGAACACGAGCACCCTAATATCTGTAGTATCAGGCTGCAATTTACCCCAATTACATATTTGAGGATTAACAGATTTATTTATGTAAAAAAGAACGTAAACACCCTAAAAGCTGTCATATCAGGCCACAATTTCACCCCAATTACACAATTAAGGAGGATTAAATTATGTATTAAAGAATGTGAACACCCTAAAATATGTAGTATCAAGCTGCAATTTCACCCCAATTACACAATCATGGATTAATGGATTTACTTGTGGATAAAAGAACGTGAACCCCCCAAAATCTGAAGTAGAAGACTGCAATTTCACCATATTAACAGATTCAAGGATTAATAAAAATTACTTATGTATACAAGAATGCAAACAACCTAAAATCAGTAGTATTAGAACACTTTTTAACCCCAATTAGTGCAGCAAGGTGTAATAGAATAGCTCCTATTAGCCAAGCTTTACACTGTTCATTTGGTCCCTGCTCTCTTCCCTATAGTGTGGATAATGCCTCCCTATTATATCATGAGCAACACTAAAGAAAGAAATACCATAACTCAGCCGCACCTCCAAAGATAAAACATGATTTTATTGAGACATATAAATTAAAAACATGGATGAATGAGGCAAACCCCACAGATGGACCTCTGAGGAAGCTAGTATTTGCACTAGCGATACGCCTTAGGATCTCTTGGCTCTCCTCACTGATGGGTTTTTGGTATTCCATATGCTACCACTGTGTTTCACGATAAGTATATTTACCCAGGTGTCACAGATTTTTTACTGTTATCCTGTTTTGGTATTGTGACTGCATGGTGACCTTATTGATGCACTTCAGCACTTTAAATTTTCCCATCTGTGGGGTTTGCCTCATTCATCCATGTTTTTAATTTATATGTCTCAATAAAATCATGTTTTATCTTTGGAGGTGCGGCTGAGTTATGGTATTTCTTTCTTTAGTGTTGCTCGTGGTTGCTTTTTGATACCAGTCCTGTACTCCGCTTTGTATTGTCAGGTGTGCCCCTCTTTGTTTAGTTTTGCCTCCCTATTATATCCCTACACTATCACTTAGCTGTCACTGAACTGCTCAATAGTAATATTTTGTGAATAAAGTATTTCCTAATAAAGTTCACTGAAAAATGGCAGAGAGACTTTTTATAGAGCTGTGACATCAAAAATTTATTTGTTACCACGAATCGCGAGGAAATTCAACTTCATGACTAATAGAATTTTTCCTGAAATTCAGATCGAATTCCACTTCATCAATTTCGATTCGCTCAACTCTAAGTACACAAAAGCCCCACACCTCGGACCTAGTAGTTTAACTTTTATTCCCAGGAATCAAGTGTCCATTCCATGACATCACGTTGCAACCTAGACAGATTCCATTACACGATAATGTGGTCTATTGAGTGCCATTGGTATCCCTTGTGTGATGGATCAGGCACAGCGGTCATGTTTTCTGATATAAATGAAACCATGACAGCAGTGTTAACAGAGCATTATTTGTAGCCGCTAACTCATTTCCTAAACTGCAATAAAAAGTATATTGAGAAGAGCTTGATACTTATTGTACTCATTAGTACAATTCATGTCTTTCTGTTTGCCTTTCTAGAATTTACAATTGAAATTAACTAAAGATCAGAACAACAGGTCTTGCTTCAAGACAATAAATAATATAACCTTGTAACGGCATCCAAAAATATTCCATGCTTCAAGCTGCAGTGTTTTATGGGTAGAACAAAATGTCTCCGCTTTGCTGTTTTAATTAAATGAATGAATCATTTCTGCTGGAGGTTAAAAGAGGTTCATTCATCTTTTTGTTTGTCTATTTGTGAGGTGGTAAAAGATCTTGCAATTACTAGAGAGCTTTTATAAAACAGACTCAATTGAAGATGACCTCGTACATTACGATTGCAGATATGTTCATGACACCAACCATCATTATCTTGTTTGTGTAAAATAGATGCTCTATTGTAACAGAATGCGTTCAGCTAATACAAGTTTTCAAGCGAGTAGAGTGAATCCAAAAATCAAGCATCATAGACTAGGACAGTGATGGCTAACCTTGGCACTCCAGCTGTGGTAAAACTACAACTACCAAGATGCCCCCCTTGCTTGGCTGCTCGCATGGAGCATGCTGGGAGTCGTAGTTTAACCACAGCTGGAGTGCCAAGGTTAGCCATCACTGGTCTAGGATATTCATTTGAGAGAAATGTAATGTAATTCTGGTTTTGTCTCTATAATAATTTAGAATTGCTACTGTGGCAATGTGAATAGTGATGGGTGCAGTAAAGTCCCAGGGAAGCATAAAAAACGGGTGTTGTTTTCACCAGGAGCGTGTCACCAAGGGGCCCGGTCTTGGTGGAGTAAAGAACCTAGATATAGGTGGCCACCAAGTTAGTTGGTGGACACCAAGCTACTTAGCTTAGCTGGCTCCAGCTAGTCCAGGGCAGGTTTTTACTGGGAACAGGCAACGTGTTGGGTGGGTGCCTGTTCCCCATGCTCCACTCCGGGATTTAAGAATATGCCCATGTCCAGGGATGGTATTTAATCCTGTTGCTGGATTTGGGTATGGCTCCCAGTCTGAGACAGAGTTTTTGTGAAACACAGTCCTGCTGGAGGCTCTGGAAGAGTGGTCTCAGCTGGGCTGGCTGAGGGGCCACGGGGCTAGGTGCTAGCCAGACTGTTGGGGGACGCCGTGACGCTTGGGCGCAAGTGGTCACAAGGCCGCAGTCGGGAGGACTACTGGGCCACACTCCCCCATAAAGGCACTGGACTTTAGACCGTGTGTGAACGGTGCTCTATAAAGCCAGGAGGCTGATGGACTTTGGGCTGGGAAAGCCGCATGTTATGACCGTGTGTGAACGGTGCTTTAGGTGAGTCAGGTTATCATATGTTTAGTTAGAGCCCAGCTGAGAAGGTGGTTATTTTGTATCATTTATGTTTGTTTTGCTGAGGTGCCAAATAAAGCGATGTTTGGACCTGAAACTTGGTGTCTGGCGAAGATACTTGTGTGAATGACCCCCTGGAGAAGAGCTAACCCCCCACACTACTTAAAAATAAGGTGTCATCAGGTTCTCAACTGGTCTTTACTATTTATGCCAGCAAAGCAGCTTCAATAGTTTACAATAGTGGTTTTTAAAATATTTTAACACATAAAACACTAACGTTAAGTCGACACGTAAACTTTTTTTATGCAGATTTTACAAATCCAATATAAATCTGTATGTGTTACATGCAGATTTTCCCATGGATTGTGCTGTGGATTTGCTGGAGATTCTACTATATGCTGTGCATTTTAAAAGACGCTATTCAGCATCATAGGCCTAATAATTATTTGTTATACCCCAGATTTGTTATCATTTTGTAGAAAACAAATGTTCAGAATTTTTTTAGTGCACCAAACAGAACACTCCGCCCCTTCATAAAAGTTGACAATGTGCTTCTTTTTTTCTCCAAACATATGGTACCTTTGGTTCTGGTGAAAAAAATATAATTTCAGTTTTGTTTCATGATACCAAGGCACTTAAATCCAGAATGTCTTTGCTTTATCTAAGACAGGATTTTCTTTTGGCAAATCTTTGTTTTTAGCAAGCAATGCTGCAGAAGGTCACCGTGGCAGCCAAACACTGCATATAAGATACTAGTCCAGAGGCAGCTCTATTAAAAGTTATCCTGGTCTTAAACTCCTTAAGGAGGTTCTCTACTTTTCCAATATTGATGTCCTATTCTCAGGATAGGTCATAAATATCAGATTGGCAGGGGCCGACTGCCAGCACCCCTGCTGATCAGTGGTATGAAGAAAACGCATCAGTGTTCTCTTCACTGTTTACCTGCTTGCAGTCGCCTGATGCGAGCAGTGTAATTACAGTTCCTCCATCTTATTCACTTCAATGTGGCGGGTCTATCTTATTCACTTGAGCACTGCCTTCTCTTCATACAGCTGATCAGCTTGAGTGCAAGTAGTCAGGCACAGCTTATGCGATATTGCTGACCTATCAACAGGTAATGCACCAAGAAGAAGTTGTTGGAATCAAGTGAAACTTTGTATGTGTGAATGTAATGATGATATGTCAGTGAGTACAAAATTAGAGCAAAAATGATATGTTTATTGGGGAAAACTGTACAATTGAAACATTTGCCGACACATTGCACATCCATTTTCCTGCCGAACACTATATACCCCCCACACACACAAACACAGTCTATAGATTAGAGTTTGTGTCCTGTTGGTTGGGACTCAGGAGAACCTTTCTTTGTATTGCCGCCAGTATTTGCTGGGTAATTTAGAGCAGGCATGTCCAAAGTCCGGCCCGCGGGCCAATTGCGGCCTGCGTTCCGGATTGATAAGGCCCCACAGATAAGTTGCCCAAATGTAGATCTAACACCCCCCCCCCCAGTGAGTCCCCGAGCACCGCTCAGAACTCCTGGGATCTTTTGCCGCGGGACTTGATGTCATCAGCCAGTGCAGGGAGAAGGAAAGCCCAAATCTCGCGACGGCCGAGATCTCGCGAGATTTGGACTTTCCTTCTCCCTGCACTGGCTGATGAAAAGGGCGACCATTAAGGGCTTTTGTAGAAGAAAAAAGAATTCTGCCTACCAAACACCTTGACAAGGAATAGTAACTAGGGATGAGCGAACCCGAACTGTATAGTTCGGGTTCATACCGAATTTTGGGGTGTCCGTGACACGGACCCGAACCCGAACATTTTCGTAAAAGTCCGGGTTCGGGTTCGGTGTTCGGCGCTTTCTTGGCGCTTTTCGAAAGGCTGCAAAGCAGCCAATCAACAAGCGTCATACTACTTGCCCCAAGAGGCCATCACAGCCATGCCTACTATTGGCATGGCTGTGATTGGCCAGTGCAGCATGTGACCCAGCCTCTATTTAAGCTGGAGTCACATAGCTCCGCACGTCACTCTGCTCTGATCAGTGTAGGGAGAGGATGCAGCTGCTGCTGTTAGGGCGAGATTAGGCAGGGATTTACTCAGCAAAAACACTTAATGAAGTGATCGATCTACAGCTGTGAATCATTCAACTTCTGCTATTTAATTGCTCACTGTTTTTAGGCTGCCCAGAGCGTTTTTCTGTCACTTTTTTCTGGGGTGATTGGCGGCCATTCTGTGTCTTGTGGTGCGCCAGCACAAGCTGCCACCAAATACATTTAACCATCAATAGTGTGTTTTTTTTTTTTGCTATATCCTACATCAGGTGCTTGGCTGTGCTTGCTATTTTATTGAGGGGTGAAATACAATTGCCAAAATAGCAGTACCCTAAATCTGGTGTTTCAGCTGTGGCTAGCCAATTGTAATACTGTCTGCTGTCTGGCAAAGGATATATTTTTGTTCTGGGTTGAAATACAATTCCCAACTTAGCAATTCCCTAAATCAGTGGTTTCTGCTGTATCAGGCCAACTTTAAATCTATCCATAAAAGGGTATATTAGATTGAAGGTGCTAATAGGGTCATCCTCAATAACTTCACACACTACCGTGCATTTCCAAGTCTAATTCTGTCCGTAAACGTATACCTATCATCCAGCGCCTAAATAATAGGCCTACAATTTATATTCAGCTAAATCTGTTGTTACTGCTGTGGCTGGTCAATTTATTTAGTGTCCGCCAAAGCACAGTTTTTTTTCTGGGTTGAAATACAATTCCCAACTTAGCAATTCCCTAAATCAGTGGTTTCTGCTGTATCAGGCCAACTTTAAATCTATCCATAAAAGGGTATATAAGATTGAAGGTGCAGATAGGGTCATCCTCAATAACTTCACACGCTACCGTGCATTTCCAAGTCTAATTCTGTCCGCAAACGTATACCTGTCATCCAGAGCCTAAATACTAGGCCTACAATTTATATTCAGCTAAATCTGTTGTTACTGCTGTGCCTGTATTAGTGTAATACGGTACCTAAATAGATAGCTAGATAGTGTTAGGTGCCTGTAAAGAATGGCCTGAATTTGAATTCAATATATTAGGCCAAATAATTTTTTTCTTATTGTGGTGAACGGTAACAATGAGGAAAACATCTAGTAAGGGACGCGGACATGGTCGTGGTGGTGTTAGTGGACCCTCTGGTGCTGGGAGAGGACAGCCACACGTCCTAGTGAACCAACTACCTCAGGTCCCAGTAGCCGCCAGAATTTACAGCGATATTTGGTGGGGCCCAATGCCGTTCTAAGGATGGTAAGGCCTGAGCAGGTACAGGCATTAGTCAATTGGGTGGTCGACAGTGGATCCAGCTTGTTCAGATTATCTCCCACCCAGTCTTTTGCAGAAAGCGCACAGATGGCGCATGAAGCATGATTCTCTGCTATGACATGAAGCCTGATTCTCTGCTATGGGACCTCTCTCCTTTGTCTGGGTGCCGGGGCCTAAAAATATCTGACAGTGGCCTGTTCCAGTGTTGGGTGACATGAAGCATGATTCTCTGCTATGACATGAAGCCTGATTCTCTACTATGGGACCTCTCTCCTCTATCTGACAGTGGCCTGTTCCAGTGTTATTTTAATTCATTTCCCTATCCACATTTGTTTGCAGGGGATTTACCTACATTTTGCTGCCTTTTGCAGCCCTCTAGCCCTTTCCTGGGCTATTTTACAGCCTTTTTAGTGCCGAAAAGTTAGGGTCCCCATTGACTTCAATGTGGTTCGGGTTCGGAGCGAAGTTCGGGTTCGAACCCGAGCATCCAGGTGTTCGCTCAACTCTAGTAGTAACTGCACAGACAACACACTGACAGGCAGGCAGGGCTGTGCAGGCAAGTTTTTTTTTCAATTGAGATGAATACATTGTAAAATCTCAGTTAATGTCAGTTGGTCTAAATCAGTTATAAATATATTTGAACACATGTATATTTGGTGTTATGTTCCTGTTCACATTTTTTTTTACATAAAAGTTGACAGACAACCTTTATTACTTTGTGTAATGTACTTTACAATGTTCCTGACATATTTCAGCTTCCTGGTTTTTTTTTATATTAAAGGCAGAGTAATTTAACACCTGTTTAGATTTGTCATCCAAGTCACAAAATGATAAGTATGCAATTTTCTATAAACTTTGCAGAAAAAAGTTAATTTGCATTTAATTTTAATGGTTCAAAGAATGTCAGGCAAAATGGTCGGCCCTCGCACATGTTCACTTAATCAAATTTGGCATTTGGCATTTGGACATCCCTGATTTACAGTTACCCAGGGTGCACCACGGGGAAGCGAACTACCATACCATCACTTCACTAGACAGGTACATCTCTGCTCAGCTGGCCAATATCAGATTGCTCAGACCCCACACACATACAATCGCAATACAATCCGATCTTATAACGGTAACATTAAATCTAATATCTCCCCCTTCAAAGACTTAAATACTTTTTGATGTTTTGTTGAGGACATTATTTTCAATACTTGTATTTAAAAAAATTGGGATTATGGTGTCTTTATCCTGCAGCGCAAGTTGGAGCGGGGATACGACCGGACCCGGGCCCAGGCTGAGAAGCAGGCATTGTCCATGAGATCCGTTCTGAGCTCAAGAGGAGGTTTAAGGCCAATCCCCCGAAGATGGCCATATTAAAAAAATGGTCAGATCTGAAGCGTCGGAACTCGGAGCGGATCAGAGAGATCCGTGATAGAATATGCCCAGGTACAATGCTTACATTGCTTTTGTATCTCTCGCCCACACTCTGTAATGTATACATGTCGCAGGGAAATTATGAAAATGGAGATTTGATCAAATCCCTAAGGGAAATGAGGAAATTGGAGATTTGAATGCTGCAAAACACCTGAAAAGAGCAGCTGAAAAAATGAAAGAAGTTTCTTTGAAGAAATTTAAAGACGTGTTAATGGATTCCACAGTTTTGGTAGCTAGAGGCCCATTAGATGGAAATAACATTGTGGGGATCGTATTAGATATAAAAAATAATTCCTCAGTTGGAATTATAAAAGATTGGCTTCCTAGAGACGCTCTTCTAATAGCTACTACAACATTTACTGAAACAGTTCCCCGAACTAACCTAAGTCTGCGTGAGATTGCAGGAAAATTATCCTTATTTGGAGGTCAAGGATTTAATACATTGTAAAACAAAAAGATGTGCCTGTAAAAAAAGTAACCTACTTTGCAACTCGAGATGCCACAAATCAACAACATGTTTTAATAAAAATGAATGAACATTATTATTTATTAATTACATTCACTAAAAATGTTTAAAATTTCACTAAAAATATCATTTTTGTTTAAAAAAATTCAGCTTAAGTACCTATTTCTTACAATATGATTTCATATTATTATTATATTATCAGAAATATTAAACTTTTCACTAAAACAGTTAAGGGATTTGATGATCAAATCACTTACTTTCTTTAATAATTTGTGTTTCAATGACTATTGTTGTATAACCTACTCTACATTTATTAATGCATGGTTTACTAAATAAATACTTTTAATATCTAAACAATATTATTTCATATTATTATTATTATATTATCAAAAATATTAAACTTTTCACTAAAACAGTTAAGGGATTTGATGATCAAATCACTTTCTTTAGGGAACATCATCCTCCGTGAATTGATCATCTCCCTTAGGAATTTGATCAAATCTCCATTTTCATCATTATGTCATTGACGCAGAGTGTGGTAAGTTGAATTTGCAATGCGATTAATATAACCTGCATTAATCGCAATGCGATTACAACTTAGATCTGAGTTCCTAATGGTTGTATTGCTAGAATTGACGAATATAGCACTATATTCTCAATCTTCGTTATATTCTAGCAATACAACCATTAGGAACCCAGCTCTAAGTTGAATTCGAAATGCGATTAATATAACCTGTATTAATCGCATTGCGATTACAACTTAGATCTGAGTTCCTAATAATTGTATTGCTAGAATTGACGAACATGTCTATATATCTGAATATATACTCATCTGTCAACTACACAGTGACAGACCAAACTCCCCGTTTAACGCACGCGCAAACAACCGCAAACAGTCCATTTGCACAACCGCAAACTCCCCATTTGCACAAGGTTGGATACCAAGCTAAGCCATGTCCCGTTCCTTGTCCTCACTGACGTCATTGAAGGTCTCTTCCTCCACCCAGCCACGTACAACACTAAGGGTCCCCAAAAGGTGACAACAAGCCCCCTGGGACGCCTGCTGTGGTTGGTCTTCCACCTCCTCAAAGCCACCTTCCTCCTCTGACTCCTCTTCTTCAGACTCCTCTCTCTGCATTGCATCGCTCTGCGTTATTATAAGGTGTGTTAAGTAGTACTATTCCTATCAGTTTAATCCCTGTTACGTCCCCTATCAGGGGACGTGTATATGGCATCGATTTTAGGAACCGGGAGATGGAAAAAGATGCTTGGTCGGTCCTCCTAATTCAAATTTGTGGCACTGCACATGCAATCGAATGTGCCACCAGATATGAGCGGTGTGTAAAGTAGTACTATTCTTAGCAGTTCAATCCCTGTTACGTCCCCTATCAGGGGACGCGTATATGGCATCGATTTTAGGAACCGGGAGATGGAAAAAGATGCTTGGTTGGTCCTCCTACTTCAAATTTGGGGCACTGCGCGTGCAATCGAATGTGCCACCAGATATGAACAGTATGTAAAGTAATACTATTCTTATCAGTTTAATCCCTGTTAAGTCACCTATCAGGGGACGTGTATATGGCATCGTTTTTAGGAACCGGGAGATGGGAAATCATGCTTGGTTGGTCTTCCTACTTCAAATTTGGGGCACTGCGCGTGCAATCTAATGTGCCACCAGATAGGAGTGGTGTGTTAAGTAGTACTATTCTTATTGGTTTAATCCCTGTTACGTCCCCTATCAGGGGACGTGTATGGAATAGATTTTAGACAACCGCAAAGAGTTGTCAATAGTTGACACACTCATGACATAAATTGTATACCTCTATGTGTCAATCTTGGTGTAGTGATGACTGTGCTCGTGCGCACGTTTGGGAGATTGCAGGCGATGTTTTTTTTTCAAAGCCTATGGTCGTGCTGAGGTAGTTCAGTGACCGTTAAGTGACCCAGAAAACAATGATTCTGCAGTGTGGGCCCATTGTTGGCCTAGTAGGCTTTAATGATACCTTAGATGATCACAAAGAAAATTAATATTTTTTTCAATGCAAAATTATCCAGCCGATCGCTTTTGGTCTGTTCACAATGAAGCAACGACCTTATCATCTGGGGTGTGCCAACATTGCCATTGCCAACACACTCATAGAGGTGGTTGCTTCTTTGTAATATGCAAGCCACTTCACCACAACAAGGTAACAATCACAAAGGGGAATTGACACATGTATGTGCCTATCTTTTTGTTTTGTTTTTGAAGCCACAGTGCAGCACCAGAGGCCAGAAAAATTAGGGATGTACACATGCCTGAAAAATTAGGTATTGTTGCAAATTGATGTTTGTTTCCCAGGCAGAAAGTGCCCTAAAACATTGTGGCTTGAACTCTAGTTGGTGGCGGATAAGTCACGCAAGTCATCTGGCATTCAGAGATAACATACAGCAGCGCATGGACCATTTTTAGCCCAAGGAAGCTCATATTATCACCAGGCCTTTTTTAGTCGAATGTATCGCCCACTGTTAGTCCCTTCGGGATCCATCCCTCATTCATCTTAATAAAGGTGAGGTAATCTAGACTTTTTTGACCTAGGCGACTTCTCTTCTCAGTGACAATACCTCCTGCTGCACTGAAGGTCCTTTTTTGACAGGACACTTGAAGCGGGGCAGGCCAGAAGTTCTATCGCAAATTGGGATAGCTCAGGCCACAGGTCAAGCCTGCACACACAGTAGTCAAGGGGTTCATCGCTCCTCAGATTGTCGATATCTGCTGTTAAGGCGAGGTAGTCTGCTACCTGTCGGTCGAGTCGTTGTCTGAGGGTGGACCCCAAAGGGCTGTGGCGATGCGTAGGACTTAAAAATCTCTGCATGTCCTCCATTAACAACACGTCTGTAAAGCGTCTTGTCCTTGCCGGCGTGGTTGTGGTAGGAGGAGGATTACTTTCACCTCTTCCCCTGTTATATTCCCGTTGTGCTGTGACATCACCCTTATACGCTGTGTAAAGCATACTTTTTAATTTATTTTGGAACTGCTGCATCCTTTCCGACTTCCGGTAATTCGGTAACATTTCAGGCACTTTCTGCTTATACCGGGGGTCTAGTAGCGTGGACACCCAGTACAGGTCGTTCTCCTTCAGCCTTTTTATACGAGGGTCCCTCAACAGGCACGACAGAATGAAAGACCCCATTTGCACAAGGTTGGATGCCGAGCTACTCATGTCCCGTTCCTCGTCCTCAGTGATCTCACTGAAGGTATGTTCTTGCCCACAGCCACGTACAACACCACGGGTACCAGATAGGTGACAACGAGCACCCTGGGATGCCTGTTGTGGTTGGTCTTCCTCCTCCTCCTCAAAGCCACATTCCTCCTCTCACTCCTCACACTCCTCTTCCGGCGTTGCCGCGGTCCAGCAAGCGATGCTGATAAGGCTGTTTCTGGTGGTGAGGGTGACCACAACTCTTCCTCTTCCTCTTCATGCTCATCTACGGCCTGATCCAGCACTCTTCGCAGGGCACGCTCCAGGAAGAAAACAAATGGGATGATGTCGCTGATGGTGCCTTCGGTGCGACTGACTAGGTTTGTCACCTCCTCAAAAGGACGCATGAGCCTACAGGCATTGCCCATGAGCGTCCAGTAACGTGGCAAAAAAATTCCCAGCTCCGCAGAGGCTGTCCTAGCACCCCGATCATACAAACACTCGTTGACGGCTTTTTCTTGTTGGAGCAGGCGGTCGAACATTAGGAGTGTTGAATTCCAACGTGCCCTGACTGTGCTTTGCAGACCAGGTATCAGTGGTCAGATGGACCCTTGCCCCAACACTGTGTGCCAGACATGCCATGACTTCCTTTTGCACAATCGAGTACAGGTTGGGGATTGCCTTTTTTGCAAAGAAATTTCGGCCGGGAACCTTCCACTGCGGTGTCCCAATAGCTAAAAAATTTTGAAGGCCTCAGACTCCACCAGCTTGTATGGTAAAAGCTGGCGGGCTAAGAGTTCAGACAAGCCAGCTGTCAGACGCCGGGCAAGGGGGTGACTTTGTGACATTGGCTTCTTACGCTCAAACATGTCCTTGACAGACACCTGACTGTGGGCAGATGAGCAGGAACTGCTCAAGGTGAGAGGCGGAGTGGTGGGTGGTTGAGAGGGGGCAAGGAGGACAGCAGTGGTTGACGTGGCTGAAGATGCTGGACCAGGAGGAGGATGGTGGCTTTGAGTTTGTGTGCTGCTTTTACTCATGTGTTGATCCCATAGGCGTTTGTGATGTGAGATTATGTGCCTTCACAAAGCAGTTGTACCTAGGTGGGTGTTGGACTTGGAGTTTCTTTTGGCACAGGTTGCAAATGGCATCGCTGTTATCAGAGGCAGACACACAAAAAAAATGCCACACTGCTGAGCTTTGCAATGACGGCATTCTAGTGGTGGCAACAGCATGCATTGATTGGCGTGCTGTCTGGCTGACCCCGGGTGCCGATACATGCTGTCTGACTGTGCCACTAGCTCCTTGCGATGACCTCCCCCTGCTTCCAACTCGTCTCCTCCTCCTCTCTGTCTCCCCATCTGAACTGTCCCCTTGTTCTTCTTCTCTTCGAGCGGGCACCCACGTGACATCTACGGACACATCGTCATCATCAACCGCTTCACTTGTATCTGACAACTCAGCAAAGGAAGCAGCAGCGGGTACAACATTCATCATCATCACACCTCACGTCCATCTGTGTAATGCTGCCTGACTGAGACATATCCCTGTTATCTACATCCTCTTGCAATAATGGTTGTGCATGACTCATTTCTTCCAACTGATGTGTAAATAACTCCTCTGACAGATCAAGTGAAGCCGCTGTGGTGCTAGTGTTGGTGGCGGCAGCAGGCGGGCGAGTGGTAACTTTAGAGGTTCCCAAAGCTGAGCTGGAGGAGGATGGTGCGTTAAGGTTCCGAGCGGAAGCTGTAGAAGATTGGGTGTCCTGTGTTAGTTAGTCAACTATGTCCTCAGAACTTTTCGAGTTCAGGGTACGTGGCCTCAGCACCACGACCACGACGGCCCCTGTCATTTTTTTTGATTAGTTAAGTTGTACTATGCGTGCAAGCTACTGTGATACCAGATATGAATGGCGCTGAAGTGACACTATGCACTGGCACTGGGCCTTAGACACACAAACACGTGTGTAACTGACTGCTAGTTATTCAGTCAAAAATGTTGTTTTTCTATAAATATAATCAAATGTGACACCAGATATGAATGGCGTTGAAGTGACACTATGCACTGGCACTGGGCCTTAGACATACAAACACGTGTGCAACTGACTGCTAGTTATTCAGTCAAAGATGTTGTTTTTCTTTAAATATAATCGAATGTGACACCAGATATGAATGGTGCTGAAGTGACACTATGCACTGGCACTGGGCCGTAGACACACAAACACGTGTGTAACTGACTGTTAGTTATTCAGTCAAAAATGTTGTTTTTCTTTAAATATAATCGATCTATTATTAATCTATTATTAATCTATTATTAATACATTTTCCCAGGCTCAGGATAGGATTGGGTCCTGATGTTGTGGAGTACCAAAATTATCCGCGGAGACATTGAGGTCGGCTAGCTCCGGACCTGGCGGCAAGTCATCCATGTCTCCCACCATCGCACTTAGCGGGGTTGTCTCCCCCTCTTCCACGGAAGTGGCAGTCCCCCCTACAGCTGGCCCTTTGGACTCAGGTTCCCAAGGTGCTGGTCTCCCTCCTGTGCTGGGCCACTCTGTTAGGGTCACATCTGTCTCACTGGTATCGGTAACTTTCGTGTCCGGCCATAGTGCCGGGAAACCGAGGTAGTCTCTCCTAATTATTAGTTCATACGGTAATTTTGTTCTGACGGCCACCTCATGAGTCCACCTGCCGGCCACCATTGATATAGAGACCAGGGCGGTGGAATAGTCCTTTAAGTCCCCATGAATGCACACAACACCGACCCTTAGGCCCGTATACTCGACAGGCCGCACCAGGGCAGCTCTTACCAGGGACACCAGTCTCCCTGGATCCAGCAGTGCCACCGCTAGAGTGTCTACCACTTCCACCTGGCACAGGTCGCTATTGTCTACAGTCTCGGAGGTACCTGTGGCACACAGCTTCCTGGCATACAATGAATGGCGGTAGCCATAGTTGGTATCCATGGGTTCACCCCGATGGGGACAGTCGGCCCTTATGTGTCCAAGCTAGTGACACCACCAGCAAACCACCGGGGCTGGGTCTGCAGGGGATATGTCCCGGCAGGTTTGTCTGGCACTGGCCACCAGGTCTGGGGTGGAGATTTCCGGGGTTTGATTGGCCCCCTCCCCCCAAAAAAACCTGCAGATTTTTGGTGGTCTCGTAGCGCTCCACCAGGTCGACCATCTCTAAGGCATTACCAGGAGACACCTGGCCGATCCAGTGCTGGAGAGGGTACGGCAAAGCCCTCCAAAACACATCCGTCAACAGACGGTCCAGCAAGGAAAAACAAAATGACCGTTCACAATCTTGGTGTTTGTTCACACCATGCAATGACCATAGAACAAAATCTTCACCTGGTTAGCAGTTTTCCACCCGCAGTCCACAGCAGGCTTTAGGGGCCTGTTTCCCGGCATGTGGCTCTCAGCCCTTTAGCATGGCACAAATTTACAGGTCCCAAAACACAGAGACTTCGCAGCTTCTCTGTCAGATAGAGGATAAACCACACCCAGCTGAGACTGCTGGCTGGGTTTTATATAGGCCAAAAAAGACCCGACCTGGAGCTTGGGGAGAAGCCACTCACCCAGCACATGGGCTACTCCCAGTAAGAGCCGGCCCGGATCGGCTTTACAGCCATACTAACAACAAACAGTGTCAGTCAGCACTAGCTGCCGCTGACATTTAAAGCTACTGTCTCTTACCTCACCGAGGCTAGGAATAACACATGCCTTTAATCAAAGATGGCCCCTTGCGCTTTCCTACAGGAGGCAAAAAAAAGCTATAACTGACAAAAAGAAAGCATTTATATCAATAAAACAGGAGGGTAGCGAGGAAGCATTTTAAAAACTATAAGGAAAACATTGAATATGTAAAAGACAAATAAAAGCAACCAAACTAGAGACAAAGAGATTAATTGCCAAAGAGAGTAAAACTAAACCTAAAATATTCTTCAATTATATAAATGGTAAAAAGTATAAATCTGAAACTGTCGGCCCTTTACAGAGTAATGAGGGGTGAGTTGCAGGCAGCGATGAGGAGAAAGCAAAGCTATAAAAAAAAAAAAATTCTCTCCACTGTAGGAAAATAAACTGTCAGATGAAATGCAGAATGTAAAAGTAAATTCCCCATTAAAAGTGCCCTGTGTGACCCAGGAAGAAGTAGAGTGGCATCCTAAAAAGATTAAAATAGACAAATCGCCGAAACCAGATGGCATACACCCCCATGAGAGATTTAAGTAATGTCATAGCCAGACACTTATCTCTGATATTTAAGGACTCTAAACTGACAGGGAGTGTTCCACAGGCTTAGCGCATAGCAAATGTGGTACCAATATTCAAAAAGGGATCCCGGAAACTATAGGCGGGTAAGGCTAGTTTCACACTAGCGGCAAGGAACTCCGGTAGGCTGTTCCAGCGGGTGAACAGCCTGTCGGATCCGTGCTGCCGCAAGTGCACGCGTGCCCCCAGACTACCGCTCCAGCCCCATTGACTATAATGGGGGCAGGCCTTTGTTCCAGTGGCAGCACGGCAAACATGCCGAGAGGCCACCAGAATAAAACTATGACATTGTCCCAAGGTTGCAGGTTTGTAGCCAGAAGAGGTATTACATTAGGCAATATATTACCCCCCTTTATGTATTTGTCCCATTCCAATCAAGCTGGTAACTGGCTTTCTTGTACTGGCTATTATGAATGTGGTTTGAATAGATGTTGTTTGTGCAGATATGTAAAATCTGGGAAGCAAATTGCTTCCACTGCCAATGATTTCAAACAATATTACCACATTCATAAATTGCAATACTACATATGTAATATATGTAACAGAATGAAATAAACAATATATTAGCTGCATTACACGTCACTTGAAGATTAGAATTGCAGAACATATTACCAGTAGAGATGTTCGAATTTCTCAAAAATTCAATACGGTCGGCTCACGGAATTAAAAAAAAAGATTTGATTCAATCCGTATTTATTTGAGGTGAATCAGTTTAATAAAACTTCAATTTCCTGGATGCAGACAGCCTGTATAGTGGTGTAGAACATTGTGCCATGCAGAAACAGGGATAGGGAGTTTGCTTTAGTAGTGAAACAATACTGTGAGTCCGTATGACACGCAGATGAGAGGCATCTATCTTATAATCACTGCACACTTATCTGGGCAGTTATGGGGCCAAAACTGACCAAATAACTAAAGTTTGAACTCAGACTTACAGGTCAATGTTAGCGCCAGGTATAAAGAACCATGCAGAGGCCCAAGATCCTACTATAGCGTGAAAGAGCGCACTCCTTTTACTCGTCAGCTGATTCCACATAGATTTCTACAGAACCTGTTCTATTAAACACTTATACAATTAGAGCCCCCTGACAGAGTGGAGAGGGTGTCAGCAGTACAATTGTGTTGACGCCACTGATTATTTTGCCTTTCCTCTGAACAATAACTCTCAATAAACACTCTTGTCTGTTTAACATCCGCCTTCACTCAGGTCAGCATTTGGTCAGTAATCCATCAGCATTGCTAATCCAAAAATAACAGGAGTGGATCCAAAACAGAGATGACATGTGAATGGAATATTTGCATTTCTTATGTGTTTTGTACCCACTCCTGCTTTTGGCTATAGAATGGCCACAGAGTGGCCTAGTGACATAGTGGTTAGCTGGTAGCAGCATGAGGAGACCACAAAGTGATGATGTAGCAGCAGCATGGGGAGACCACAGAGACGCCCAGTGACAGAGTGGTGAGGTGGCAGCAGCATGAGGAGAGCACATAGTGGCCCAGTGACATAGTGGTGAGGTGCCAGCAGCATGAGGAGACCACAGAGTGGTGATGTGGCAACATCATGAAGAGACCACAGAGTTGCCCAGTGACATAGTGTTGAGCTAGCAGCAGCATGAGGAGAACACAGAGTGGTGAGGTGGCAGCAGCATAAGGAGACCACAGAGTGGTTAGGTGGCAGTAGCATGAGGAGACCACAGAGTGGCCTAGTGACAGAGTGGTGAGGTGGCAGCAGCATGAGAAGACCATAGAGTGGCCTAGTGACATAGTGGTGAGGTACCAGCACATGAGGAACAAACAGAGTGGTGAGGTGGCAGCAGCATGAGGAGACCACAGAGTATTGAGGTGGCAGCAGCATGAGGAGAACACAGAGTGGCACAGTGACAGAGTGGTGAGGTGGCAGCAGCATGAGGAGAACACAGAGTGGCCCAGTAACAGAGTTGGGAGGTGGGGGGCAATACCAGTACCAGCTGAATATGGTGGGTGACAGTAGGAGCATATAGCAGCAGGTGTGACATCAGGTGGGTGGCAGCATCAGAATAGTAGCTGAAGCAGGTAGCCAGAAGAAACAGGATTTTTCTGCGACTGTCGCATTGCAGTTGCAGCATGTCGCATGTTGCAGTGCGACACCATAGACCAGGGATGCTCAACCTGCGGCCCTACAGCTGTTGTAAACTACAATTCCCACCGATGCCCTGCTGTAGGCTGTCCGGGAATGATGGGAGTTGTAGTTTTGCAACAGCTGGAGGGCCACAGGTTGAGCATGCCTGCCATAGACTATCATTATAAAAATTGTTGCGTGACATTGGTGCAACATCAATGTTGCGTGACACATGTTGCAGTGTATTTGCGAATTATTGTCACGTGATACATGTCGTCATGTAGTCCTAGCCTTAGGTGTTCCACAAGAAGTAAAGGAAAATGGAGGCTAAATTTCTAAATGTCATTTTTTATGCAGATTTTTCATCTTAATCAATTTTTTTCTTGCAACACAGCAAGGGTCAACGTCAATATGCATTACTCTGATTATGTAGTTTACAGAAATACCCCATATGTGGTGGTAAACTGCTCTATGTCGCATATCAGCCTATGTTGGGGGTTGCCGTTTTGTCGCTGCAGCTCAAGAAGGGTGTGCTTTGCAGTGTACGAGTGGCTGACGTGCATGCAAAGTTTCCTGGCCATTTTCAGGATGCTTTGCTGATGGGTGAAGACTTCAGGAACCACTTTACAACCAGATTGAACACATACGCCATGCAGGGTGCATGCCTCAGCCCTACTTGGCGCAGCACCGCCACCATCTTGTTCCCATTGTCGATCACCATGGTTCCGATTTTGAGTTGTTGGGGAGAAAGCCAGCATTCAATTTCTTGTGAAGGATGCAAAGCAGTTAATCCCCTGTGTGACTCTGTTCGCAGAGGCACACTAGGTGCAGAACAGTGTCTTGCCCTGCACATATGGTATGCTGGAGGAGCACTGTGAATTATTCCTGCAGTGGAGGCTGAGGACATGGTGGAGGATGAGGAGGCAGACATTGTCGCAGGACCAAAAGTGCGAGAATGTGGAGGCGGAAGCAGCGTCACCTGGCCAGCACCAGCAACTTGGACAGGAGCACTTTCAGCTTCTGTGCCGTTGGATGCGTGCACGCATACTGTTGTCTCTTGGCAATCGCTTTGGTGATGGCTTGCTGAAAGAATGACTCACAAAGAGTAGGAGGAGCATGAGCGTCAGGACCAGTAGATGATGGGAAGGACAGACAGCTCCCTTCAGCTGAGGTGGTGGAGCCTTGACTGCATGAAATTGGGTGCCTGCCACTGGGTGATGCAGCGGTTGCTGCAGAAGGCTGGACCACCATATCTTAGCCACGGTTCTCCCAGGTCACTTTATGTTGATGCTGCATGTGTTGACGCAGGGCCGTGGTGCCTACATTGGCATCCTGGCCACGCTTCACCTTCTCACAAATTTGGCAAATGGCCATGTTCATCTGCTCCGGCGGCCTAACCAAAAATTGCCACACCGCCGAGTATGGCATTTTCCCCCCAATACTCTGCGCTGACTGCCTGCTACCGCTGCCTCTGTGAATTCCGGCACCGCTACTGTCCGGGCAGGTAGGCTCCTGCGAAGTGGGTGGTCTAACCCGGGCACGTTTGGCTCCCAACCTCACACTGCTGCAACCCTGCTGACTCACGGCCCGTCTTCACCCGGCTCCCAAGTGTGATCAGCTATATCATCATCATCCGCTAACTGTCTGCACCTCACTGATGTCCCCCTCAACTGTCTCAGGGCCAGGAGCCTGACCACTCACAACACCTGCTCCCACTCAACTCTTATCATCACTACTGGCCCGCCTACCGGAGGAAATGGCATATGTCTCCTCCAGATCTTGGCTGGGCAGTAACTGTTGACTGTCCTCTAGTAGCTCATCCTCGCTGAAAAGTGGAGCCGAGCCTACAACATATAATGACAGAAAATGACAGAAGCAGGTTGAGGACAGTTGGCGGCACAGGGCCTACTCTCGGGTCATGTCAACTAAGCGTTGTGTCAGAGGAACCCACCGACTCATGACTGGGGGTGTCTGATGTCACTTGCAACGAAGTCGAAGACCGAGTCAACCATTCAAGCACCGCTGGATTGCTGTTCAAGACATGACTGTTAGATGACACCAGGAACTCAGGCCTCTCACTGTGACTCCTGCTGGCACCCTCCCTTCTTCTGCTGATACTTCTGCCTGCGACAGAAACATTTTGGCCACTGACTCTTCCCTTTGAAGGGCCTGTCACCTGTCTGTCTGACATACTGTATAATAAAATAAAAAAAAGGCTGTAGTACAATGTAACTTCACCGCAGAACGGCAATTAAGTCGTATTCTTCGTGAAAACTCAGATCCGACAGTATATTCTAACACAGAGGCATTCCCATAGTGATGGGGACTCTTCAAGTTAGAATATACTACGAACTGTGTACATGACTACCCCCTGATGCCTGGCAGCACCCAATCTCTTACAGGGGGCTTTGATCCGCACAATTAACCCCTCAGGTGCCGCCGCAGACCCCCCTCCCTCCCCAGTTTTAATTTCATTGGTGGCCAGTGCGGCCCCCCCGGCCTACCCTCCCTCTATTGTATTAATTTCATTGGTGGCCAGTGTGCGGACCCCCGTCCCCCCTCCCTCCCGCTATTGTATTAATTTCATTGGTGGCCAGTGCGACCCCCCCCGGCCCCCCCTCCCTCCCTCTATTGCATTAATTTCATTGGTGGCCAGTGTGCGACCCCCCCGCCCCCCCTCCCTCCCTCTATTGTATTCATTTCATGTCACCGGCCTCCCCTCTCCCCCACCCCCCCCCCCCATCATTGGTGGCAGCGGAGAGTTCCGATCGAAGTCCCAGTTTAATCGCTGGGGCTCCGATCGGTAACCATGGCAACCAGGACGCTACTATAGTCCTGGTTGCCATGGTTTTTTAGCAATATTAGAAGCATCATACTTACCTGCTGCGCTGTCTGTGACTGGCCGGGCGCTCCTCCTACTGGTAAGTGACAGATCATTAAGCAATGCGCCGCACAGACCTGTCACTTACCAGTAGGAGGAGCTCCCAGCCAGTCACAGACAGCGCAGCAGGTAAGTATGATGCTTCTAATATTGCTAAGTAACCATGGCAACCAGGACTGCAGTAGTGTCCTGGTTGCCTTGGCTACCGATCGGAGCCCCAGTGATTAAACTGGGACTCCGATCGGAACTCTCCGCTGCCACCAATGATCAGGGGGGGTAGAGGGGAGGCCGCACACTGGCCACCAATGAAATTAATACAATAGAGGGAGGGAGGGGGGCCACACACTAGCCACCAATGAAATTAATACAATAAGGGGGGGTGCCGGGGGGGCCACATTGGCCACCAATGAAATTAATACAGTAGAGGGAGGGAGGGGGGGCCGCACTGGCCACCAATGAAATTAATACAGTAGAGGGAGGGAGGGGGCGGGGCACGCTGATCCCCTGTACAATGCATTACAATACTTCTGTATTGTAATGCATTCGCTGTAAGTTTATTACACACTGTAATACACTTACAGCCTTCCTGCCTGTGAGATCCAGGGGGTTGGATCTCACAAGCTGTCACAGAAGGCAGCCACGATGCCTAAGGAAGTCACCGGGCTGCCTTCCCTGCCATCGGGTCCCCATCACAGCAGCTCCCTCCCTCCACACACCCCACACATACCGCAGTCCGCGCTGATCACGGCATAGTGAGAGTTAATGCTCCGGCATCGGTGCAAATCAATGCAGAATGGCTAATACTACGTTCATATTTTTTTTTCTATTAATACACCCCTCCCTCTATTGTATTAATTTCATTGGTGGCTAGTGTGTGGCCCCCCTCCCTCCCTCTATTGTATTAATTTCATTGGTGGCCAGTGTGCGGCCTCCCCTCTACCCCCCCCCCCCCCCTGATCATTGGTGGCAGCGGAGAGTTCCGATCGGAGTCCCAGTTTAATCGCTGGGGCTCCGATCGGTAGCCAAGGCAACCAGGACGCTACTGCGGAATTCTCCTCTGCGGTGAAGTTACATTGCACTACAGTTATTTATGGGGGGTTTTAATAGGAAATATACCTCCATCCTAGTAGCCGTTCTGCAGTGAATTTTTTTATTTTTTTTTTGGGGGGGGGGGGGGTGGCCCAAAAAAAAATTATAATAATTCACTGCAGAACGGCTACTAGGATGGAGGTATATTTCCTATTAAAACACCCCATAAATAACTGTAGTGCAATGTAACTTCACTGCAGAACGGCAATGCTGACATATTCTTTTTACTATTAATAAACCCCTCCAAAAAAGTTAAACAATGTAAAATCAATGCAGAACAGCTAATAGGACATACGTATATTTCCTATTAATACAGTATAACTGCATTTTGGATCCCCAATTAATGCAGCAAGGTGTAATAGAATCACTCCTATTTCACAGGCTGTACACTCTCCTATTGCACTTTGTTCTCCTTTTATAGTTTAGATGATGCCTCCATATCCTTTCCCTACACCTTGAATAATCTTTTCCTGAAATTGTAAATAGATTTTTTAGCACAATAAAGTCTTTCCTAGCACTGTCCCTAGCGCCTCTGACGTCTCTCCCTGCACTAAGTACGCTAGAAAATGGCAGAATCCAAGATGTCTGAGGCTATTTATAGGTCTGTGACATCACAGGGCTGGCTGCTGAATGGCTGCATGCATGGCATTGTGGGTGATCCCTCATTCCCAGAGTTCTTTGCTCCATGTCATAACACGTGTATCAGCCACTTTAGGAAAAAAATGTATTTGTTACCACGAAGCGCAAGGAAATTCGGCTTTTGTGCAAATCGAAATTTTCCTTCCTTTCTGGTGCGGCATCGCACTTTGTAAATGCACACCAAGGTATCTTGCGGACTATTTAGGTGAAAGCAATAGAAAAGGTGAACCTGCCCAGACAGAAAGGTGACTGGAGGAGGGCTCTCCTCCGCCAAGAAGCTTTCTGAATTCTGACTATGGGGAGTTGGCATCCTGATGGCTTAAACTTAGGTTCAGAATTGGCATATATATGATACCACATTAATCTAGATGTTCTAATGAAATAACATGCTTTTTTGTATGCTCAGCGATTTAAACATTATATGTACAGTATGTACATTGCCTGTCCAAAAAAAAGGCGCCACCTGGAATTAACTAAGCAAATAGTTATGAGCCTCCTATTGGATAAATACTGCATGGGCGATTATCTTTCAGCTGGCAATAAGTTATTTAACCCCAACTGGTGCAATGAGTTTCTTCTCATTTCTTAAACAACCATGTCGAAAGACACATCTCGCGGTCGTGGAAAAGAGTTTGAGAAGGGCCAAATCATTGGCATGTATCAAGCAAAGAAAACATCTAAGGAGATTGCAGAAACTTAAAAAATTGTGTTAAGAACTGTCCAACACATTATTAAAAACTGGAAGGATAGTGGGGACCCATTGTATTCGAGGAAGAAATGTGGTAGGGAAAAAATCCTGTATTATTGTGAGCGTCGATCTCTTAAACGCTCAGTGAAATCAGATCGAAGAAAAACAACAGTAGAACTCAAGTAAGAGCATTTCCACATGCACAATGCGAAGGGAACTCAAGGGATTGGGACTGAACAGCTGTGTAGCCGTAAGAAAACCCCTAATCAGTGAGGCAAACCAGAAAAAAAGGTGTGTGTGTATGGTGTACACTGTGTTTTATGTATTGTGTGCACTTCCCTTTTAAGTGGTGTTTTTCCCTTCTCTGGTGCTGGAAGGGTTAACTCCCTTCCCAGTGTGTGTTTTGTGTCACTGGGTGTGTCCGTCTGTGGGGTGTGGCTTCTTGGCCTATAAAGTCTCACTGTTAGCACAGGTCTGAGGGTTGCTAGGAGGAGTAGGTTGTCTTACCCTGACTCCTAGCTAGGGACCGGACGGAGGGTAAGTCAGGGCTCCTAGGTTCCTGCGCATGGGTCCTCCTACCTTTAAGGTCGGCCCATGCAGATAGGAGTTAGGGTCAGGTTAGGGACGCTGTAGGAGGTGACCTGCTCCCTTATCCTGTTCTCTTGGCCGAGTAGCCATAACATCATCCGGCATCGCACGGCTGAGGATTTTCCCCCATCCTCAGCCGTGACAACTACTTTGGGTGATAATACCAGCACCAAGCCCCCCACACCTGAATAATTTTTTTAAGATCACACCTTCCAATATCAAACAAACGAAACAAAACCCAAAATTTAAAAAAAAATCTTTTATTGAATAAAAACTCTGTATAATATCCAACAATAAATATCTTTAAAAAACCAGATATAGAGTGCCTGTCGATTTCCTTACTTTTATCATTTATATATCCATCAGTGGTTAGGTGAACCACTTTAGACAAGAACACCACTCCAGGGAGTAATCTGGGAGAGCCACTATTACTTCTGCACAACGATGCACCCATCATGCCTAGTGGGGGCAGTGCTATGATCTGGGGTTGCTGCAGTTGGTCAAGTCTAGGTTCAGCAACAGTATGTGCTCCAAGAATGAGGTTAGCTGACTTCCTGAACATGCTGAATGACCAGGTTATTCCATCAATAGATTTTTTCTTCCCTGATGGCACAGGCATATTCCAAGATGACAATGCCAGGATTCATCAGGCTCAAATTTTGAAAGAGTGGTTCAGGGAGCATGAGACATCATTTTCACACATGGATTGGCCACCACAGAGTCCAGACCTTAACCCCATTGAAAATCTTTGGGATGCGCTGGAGAAGGCTTTGCGCAGCAGTCAGCCATCATCAATGCAAGATCTTGGTGAAAAATTAATGCAACACTGGATAGAAATAAATCTTGTGACATTGCAGAAGCTTATCGAAACAATGCCACAGCGAAGGCGTGCTGTAATCAAAGCTAAAGGCTTTTTATTGGTGGTGACTTTTTTGGGGGGACAGGCAGTGTATATTTATACTGAAACTAGCAGAAGAACCTGGCTTTGCACGGATATATTTCATCTATTTAATTTAATGTTTCTGTGTGTCGTAAAAAGATTTCAACAGTTTCCCATATAACAGTGACCTCTACAGTGCCCGCCCCTTTAAAAATGACCTCCACAGTGGCTGCCCCTTTAACATTGACCTCCACAGTGGCAACCCCTTTAACAGTGACATCCACAGTGCCCGCCCCTTTAACAGTGACCTCTACAGTGCCCGCCCCTTTAACATTGACCAACCCTTTAACAGTGACCATCATAGTGGCTGCCCCTTTAACAGTGACCTTCACAGTGCCCACCCCTTTTACAGTGACTTCCACAGTGCACGCCCCTTTAACAGATACCGCCACAGTGCCCTTCCCTTTAACAGTGAGCTTTACAGTGCCTGCCCTTTTAACAGTGACCACCCCTTTAACAGTGACCTCCACAGTGCCCACCCATTTAATAGTGACTTCAATAGTGCCCGCCCCTTTAATAGTGATGACCTCTTTAACAGTGACCTCCACAGTGCCCACCCTTTTAACAATGACCTCCATAGTACCCACCCCTTTAACATTGACCACCCCTTAAACAGTGACCTTCATAGTGGCCACCCCTTCAACAGTGACCTCCACAGTGCCCGCCCCTTTAAAAATTGATGACCCCTTTGCCAGTGACCTCCACAGTGCCCGCCCCTTTAACATTGACCACCCCTTTAACAGTGAACTTCATAGTGTCCGCCCCTTTAACAGTGACCTTCACAGTGCCCACCCCTTTAACAGGGACTTTCACAGTGCCCGCCGCTTTAACAGTGACCTCTACAGTGTCCGCCCCTTTAACATTTACCACCCCTTTAAAAGTGACCTCCACAGTACCCGCCCCTTTAACAGTGACTTCCACAGTGTCGGCCCCTTTAACAGTGACCACACTGCCTGCCCCTTTAACAGTGACCTACACAGTGCCATTTAATAGTAGCTCCTGCCCCCATGCATGTAGCAGTGTAGTTGTGCCGTAATACGTCTTATGACTGAATATTAAAGGACCTGATGAAACCTGTGATCAGTTGTTATGGCAACCTGGAGTAGGACCCGCGAGCTTCTATTGGCTGATAAGGGACATGTGACCATGTGTATTAGGGATATGAGTAAAAGACTTGCAGGCTTCCATTAGCTAATGCAGATCGATTTTTGGGAATATCTCAGGAACGGTGTACCAAATTTTATGAAGAGCGGTCCAATTGTTTGGTCGCACATAAAGAACGTCCAGACAGACGTCTAGACAGACAGACAGAAACTCATTTTTATACATATAAGAGACTAGCAGAAGGAGATGGATTTGCACGGGTATATTTCATCTATTTCATTTTATATTTCTGTGTGTCGTAAAAAGATATCGACAGTTTCCCCCATAACAGTGACTTCTACAGTACCCGCCCCTTTAACAATGACCTCCACAGTGCCCGCCCCTTTAACATTGACCTCCACAGTGTCCGCCCCTTTAACAATGACCTTCACAGTGCCCGCCCATTTAACAGTGCCTGCCCTTTTAACAGTGACCTCCACAGTGCCTGCCCCTTTAACAGTGGCCACCCCTTTAGGATTTACCGCACCTTTAACAGTGACCTTTATAGTGGCCACCCCTTTAAGTGACCTTCACAGTGCCTGCCCCTTTAACAGTGAGTTCCACAGTGCCTAACCCTTTAAAAGAGACCTCCACAGTGTCCGCCCCTTTAACAGTGACTTTCAAAAAGACCGCCCCTTTAACAGTGACTTTCACAGTGACCGCCCCTTTAACAGTGACTTTCACAGTGACCGCCCCTTTAACAGTGACTTTCACAGTGACCCTCCCTTGAACAGTGACTTTCACTGTGACCGCCCCTTTAACAGTGACTTTCACAGTGACTTTTATAGTGACATCCCCTTTAACAGTGACTTTCACAGTGACTTCCCCTTTAACAGTAACTTTCACAGTGACCTCCCCTTTAACAGTAACTTTCACAGTGACCGTCACTTGAACAGTGACTTTCACAGTGACCGCCCCTTTAACAGTGACTTTCACAATGACCGCCCCTTTAACAGTGACAGCCCCCTTAACAGTGACCTTTTGGGTTGTTATGGAAACCTGGAATAAAACTGTGTGCCTGACTTGCAGGCTTATATTGGCTAATGTGGGTCATTATTTTGTGAATATCTCAGGAACGGTACGTCCTAGAGAGCTAAAGCCTTCCCAGACACCTGATGTACCTGTGTTCCAAATTTGGTGAAGATCGGTCCAGTCGTTTGGTCACGCATACGGAACGTCCAGACAGACAGAAACTCATTTTTATATAAGAGATAATACTGTAATCCATTCCATGTTTTCCATTATACTCATTTCCCAGCAAACCTATGTATGTTTATGGATATAAACCTTTTTCTCATTCTGACATTTTATGCTATGACTAAGGGTGCTGTGGTCACCTGAAATATGTAAGAGAACTTTTTTTTTTTACATTTTGTCTACTGTCCAAATATTTAACCCTTAGGATAACAGAGTTTTATTTATTTTTTTCATTTTTGCGTTTTCATTTTTCTTACCTATCTTCCTTGAGCCATAACCTTTTTATTTTTCCATTCACATAGCCGTATGAGGGCTTATTTTTTGCAGAACAAATTGTACTTTCTAATGCCATCATTTAATATGGCATACAATGTAGTGAGAAGCAGGAAAAAATATCCAAATGTGGTGGAATTGGAAAAAAACCGCAATTCCGCCACCGTTTTACTGGTTTTGTTCCCACGGCGGTCCTTTTGTGGCAAAACAGACCTGTGCCCTTCATACTCTGGGTCAGTACGATTACAACAATACCACATATGTATAGGTTTTTTATGTCTAAATAGTGCAAAAATAAATGTAAACTTTCAAAAAACCATAATCTGACTCTCATAACTCTTAGTTATATCTACTGAGCTGTATAGGGCGTCATTTTTTGCGGGACAATCTGTTGTTTTTATTGATACCATTTTGGAGTCTGTGTGACTTTTTGATCACATTTTATTACATTTTTTGGGGGTAAGGCCTTGTTTACACGTCAGTTATTTCAATCAGTTATTATAAGCCAAAAACAGGTGCGGGTCACAAACACAGAACAGTTGCAGATCTTTTCATTATACCTTATATCTGTGTAGACTCCACTCCTGGTTTTGGCTCACAAAAACTGATGGAAATAACTGATCAAATAACTGATGTGTGAACCAGGCCTAAGAGAAGCAATGAAAAAATAGCAAATTGGCCATTTTGACCATTTTTTCCGCCACACAATTTGTTGTATTGGAAAAATATTTTAATGTTTTAATAGCGCAGGCAGTTTTGGTCGTGGCGATTAGAGATGGCCTTGCGGTTCGCCCGGCGGTCGTTTCACAGCGAACTTTGCGTGTTTGCCGAACATGTGAACATATGAAGATAGTCGCGCCCGCCATATTCTTTTACATTGTGAAGAACTTTGACCCATGACACATCCATCAGGTGGTACAGGACAGCCAATTGAGACATTTCAGCACATGGACATACCCCCTACCTTATAAATAAACCTTCAGTGTTTTGCCAGTGTAGGGAAAGGTTGCTGGTTATAGGTGTGCTATCGATAGGTGTCATACACAGAGGGGTGCGATATACGTATAATATACTTCTATAATGAGTCAAAAACACATAGATCTATATAGGGATCACCTGGAAGTCAGGGGCCTAGGGCCTAGGGGCTTACTAGGGCCATTTTTATACATGATAAGGTTCCGGGCGGGTGGTCTGTGGTTAGGCTATCAGGGCCAGAATAGCACCCCCCTGTAGGGCAATATCAAATATATATGTGCACTGGAACCCCCCGGATTGTGATAGGACATATGGTTTCTGATTTGGTGCCGCCAAGCACCTGATTTAGTCCTGCCGAGCACTTGTTATTGCCTACCACATCTATGAATTTTTCTTAACTTTGATAATTTAATTTATTTTCATTTTGAGGGATATCTTTTCCATTCACACGTCCGCAAAATGGGTCTGCATCCGTTCTGCAATTTTGCGGAACGCGTGCAGACCCATTAATTTTCAATTGCTGTCTGCATCCGCATCCGCTGTCTGCATTCGCATTTGCAGATCTGCACTTCCGCATCCGTGCTTTCGTTTCGGGAAAAAAAATAGAACATGTCCTATTCTTGTACTATTCTTGTCTCAAATTGCAGACAAGATTAGGCATTTTCTATTATAGTGCCTGCGATGTGCGGTCAACAAATTGCGGAATGCACATTGCCGGTGTCCGTGTTTTGCGGATTTGCAAAACACTTACGGACGTGTGAATGGCCCCTCATAGTAACATTATTAAAGGTTACGTTTTATCTTTATGTATATTCTAATGGATTGCCTTCCGTGTACAATGTTATAATATACTTTCTATGTTAGAAATTATATCATAGTGCATTTGTATTGTGCGGCAGTTGTGTGCGGTTCTGCTGTGATACTGCAGGTATATAGAGGGACAAGCGTTATTGGAACAAATCATTTCTACTGGTGTGATATACCAGTCGTCCCCCATAAAAACTGATTGAAGCGGGGTCTTATATATCAATATACTTTCTTTATAGTGCATTTAGGTACTGTATAGTGCATTTGCGCATGCGCGTACGCAAAAATTATATTGCCGATATTTTGCATAGAAAAAATAATGAAAGGAGATCGCAAATTCTAATAATACATCTGGTATGTCACTGTCCATGTTGTGGGACTATTTGTGCACTTCTAGTAATTATTTCTTAGCTGCAAATATGAGCTGAAGGTTTTTCAGGTTCACCTGCCATTAAAATGAATGGGACCCGCCGCAAACTTGCTGTTCGCGAACATTTGATCGCGTTTGCGCAATCGTGTTCGCGAACCCTCCCGGCCGATGTTCGTCCATCACTAGTGGTGATATCCATGATGTTCATATTGTTTATGTATTAATTTTTTTATGCTACGGAAAGGGGGGTGTCTTAAAGGGTTTCTGTCACCCCAATTTTCGCTATTAAACAGGTTGACATTATAGATGTCTCACTGCGCCTGCGCCGGATACTGAAAGGGACTGCACAGGCACGAGATTTACAAGGCAGACGGGGCCAGAAGGAGAACCAACGCTGGCCTGGCCCTGTCAATCAAGACAAAAGGGCGTGGAAATGAGGTGGGCGAACGGAGCCTCTAGGAGCAGGTCCAACACCCCCCCTGTTCCTAGAGGCTTATTTGCATATAATAAAAGTTAAAATTACACGAAAACGGGGGCATACAGTTTTTTATTTTATTTTTATTTTGAAGCTCATATAATGAACATATAAATTAATTACAGCATCCTCATTGGCTGCAGCGTGGTAAGTAATTTGGAAGCGCGAGCTTCCAGGTTTTTCACCCTTTAGATGCCGTGATCTCACTTGATCATGGCATCTAAAGGCTTTAATCACCGCGAACAGCATTAGCAAAATTACGCTCTGTACTTAAGGTGAAAACAGGCTGTGTCTTTAAGAGGTCAAAAACTATCTTTGACGTAAAGAAGAAGGAATAGTCCTGGAAATGATGATATGGCCCCATTCTCAATATCATTCAGACGAAGTTTGAAACAACCTCATGTTATGTTCCTTCTACCTAGAAGGGTACAGCTACACGGTGACAGCAAGTTGTGCAACACAAAAGGGTATGGTTACATGGATACATTTGTCACGTAACATTTCATATAATGTATTTCAATTGTGTTGCAAAGTGACATGCTGCGATGCGACAGTCGCATAAAAATCCGACTGGGATGGATATTTTGCGACTGTCACAGTCAGAGCGTGTCGCATTGCAACACCATTGAAATAGTATATTATATGAAATGTAATGCGACTTTGTTGTCTCATGACACCTGTTGCCATATAGCCGTACTGAAGAATGGATGCTGTTTTAAAGGCAAAGGGTGGTCACACCAAATATTGATTTGATTTAGATTTCTCTTTTGTTCAATAACTTCACATTTTGTTAATTGATAAAAATAAACTATTAATGCTTCTATTTTTGAAAGCATTCTTACTTTGCAGCATTTTTCCACACCAGTCTAAAGCTTAGTGCTCATGCACACAAACATATTTTCTTTCCGTGTCTGTTTTTTTTTCCGTTTTTTGCGGACCGTATTTAGAACCATGCATTTCAATAGGTCCGCAAAAAAAAATTGAAGGTACTCCGTGTGCATTCCGTTTCTGTATAATCTTATTTCTGTTCTGCCAAAAAATAGAACATGTCCTATAATTGTCCACATTACAGACAAGGATAGGACTGTTGTTCTGTTCTGCAAAATACAGAATTAACACAGACGTCGTACGTATTTTGGGCGGATCCGTTTTTTGCAGCATGCAAAATACATACGGTCGTGTGCATGAGCCCTTATGCATATTGCTGTATATCTAGAAAAGCTTTGTTATAATATTCTAGTAGCTATAAAATTCAGTTCTACTTTATGGCCATTCAAAATTATACTCTCATATGCATAAATCTGAGAACAGCAACAAGCATAATGTGTATTATTAATGGAATAAAATTCACTGTGCCTTTGCCAACATCATAATTAATCACATCATCATTCTGTTTGCTCTCTCTCCTCCTCCTCAGTAATTAGTAATAGTTTTGCTGCTTTGTCGTAAAGCAGGGGTCACAACAAAGAAAGGGACACAATTAGTAATGCATTTAAATTGTGCAGCTTTCAATTTGCTTCTTGGTGCATGTAAAATCTGTGAGACCAGTCCAAATTAACCAGAAGTGCATTCACTAAATTTAGGGTTTAGTCACTAAGGCATTTTTTGCAGCTATTTTGTGAAAAATGTGGGGAAAAAATGCAACTTGCCTGTACCAGGTGATTATACAATTAAAAAAGACTAGTACACTTTAACCCCATTTTAGTTTTTGTATTTTTGTTTTTTTCCTCCCCACATATCAAAAGCCATAACTTTAAATGTTCTGTTCATATAGCCATATGAGGGCTTACTTTTTGTGGGCTAAGTTGTATTTTTTTATGGCACTAATTAATTTACTATGCCTTTTATTGTAAAATGGGGGGGAAAAAATAGTGGAGTAAAATTGAAAAAAACACACAATTCCAACAAGGTTTTGATATTGCGGCGTTCAGTGTGCACTAAAAATTACATGAAGTCCTTATTTTGCGGCTCAATATGATTACGGTGATACCAAATTTGCAAAGTTTTTTTTTTTACTACTTTAAGGCCCCTTTTACATGAGTGTGACGGATTAGGTCCAGATGCGTTCAGGGAAACTCGCACCATTTTGAAAGCAAGATCAGTCAGTTATGTCTGCAATTGCGTTCAGGTGTTCAGTTTTTCTGCGCAGGTGCAATGCGTTTTTCATGCGTTTTTCATGCGCGTGATAAAAAACTGAAGGTTTACAAACATCTCTTAGCAACCATCAGTGAAAATTGCATCGCGCCTGCACTTGCTTGGGGATGCAATGCGTTTTTCCCCATTCATTAGCCCCATTCACTTCTATGGGGCCAGGGCTGCGTGAAAAAATGCAGAATATAGAACATGCTGCGATTTTCACACAACGCAGAACTGATGCATGAAAAACAACGCTCATGTACACAGACCCATTTAAATGAATGGGTCAGGATTCAGTGCGGGTGCTATGCGTTCATGTCTCATGTGAAAGGGGCCTAAGGGTACTTTCACACTATCGTTATTCTTTTCCAGCATAGAGTTCCGTCCTAGAGGTTCAATACCGAAAAAGAACTGATCAGTTTTATCCCCATGCATTCAGAATGGAGAGCAATCCATTCAGGGTGCATCAGGATGTCTTCAGTTCAGTCTTTTTGACTTTTCAGGACGGAGATAATAACGCAGCATACTGCAGTTTTATCTCCGGCCCAAAAAACTGAACACTGGACTGAATGACGGATCTGGCATTTTTTTCCATAGGAATGTATTAGTGCTGGATCCGGTATTCAAATTGCCGCATTGACGGATCCAGTATTCCGGCCTGCGCATGTGCAGACCTTTAAAAATTTGAAAAAAAAATATGCTGGGTCCGTTTTGCCTGATGACACAGGAAAAACGGATCCGGTATCGCAATGCATTTTTCTGACTGATCAGGCATTTTTCAGACTGATCAGTCAGAAAAAATGACATGCGTTTGCATACAGTTTGCCTGATCAGGCAAGCAGTTCAGGCAACGGAACTGCCTGCCGGAATCAAACAACGTAAGTGTGAAAGTGTTACCCTAAAAAAAAAGTTTGATGGGCTTTTTAAAAAGGAAATTTTGTACTTAATAACTTTTAGCCCCTTTCGGGGGATAGAACCTGGGATCTCTTAATCCCTTGTCCCAATCACTGTAATAGAAAATTATTATGGTGAATGGGAGTCTTCCACTCGGCCTGCTGAGCTGTGTCTCATGCACAGCTTTGCAGGCAGATTGCCATGACAGAAAACCTACAAATAAGAAACGAGCCCAAAACAGTACCCATAAAATACAATAAAGCTTTATTGTGTATACAAATAACATAAAAAAAGTCTTTATTAAAAATCACAAGATGCAAGGACAGGTGGCAGAAAAAACACATAATTTACAAATGGGGGTGAATATGGAGAGGTGTGTATATTATAATGTATGGTCTGGACTAAACCCACTGGGATAGTACTCTTTAAACAACATAGCTTCAAATAGTGCCAGGATTAAATAGTAATAACTGTGTCCAGACCAGAGTATAAAAAACTAATACCAATATTCAAACTCACCTATTTGCAATTGTGATCAATGGTTATGTCATTTGTATACACAATAAAGCTTTATTATATTTTATGGGTACTATTTTGGGCTCGTTTCTTCTTTGTAGGTTGTTTGCAGTTTTTTAGCTGGTACCTTGGTTACCATAATAGATGTGGGTAGTGCTCAAGCACAGTAAACTGTGCACCCGTGATTTAGCTGTCATTAGTGCTTGGCCTGTTTGGTATTTTTTGTTAGATTACCATGACAGACCTGGGAACCTTCTGCAGGCACCAAGACATAACGGTGGCCGAAGTGGTTAAAGGAACACCAAATATAGAAAATACACCCAAAATAACTCAAGTACAGCAATTTCTCCCTTAGGCTCTATTCACACAGTGGGTTTTGACATCAGAATTGTGTTGTGGTTTCTGAGCCAAAAAGCTGACAACAAGCATGCAGAATACGCCTAACATTTCTCAATGGGGAATCGCATGTGTCGCCAGTGGTGTTTCATAGTGATGATCTGCATAGGCAATATTCGAATTCACAATATTTAGTGAATTTTTGGTCGAATATTCGCCATAAATTAGCAAATTCGAGAATTCGTGACCTCCATTCACAATTTTTTTGATTGCGAAAATCAGCAATGTAATATATTTGCGATAAAAAATTTGCGATTAGAATATTCGCGATCAACACTAAGGGGTAGGCAACTTTCCTATTGGTTGCTAGGGATGTTGCTTAGTGCCGATATTCCCGATTAAAATTCGCGATTCGAATATTTGCGCTCAACACTAGTGTTTCACTGTGACTGCAGCAAGAACTAATATAAACAGCCAGCTGCAGGAGCATCAGCACAGTCTCCCATGGGAAAACAATGGGAAAATAACAGTTCATGTTGGGGGGCATGAGTAAAGGATAAAGCACACAAAGGCCTATTTTTTTTCAGTCTGTTCACAACACTAACATATTCATATATAGCCAAAATATGTGCATATAAAATTAACCATGTAGTAGTGATTGGTAAAAAAAATATATTTGCCACAGTGTGCATAATGATGATTGGCCACTTTTTGCTAATGTTTTCGTAAAATATACAGGTCACAAGTTACTAGATCAGAGAAGGTATTGAACTTGGACCCAAAACATAACTGTTTGTATTGAGTCCATTCTTTCCCACTGCACTGATTACTACACATTTTCACAAATTCGGAACACCAGACGAAAGCGAGCTATAAACTTCATCTACATTTTTGAAGGGAATTACTATAACAAACCTGGTGCTCAAACCCTGTAAGCATTGATTACTTTTGGATCTGTCGCTGGTGATCACAGACCACCACTCACAGAAATTTTTCTAAATCGCAGTAGGATCTTGAGTCTTACACTTACTGTGAATGTCTGTCCCTGTGCAGATTAAGTGTCTCTGTGTAGAGTAAGACAGCCTCAAACCCTTACATACTGGGAAAATGGCTGTTGTTAGTTCTTCAGACTGGTAGTGGGTTACCAGGAGCGTAACTAGAGTTCTTTGGGCCCCAGGGCAAACTTTGAATTGGGGCCCCCCTCGCGAGCCTCCGCCCCTCCCCACCAGCCTCTACCCCTACCAATACCTTCCCCCCCTCTTTATGAAGCCATACATAAAAAAATATTATAACTAGTCTAGTCACTAGAGTATTTTTTATTTATTTTTTAATGCATGGCACACACTGGCTTCATATGAGGGATGGGGGGGAGATGAATAATGGTTAGTGGTGCCGTGCGGCAGTGTGTCTGAATTTAGAAAGGGGGGGCCCAAGCCGGCAATATGAGGGCAGCCAGGAGCAGCAAATAATGAGGGGGCAAAATGAAAATTAAATACTCTGTGGGCAAAAAATTCAAAATATATAGAGGGAATGGGGGCAAAATGAAATAGTGAGACTCTTACTGTATTTCATTTTGCCCCTGCCCACTCCCTCTATACATTTAAATTTTTGCCCACAGAGTATTTCATTTTCATTTGCCCCCGGGCTCCTCGTTATTTGCTGCCCTATTATGGCCGGTCCGGGCCCTTCTGAATTCAGACACACTGCCTCACGGCACCACTGATCATCATTCATTTCCCCCCTCTGTATGAAGCCGGACGCAGGTGTGTGCCATTTTTTACATAAAAAAAAAGACTACCAACTCTTGTTTGTTCCGCTCTCCTCACTTGAGGGCTGAGGTGGCCGACGGGCTCGTCATTCCTAGCTGCTGTGATCCAGCGAGACCCGCCACGGAGGTCACGGGTTTCGCGCTGACAAGTAAGCACAGCGCAGCCACACAAAATATAGGGAGGGTCCGCCGCACTTAATAAAAAACCCGCTTTACTCCATCTCTCCTGAAGGGCCCTATAGGCCCCCCTGACTTAGGGGCCTGGTTGCAATTGCAACCACTGCGACCCCTATAGCTACACCAGTGTGGGTTACTGTGCATTGTATAGAGGAGTTTACTCTGGTCATTGTTGCCTTTCTGTTGTTTGCTGTTTTCGGATACTAAGAAATGTAAGAAACACATAATCTAGAGAGCTAGATTATAGTAATTAAGTCTGGGAATTCAACTGGTTAGAGTCAAAGACCCACCGGACATAAACGCCAGTCATTTAGCCAGGGTACTCAGTCAGTTAGTTCAGGGAATGACCGAACAAAAAGTTGCTATAGATAACAGACAAACCTGTGGTTCCATGGACCAGGGAAAATTGACAGTGGAGACTGGGTCATTGAGAATGTTGAGAAAATGTTCAGGATGGCTGGTATGCCCAAGACTGGGTGTGTGGACAGTTAAAAGTAGTCAGAGTTTGTTAACAGATAAGAGCATTTGGTTAAGTGAAAACTGACTGACTGACCAAACCGAGGACTGGCCAAAAGTATCTTAGGAAATTGAGCTGGCAGACTGCAAAGAGACATTTGATGAAAAAAAAGTATGTGAACATTTGCTATTGTGCTGTTGGTCCAGTCACCAAGCCAACGTAGACAGTTTTTAGGACTTTTTTGTGTCTGTACAGATTGCAACAGCAGCCTCTAGTGACATGCAACCACTCTATGATGCTTTGGCCTCTATTTCTTTTTCCCTTGATTCTGCAGCAGAAACAGTGTTCAGGACTCTGAAGCAAGTAGTTTCTAAAGCCTCTGCCTTGGCCTGCCAGATTATGAGAAGTCTTTTACTCTGTTATGAAGCTTCCATTCTCTCTGCCTCCCATTTTACCATCAAACACCTTCATGTCCTGTATCCAGCTATGCTGCTTCCGCAGGCTTCAGAAGGAGGGAGAAGGGGAATTCTGAGAAACATTAATGAGCATCATGAGCAGTGATCAGGTTTGAGGTGGTCCCAACACCACGCTGGATCTCACAGACACAGTTGAGGTGTGATAAGATGTTGCTGCTCTCCAGAGTGGGTGGCAAGGCGTGGTGCACCCCAGTGGGAAATAAGTCAGGGTTTGCAATAAACCAGTGTGCTCCTTTACCGGAGGAACACAAGTGCAAATCAATACAGGAAACACATTTTACTGACTTCTCCAGTCTTCTCCCTGACAAAAGGCTAGAGCTAACTGTCCCTCTTTCCCTCGCAGAAGGCTGATACCCTGCTCAAAGGGCTGTGTCCCAGGGTCTGTGGCTCAGTTGTAGAGCAGGGTATCCCTTTCTTATGCTTCATTCAGTGTTTGTGATTTCCATCAGTGATTGTGAGCCAAAACCAGAATTGGAACCTCCACAGACAAAGTTTAAGGGAAAGATCTGCCCCTGTTCTGTGTTTAGACCCACACCTGGTTTTGGCTCACAATCACTGATGGAATTCACTGACCAAAACACTAATGTGTCAATGAGGCGTTAGCATCTTCTTCTGGTTACTTTCCAGTCTGGCAAAGGCTCTTCTACGAATCACTGGTCCATATCTTCAGACATATAGGGCATCTTACTGCTCTACTTTTATACAGTTTCTGAATTATCTAGAACCTTTCAGTGGGAGGGGAGAAGCTGGAGGAGCACAGCCTAACAGAAACAATGTTGCTGCTATAAGCTTGTATTGGGCCTCAATACAAGTCAATAGGAATGACTAAGCAGTTTCCACATGTGAACAACCATCTGACAGAGCTAAACAATGCTGTCAAAAGTTTTCTGTGTATGTTTTTTCCCTTCAAAACTCAGATCTTCATAGTCCCTTTTGACAGCAATGGAAAAGTACTAGATTCTCAGTGTACAGACTGGTAAGTCCCAAAGTCTCTCAGTATTTACTGGCTGTTCATTAACCTTTTCCATAATGCAGTGCAAATACAGTGCAATACCAGTGCAAATGCACAGGATAAGTTACAATAAATATATAAAATAGTATAAGTATAAACAATGGAATAAATCATAGTGAAAGTTAGCACTTTAAAGTGCAATAAAGTAGTGAGTCAATCGCTTTGCATAGTAGCAATAGGGACAAATGTCTACAAACGTCCACACTCCAAAGTACCCTTGCTCCAGGGAACTACACATGATTGTCTAGAGCTTATGAATACAGAAACTAAGGGTCTTGAAGATGTTCTTAAAAATTTAATTTCTAATGCAGACTTTGAGTTTTTTTGTAAATGGCTCTGGGTACCGCCATAAAGGATCATGCACAACCATCTATGCAGTGGTCATTCAAAAACCACTCCCTCCTTATTGTTCAGCTCAGGAGACTGAGTTGATAGCACTCACTGCAGTGTGTAGTATGGCTGAAGGTAAGACCGCAAATGTATACACTGACTTGAGGTACGTATTGTTTTGGAGTGGCCCATGATTTTGGGTCCATTTGGCATAGTAGGCTGCTCAAGGGGTCCTCGACTAAGCAAATAAGGAATGCCAAGGTCATTTCACGTGTATTAACAGTTCTCACTAAACCAAAACAATTGGCAGTAATAAAAGTTCAATCTCACACCAAAGACAACATTCCTGAAACCAGGGGGAACAGGAGAGCAGATGAATCTGCCAAGGCAGTAGCATTATTCCTGTTGGACGTCACAGTGATGATGTTAAGTTGTTTTTCCCCTGAATCAGGGGTACTGAAGATATGGTCCTGTTGATTATATTTCATAATCAAGAGGCAGAAACAGGAAAAAGAAACAGGTCAATTTAGGCGCTTAATAAGGTAACGACGGTGCATGGAGGAAAGGTAACATCCTTTGTCTCCCCCAAGCCTTGTATACCATAATGACTCCCTTGATGGGTGAACCAACCCATCAGTCTAAAGAGATAACCGTGCTGTAGTATTGTGTCTTCCATTGGCTTTCCCCAGGGTTCAATCATAACCCAGGCAAAAACTGTCAAGGTACCCACTAAAGTTACACACTGCCCATCCAGTTTAAAGGACTGCAGATAGACTTTTTTACCCAAGGGATGTGTGTGAGTATGTCCTGGTTTGTATTGATCTCCCCTCAGGGTGGCCTGAAGCCTGGCCCAGCAAGACTGCCACCGCCAAAACTACTGCAAAGAAAATTCTCAGTGAGGTGGTCTGCATGTATTTCCTAACATGAAAAATGAATTAACTCCCTATGAAGTGTTGTTTGGAAATGTCCCCTGGATGGGCATGTACTTTCCCCAGCAGTTGCAGGCCCAGCACTGAGATTTGAGTGCTTAAGTGTCCAAATTGTATCATCAACCAGCCATAAGTCACACAAAAATATTTTTTCTTCCATTCCATATATCCTGAACCCAGAAGCACAGCCATGTAAAACTTGATCCCTGAAGGGTTGGGCCTCCCCTTCTCGGTGGAAAACTAATTGTAGCTGTAGAGCTAGCAAAATGTTTCCACAGTGTATAGATATTTCACAGTGTTACCTCATTATCTGGTGACAAAAGCCATTGAAATCCATTGAAAAAGTCAGTCAACATTTTTCTTATTTGCTTAACGTGTTAACCATCAAGTTTAGCTCGGCTATATCTGTATCCCTAAAGTGGGGAATAAAATATCTCCTTATGGACAGCGCCTTAAACTGCTTGAAGAGTCTAATAGGCCAGGCAATGCTTCTCTGGAATTCTGGGAAGAAGTTATACAAGCTCCGCCTTTAATGCTACCAGATGTAAGGTAGCTATACTATCATGTCATTGATCGATCTTCTAAGAGGCCTTGAGACATGACTTGGATAATAATTAAGCCAGCATCTAATCTGCAGACAGCTGTTTCAGATATGGAGATATTGTATTCCCCAAAACCTTACCTAGCGTTACAACTAGTAATGGAGGAACATCGGCCGGGACGGTTCGCGAACGCGATCAAATGTTTGCAAACCGCAGTTTTCGGTGGTCCCCATTCACTTTAATGGCAGGCAAACCTGAAAAACCTTCAGGTCATATTTGCAGCCACCAAATACTTACTAGAAATGCACAAATAGTCCCACAACATGGACAGTGACATACAGTACTAGAGGAGGCTCAATGACAAAAATACCCCCAAAAATATGTATCTTAATCAGGGGACATTTTTATGCGTCTTAAAGGGAAATTCTCTGAAATGTGCCCTGTTGGAGCATAGAATTTTTTTTATTTTAGGCCAAGGGAGTACGGGCCTTAAAAATTTGGCATTCACCTGACATAAAAGAAATTCTGATTATGTGGCTCATGTGTACATACATTATACGGTCAATGGATAAGAATTTTACTGTAGGCCACTGGACTACAGGCCCCAAACATTAGGCATTCACCGGACAGAAAAGATCAAGTGATTATGTGGCCGGAGGTATATTACACGATCAATTGATATTTACTGCAGGCCAGTACAATTACAGGTCAAATACATATGTTTAAAAGAACTAAAAATATAAAACATGGCTAATGAAATCCCCCCTCTTGAAAAAAAAACTTAATGATAATAGTTGAAATTCGATAACACGTGGTCGTCACTGGTGTTGAATTCCTCTGAGGCCCCAACAATTATTCATTCACCGTACAGAAAAGAACAAGTGAGTATGTGGCTGGAGATAGATTACACGGTCATTTGTATAGTAGGAAAAGTGGAAATATCCAGCTCCAGAATAGTGGAAAATCGTAGCTTTATTTGCGGTATTAAAATCTTCAACATACAGGACAAGTTCAGTTACGCATTTCAGACCATGAACAATTTGCAGTCCTTCCTCATGACACATTAAACTTCTAAAAGCTTGCACCATATATGCCGTTCACGCACCTGGCCATGCAATCAAGAGATCACATGGTCAAAAAACAGCGCACATGGTGCAATCAATACATTTAATCATCTTTGAACCAAAATATCATATAACTATAACAAAAAAGCGCATAGTTAAAAAAATAACATACACAAATGGGCAACACATACAAATGTGCTAAAAACAATAGCAAAAAATATGTAAATATGCAAATTTTCTAAAAACTGTACACATACACATACAATAACTCTCCTAATAATCTAATATAAGGTCATGTCTTTTATTAAGACCCATAGGCTGTCTCGAATCGCGCTGAAAAATCCAATAAGCTTCCTGCTTAAAAGTATTCTCCTGTGATCACACCCTCTGACCGGAAAACTCACACTTTCAATTCCTTGTGCAATCAGACAAGAGGTGTCGCCTCCATGCATGACCGCAAAATGTGCACTGACAGCAGACACATTGCGGTTTTTGAAATGTGGAACATCAGAAATATGTTTCCGTATTCTTGTTTATATTTCATTAATAGTACAGCCCACATATTGTAATCTACACAGTTCACATGTTATCAGGTATACTGCAAACTTGGTATTGCAGTAAACCTGAAGTGTCTGTCTATTCTTGTATGGTCACAACAAATGCACTTCCCATGGCCACATTTATAGCTTCCTTTGTTTACAAGCCAGGCCGGCTTCTGGATTTTTAATTCTTGATAGAGACTCGGATTCAACATGTTCCTCAATTTCGGAGCCCTTCTGGCCACACATTTCACCCCATCTGTGACAATATCCATCCACTGTTTATCACAAGATAATAGTGGAAGATATTTTTTTATAATCTTACATATATGATCAAATTCTTCACTATACTGTGTCACAAAGGGGGTAAAGCGGCGCTTATGCTTAGATACATCACCACCTTGAACTATTCTTTTTGGAAAGACCAAAGAGTCTCTATTTGTTGCTGACACCTCATTGATGAAAGATGAGATGCGCCTCTGTGAGTATGACCTGCTAACTAGTCTCTGTTCTATTTTTTGCCTCTTGAGTAAACAATTGTGTGTCAGAACAGTTACGGCGAGCCCTAATTAATTCACCCTTGGGAATATTGCGTATAGTATGAGGCGGATGACACGAAGAAGTGTGTAAAATAGTATTGCCCGCAAGTTCCTTTCTTTATATGGTGGTAGTGACCTGGGAAGTGGTGGGGTCCCCCTCCAAACACAAATCCAAAAAACAAATCTGTAAACTGTGATGTTGGAGTCTAAAAGACTCCACACAAGAATTTAAGTAGTCAGAGAACAGTGCTATGGCCGCCACATCACCAGACCATACTAGCAGCATATATCTCTAAAGAATAAATCAAGGGGGGTTAGACATCTATTGTCTGCCACATACAATGCTGTCTTGACACCTTTTTCTGGGAAGTCTTTATCACCTACTGACTCCAATTAGGTTAAGGATGGGTGTCGATGAAGAGAAAACAACCCACCCACCATGCCATAAAAATATTCGCTATGGAGGGAGAGAATTTGGCCCCCATCGACACCCCAGAAACCTGCAAATAAAAAAATGAATCAAACATAAAAAAAAATTGTGTTGGAGAAGGAACTCCACCACTAAGCCCATATATTCCTGTAAATCAGTCACTATATTTATTAAGGAACCAATGAAGTGATATCAAAGCTAAATTATGTGGAATGCTGGTGTATAAAGCAGTGACATCTGCCGTCATCCAGGTATATTCCGCCTTCCATTCAAAGGCTGAAAACGCCTGTAATACAGACCTAATGTCCTTCAACAAAACCTGGAATCTGTGAAATAAGGGGCTGAAGTAATGAGTCAATCCATTCAGGTAGCCTTTCTGAGAATGAATCGATCCTGGCCACAATTAGTCGTAAGGGGGGAGGAAAAAAAAAACTTGTGTATTTTAGGGAGCGCATGGAATATCGACACAACTGGATGTTGCACATAGATATAATCAATCTCTTTTTTGGTGAGAAAACCTCCTTGCAGACCCAGGGTGAGGATGTTAGTAATTTTTGCCTGAAAAGAGAGGAGGGGGCTGCCATCTAGAGGTCTTATAGGTCTTATAGGTGTTGGAATCACTTAACATAGTCAAAATCTGAGATTTGTAAACCCCACTATCCAAGATGACAACCGCTCCTACCTTGTCAGCCTCCTTGATAATTAAATCTTTTCTGTCTCTTAAATTCTGCAGTTCATTGTATGTTAAATTCCTGTCCCGTAGGTGTTGTGTACCATGTTCCACACTCCTAATGGAATTATGCAATGAACAGAGGTCCTTCTTCACCAACTCCTGATAGCGGTCTAAGGCAAGAGACCTTGATTGTATAGGATAAAAGTCTCTATTTGAGACTTTGAATGAAGACATTCTAGTAATATTACAGTCATCTTGCCTTACCCATAAATCCTGTAAAAAGTTTGTATGGATAAGTTCTTGGAAAGTCATACTACTTTGTGGTAGAACAGAATCAGAGAAACAAGCATTCACACAAGGAACATCACATGTATCAACATTAACCCTATCAGCTGGATCAGGTACAGAGTCACAGAAATGTCATTTAAGTGTAAGACTTCGGGCAAATCTGTTGACATAGAGATACTTTGGTACAAATCAAAGTGGTGTTTAGGGGAAAAGGATAACCCCTTTTGTAGCACACCAACCTGATCCTTCGTAATAATCAATGCTGACAGATTTATAACCTGGATATCAGTAATTCCTTCTTGCTGCAGGACGGGTATCGGCGGGCTCCTCCTGTGCTGCCTGCCTGCCCTCCGTTTTCTGCTGTTTTTCTGTGTTGTCTATCCATTTTCACAGTAGATCTAACTACAGAATTTCCAGACACAGAACGAACATCATTACCCTCAGGTGCAGAGTCTGTTGAATCAAGCTCCGTTGAGCTAAATTAAACTCTGGAATTGATTTTCTTCCTGGAATGTGATTTCCTTAATATAGATCTTGATGTCCTTGTACGGGCTTCCGCCCAAAAATACTCAGTATTGGTACTGTAGTCCATTAGGTCCCTGTTATATTTGGTTTGTTTGAACAGTATCAGATCATTTTCCAGATTATTCAAACTATCCTTAAGTTTGTTATCCAGTTCCACAAAACCTGGTGTATTGACATAAGGTAACAGGAGATCCTGTGTGGATTTGATTTTCTCACTTAATTCCGACACGGTCATTGGATATCAATTTTACAGCAGGCCAGTGGACTACAGGCCCCAAAAATTATGCATTCACCGTACAGAAAAGAAAAAGTAAGTATGTGGCCGGAGGTAGATTACACGGTCATTGGATATCAATTTTAAAGCAGGCCTGTGGACTACAGGCCCCAAAAATTATGCATTCACCGTACAGAAAAGAAAAAGTAAGTATGTGGCTGGAGTTAGATTACACGGTCATTGGATATCAATTTTATAGCAGGCCAGTGGATTACAGGCCCAAAAAATTATGCATTCAGCAGAAAGAAAAGAACAAGTAAGTATGTGGCTGGAGGTAGATTACACAGTCATTGGATATCAATTTTACTGCAGGCCAGTTTATTACAGGCCCTAAACATTATGCATTCACCGTACAGAAAAGATCAAGTGATTATGTGGCTGGCGGTATATGGGATATGGTCAATGGATATCAATTTTACTGAAGGCCAGTACAAATACAGGTCAAATACATATGTTTAAAAGAACTAAAAATATAAAATTGGATTAAAAACATGGCTAACGAAATCACCCCTCTTGAAAAAAAAACTAATGATAATAGTTAAAACACGTGGTTGTCACAGGTGTTGAATTCCTCCGAGGCCCAAAACATTGGACATTCAAAGGACAGAAAAGGCCTTTTATGCCTCATTATTTATGTATATAACACAGGACCATTCTTTGTTCTTGGTGTTGTAGGACATGTGTGGGCTGGCATGAGGATATTTAAAAAACTTGGTCGTCACAGGTGTTGAATTCCTCCGAGATCCATGCCTCATTCATTTTTAGAAATGTAAGGTAGTCCACACTGTCGTGAGCTAGGTCACGAGCTCCCCTTCTGCACTGAACATCCTTTCGGACAGGACACTGTATGAGGGGCAAGCCAAGAGTTCCATAGCAAATTGTGCCAGCTCTGGCCACAGGTCAAGCCTGCACACCCAGTAGTCCAGGGGTTCCTCGCTTCTCATGGCATCCACATCGGCCGTACCCGATGTAGTCGGACACCTGTCGGTCAAGGCGTTCCCTGAGGCTGGTGAGAATTTCCGGGAGAAAAAGGCACAAAGATGAAGCCTCTCAGGATTTCCATAATACTGGGAGAGAACCGCCACACACACACACCAACCTCAGAGGTGTCAACCTCGAGGAAAAAAGGTTGAGAAGTGTCTGGATGAATGAGGATTGGATAAGAGCAGAAGGCCTGCTTCAGCGTCTCAAAGGCTTCGCCAGCCTCTCTCATCCACTTAGATGGGTTCGCCCCCTTTTAGTGAGGTTCGTGAGGGGCACTACCACCACAGAAAAGTTCTTAATAAATTTGGGGTAGAAGTTGGCGAAACCTAAGAAATGCTGTAATCCCTTCAGGTCCTTAGGTGGAGGCCAATCCAGAACAGCTGAGAGCTTGGATGGATCCATCACCAAACCTTATTCAGAGACAATATACCCTAGGAAGGGCAATTCTCTCACCTCAAACAGGCACTTCTCGAGTTTGGCGTATAGGCTATTCTCCCTCAGCTTCTGGAAAACCTGACACACATGATCCCGGTGAGTCTGCGGGTCTGATGAGTAGATTAGTATATCGTCTAAATAGACGACCACGAATCTACCCAAGAAATCACGGAGGACATCATTATTAAACTCCTGGAAGACCACAGGGGCATTACAGAGACTAAAAGGCATTACATGATACTCGTAATGCCCGTCCCTGGAGTTAAATGCAATCTTCCATTTGTCACCCTTATAAATGCGTAATAAATGATATGCACCCCGCAAATCGAGTTTGGTGAAGACTCGGGCCCCTGACACCTGAGAGAATAAGTCCTCAACAAGTGGAAGAGGGTACCGATTGTTCACTGTAATTCGATTGAGGCCACGGAAATCGATACAGGGTCTCAATCTGTCGTCTTTCTTCCCCGCGAAGAAGAATACCGCTCCTACGGGAAAAGTAGATGGTTGGATGAAAACCTTATTGAGGTTCTCTTTTATATAATCCTGCTGGGCCTGAATCTCAGGTCCAGTGAGATTATACAGATGTCCCCTAGGTGGCATGGTACATGGCAACAAATAAATAGGACAATCATATGGCCTATAAGGTGGTAACACGTCAGCTCCCTGTGGGCTGAACATGTCCTGGAAGTGACGGTAATGTTTAGGTAACACACTCAGAACTTCCGTGGATGCCAGTGGCAACTCCAGACAAATGCACCTAGTGAGGCAATCAGAACTTCACTGGCAAATTTGTCCAGGGTGCCAATCCACTACTGGAATATGAAGTCTCAACCAGGGGAGACCTCAAATCACAGGAGTGGATGGCATGTCCAGGGTAAAACAGACCTCCCGGTGTCCAGCCTCCACCGTTTCCTGCAACTCGGGTGTCATCCACAACGACCGGCCTTCTTGAAGGGGAGAACTGTCCACAGCGGTGACGGAAATGGCTGCTTTCTGCTTAACGACTGGTATCTGTAACTGTCGAACCAGGGAAGAGTCGATAAAATTTCCGGCAGCTCCCGAGTCAAGTAAGGCGGAAAAAGGATGGTCCTTCCCTTGCCATTCAATAGAAATGGGTATGAGAAGCCAACTTCTTTTATGAGGAGGCAGTAGAGCACCTAGTGGGTTCTCCTCAATTCCAACTAGGTTTTGTCATTTCCCCGCAGGTGTAATGGGCATCTCTTTAGCTGGTGACCAACTCCTCCACAATATAGGCAAAGACCCTCGTTTTGGCGACGAGCCTTCTCAGTAGGGGTAAGATGAGAGGACCCCAGTTTCATGGTTCCTCAGCTGGTTTACTGGGTTTGGAGTTGGACTGGATGAGGCTGAGCTAGAAGCCCTCTCCAGTCGACATTCCCGAATTCGACAATCAGCGTTGATTGCCTGCTGGATTGCCACATCTAGTGATGGTGGGGATGGTAGAAATAATAACAAGTCTCTGACAGGGTCAGATAGTCCCAACCTGAACCAATGCCGGAGAGCGGCATCCCCCCAGTTGGTAAAAATGGCCCAGCGACGGAACTCTGCAGCACATTCCTCCGCTGGGCGTTGTCCTTGTTGGAGATGTTCCAGCTGGGTCTCAGCAGTATGAGTGGGGTCCGGATCATCATATAATACACTCATGGCATGAAAGAAGGTCTAAACTGAGCCAAACGCGGGATCTCCCGTCAGGAGATTAAAGGCCCAACGTTGCGGATCCTTCCTCAATAGGGAAATAACAATGCCGATTTTCTGTTTGGTATTCCCCGAAGATGCAGGACGTAATTCAAAATATAAATAGCAGGAATCACTGAAGTTGAGAAACTCCTGCCTATTTCCTGAAAAAACCTCAGGTAGCGATATCTTGGGTTCCACTCAGGGTTCTGCTGGAGTCGGGTCAGGCAAACCTGAAGGAGGAGTTTAAGCTCGCCCCCGACTGTTGCCAGTTGTGCATGGGTCTTGTTAAGATTTACAGCAGGGATGTTCATTCTCTGTTGGACCAAAAGATTGGCTGCTTCAGTCAATTTCACTAATTGCTGCTGGATACGATCCATGATAACTGGAGGTTGGGGCCCACTGTTCTGTAATGGTGCAGAACCCCAAACAACCAGACAGAGTTTAAACAATGGTGGATTTATTAAATGAAGGCAGTACAGTCCAGACCAGAAATCATATGCAGGTAATCATTCCAAATAATAACTTGTGCAGGAAAACTCACAAGGGACAGCCAGACCAGACCAAAGTTCATATGCACAGAAATAGTCCGTGTAACCTAGTACCTAGGAAAGAGACATTTCCAGGGTCTGATCCAAGGTCCAACACGAGACAAACTGTTCCGCGTAGAAGTTTTCCACAGGCTGTCTCTAGAGATGGATTGAGGAAGCAACAGCAACATATACCCAGTGTGAGAAGGCACAAGGTGCCATAATAGATGATAGATACGTGTCACCGGGGTGCCTGGCCTCAGTGAAATGAACCGGTAATGTTTTGTCAGTAACCCTAGGTTACTGACAGTTGCTAGAAGTAGTTTAGTTGCTAGCTGCAGCTGATCCGGGCCGGGTTTCATTGGAGTAGTCAAAGAGTAGGTTGGGATGACTACTCCCACGTATCCAAGACAGGTGTTGGCTGGCCTATTTAAGCCAGGAATCCCAGGAGAGCTGGGGGTGTGGTTCCTAGTCTGGAAGTGTAACAGACTGGGAGTAAAGCTGTGTGGTGTGTTGTTGTGGATAAGCCTGCCATTGCCTACTCTTTTCCCCCCTCTCCAGCGGGTGGCGGAACTCTGGAACTACAGAGGACTGTGATTTGTACCATTTCATATGGACTGTGTTTCTTTGTGTTTACCCGCTGAAGTAAGCAAGCATTTGTTAAGTCTGTGTTGAACAAAATAAAAGACTATTGTTTAAATGACACCTGAAGTCACTGTTTGAGCTGATTCCCACACTGGGTTGTCAAAACAACAGTGGGCACTGACCAACCAGGGAGATCACCTCTTAAACACCTGCTAGCCAATCACAGAGTGCCACATGCATGACCTCTCGCGCTACTCCAATGGGGTCCCCCGCAGGCCGTGCCCCACAAGAATTCCTGGGGGCCCCAGTTGACCGCAAAACAGGAGAGTGTCTTACACAGGGTGATTCGAACCTAAAAATTGTTTACCGTAATCAATTGAAGCTATGTTTATCCGAGGAACTTGGGGAAGAAACCCCTACGTCTCAAGAAAATGTACCAACTGAAAATGTATTACCGGAAATTAAATTAAAACCAGCTACAGTCAGTGAGACACTTTTTTTTTTTTTTTAATATTTATTTATTGTTTTATTTTCCATATTACAAATAATTATAACAGTCTTTTAATTTGATTACATTATAATTTCAATAACATTGGTACCATCAGTTGTGTGGAGAAGTCAGGTGGATACACAGCTGATAGTCCTACTGAATAGACTGTTATTGTGGCCATCATTACTTTAAGAAATGAAGGTCAGTCAGTCCGAAAAATTGGGAAAACTTTGAAAGTGTCCCCAAGTGCAGTCACAAAAACCATCAAGCGCTACAAAGAAACTGGCTCACATGCGGACCGCCCCAGGAAAGGAAGACCAAGAGTCACCTCTGCTGCGGAGGATAAGTTCATCCGAGTCACCAGCCTCAGAAATCGCAGGTTAACAGCAGCTCAGATTAGAAACCAGGTCAATGCCACACAGAGTTCTAGCAGCAGACACATCTCTAGAACAACTGTTAAGAGGAGACTGTGTGAATCAGGCCTTCATGGTAGAATATCTGCTAGGAAACCACTGCTAAGGACAGGCAACAAGCAGAAGAGACTTGTTTGGGCTAAAGAACACAAGGAATGGACATTAGACCAGTGGAAATCTGTGCTTTGGTCTGATGAGTCCAAATTTGAGATCTTTGGTTCCAACCACCGTGTCTTTGTGCGACCCAGAAAAGGTGAACGGATGGACTCTACATGCCTGGTTCCCACCTTGAAGCATGGAGGAGGAGGTGTGATGGTGTGGGGGTGCTTTGCTGGTGACACTGTTGGGGATTTATTCAAAATTGAAGGCATACTGAACCAGCATGGCTACCACAGCATCTTGCAGCGGCATGCTATTCCATCCGGTTTGCGTTTAGTTGGACCATCATTTATTTTTCAACAGGACAATGACCCCAAACACACCTCCAGGCTGTGTAAGGGCTATTTGACCATGAAGGAGAGTGATGGGGTGCTGCGCCAGATGACCTGGCCTCCACAGTCACCGGACCTGAACCCAATCGAGATGGTTTGGGGTGAGCTGGACTGCAGAGTGAAGGCAAAAGGGCCAACAAGTGCTAAGCATCTCTGGGAACTCCTTCAAGACTGTTGGAAGACCATTTCAGGTGACTACCTCTTGAAGCTCATCAAGAGAATGCCAAGAGTGTGCAAAGCAGTAATCAAAGCAAAAGGTGGCTACTTTGAAGAACCTATAATATGACATATTTTCTGTTGTTTCACACTTTTTTGTTATGTATATAATTCCACATGTGTTAGTTCATAGTTTTGATGCCTTCAGTGTGAATCTACAATTTTCATAGTCATGAAAATAAAGAAAACTCTTTGAATGAGAAGGTGTGTCCAAACTTTTGGTTTGTACTGTATTTTAGATACTAATTTTCCCCCTGGTGTCAATTTAGAAATATTAACTAACGGCTGTGGGAGAGTATCAATTTGTATATCTTTTCCTAGCGATGCTCGTAGTGCATATTTTAATTGTAAATAATAAAACCTCAGGTCTGTATTACCAAGTCCATACTCCTTTTTAAGATCTTCATACAGTATTACATCTCCCTATCTCCATACCTAACCTAATTTATAGACTCCATATTTCCACAAAATTTTCTGTTCAATTAACTTAAGTTCTAAGAGGTGGCTATTTTCCCACAATATGGTGTCAGCATGGAGTCCAGTCTGATTCCACAATGCTCTTACCTGCCTCCAGACCTTGTCCATCAGCTGAAATTACGACCCTGTTGTGTCAGAATACCAGCTTCTATTGTTTGAAAGATAGTACAGTTCTCTAACCTATCATTTATCCCTTCGATCATGGCCTTGTATCTTTGCGTGTTACCCCACGTTATCATGTTTTTTATATGTCCCGACATGAAATAAAATTCCAGGTCTGGAACTGATAATCCACCCTACTTCTCATGAATGCACAATATTTCTGCTTTTATCCTTGTTTTTTTCCCTCGCCATATCAAATCCATTAAGAGGCTGGCTATTATTTTGAATATTTTTGGGGGGATTATTACCAGTGAATTCCACAGAATATAGTTCAGGGAAGGTAATAGGCACATTTTTACCAAAGATATACGACCTGCCACCGAGACACATAGTCTTTTCCATACCCCTATATTTTTCCTAATCTCTTGTATTTTAGGGATCACATTCAGTTGAACATATCCATTGGGATTTGGAGTTATTAGAATGCCCAGATATTTAACGGGTTCGTCAATTCTCTTAATTTCCAATGGTCCTGGTATAAAATTGTTCAAAGGATCAATCGGGACCCAGGCTGATTTAGACCAATTTATATTTAACCCTGCGTGTTTTCCATATTGGTCAAATACCTGAAAAATTTTCATAAGTGATCTATGTGAACCTACAAACAACATAATGTCATCTGCATATAAAGCAATTTTTTACTCGTGCTCACCGAACCTGAACCCTACTATTTCTTCATCTTGCCTAATCATATCAGCTAACGGCTCCATGGCTATAGCAAAAAGCAACAGGGAAAGTGGGCATCCCTGTCTAACCCCCCTACCTATATGTATGTGTCACGGACGGTGTACAGGAAACAAGGCAAAGCAACATGTATAAACGACTCGCTGGATCCAAAAACTAAGGAACCAAGGACCCCTGCAGAAGACCTGGCACTTTCCCTGGCTGCTCAGCCTATGCAAAGATCCGAATGGTGGAGGTTTGCATATCCACGAACCTTGACTATAAAGCCCTGAGCACCCTACAATAGTGAGGGGACACGACCACCGGCTCCCTACACAAGATACGGAGGGAGTCAGGGTCACCTGGGATCCAGCAAACAGATAATAACAGATAAAGGTACAACACTTAGCTTTGAAGCAAACAGGAGGACAGAGTCAGCGTGCACACACACTCCAGGAAGTAGTATAAGCCGCCCAGAAAAGCCTTCTGGGGAAGAATTTAAAGGGAAGCAATTAGTCCAACACATGACAGCTGAGAGAGGCTGACGAGAGGAGGAGCTGAATACCACAACACAGAAACTCAAGGAGGAGGTTCTGGAAGGCCTCTGTCAGAGCTTCTCAGCTGTCTGGTTGTGACAGTACCCCTCCCTCTACGAGTGGACTCCGGACACTCAGAACCCACCTTCTCAGGATGGGACCTATGGAAAGCCCTGATGAGACGAGAGGCCTTAATATCCGTCACTGGGACCCACATCCTCTCCTCAGGACCATACCCCTCCCACTGAACAAGGTACTGAAGAGAACCGTGGACAAGACGAGAATCCACAATCCTAGAGACCTGAAATTCAAGATTCCCATCAACCATAATCGGAGGAGGAGGCAAAGGCGAGGGTACAATGGGTTGAACATAAGGTTTCAATAAGGACTTATGAAAAACATTATGGATCTTCCAAGTCTGAGGAAGATCAAGACGGTATGCAACAGGATTGATGACAGACAGGATTTTGTAAGGCCCAATAAACCTAGGACCCAACTTCCAGGAGGGAACCTTCAATTTGATATTCTTGGTAGACAACCACACCAGATCACCAACATTCAGGTCCGGACCAAGCACACGTCTCTTATCAGCCACACGCTTATATCTCTCACTCATGCTCTTTAGATTATCTTGAATCTTTTGCCAAATAGATGACAAAGACGAGGAGAATCTGTCCTCATCAGGTAAACCAGAAGACCCCTCTCCCGAGAAAGTCCCAAACTGTGGATGAAACCCATATGCACCAAAAAATGGTGACTTATCAGAGGACTCCTGACGACGGTTATTTAAAGCAAACTCAGCAAGGGACAAAAAAGAACACCAATCCTCTTGATTCTCCGCCACAAAACAACGCAGATATGTCTCCAGATTCTGATTGACGCGCTCCGTCTGGCCATTCGACTGCGGGTGGAAAGCAGAAGAGAATGACAACCGAACCCCCAAGCGAGAACAGAAAGCCTTCCAGAATCTGGAAACAAACTGCGTGCCCCTATCAGAGACTATGTCTGAAGGAATACCGTGCAATTTGACAATGTGATCAACAAATGCCTGCGCCAGCGTCTTAGCATTGGGCAAACCAGGAAAAGGGATGAAATGCACCATTTTGCTAAAACGGTCCACCACCACTAGAATCACAGTCTTCCCCGAGGAACGAGGCAGGTCCGTTATGAAGTCCATGGACAGATGTGTCCAAGGACGGGAAGGAATGGGTAAGGGAAGGAGAGGACCTGATGGCCGTGAATGAGGGACTTTGGCACGAGCGCAAGTCTCGCAGGCTGCCACAAAACCCTCAACCGACTTACGAAGCGCAGGCCACCAGAATCTCCGAGCGATGAGATCCAGTGTGGCTCTTACCCCCGGGTGCCCAGCAAGGACCGTATCGTGGTGTTCTTTAAAAATCTTGTGTCTTAAAGCGAGAGGCACAAACAACCTCCGAGGAGGACAAAGATCAGGAGCCTCTGACTGGGCTGCCTGCACCTCTGCCTCCAATTCAGGAAAAAGAGCAGAGACCACCACACCTTCAGCCAAAATGGGACCCGGGTCTTCAAAATTCCCGCCTCCCGGAAAACAACGTGACAGGGCATCTGCCTTCACATTCTTAACTCCAGGGCGGAACGTGACAACAAAATTAAACCTAGAAAAGAACAACGACCATCTGGCCTGTCTCGGGTTCAGACGCTTGGCTGACTCCAAGTAGGCCAGATTTTTATGGTCAGTAAATACGGTAATAGGGTGTCTGGCTCCCTCTAGCCAATGGCGCCATTCCTCAAAAGCCAACTTGATGGCCAACAATTCCCTATCTCCCACATCGTAATTTCTCTCTGCGGAGGAGAGTTTTCTTGAGAAAAAGGCACACGGTCGCCATTTGGCAGGAGAGGAACCCTGAGACAAGACCGCCCCCACACCCACCTCAGAAGCATCAACCTCAACTATGAAGGGTAAAGAAACATCAGGTTGTACCAAGATGGGAGCGGAAGCAAAACTCTCCTTGATATCAGAAAAAGCCTTACGCGCCTCTACTGACCAAGAAGAAAAATCTACCCCCTTTCTGGTCATATCAGTGAGTGGTTTAACAATAGAAGAATAATTCAAAATGAACTTCCTGTAATAATTGGCAAAGCCCAAAAAACGCATCAGTGCCTTTTGATTCTCAGGAAGCTCCCACTCAAGCACAGCGCGGACCTTCTCGGGGTCCATGCGAAAACCAGAAGCGGAGAGAAGAAACCCCAGAAATTGAATTTCTGGAACCGCAAACACACATTTTTCCAGTTTCGCATATAATTTATTCTCCCGCAGGATGAGCAAGACCTGACGTAAATGTTCCTTATGAGTTTTGAAATCGGGAGAAAAAATCAAAATGTCATCCAAATACACCAATACAAATTTTCCCATCAAATGATAAAAAATGCTGTTCACGAAATGCTGAAAAACGGCTGGGGCATTCATCAAACCAAAAGGCATAACCAAATTTTCAAAATGGCCCTCAGGGGTATTGAAGGCCGTCTTCCATTCGTCCCCTTCTCTGACCCTGACCAGGTTGTATGCCCCTCTTAAATCTAATTTGGAAAAGACTTTAGCCCCAACAACCTGGTTAAATAGGTCCGGGATCAGAGGAAGCGGATAAGGGTCACGAATTGTGATATTGTTCAGCTCCCTGAAATCCAGACAAGGTCTTAAAGAACCATCTTTTTTCTTAACAAAGAAAAAACCAGCGGCAACAGGTGACTTCGAGGGTCGTATGTGTCCTTTTCTCAGACTCTCAGAGATATAAGCACGCATAGCGATCCTCTCAGGTTGGGAAAGATTGTATAAACGAGATTTAGGCAGCTTGGCGTCTGGGATGAGATTAATAGGGCAATCGTACTCCCTGTGCGGGGGCAAATCCTGAACTCCACTCTCAGAGAAGACATCCGAAAATTCTGAGAGAAAAGATGGTACAGTCTTAGTAGCAACCTCAGAAACAGATGTCATGAGGCAATTCTCTCTGCAAAAGTCACTCCAACCATTTATTTGCCTCGCTTGCCAATCAATGGTGGGGTTATGCTTAGTGAGCCAGGGCAGCCCCAACACCAGAGGGGTGGGTAAACCGCTAAGGACGAAACATGACACATCCTCAACATGAGCATCACTCACAATTAAACGGATATTGTGAACTATGCCCTTTAATGATTTTTGAGAAAGTGGAGCGGAATCGATAGCAAAAACAGGAATATCCTTTCCCAAAGTGCGCACCTGGAAACCATGAGTTATCGCAAATTGATTATCAATGAGATTAACCGCTGCTCCACTATCCACAAAAATCTCACAAAAAATGTTCTTGCTCTCTAGCGCCACCCTAGCCGGCAGGACAAAACGGGAACTACAAGCAAATGGAAAACCTTCAATTTCCGCCTCAACCCTGCCAATAGTAACAGACGGAACATTTTTAAAAGATTTTTTCCTGTTTGTTTCTTTATTACTCCCAGAAAACTGCTGAATCTCCTAGAGGGACAAATATTTGCCAAATGATTTATACCTCCACAACAAAAACAAACCCTCCCATGCGAGCTGAATCTTCTATTGTCAGAAGCAATCAACCCCAGCTGCATGGGCTCCTGCTCAGAAGGGGCTGACGGCGACTGAGACCCCTGCGCACAGAGCGGGACTGCTGCACTGTCCTGGGACTGCGTATGACAGGAAGGAGACATCTCTCCTCTCTCTCTAAGACGCCTGTCAATACGAACGGCCTGAGACATAGCAGAGTCCAAAGAAATAGGCCTCTCATGAAAGGCAAATGCATCTTTCAATCCCTCTGAAAGACCATGGCAAAATTGACTTCGGAGCGCAGCATCATTCCAACCAGTATCAACTGCCCATCTCCGAAATTCTGAGCAGTATATTTCTGCGGATTTTTTACCCTGGCATAATAGACGTAGTCTAGACTCAGCCAGAGCAATACGATCCGGATCATCATATATCTGACCAGTGTGGCTCTTACCCCCGGGTGCCCAGCAAGGACCGTATCGTGGTGTTCTTTAAAAATCTTGTGTCTTAAAGCGAGAGGCACAAACAACCTCCGAGGAGGACAAAGATCAGGAGCCTCTGACTGGGCTGCCTGCACCTCTGCCTCCAATTCAGGAAAAAGAGCAGAGACCACCACACCTTCAGCCAAAATGGGACCCGGGTCTTCAAAATTCCCGCCTCCCGGAAAACAACGTGACAGGGCATCTGCCTTCACATTCTTAACTCCAGGGCGGAACGTGACAACAAAATTAAACCTAGAAAAGAACAACGACCATCTGGCCTGTCTCGGGTTCAGACGCTTGGCTGACTCCAAGTAGGCCAGATTTTTATGGTCAGTAAATACGGTAATAGGGTGTCTGGCTCCCTCTAGCCAATGGCGCCATTCCTCAAAAGCCAACTTGATGGCCAACAATTCCCTATCTCCCACATCGTAATTTCTCTCTGCGGAGGAGAGTTTTCTTGAGAAAAAGGCACACGGTCGCCATTTGGCAGGAGAGGAACCCTGAGACAAGACCGCCCCCACACCCACCTCAGAAGCATCAACCTCAACTATGAAGGGTAAAGAAACATCAGGTTGTACCAAGATGGGAGCGGAAGCAAAACTCTCCTTGATATCAGAAAAAGCCTTACGCGCCTCTACTGACCAAGAAGAAAAATCTACCCCCTTTCTGGTCATATCAGTGAGTGGTTTAACAATAGAAGAATAATTCAAAATGAACTTCCTGTAATAATTGGCAAAGCCCAAAAAACGCATCAGTGCCTTTTGATTCTCAGGAAGCTCCCACTCAAGCACAGCGCGGACCTTCTCGGGGTCCATGCGAAAACCAGAAGCGGAGAGAAGAAACCCCAGAAATTGAATTTCTGGAACCGCAAACACACATTTTTCCAGTTTCGCATATAATTTATTCTCCCGCAGGATGAGCAAGACCTGACGTAAATGTTCCTTATGAGTTTTGAAATCGGGAGAAAAAATCAAAATGTCATCCAAATACACCAATACAAATTTTCCCATCAAATGATAAAAAATGCTGTTCACGAAATGCTGAAAAACGGCTGGGGCATTCATCAAACCAAAAGGCATAACCAAATTTTCAAAATGGCCCTCAGGGGTATTGAAGGCCGTCTTCCATTCGTCCCCTTCTCTGACCCTGACCAGGTTGTATGCCCCTCTTAAATCTAATTTGGAAAAGACTTTAGCCCCAACAACCTGGTTAAATAGGTCCGGGATCAGAGGAAGCGGATAAGGGTCACGAATTGTGATATTGTTCAGCTCCCTGAAATCCAGACAAGGTCTTAAAGAACCATCTTTTTTCTTAACAAAGAAAAAACCAGCGGCAACAGGTGACTTCGAGGGTCGTATGTGTCCTTTTCTCAGACTCTCAGAGATATAAGCACGCATAGCGATCCTCTCAGGTTGGGAAAGATTGTATAAACGAGATTTAGGCAGCTTGGCGTCTGGGATGAGATTAATAGGGCAATCGTACTCCCTGTGCGGGGGCAAATCCTGAACTCCACTCTCAGAGAAGACATCCGAAAATTCTGAGAGAAAAGATGGTACAGTCTTAGTAGCAACCTCAGAAACAGATGTCATGAGGCAATTCTCTCTGCAAAAGTCACTCCAACCATTTATTTGCCTCGCTTGCCAATTAATGGTGGGGTTATGCTTAGTGAGCCAGGGCAGCCCCAACACCAGAGGGGTGGGTAAACCGCTAAGGACGAAACATGACACATCCTCAACATGAGCATCACTCACAATTAAACGGATATTGTGAACTATGCCCTTTAATGATTTTTGAGAAAGTGGAGCGGAATCGATAGCAAAAACAGGAATATCCTTTCCCAAAGTGCGCACCTGGAAACCATGAGTTATCGCAAATTGATTATCAATGAGATTAACCGCTGCTCCACTATCCACAAAAATCTCACAAAAAATGTTCTTGCTCTCTAGCGCCACCCTAGCCGGCAGGACAAAACGGGAACTACAAGCAAATGGAAAACCTTCAATTTCCGCCTCAACCCTGCCAATAGTAACAGACGGAACATTTTTAAAAGATTTTTTCCTGTTTGTTTCTTTATTACTCCCAGAAAACTGCTGAATCTCCTAGAGGGACAAATATTTGCCAAATGATTTATACCTCCACAACAAAAACAAACCCTCCCATGCGAGCTGAATCTTCTATTGTCAGAAGCAATCAACCCCAGCTGCATGGGCTCCTGCTCAGAAGGGGCTGACGGCGACTGAGACCCCTGCGCACAGAGCGGGACTGCTGCACTGTCCTGGGACTGCGTATGACAGGAAGGAGACATCTCTCCTCTCTCTCTAAGACGCCTGTCAATACGAACGGCCTGAGACATAGCAGAGTCCAAAGAAATAGGCCTCTCATGAAAGGCAAATGCATCTTTCAATCCCTCTGAAAGACCATGGCAAAATTGACTTCGGAGCGCAGCATCATTCCAACCAGTATCAACTGCCCATCTCCGAAATTCTGAGCAGTATATTTCTGCGGATTTTTTACCCTGGCATAATAGACGTAGTCTAGACTCAGCCAGAGCAATACGATCCGGATCATCATATATCTGACCCAGGGCTAAAAAGAATTCATCCACTGAACGGAGAGGCCGTGCCCCCTCCGGCAGCGAAAAGGCCCAGGACTGAGCGTTACCTCTGAGCAGCGCTATAATGATCCCCACCCTCCGTTCCTCATCACCAGAGGAGTGGGGAAGAAGGCGAAAATGGAGTTTGCAAGCCTCTCTAAAACGCACAAAATTCTCACTACCCCCGGAGAACGTATCCGGGAGCGAGATCTTAGGCTCAGAACAAACTCCATGAACGCAAGCTGAACCGGTCACTTGAAGCTGAGAAAAAGTCTTACGGAGATCAGCTACCTCCAATGAAAGACCCTGGAAGCGTTCAGCCAAAAGTGAAACCGGATCCATGCTTGAGACGGTTATGGCGGCTTATAATGTCACGGACGGTGTACAGGAAACAAGGCAAAGCAACATGTATAAACGACTCGCTGGATCCAAAAACTAAGGAACCAAGGGAGACCCCTGCAGAAGACCTGGCACTTTCCCTGGCTGCTCAGCCTATGCAAAGATCCGAATGGTGGAGGTTTGCATATCCACGAACCTTGACTATAAAGCCCTGAGCACCCTACAATAGTGAGGGGACACGACCACCGGCTCCCTACACAAGATACGGAGGGAGTCAGGGTCACCTGGGATCCAGCAAACAGATAATAACAGATAAAGGTACAACACTTAGCTTTGAAGCAAACAGGAGGACAGAGTCAGCGTGCACACACACTCCAGGAAGTAGTATAAGCCGCCCAGAAAAGCCTTCTGGGGAAGAATTTAAAGGGAAGCAATTAGTCCAACACATGACAGCTGAGAGAGGCTGACGAGAGGAGGAGCTGAATACCACAACACAGAAACTCAAGGAGGAGGTTCTGGAAGGCCTCTGTCAGAGCTTCTCAGCTGTCTGGTTGTGACAGTATGTTATCGGAATATTCCCCATTTAATATCACTTTTGCTGTGATTTCCGTATATAGCAGTCTTACCCATGAAATAAAGTTGTCACCAAAACCCTTCTTCTTCAATGTTATAATCAGAAAGGGCCATTCTATCGTATCAAACGCCTTTGAGGCATCTATAGTGACAATCAATCGTTCACCACAGTTTGTGGGTTCAAGCTGGGTGTTCACAAAGTAGCGCATAATATTATCAGTTGTGGTTTTGCCTGACATAAATCCCGTCTGAGCCTCATGAACCAGCCCAGAAACCACTCTTCTAAGTCTAGCTGCCAGAATCCCAGCCAGTATTTTATTATCAGTGTTGATTAATGAAATGGGACGGTAGGAGTCTGGCAGGGTTGGATCTTTACCTGGTTTTAAAATTAGTGTGATTAGGGCTTCTCTCAGTGAGTCTGGCAGTTTTCCTGTCTTCATTGAATCATCCCACATTGTCAATAGTTTCGGTATTAATATTTTTTATATTGAGCATAAACCTCGAACGGGATGACATCTATTCCTGGGGTCTTATTTTTTGCAATCCTGGATAGTATTTTTTCCACTTCCAAAACCTTTAAAGGGGCTTCCAAGTTTTCTTGTTGGTCTATTGTTAGCCTAGTAATATTTATTTCCTCCAAAAACTGTATTTTCCCTGCATTCTTTTTTATCCTACTACTATATATATCTTCAAAATACTCTTTAATCAGTTCTATTTTAGCCACTTGTTCAGTAATTTTATGTCCTGATTTATCTTGTAAACTAATAATTGTTTTTTAGAGTCGCTACCAATGCCGCTAATTTTTTGCCCGTATATGAGCATATATGTAGTTGTCCCTCACGTAATTTTCTTTTAGTTGTTCCGCCATTAGGAGTCTCTCATCTTCCAATTTAGCAACCTTCTCTACCCAGTCTTCACAATTTGTATCTATGGGGTTTTCAATATATATTTTTTTTCATATTTTCCCGCCTCTTGTTCCAAGTCCATTATGTTTTTCCTTATACCTTTCATATATATTGTTGTATATTTTACAAAAATCCCTCTAATATAGGCCTTTGCGGCCTCCCATACTATATTAGTTGCTGCTGAACCTTCATTCATAGCAAAAAACTCCACTATCTCTTTTGAGATCCTATTGTGTATTCCCATTATATTTATCCACTCTAATTTTATGTGCATCCCTCTTATTTTCTTATTTTTTGTTTTTAAACTTATAATAACTTGGTTATGGTCTGATATCCCACGCTGCCCGTATCTAACCTTTTCTATTTCAAACGAATCTTTATTATTAGAGAAAACTAAGTCAATCCGTGATAGACTCCAAATATCAATCCAACCCATTTCCTCTGTGGTATTTTTTAATTTAGATCCCGTGCAAAAGTTTTGAACGTTACCCACCCTACATCTATCCATTTTACTATCCATAACATTGTTAAAGTCACCCGTGACTAAAAGTGGTTTGTCCCCTACCTTAAGCACAAAATCATGGATTTTCAATAGGACCTCTGTTTTAAAAGGTGGCAGTATATAAACATTAGCTATTATCCATGGTCTCCCTTCGAATAAGCAGTCAATCAAGACATAACGGCCCTCCCCATCTATAGCATTTTTCCCTATTTTTATCTCAATGTCACGATGAATCAGTACACTCACTCCTCAGACATTCAACCTTCTCTGTGGGTTGTCAGGACTTTATCCTGCGCCTCCTCCATACAGTTTTGACATGCAACTACTTTTTGTTTGGCGATTATTTTTGTCTACAGCGGAAGGGGACTGCCATGGGGTCAAATGTGGCCCCGACTTACGCTAACATGGCAGTCACCTTCCTTGAGGAGACATTCATCTATGTGTCGCACCACTTCGGGCATGTCCTGAGGTGGTGGCGATACATAGATGATGTCTTCTTAATCTGGATGGGCACAGAGTACCAATTACTTGATTTTTTTCATATTCTTAATACGATTGATAGTGACATCAAATTTACTCTGGACTATTCTAAAGAAGCAATCCACTTCCTGGATACCCACATAAAAGTGACAGACAATACTCTATCCACTGATAGCCTTGTTGAGGGAACACTTGAATGTAGTCAATTGACCTTCTACAGAAAAAAAAATACAGCAAAAGAGAATTCCCCTGCTAACTACGTACACAGAAGACAGCATACGTATTAAACAGATGATTACCAAACATTGGCCTATCTTAAGGAGTGGACATGGGGATATAGAAGAATTCAGGGTCCCCACATTAATGTCATATAAAAGAGCCAAGAATCTGAAGGATAAATTAGTACACAAGTGAAGTTGCCCAACCAGCGAGAGTAAATGAATATTGCTCGCCAGCTACCGCGGTACTGAATATGTATGGAAGGAGGAGGTAGCGTATTCTAAGACTTAACGTTTATTAGATATGCAGATAAAAAACACGGACATAACACATGATGTCAAAAAATCAAACAAGTGTGCACACCACAATCGTGTCACAAACACAAATGCACATGATCACAATAGGAGACCACATTAATATGGCAAAGCCCATGTGAAAAAGGTAACACTATACTCCAAAGCAGGTATATGTTCCACAGAAAAATATATATATAAACGGGAACAGTCTTACTAGTGGGATGACGGTCATCTGGGTATGGTGGCGCAGTCCCAGAAGCCAGTGTTACCTGTGGAACAGGGTCCAGATAAGACAAACTGTCCCTAGAAAACCCTACCAGGCCTATAGAGCCCTATGACCCGGCTAGGGGCCGCACGTCAAGGAGCTAAACCTAAAGTGTAGGATTCCCTGGACAACCCTAACTGGGGGTACACAGTGACAAATTCACTGCAGTGCGCAAGAATCCTACGCACTCAAAATTAAAGCCCCAGACTCATCAGGGGATCAGGGGCTAGCATGGAGGGAATATGTCCTTATTGACTGGTGTCACAACAGACAGTCCCCATGCTACTGGATACAGTCTTACAGCAAAGAACTAGGATCCAGAGGGGACTTAGTCAGGGCTACTGAACAGCATGTCGCTGATAAAGTACAGGCCCTATTCCCTAGTGATGGGGGTCCCTCGGTCCTAGTAACTGCAGATGAGGGGTAGCGTATGGCACTTCCCTGAATGCGTGTGGCGGCAACCGGCTTGGCAACCGGCTTGTATTGCCGTCAACGATTAAAATGTGCGTCCTGATGCGCGTGGGCCCCGCCCCCCTGGGGCGTGGATTGTGCTGACATGATAATCGCATCAACAGCTTGAACAGAGAGGGCATATGTGGGGGCGCGGCTAACGCTGACGTGTCGGTGATGCCATGTTAGGTGTGGCTAGACGGCGCGTCACAAAAAAAGGGGCGGTTACTCCAGCAGGAGTGTACGCATCCCTCGGGCATTAGAGGAGACTTAAGAAGGCAGGCGACACTTGTAGGCGGCAACAAGCCATTGATATACAGAGGCTGGAGATATATTAAGCGGAGCACACACATATATACATAGAAGCTGATAATGTCGCCAGGTTGGGCAGAAACAAATCAGCACATAAAATACGGCAGAGCCTAGAGGACGCTTTAGTTCACCAGCTGCCCAGCATGGGAATCGGTGAACACGAGTAATACAGAATAGAAGTAGTAACCTCATACTGTGCTAAATAGACAACCCAAGCCTAGAAGATGTGGCAGTTAAATAAAGCATCCAAAACTCAATTGTTCATTGAGTCCATTGGAACTGGGAGTATTCAGTTTATATATCCACCAGGTTTCTCTCTGGAGGATACATCCATCCCAGTCCCCTCCCCTAGGGGGTCTAGTGATTACCTCAATGCCCTTGAATTTTAGGACACTTCTCAGACCTTGGTGGCACTCGTTCCCATGCCTACCCCTCCATTACGTATAGGAGGGGCAGGAATCTGAGAGACCGTTTGGTGCATAGCCACTTCGCCGGAGCATTCGGCCACAAAACCTGGCTGGGTGGTCCTGTGAAGGGCTGCTTTAGGTGTGGCAATTGCAGTTTCTGCAATTTTGTACAAACTGGCAAGTCATTTGCCAATCGTGATAACGGGTACAACCATCACATAAATGGCTTCATCAACTGCCGCACATCAGGATTGGTATACCAAATTACCTGCGACTGTGGTACCCAGTACGTTGGTAAAACAAAAAGAGAGTTTCGCCGCCGTATTGGGGAACACTTAAATGATGTCCGGAACAAAAGGGACACATCAGTGGCAAGGCATGTGAATGAGTGCCACCAAGGTCTGAGAAGTGTCCTAAAATTCAAGGGCATTGAGGTAATCACTAGACCCCCTAGGGGAGGGGACTGGGATGGACGTATCCTCCAGAGAGAAACCTGGTGGATATATAAACTGAATACTCCCAGTCCCAATGGACTCAATGAACAATTGAGTTTCAGATGCTTTATTTAACTGCCACACCTTCTAGGCTTGGGTTGTCTATTTGGCACAGTATGAGGTTACTACTTCTATTCTGTATTACTCGTGTTCACCGATTCCCATGCTGGGCAGCTGGTGAACTAAAGCGTCCTCTAAGCTCTGCCGTATTTTATGTGCTGATTTGTTGCTGCCCAACCTGGCGACATTATCAGCTTCTATGTATATATGTGTGTGCTCCGCTTAATATATCTCCAGCCTCTGTATATCAATGGCTTGTTGCCGCTTACAAGTGTCGCCTGCCTTCTTAAGTCTCTTCTAATGCCCAAGGGATGCGTACACTCCTGCTGGAGTAACCGCCCCTTTTTTAGTGACGCGCCATCTAGCCACACCTAACATGGCATCACCGGCACGTCAGCGTTAGCAGCGCCCCCACACACGCCCTCTCTGTTCAGGCTGGTGATGCGATTATCATGTCAGCACAATCCACGCCCCAGGGGGGCGGGGCCCGCACGCATCAGGACGCACATTTAAATCGTGGACGGCGATACAAGTCGGATGCCGCCACACGCATTCAGGGAAGTGCCATACCCCTGGGGCGTGGATTGTGCTGACATGATAATCGCATCACCAGCCTGAACAGAGAGGGCGTGTGTGGGGGCGCTGCTAACGCTGACGTGCCGGTGATGCCATGTTAGGTGTGGCTAGATGGCGCGTCACTAAAAAAGGGGCGGTTACTCCAGCAGGAGTGTACGTATCCCTCGGGCATTAGAGGAGACTTAAGCAGGCAGGCGACACTTGTAGGCGGCAACAAGCCATTGATATACAGAGGCTGGAGATATATTAAGCGGAGCACACACATATATACATAGAAGCTGATAATGTCGCCAGGTTGGGCAGAAACAAATCAGCACATAAAATACGGCAGAGCCTAGAGGACGCTTTAGTTCACCAGCTGCCCAGCATGGAAATCGGTGAACACAAGTAATACAGAATAGAAGTAGTAACCTCATACTGTGCTAAATAGACAACCCAAGCCTAGAAGATGTGGCAGTTAAATAAAGCATCTGAAACTCAATTGTTCATTGAGTCCATTGGGACTGGGGGTATTCAGTTTATATATCCACCAGGTTTCTCTCTGGAGGATATGTCCATCCCAGTCCTCTCCCCTAGGGGGTCTAGTGATTACCTCAATGTCCTTGAATTTTAGGACACTTCTCAGACCTTGGTGGCACTCATTCATATGCCTTGCCACTGATGTGTCCCTTTTGTTCCGGACATCATTTAAGTGTTCCCCAATACGGCGGCGAAACTCTCTTTTTGTTTTACCGACGTACTGGCTGGGTACCACAGTCGCAGGTAATTTGGTATACCAATCCTGATGTGCGGCAGTTGATGAAGCCATTTATGTGATGGTTGTACCCGTTATCACGATTGGCAAATGACTTGCCAGTTTGTACAAAATTGCAGAAACTGCAATTGCCACACCTAAAGCAGCCCTTCACAGGACCACCCAGCCAGGTTTTTTGGTCGGATGCTCCGGCGAAGTGGCTATGGACCAAACGGTCTCTCAGATTCCTGCCCCTCCTATACGTAATGGAGGGGTAGGCATGGGAACGAGTGCCACCAAGGTCTGAGAAGTGTCCTAAAATTCAAGGGCATTGAGGTAATCACTAGACCCCCTAGGGGAGGGGACTGGGATGGACGTATCCTCCAGAGAGAAACCTGGTGGATACATAAACTGAATACTCCTGTAGTGTACGGGAGCTGTAATGCCCGTCACTACAGAAGGGTCACTTGTGTGCTGTCGTTCCCCCTTATGTATGGGGAGGTTGGTATCAAATCATCTTGCTAATGTACTGCTATGTACTTCCCTGTAACTGTGAAATGTGCATGTGCAGGCCGGCTAGGGGTGTTATTCCAGCTCTGAGTCACTAGAGGGAGCTAGGGAACCCTAGTGTATATAAGGCCCAGTCAGGGAGTAGAAAGTTAGCAGACAGTGGGAGAAGGAGTAGGAGATGAGACTGTGTCTGAGTTAAGGCCAGGCCATGGGCCTGTGAGAGTAGAGCAGGCCTGGAGCCTGCAGACTAGGAGAGGGTAGTGTAGGCCCTGTAACCGGGTTCCGGATCCAAGGAAAAGGTTCCCCTCCTGAGTCTTAGCTGTCCAAGCAGAAACGTCATAATAACCAGCCTGGACACAGCGCGAAACAGAGGCAAACCTGATAAAGCAAGAGGTACTCAAAGCAACAGAGGAGGTACTTAATAAGGACATACCCAAGGATACGCCAGAGATAGGGCATCAGACCTTGGAGAATCAGTTCCATATTTTCAGGATCAGTCAGGAATAGAGTGCAAGCCGCCTGTACTGTAACTCCTGTGTTTAACCCTCTGAAATCCACCTTGCTACAACCGGCCTGTCTGTAACGTATGTAAACCAACTGTCTTCAATGGAACTGCGCTTCCAATTATGTCCATGCATGACGATTTCAGAATACCAGTAAAGTTCCAGTTTTGGTTGGCTATCACGTGGCTTCTGCGTTGTTCTTGCTACCAACACACGGTGTGTCACCGTTTAATTGACACTGGCGTCACGACATTAATCACCTGCCTGTTCCAGTGCCGACCCGTTTGAAGACGACAGTGAGTCCCAGGTTAGTGGGTTGCCCTGCACTACAAAGATCAGCATACCTAAAGCTACACTACTGACCCCCTGGGACACTGCATCGCTCTTTTTGGCGTCACGAACAGGATCCGCATGCTTCTGGAGTGCAGAGAAGTGTGAACTGTGTGCTTTAACTATTCCACCACCGTATTGCAAGGACTGTACCCTTTAGTCCCAAGTCGGTGGATTACAATTGTGCCTGGGAGGAATTGGGGGCGCTGTGCTGTGTTGCGCTACCCCCAGAGAGAAAATCGTGCTTGTGGACTGTGATTTACTGGACTTTTCAACATCCTGCTTGCTGTGACTGAATAGCGGCACCCGGACATCCAAGATGGCCGCCGACGCCATGGAGTTTCTTACTGCGCCAACACGGTATGCAGTGGCGTGAAGATTTGGCGCCGAAACTCTCCAAGGGGGAGGAGAAGAATGCCCTGGAGCACCACCCACCTTGATGAATAATAATGCGGCTGCCTTCCCTAGAATGTTACGCCTAGGAGGCGGGCCTGTGACGGAGGGTGATCTGCCCAGCCCGAGGGAGGAGCCAGTGTGGGAGCTGAGTGAAGCGGAAGAGGAGATGGCGATGTTGGACGCTGAGAGGCCCGAGTTTGAACCCACGTGTGAGTGGGGCGCCACTCCACCGGACTCCCCTACTTCGGAGGCATGGGACCCTCTGGCCTGGACGGCCAGTTCCGGAGAGCAAGCCGTGGATCTGAGAGTGACCCGTCGCCGGCCCGCACAATGGTCGAGACTGATGGCGGAATTACGAGCCGTGGTAGCGAAGAAAACCACTACCAGGAAAAAACGGTTCGAAGAGATGGCCAAATCGATACAGGGGGATTCATTCCCAGGTAAACCTCAGCTGGAACGGCGCCGCGGGATCGTGGTGGCCTTCGACAAGGAACGGGGGTTTGGCTTCATACAAGAGCTGGGGACCGGCCGGGACTTTTTTGTCAATAGGCGTTCCGTGAAGCGCCATTATCTACCGGAGCGCCTCCACAATCTGGTGTTGGGGGAAATAGTGGAGTATACCCCAGCGAAGGGCTTAAGGGGACCCTACGCCACCGCAGTCATCCGCCCCAGGGCGCAGCCTGAGACCTGGGAGAAAGAAAAGGAGGGTGCTGACCCGATTCAAAGAGAGGAGCCGAGTTCGGAACCGCCCCGTTCCACTCACCTGCACAGCCAGATCTTTTTTGGGCCCGATGTCTTCTGGGAGCCCATAGTCCTGCAGGGGCCTGCTGAGCGGTATCCCCCTCCCGAAGCAGTGAAGCGGGAGGTCGAGAAGGAGATACAGGACAGTTGCCGGAGGTATGAAGATTGTGCTGAGGCCCGGCGTCTGGTGGCAGCTACCGCACCTACACTGGAGGCGACAGTCACCGCGCCTCCGCTGGAATCACCTACCAGTGAGCTTATGGATGTAGAATCCCTGCAGAGAAAGATTTACCTGGTGGAAGACCTTGGATACGCGGGATGCGTCCAGTGGGTCCCGTTCCCCAGAACCCAGGCTGAAGTGGAGGCAATGCTGGATAGGCCTCCTCCAGTGAAAATTGTACGAGGAGATGGATTCCAGATATGGCCTGCTAGGCCAGAACAATTGCTGAAAGAACCCATTGATGATTCCTCCTCTGAAGAAGAATTCGACACACGTCTGTGAGTAGGCCTGCTAGGCCTTATTGTATGTCCCCACAGAAACGTTTCCATCATGGCTGAGTTGTCCCTCCTGTTTGCCGGGCTGGTGGAGCTTGCTGCCAGTTAAACACGGCCGGTGGCATTATAGCAAAGTGAAGTTGCCACTGTGTACCACTGTTCCCAGCCTGCCCATGTTGTTTTTGGGACGCCCGGCCTGCTGCTAAATATCCCAGTTGTGCCTTAAGTTTGCACCGTTTTCCCTTTTAACCCCCATTTCAGGTTGAAAAAGCTCTTTTAGGTCAACACTATTTTAAAGGGTAAGCAGGACTTGCCAGGATAACATGGCCCTGGTATTGTCAGAGTCCTGTATCGTCATTTTATATATACGCTGCTGACTGTATTTAATAACTGGTTTTTATTCACGTCTATGTGCCCAGAGATGGACTTCCTATGTGCGAGCCTCTGAGAGGTTGATTTTATTATGGACTTATTTATTGTCATGGACTATCCTGGTTCTTTAAACATCCGCTGTGCCAGGTCAGCGCCCCAGTTCCACTCACTATCCTGAGAGAAGAGAACGACGCCCCTTGTCACCGCACTTCACCTTTGCCAATTGGGTCTGATAAGAGTATAAATGACATATATGTATGCATGCATGTGTCTTTCTCTATTTCAGGTAATGATTCCAGTTGGGCGGGCCCTGATGGAGTACGAGGTCGTACTCAGCTTAAAGCAGCGGGGTATGTAGTGTACGGGAGCTGTAATGCCCGTCACTACAGAAGGGTCACTTGTGTGCTGTCGTTCCCCCTTATGTATGGGGAGGTTGGTATCAAATCATCTTGCTAATGTAATGCTATGTACTTCCCTGTTACTGTGAAATGTGCATGTGCAGGCCGGCTAGGGGTGTTATTCCAGCTCTGAGTCACTAGAGGGAGCTAGGGAACCCTAGTGTATATAAGGCCCAGTCAGGGAGTAGAAAGTTAGCAGACAGTGGGAGAAGGAGTAGGAGATGAGACTGTGTCTGAGTTAAGGCCAGGCCATGGGCCTGTGAGAGTAGAGCAGGCCTGGAGCCTGCAGACTAGGAGAGGGTAGTGTAGGCCCTGTAACCAGGTTCCGGATCCAAGGAAAAGGTTCCCCTCCTGAGTCTTAGCTGTCCAAGCAGAAACGTCATATTTAACCAGCCTGGACACAGCGCGAAACAGAGGCAAACCTGATAAAGCAAGAGGTACTCAAAGCAACAGAGGAGGTACTTAATAAGGACATACCCAAGGATACGCCAGAGATAGGGCATCAGACCTTGGAGAATCAGTTCCATATTTTCAGGATCAGTCAGGAATAGAGTGCAAGCCGCCTGTACTGTAACTCCTGTGTTTAACCCTCTGAAATCCACCTTGCTACAACCGGCCTGTCTGTAACGTATGTAAACCAACTGTCTTCAATGGAACTGCGCTTCCAATTATGTCCATGCATGACGATTTCAGAATACCAGTAAAGTTCCAGTTTTGGTTGGCTATCACGTGGCTTCTGCGTTGTTCTTGCTACCAACACACGGTGTGTCACCGTTTAATTGACACTGGCGTCACGACATTAATCACCTGCCTGTTCCAGTGCCGACCCGTTTGAAGACGACAGTGAGTCCCAGGTTAGTGGGTTGCCCTGCACTACAAAGCTCAGCATACCTAAAGCTACACTACTGACCCCCTGGGACACTGCACTCCCAGTTCCAATGGACTCAATGAACAATTGAGTTTTGGATGCTTTATTTAACTGCCACATCTTCTAGGCTTGGGTTGTCTATTTAGCACAGTATGAGGTTACTACTTCTATTCTGTATTACTCGTGTTCACCGATTCCCATGCTGGGCAGCTGGTGAACTAAAGCGTCCTCTAGGCTCTGCCGTATTTTATGTGCTGATTTGTTTCTGCCCAACCTGGCGACATTATCAGCTTCTATGTATATATGTGTGTGCTCCGCTTAATATATCTCCAGCCTCTGTATATCAATGGCTTGTTGCCGCCTACAAGTGTCGCCTGCCTTCTTAAGTCTCCTCTAATGCCCGAGGGATGCGTACACTCCTGCTGGAGTAACCGCCCCTTTTTTTGTGACGCGCCGTCTAGCCACACCTAACATGGCATCACCGACACGTCAGAGTTAGCCGCGCCCCCACACACGCCCTCTCTGTTCAGGCTGGTGATGCGATTATCATGTCAGCACAATCCACGCCCCGGGGGGGCGGGGCCCGCGCGCATCAGGACGCACATTTAAATCATGGACGACAATACAAGCCGGTTGCCGCCACATGCATTTAGGGAAGTGCCATACGCTACCCCTCATCTGCAGTTACTAGGACCGAGGGACCCCCATCACTAGGGAATAGGGCCTGTACTTTATCAGCGACATGCTGTTCAGTAGCCCCCTCTGGATCCTAGTTCTTTGCTGTAAGACTGTATCCAGTAGCATGGGGACTGTCTGTTGTGACACCAGTCAATAAGGACATATTCCCTCCCATGCTAGCCCCTGATCCCCTGATGAGTCTGGGGCTTTAAACTTGAGACGAAACGCGTAGGATTCTTGCGCACTGCAGTGAATTTGTCACTGTGTACCCCCAGTTAGGTTTGTCCAGGGAATCCTACACTTTAGGTTAAGCTCCTTGACGTGCGGCCCCTAGCCGGGTCATAGGGCTCTATAGGCCTGGTAGGGTTTTCTAGGGACAGTTTGTCTTATCTGGACCCTGTTCCACAGGTAACACTGGCTTCTGGGACTGCGCCACCATACCCAGATGACCGTCACCCACTGGTAAGGCTACTTTCACACTAGCGTTCGATCGGATCCGTTCTGAACGGATCCGCTCATATTAATGCAGACGGTGGCTCCGTTCAGAACGGATCCGTCTGCATTATAACTTAGAAAATTTTTCTAAGTGTGAAAGTAGCCTGAGCGGATCCGTTCAGACTTTACATTGAAAGTCAATGGGGGACGGATCCGCTTGAAGATTGAGCCATATGGTGTCATCTTCAAGCGGATCCGTCCCCATTGACTTACATTGTAAGTCGGAACGGATCCGCTCACCTCCGCACGGCCAGGCGGACACCCGAACGCTGCTTGCAGCGTTCAGGTGTCTGCTCACTGAGCGGAGCGGAGGCTGAGCGCTGCCAGACTGATGCATTCTGAGCGGATCCGCCTCCACTGAGAATGCATTAGGGCCAGACGGCTGCGTTCAGGGCCTCTTCAAATGGAGCTCACGAGCGGACACCTGAACGCAGGTGTGAAAGTAGCCTAAGACTGTTCCCGTTTATATATATTTTTTTCTGTGGAACATATACCTGCTTTGGAGTATAGTGTTACCTTTTTCACATGGGCTTTACCATATCAATGTGGTCTCCTATTGTGATCATGTGCATTTGTGTTTGTGACACGTTTGTGGTGTGCACACGTTTTTGATTTTTTGATATCATGTGTTATGTCCGTGTTTTTTATCCGCATATCTAATAAACGTTAAGTCTTAGAATACGCTACCTCCTCCTTCTATACATAAATTAGTACACACAGATATAGGTCCACAGAAAATATGTGGACAAAGTTTCCTCCGAAGCCCAAAAATGGGGTGCTTCCCTTGCTAAAATTGTGTGAACTGTCGGTACATGCAAAAGTGAAGTTTTTATTCTACATCCAAATGCACAAAATAAATACTTCATTAACTCCTTAACCACCTCCGGACCGCCTAACGCACGGATGCGTCCGGAAGGTGGTTGATTCATTCCTCCTGGACGCATCCGTGCGTCATCTCGCGATAGCCGAGATTTCCTGTAAACGCGCGCACACAGGCGCGCGCGCTCACAGGAACAGAAGGTAAGCGAGTGGATCTCCAGCCTGCCAGCGGCGATCGCTCGCTGGCAGGCTGGAGATGTGATTTTTTTTTTAACCCCTAACAGGTATATTAGATGCTGTTTTGATAACAGCGTCTAATATACCTGCTACCTGGTCCTCTGGTGGTCCCTTTTGTTTGGATCGACCACCAGAGGACACAGGCAGCTCAGTAAAGTACCACCAAACACCACTACACTACACCCCCCCCTGTCACTTATTAACCCTTTATGAACCACTGATCACCCCATATAGACTCCCTGATCACCCCCCTGTCATTGATCACCCCCCTGTAAGGCTCCATTCAGACGTCCGTATGATTTTTACGGATCCACTGATACATGAATCGGATCCGCAAAACACATGCGGACCTCTGAATGGAGCCTTACAGGGGGGTGATCAATGACAGAGGGGTGATCACCCATATAGACTCCCTGATCACCTCCGTCATTGATCACCCCCCTGTAAGGCTCCATTCAGACGTCCGTATGATTTTTACGGATCCACTGATACATGGATCGGATCCGCAAAACACATGCGGACGTCTGAATGGAGCCTGCGGATCCGTAAAAATCATACGGACGTCTGAATGGAGCCTTACAGGGGGGTGATCAATGACAGGGGGGTGATCACCCATATAGACTCCCTGATCACCCCCCTGTCATTGATCATCCCCCTGTAAGGCTCCATTCAGACGTCCGTATGCGTTTTGCGGATCCGATCCATGTATCCGTGGATCCGTAAAAAATCATACGGACGTCTGAATGGAGCCTTACAGGGGGGTGATCAATGACAGGGGGGTGATCAATGACAGGGGGTGATCACCCCATATAGACTCCCTGATCAGCCCCCTGTCATTGATCACCCCCTGTAAGGCTCCATTCAGACGTCCGTATGCGTTTTGCGGATCCGATCCATGTATCCGTGGATCCGTAAAAAATCATACGGACGTCTGAATGGAGCCTTACAGGGGGGTGATCAATGACAGGGGGGTGATCACCCCATATAGACTCCCTGATCACCCCCCTGTCATTGATCACCCCCTGTAAGGCTCCATTCAGACATTTTTTTGGGCCCAAGTTAGTTGAATTTTTTTGTTTGTTTTTGTTTTTTTCTTACTAAGTCTCATATTCCACTAACTTGTGTCAAAAAATTAAATCTCACATGAACTCACCATACCCCTCACGGGATCCAAATGCGTAACATTTTTTAGACATTTATATTCCAGACTTCTTCTCACGCTTTAGGGCCCCTAAAATGCCAGGGCAGTATAAATACCACACATGTGACCCCATTTCGGAAAGAAGACACCCCAAGGTATTCTGTGAGGGGCATATTGAGTCCATGAAAGATTGAAATTTTTGTCCCAAGTTAGCGGAAAGGGAGACTTTGTGAGAAAATACAAAAAAAAAACAATTTCCGCTAACTTGTGCCAAAAAAAAAAAATAATTTCTAGGAACTCGCCATGCCCCTCGTGGAATACCTTAGGGTGTCTTCTTTCCAAAATGAGGTCACATGTGGGGTATTTATACTGCCCTGGCATGTTAGGGGCCCGAAAGCGTGAGAAGAAGTCTGGGATCCAAATGTCAAAAAATGCCCTCCTAAAAGGAATTTGGGCCGCTTTGCGCATCTAGGCTGCAAAAAAGTGTCACACATGTGGTATCGCCGTACTCAGGAGAAGTTGGGGAATGTGTTTTGGGGTGTCATTTTACATATACCCATGCTGGGTGAGTTAAATATCTTGGTCAAATGGCAACTTTGAATAAAAAAATTGGAAAAGTTGTCTTTTGCCAAGATATTTCTCTCACCCAGCATGGGTATATGTAAAATGACACCCCAAAACACATTCCCCAACTTCTCCTGAGTACGGCGATACCAGATGTGTGACACTTTTTTGCAGCCAAGGTGGGCAAAGGGGCACACATTCCAAAGAGCACCTTTCGGATTTTGCAGGCCATTTTTTTACAGATTTTGATTGCAAAGTACTTCTCACACATATGGGCCCCTAAATTGCCAGGGCAGTATAACTACGCCACAAGTGACCCCATTTTGGAAAGAAGACACCCCAAGGTATTCCGTGAGGGGCATGGCGAGTTCCTAGAATTTTTTTATTTTTTGTCGCAAGTTAGTGGAATATGAGACTTTGTAAGAAAAAAAATTAAAATAAAAGAATCATCATTTTCCGCTAACTTGTGACAAAAAATAAAAAGTTCTATGAACTCACTATGCCCATCAGCGAATACCTTAGGGTGTCTACTTTCCGAAATGGGGTAATTTGTGGGGTTTTTCTACTGTCTGGGCATTGTAGAACCTCAGGAAACATGACAGGTGCTCAGAAAGTCAGAGCTGCTTCAAAAAGCGGAAATTCACATTTTTGTACCATAGTTTGTAAACGCTATAACTTTTACCCAAACCATTTTTTTTTATCAAAGACATGTAGAACAATACATTTAGCAAAAAATTTATATATGGATGTTGTTGTTTTTTTGCAAAATTTTACAGCTGAAAGTGAAAAATGACATTTTTTTGCAAAAAATCGTTAAATTTCAATTAATAACAAAAAAAGTAAAAATGTCAGCAGCAATAAAATACCACCAAATGAAAGCTCTATTAGTGAGAAGAAAAGGAGGTAAAATTCATTTGGGTGGTAAGTTGCATGACCGAGCAATAAACGGTGAAAGTAGTGTAGTGCAGAAGTGTAAAAAGTGGCCTGGTCATGAAGGGGGTTTCAGCTAGCGGGGTTAAAGTGGTTAAGGACACTGCCATTTTTCACCTTAAGGACCAGGCCATTTTTTGCAAATCTGACATGTCACTTTATGTGGCGATAACTACAAAACGCTTTTACTTAGGCCTCATGCACACGACCGTTGTGTGCATCTGTGGCCATTGTGCCGTTTTCCGTTTTTTTTCGCGGGCCCATTGACTTTCAATGGGTCCGTGGAAAAATCGGATAATGCACCGTTTTGCAGCCAAGACCGTGATCCGTGTTTCCTGTCTGTCTAAAAAATATGACCTGTCCTATTTTTTTCACGGATCACGGTTCGCGGACCCATTCAAGTCAATGGGTCCGTAAAAAAACGCGGATGCACCTTATAAGCCTTCCGTTTGTCATCCGCGTCCGTTTTTTCTGCGGATTGGTTGCCTGGAAACCTGTCTCCAAGTCCTTTGGGCAATAAAAAAAAAAAAAAAAGACAGGAAGTTGAAAGTAGTTGATTGGCAAGCCTTGTTTGTGAGGTGATTTTCCACAGACATAATTTTCAGCAGGCAGATTTTGACAAGTTCACTGTGCCACTTCATAATGCCCAAATGGAATGTGGACAAACTTATTTCATTAGTCCAAGAAAGGCCCGCGCTATGGGACACTCGGTCCCCTGCGTATCAAGACCGTGTGCGGAAGGAGATTTATTGGGAGAAAGTGGCCCGTCGCCTCAAGCCACGCGACTGGGAGAAAGCGGATAACCGAGGTCGTGCAGAACTAGGTACGTGCAACCAATGTCACTTTGAGGTTTGGTCTTTGTGTTGTCCCTTATGATATAGCAAAGTACTTCAGTGACTTCACAATCATGTCCCTTTGGAGGGATGCTCAACATGTGGCCCTCCAGCTGTTGTTAAACAACAACTCCCACCATGCCCTGCTGTACCTGAAGGCCTGCTGGGGGTTGTCATTTTGCAACAGCGGAATGGACGCACGTAGAGCATCCCTGCTCGAGTGGTATGTACATGTAGGGGCCTAGCTGAAGGGGAAGCAGGTGAAGCAGCTACATTGTGTCCATGAGCTTGAAATGGCCTATCCGGGAGGAGGAGGTAGAGGATTAAAGTACTTTGTCATGGACCCCTCCACAGTGTCTGCACATTTATATATACAGTAACAGTATAGGTAATCTAAAAAAGGTAGAAACTGTGCCCTGAGAAAAGAGAGTGTTCATTACTAGCCACTGGACTTGAGGCGGCTTGAAAGGAAGGTGTTGCAAACAAATTACTGTGGTAGGGGGGCCATCTTTAACATTTGTGATTGTGGCCAGTCATTTCTCAGTACGCCACTGTGTCTGTTTTTACTAATTTCCAAGTATTATTTTACACCCCACTCCAAGTTTTAATGTATGTTCCCACCTTACCTTCTGGCCACCGTTGTAATGTATACTGTGCCTTTTTTTGGCAAGTTTGGACACATGTGCCATGTTGGACAGGATCTTTAAACATCTCTCTATTTCCAGTTACAGGAAATAGTCTTTTTTAAAGGCAATCTCCCCATATTTTCGGCCTTCCTGAAATTGTCTACCATTCTCTTACACCCACAAGTGGCAGTCTGCACTTTTAATTTTTATTTTTTTTTAAATTCAAAAATCCTTTCTTTTTTTACGATCAAAAATGTGGAATTCGCATTTTACTCAACTTTGGATGTTTGTTTTCACAGTTAAAAATGTAAAGGTCCGCTGGAATAGCTGCAGGGACCAGTTCCGGAGGGAGCTGAATGAAGAGGGAGCTGAATGAAAAGGGCCGCAGTGGAGAAGGGTCTTCCAAAAAAAGTCCCTACATTTACACACAGCAACTCAGCTTTCTTCGTCTGGTGATGGAGTTGAGGCCGTAAGTCTTCTTTATTTCGGAATCAATGCATTTTTACTGAATTTATGTCCTTACACACCATGCAAAAATATATGTGTTATACCTTTACTCCAAGTGTGTGATGCCATTTTTGAAGTTGCAGGCATTTTTAAGACTTTTTGGTGTTGCTTTTAGACAGGATGGCCTGAGACACCAATGTATCCTCTAAATTGGACGGAAATCTCCCTTTTTGTAGTTGAATGTAAAAATGATGCATACACATTGTTGGTATTTATTGTTACCAACTTTTTCAAAGGTAGTTACTTAGCTCTTCAACTGTGGCCATATTGATAGGATATGCGGCTATTGTCTTTCTGCAACTCGTCTGTCCGCTGGGAGTTGCATATAATTTTCAAGCATACCCATGATCGAGAAGGAGGACACATTGCTCTTGCGCAACATTCCTATATTATTTCCAAGAAGGGATGCCTAAATTTGCTGTGTGCATGTTTCTTGAATAGCATCTGACCCGTAAAATTTGACAATCTCTCTTTAAATAATGAATAATAAGGGAATGTCATTACACCATTGGAACTCAAACCAGGGGTACTCTTACACCATTGTTCTTGCTTTTCAAACAAAATAAGTCCCTCATGACCCTTGACCATGAAGATTAAATGTCGTCAGGCACATCCATACTGGGACACTCAGGCAGCGTTAAAACTGCAACTCCCAGCATGTCGGGAGTGTTTCCAGCTATTAGGACATGCTTGTAGTGATATTTTGCCCAAATATGGAGGCACATTTCTTGAGTAGGGACGGGCTAGAAGGCCAGAATATCTTCAGTTGGCTAACTTCAAACCTGCAAGTTTTTAATCTGGCTACCAACCAACACCCCTTTATTTTGTGCTTTAAACTTACGCTACTGAAACACTGTACATATCATAAATTCTAAAATGGTTAATGTATGCGATGTGTCTTTTTCTTGAATATGACAATTTTTGGGTTTATTCAACCTTTTGTGATATATGTTGCATGGCCTTATATATACTAGCCATATTTAGTCTATAAAAATTGTTTTGGATGCGGGATGTTGGATTGGCAAATTAAAAATTCATTAATCTTTAACATTTTTTGGATTTCTATCTACAGTACTGTGGACAATCTGGAGGACACTGAAGAATCCGATATGGGGGGTGAAGAAACACCTGCGGTTTTTTCACCCGAATCCAGCCCGCAACATTCTCCTGCTGTGGAAACCACTGAACCACCCATGGCAACGAGTGGCGGGGAACCCGAAAGGCCCCAAACTACGCAACAGCCCAGGAGGAGGACTGATGGGCATGAATAAGTCATGCTAAGGGGGCTTGCGCCAATGCTGAGGCTGGTTCCCCAACCTAGCCATCAACAATGTGTTGCGGCCCTAGCCTTGGTATTAAAAATGTACTTGCTCCCATACCAGGGAGACATTTTATTTGACATAAATCATTTGCTGCAAAAATATTTGGTGGCTTCAAATCAGCAGCCTCCCTCCTTTCAGCAGGCTCAACATACAAGCCATGGTCCTCCTTCTGCGGGACCTACTTTCCAGGGGTCCCAAGACCGAAACCCTCCCCTTGCCCAGTCCTTGAATGTGGGCATGTTTCCAGCTGGTACACCCCAACCAGCCCAGGTACGGCCGGCATCATTGTACGCCCCTGGCTCTTTTACCAGAGACTTATTTGATTTGTAATTTTTTATTTATTTTGTTTGTGTGCAGCATTGTTTTGCATTTGGAATACAATTTATTTTTACAATCAAAACACAAAAGATGCTTTATTGTTTTACAGTAAAAAAAAATAATTAAAACAATCCAGTGACTTATGTTTTTACAATTATACAACACAGTGGAACACTTCAACCAGTTTTAGTCACAACAGATAAACACCAAAAAAAGGATGAAAACACACTTCATTAGGCAACAGAATAGTTTGTGTAAAAAATTTGTAAAGAGGTATTAGAAGGTTTGGGGTTTCTTAGTTAAAAATCCAAATACATGATGTTATTAGTAGTCCAAAATAAGATTAATTTAATAAAAGATTATGGATTTTTAAATTTGAAATTCACAAACCTCAGCCCGCAAGCCCGCGTCAAGGGTCCTCAGTGTCCCTACACTCAACTACACCACAGTAAATTTTTACAAACTATCTACAAAATAAAAAAAAGCTAATGAGGCCAGAAGATTTCAAAAACGAATAGCGTCCCTCTGCCATGGCAAGGACCCCTCGGGGCTTGAAAAGTAGTCTGCATAGAGTTCCCGAACTGCAAGTCCAGCAGTCCCAGGTCGGCTATGCAGGGTCCGATCCAAACCCAATTCTGATGACGTAGGAAGATCATCCATGTCACCAGAAGAGGAAGCCTCATGAATCCTGGTGAAGTTGTGTAGAACAACACAAGCTTGAATCACCAGGGTAGCATTATCCGGATTCATCTGTATGTATGACAAAAACACCCTCCACTTGCTAGAGAGTATCCCGAAAGCGCACTCAACATACGGACGGGCACGAGTCAACCGGTAGTTGAAAATACGCCTCCTGACATCCAAACCACGCTTTGGGAAGGGCCGCATAACATGGGGAGTTAATGCAAACCCTTCATCCGCCACAATGACAAATGGAGCCGGCGGACCAGCAGATCCGGGCAGTCTTCTGGCCTCGGGCAGGGCAAGCTGGTTGGCACGAAGCCGCTCACCCATTCTAGAAGCACTAAAGATGCGAGCATGAGCAGTGCTTCCATAGGCCCCAATATCAACCATTATAAACCGGTACCTACTGTCAGCAACAGCCATCAGTACTACCGAAAAATACTGTTTATAATTGAAGAATCGGGACCCTGAGTGAGGAGGCTTCTTCACACGGATGTGCTTGCCATCCATTGCCCCGATGCAGTTTGGAAACTGCGCTGAAATTTGGAAGCCCTCAGCAATCCAAAACCAATCGTCCGCCTTGGGCTGTGGCATCACCGTCTCTCGGAGTTGCAGCCAGATGACTTGACAAGTGTGACGTACAATCCGAGAAATCGTCGAGGTTCCTAACAGAAACTCAAAATGCAGGGATGCAAATGAGTTACCAGTGGCAAGGAATCTGTTGGCAAATGGAAAACAAAGTTAAAAATCAGCACAAAAACAAAGTGAACATCAGATGGAGGAATCACGTATAATGTTATAGACAACAATTTATTTTAAACAACCTAGGTCAGTGGTGTCAAACCTATGGCACGGATGGCAGAGGCAGCACTCTAGGGCCTGTCTGTGGCCACACGCTCCGTCAAAAATATCAAAGGAAAATACCAATATAATAACTTACACTTTTCATACCATTCATCAGCACAGGCCACACTAAGAACAGGACAGACAGCACTGAATGTAGACAGTCTATTATAGTTAGGTGTAAAAATACATGGAAGAAAAACTAATTAGGAATATAGTATTTTGTGTTAGTTGTGGGTTAAATTAGGGGATCACAGTATAAGTAAACGGCTCCCCCACACTACCTTATGGCCTTTGTTGACTAAACCAAACCCCACAAATCAAAAAAAAAAGGGCTAAGAGCCAAACACTAACAGCTATTGGGGTGAGGCCAGTATTAACACAAATAAGTGCTAACAACTGTGTTGAGCCCCTTAGAAATGGAGAAATTTAAGAGCCACTTCTGAAGTATGCGAACATTGTGCACGATTAGTATGTTACCTGAAAAACACAGGTGTTTTATTGAACAAAATCACACAAATTAACATACAGCCCGGTATCTAGGCTTCAAACTGGGGGATGCATGCAGAAAGGGCTCCTGACTGAGGGCCCCAACTCTTCAAGGCAATATAATAATACACAGCACTCGCCAGTAGTTTTTAAAAAAAATGAGTTATTCACTCATACAGGCAGGTTACTGCCTGCTGTAACCTGGCTGACTGACTAAATAATTCAACTTTATACACTAACTACTGTCCAGTGCATTGGATTATTGGCGTGTCTCTTAAACGTTACCTGAACACAAGTTGAAAACTTGCACAAATGGAAAAACAACATTTTAATTTTGAATGTAATATGACAGGGATTAACTGGTTTTAAACCAGCAAATAAAATTTAAAAAACAGACAAATAAAGGTTACTTAAGCAAAAAGTAGCACATGTCTAAGAGCAGCCATTTTCTTGCACATGTTACTCCTGACACAAGCACGGCACATTACTGCTGAAACTTTAAATGTTCAAGATTGCTTACCTCAACGTGACAATGAGCCTTTCCTCTGGAGAAATGCTGCGCCTCATATTGGTGTCCATAAAGGTAAGGACAGTACGTAGAGACGACAGCAAGCGATCAAAGGTACCCACTGACATCCAACAGAAGGAAAAAAACTTCTCTGGATGCAGCCGCAGATCTTTGTAGAGGGTATGGAAGTGTCCTTTCCGGTAACGTTGTGAAACAATCGGGTGAACCCAAAATAGTCGCCTTCTACACGGTTCCTCGTCCAACAAAGCAGTGCGCTGTCCCCAAAGCTGAGAAACCAGCCAATGCAGTACGACCTCTTCCTCTGAATCCGACATGGTGATGCAGCAAAGAGAAGCAGCCAAAATAACCCCTGTACTCTGGAAAGACTACAGAAAATGGCCACAAAACCAAACTCAGGTGCCCTTGATTTATACCAGTTTCTAGGGTGGAGTTAGTACAAATTCATTTTTTTCACCATACCATGATTTCTGACGGTCTGCAAAAAAAACGGACACGGAGACACACGGAAGCACAACGGAAGAAAAAACGGACACAGATCACGGAACAACGGAGGCCCGTTTTGCGGACCGAGAAAAAATACTGTCGTGTGCATGAGGCCTAAGGAAAATGATTTTAACATTTATGTGGGCCTTCAAAACTTGCGCAGAAGATGTTAAAAAAAGTCCCTCTTCAATGCAGTACAGCCAGCTACCAATCTCCAGAATTGCTGCATTTTTAACACCAATTACTTTCACCTCAGTGAAAGATATCAAACATCCTGATTGTCCAAAAACTCCAACTGTTCGGCATGAAAATGCTTTGAAAATTAACTTTTACCTTAATGTGTTCCTCCAAGGTCCGAAAGGAGTATGTTCGCAACGCGGTCCTCGTCATCCAGTGCAGTTACACTCTTCCAGTACGTCGTAGGCACACCAACCCTATTCTTCCTACAAGAAAAAACCTATTCTTGCTCCTAGTGCAAGCAAGAATTTAGGGCGCAACACCGATTCAAAGTAGAAGACATTCGCATCCGCTTCACATAACAAAAAAATTCTGGACCATCAGGGTGAGGAAAATGATTTTAACATTTATGTGGGCCTTCAAACTTGCACACATGATGTTAAACAAAAATGTGACTCTTCAATGGAGTACAGCCAGCTATCCATCTCCAGAATTGCTGCATTTTTTACACCAATTACTTTCACCTTGGTCAAAGATACCAAACCACCTGATGGTCCAGAAATTCCAACTTTCCGGCATGAAAATGATTTGAAAATGTACTTTTACCTTAATTTGTTCCTCCAACGTCCAAAAGGAGTATGTTCGCAACGCGGTTCTCGTCATCCAGTGCAGTTGCACTCTTCCAGTATGTCATAAGCGCACCAATCCTATTCTTCCTACAAGAAACAACCTATTCTTGCTCATAGTGCAAGCAAGAATTTTGAGGAGCTACACCAATTCAATATGCAAGACATTTGCCTCTGCTACACAAAGCAAACATATTCTGGACCATCAGGATGAGTACAAACAATTTTGCAACCTGTGTCTATGTCTTTAAAGCATGCACACATGGTTTTAAAAAATCTTTAACCCCCTAGATTTAGCTTTACCATCTTTGGTATTGGTGCATTTTTCACACCAATTACTTTCACCTGATAAATAGCAATCAGCCTGAGGGTCCGGAAATTACGACTGTCCAGCATGGACTAGGTGTTTGAAGTTACCTTAGTATATCCTTCCAAGGTCCAATGGGTGTGTAGATGGGTCTAGGTTCTCTTTGTGCTTTGCAGTCCCACTCATACTGTCTTTACAAGTACTGAAATCTTCTTCTATCTACAAGAAACAACTTACCATTGCCCACATTGCAAGCAAGAATTTGGATGCCATGCAGATTCAAAGTGGGTCCTCCACTTAGTGAAAAATCCAGCGGTGGTGTCCTCCAGTTGGCCAAAAATCCAGAGGCGGGGAGCTCCATGCGGTTCAAAATCTAGCGACTCACTTTTCCACGTGGTTTAAAATCCAGCGGCGGGGTCCTTCACATGGTTAAAAATCCAGCGGCGAGGATCTGCACTTGGTCCTAATTCTAGCAACGGGGTCCTTTGCACGATCTAAAGTCCATTGTCAGGGTCTTCCACATAGCCCAAGTTGGGTTATGCAGTTCGTGCAAAGTCAAATGGCAGGGTCCTATTACTCCTACAAGAAACAACCTATTCTTGCTCACCGTGCAAGCAAGAATTTGGGGCGCAACACCGAATCAAAGGAGAAGACATTCGCCTCCGCTACACAAAACAAAAAAATTCTGGACCATCAGGGTGAGGAAAATGATTTTAACATTTATGTGGGCCTTCAAAACTTGCGCACAAGATGTTAAAAAAAGTCCCTCTTCAATGCAGTACAGCCAGCTACCAATCTCCAGAATTGCTGCATTTTTTACACCAATTACTTTCACCTCAGTGAAAGATATCAAACATCCTGATGGTCCAGAAACTCCAACTGTTCGGCATGAAAATGCTTTGAAAATTAACTTTTACCTTAATGTGTTCCTCCAAGGTCCGAAAGGAGTATGTTCGCAACGCGGTCCTCGTCATCCAGTGCAGTTACACTCTTCCAGTACGTCGTAGGCACACCAACCCTATTCTTCCTACAAAAAAAAACTATTCTTGCTCCTAGTGCAAGCAAGAATTTAGGGCGCAACACCGATTCAAAGTAGAAGACATTCGCATCCGCTTCACATAACAAAAAAATTCTGGACCATCAGGGTGAGGAAAATGATTTTAACATTTATGTGGGCCTTCAAACTTGCACACATGATGTTAAACAAAATGTGACTCTTCAATGGAGTACAGCCAGCTATCCATCTCCAGAATTGCTGCATTTTTTACACCAATTACTTTCACCCTGGTCAAAGATACCAAACCACCTGATGGTCCAGAAATTCCAACTTTCCGGCATGAAAATGATTTGAAAATGTACTTTTACCTTAATTTGTCCCTCCAACGCAGGGCCGTTTGAAGGAATTTGGGGGCCCCAAGCAAAATAGACATGGAGGCCCCCCCCCCTCCACGCCCTCCCCACCTTACGCACGCAAAGCCTACAGGAACCACAGTATAGTCATACAGTTTAAGTTCACCCACACTTTATATAAATAAAAAAGGAGGTTTACAGTGCAAATACTGTGGATGGCACTGTTTAGGGGGGATCTGTGGATGGCACTGTTTAGGGGGGAGATCTGTGGATGGCACTGTTTAGGAGAGGTCTGTGGATGGCACTGTTTAGGGGAGGTCTGTGGATGGCACTGTAGGGGGATCTGTGGATGGCACTGTTTAGGGGAGGGGAGATCTGTGGATGGCACTGTTTAGGGGAGGGGGAGATCTGTGGATGGCACTGTTTAGGGGGGGGGATCTGTGGATGGCACTGTTTAGGGGGGATCTGTGGATGGCACTGTTTAGGGGGGATCTGTGGATGGCACTGTTTAGGGGGGAGATCTGTGGGTGGCACTGTTTAGGGGGAGATCTGTGGGTGGCACTGTTTAGGGGAGGGGGGATCTGTGGATGGCACTGTTTAGGGGAGGGGGATCTGTGGATGGCACTGTAGGGGGATCTGTGGATGGCACTGTTTAGGGGGGATCTGTGGATGGCACTGTTTAGGGGGGGATCTGTGGATGGCACTGTTTAGGGGGGATCTGTGGGTGGCACTGTTTAGGGGGGAGATCTGTGGGTGGCACTGTTTAGGGGAGGGGGGATCTGTGGATGGCACTGTTTAGGGGAGGGGGGATCTGTGGATGGCACTGTAGGGGGATCTGTGGATGGCACTGTTTAGGGGAGGGGGGATCTGTGGATGGCACTGTAGGGGGATCTGTGGATGGCACTGTAGGGGGATCTGTGGATGGCACTGTTTAGGGGAGGGGGGATCTGTGGATGGCACTGTAGGGGGATCTGTGGATGGCACTGCCATCCACAGATCCCCCTACAGTGCCATCCACAGATCCCCCTCCCCGACGCTCACAGCAGTATATTTTAAACCAATCAGTAACAACTTTAACTTTATTCATTGCTCATTGCTGAGCTCTTAACTTGGATTATTTGGATATCTCTTACTTTGTCTTCGCTCCGGTAACTAACAGCAGGCAGTGCAGGCGGCGCTCACTCACTGACGTCACGCGCCTGCGCCGCCTAGTGGGAGGAGCAGGCGCCTGACGTCAGTGACAGTGAGTGAGCGCCGCCCCCCGCTGTCTGCTGTTAGTTACCGGAGCGAAGACAAAGTGAGAGATATCCAAATAATCCAAGTTAAGAGCTCAGCAATGAGCAATGAATAAAGTTAAAGTAGTTACTGATTGGTTTAAAATATACTGCTGTGAGCGGCGTGGCCCTGTATATTCTAACCCCCAGGCAAGCGTCCCCGTCACCATGGGAACGCCTGGGGGTTAGAATATACCATTGGATTTGAGTTTTTGCGATCTCACTGAGCTCGTAAAACTCAGATCCGATGGTATATTCTAACCCCCAGGCAAGGGGTTAGAATATACCATCGAATCTTCTGAGTTACTCTGTTTGGCCCCGTCCAGCTCGGGGCCCCAACCAGCTCGGGGCCCCAAGCAATTGCTTGTTTTGCCTGTCCCTTAGCGATGGGCCTGCTCCAACGTCCAATAGGAGTATGTTCGCAACGCGGTTCTCGTCATCCAGTGCAGTTGCACTCTTCCAGTATGTCATAAGCACACCAATCCTATTCTTCCTACAAGAAACAACCTATTCTTGCTCATAGTGCAAGCAAGAATTTTGAGGAGCTACATCAATTCAATATGCAAGACATTTGCCTCTGCTACACAAAGCAAACATATTCTGTTTGAAATCTCTTTTTATTGAGCAGAGAAACAAAGATCATCGGATAATACAAGCGCAATAAAGCGAGCATCACATCACAATCATGTTCAAGTACAAAGCATCAAAGGCATCGCCTAACAATACAAGCTAGGATGCGATCACCGCTTGTCTAGGGCTAAAAGGCCCTGAAAGCGATCGATCTTACAGAACACATAAACATCAGGAACGTTAGGGAAAAAACAGGGCCCAAACGTTGTGTCAACCCTAAGTATCGTGCAAATTGCTCACATCAGTAGTAAAGGCATGACCTTTTATAATGTCTAAGATATGATATAAACAAATACTGGCTGTGTATCCCCAGGGCAGGTTTCTATAACGGGCTAGACAGAGATCGGGCGGGAGGCGAATGAAAAAATGACCATCTGCTACAAATCATCTTCAGAGTCCCATAGCTGGGAGTTGAGGAGATCTGTTCTATATTTTAACCAAGGTTGCCATATCTGCAGAAACCTGTCTCTGCTGTGGTACGTCCACCCTATCAATTCCTCCATCTGGCACATCTGGTGGACCCTATCCCGCCACATCCCCAATGATGGTGGATCAATTGATCTCCATTTTACTGGGATCAAAAGCTTTGCGGCCATGATCAGGTGTGTGGCTAAGTTGTTTTTCCCCGGACGAAAGTCTGGAGTAGGCAACCAGAGCAAAATCAGCTGGGCTGAGAGTTTCAGTGTCGTCGTGCAGATGACATTAATGGCAGATTCAACACCTTCCCAGAAAGGCTTGATGGCCGGGCAGGTCCACCAGATGTGCGAAAGGGAGCCAGTGCCAGCATTGCACCTCCAGCAAAGATTAGTGGAAAGGATCCCGATTTTAAAAAGGTACTCGGGCGTTCTATACCACCTCAGCGCCGTCTTGACAGAATTCTCCTGAACTTTTATACATTTAGAGAAGCCATGCGACGCGTTTTGAATCCACCTAACATCAGTGTCGTCAAACTCAATTTGGAGTTCTTTACTCCATTCGGCTACCCACGGTGGCACATTAGAATCCCTGGCGTGTAAAATCTGTCTATAGATGAGAGTGGTGCATTTATGGGGCAAACTAGGTAACAATACATAATTTTCTAACCATGACGGATCTGGGGTCGAGAAGAACCTAGATGACAGAAACTTCCTGCAAGTACTTTCAAAGTCCATCCTTTGGATGAAATCTGAACTAGGGGTCGGATCACCTGAGAGGACAGTGTAGAAGTCAGATGAGGTTTGAAGCTTTTTCAGGTCTCCTATTCTATGATGCGAAAGTGCAAGCCAAATATCTGAAGGAGATTTTATTTGCGGAAACAAGAGTGTCGGAATGACCGAAATAGGGGCAAGTGGGGATATCTGGCCCTGAGTAGAGGCTAAAGCCACAACCTTATGGCAAACATGGAACATCCCTCTAGTTAGCTCACTCTCGACCTTGAGTCCGTCCCCTGCCCTCCCAGGCATCCACAATTTGTGGAAAGACTCCTTACCTAACAGTGCCAGCTCTAGGTCTATATGCATATAGTTCGTCTCTCGCCTGGCCAATCTCAGCCATCTCTCTAAGCCGATAGCCTGTATATAGGTCGATAGATCAGGTAATGAGATACCCCCAGTTTTCCTTCTGCGGGAAAGGAGGCGGAAGGACATCCTTGGACGGCGGTTGTCCCATAAATATTTGCTCATGGCAGACTGCAATTTGTTAATGAAGCTAGCTGGAATGGTAATGGGAAGGGTTCTTAAGGTATACATAATCAGCGGCAATATATAAGTGGTAAGAACATTTTTCCTGCCTAACCAGGTAAGGAAAGGAGAGCTACTTTTAGAAAGAACAGAGGTGACCTTGGAAAGCAATGGAGGGAAGTTAAGTCTAAACATCAGCTTGGGATCCATCGGTATCATTACCCCTAGGTACTTGATTGCTTGAGCAGGCCATTTAAACGGCGTGAGGGCTTTGACTCTATTACGCAAAGCAGCCGGGAGGGAAACACCGAGGGCCTCCGACTTATCAAAATTAATTTTAAAATTAGATATAACCCCGAAGGATTCAAAGGTCTGCATAACCTCCGGCAGAGCCTCTTCAGGATTAGTCATCAGAAGCAGCAAATCATCCGCGAAAGCGGCCATCTTGTGGGTGCAATTGCCAATTTTCACTCCTTCGATCAAGGGGGATTGTCTAAACTTAAGCAGGAGCGTCTCTAGAGTGAGCACAAATAAAGTAGGGGACAGGGGGCATCCCTGGCGCGTGCCATTTCTAATTTGGAAGGCGTCCGATAGGGTGCCGTTAACCATCACTCTCGCCGATGGAGCAGAGTATAAAGTATATATGGCCCTAATGAAGCTCTCTGGAAAACCAAAGGCACTCAGCACCTTATTCATATAGGCCCAGCTGACCCTATCGAACGCCTTCTCCGCATCCGTGCCTAACAGCACAAGAGGGGCTCCAACCTTAACCGAATGAGTGATTGCGTGTACTACCCTGCTGACATTATGTCTACCCTCTCTTCCCGCCACGAATCCCACTTGTTCTTCGCCCACAAGCCCAGGGAGCAGTCTAGACATCCTGCTGTTAAGCAACTTGGCCCACCACTTCAAGTCAGTATTCAGTAGTGAGATTGGCCTATAGCTACTGCATACCTCCTTGTCCTTTCCTTCCTTATGGATGATCGTTATGTGTGCCTCCTGGGCTTGTGGGGTCAGAGAGCCACCTGTAAGGAGGAGATTGCATGCATCGACAAAATGCGGGGTTAGAATACCTTTATACTTCTTATAATAAGAAATCGGGAACCCATCAGGCCCGGGGCTTTTACCCGTAGGGATAGACATAAGGACCTTATCTGCCTCTTCTACTGTAACTGGTTGTAGCAGCTGATGTACTTCCTCTGATGAGAGTCTCGGGATATCAATGGACTTGAGAAAAGCCGATGTACGTCCCTCAATTTGTTGAGCATTAAGGGGTGCCGGGAGATTATACAAATTCGAATAGAAGGAGCAGAACTCCTGAGCAATCGCCGGAGTGTTGATAAGTCGGAGGCCCGAGGGTGACTTAATAGCTTGGATAAAAGATCTATTTCTTTGACCCTTAATAAGGCTAGATACCAACTTGGAACCTCTATTACCGTGGAGATATTGCTTAAAGCGCAATGTCCGCAACGCCCCCGCTGCTCTAATGTTCAGGAGGTCAGTGACCTTGTGTCTCAAGCACTTCAGTGACAATAGAATTTCTTCCGTCCTAGTCTTTTTGTGGAGGGTTTCAAGCGTAGAGATTTGCTGTAGAAGGGAATCTAATTGTTTCTGCCTACGTTTTTTGGCGCTGGATCCCAAGCTGATGAGCTCCCCTCTGACTACCACCTTATGAGCTTCCCAAAGTGATGTTCCACTAGTGAGATTCCTGGTATTCTCTTGAAAATAATTCTTGAGACATTGCTCAACTGCCTTCCGATGGGACTCCTCCTCCAGGAGCGTCTCATTCAACCTCCAGACCCAGGATCTCGGAGGTAGGGCGAAAATCCTCACCCCCACACTCACAGGCGCATGGTCAGAAATGACTATATTCCCTATCTTCGCCTCAGAAACCGAGGACAGTAGATGGTTTGCAACAAAGATATAGTCCAGTCGCTGGTATGAATTATGCGCCCGTGAGTGGAAGGTGTAGTCTTTTTCCTCAGGGTGAAGGAGGCGCCAGACATCCGAGACCCCCAAGTCCCTGAGAGCCATAAGCAGTTTCCTCAACTGTCTTCTTGAGGTAGCAAACATATTCTGGACCATCAGGATGAGTACAAACAATTTTGCAACCTGTGTCTATGTCTTTAAAGAATGCACACATGGTTTTAAAAAATCTTTAACCCCCTAGATTTAGCTTTACCATCTTTGGTATTGGTGCATTTTTCACACCAATTACTTTCACCTGATAAATAGCAATCAGCCTGAGGGTCCGGAAATTACGACTGTCCAGCATGGACTAGGTGTCTGAAGTTACCTTAGTATATACTTCCAAGGTCCAATGGGTGTGTAGATGGGTCTAGGTTCTCTTTGTGCTTTGCAGTCCCACTCATACTGTCTTTACAAGTACTGAAATCTTCTTCTATCTACAAGAAACAACTTACCCTTGCCCACATTGCAAGCAAGAATTTGGATGCAATGCAGATTCAAAGTGGGTCCTCCACTTAGTGAAAAATCCAGCGGTGGTGTCCTCCAGTTGGCCAAAAATCCAGAGGCGGGGAGCTCCATGCGGTTCAAAATCTAGCGACTCACTTTTCCACGTGGTTTAAAATCTAGCGGCGGGGATCTTCTCTTGGTCCTAATTCTAGCAACGGGGTCCTTTGCACGATCTAAAGTCCATTGTCAGGGTCTTCCACATAGCCCAAGTTGGGTTATGCAGTTCGTGCAAAGTCAAATGGCAGGGTCCTATTACTCCTACAAGAAACAACCTATTCTTGCTCACCGTGCAAGCAAGAATTTGGGGCGCAACACCGAATCAAAGGAGAAGACATTCGCCTCCGCTACACAAAACAAAAAAATTCTGGACCATCAGGGTGAGGAAAATGATTTTAACATTTATGTGGGCCTTCAAAACTTGCGCACAAGATGTTAAAAAAATGTCCCTCTTCAATGCAGTACAGCCAGCTACCAATCTCCAGCATTGCTGCATTTTTTACACCAATTACTTTCACCTCAGTGAAAGATATCAAACATCCTGATGGTCCAGAAACTCCAACTGTTCGGCATGAAAATGCTTTGAAAATTAACAATTACCTTAATGTGTTCCTCCAAGGTCCGAAAGGAGTATGTTCGCAACGCGGTCCTCGTCATCCAGTGCAGTTACACTCTTCCAGTACGTCGTAGGCACACCAACCCTATTCTTCCTACAAAAAAAAACAATTCTCGCTCCTAGTGCAAGCAAGAATTTGGGGCGCAACACCGATTCAAAGTAGAAGACATTCGCATCCGATTCACATAACAAAAAAATTCTGGACCATCAGGGTGAGGAAAATGATTTTAACATTTATGTGGGCCTTCAAACTTGCACACATGATGTTAAAAAAAATGTGACTCTTCAATGGAGTACAGCCAGCTATCCATCTCCAGAATTGCTGCATTTTTTACACCAATTACTTTCACCCTGGTCAAAGATACCAAACCACCTGATGGTCCAGAAATTCCATCTTTCCGGCATGAAAATGATTTGAAAATGTACTTTTACCTTAATTTGTTCCTCCAACGTCCAAAAGGAGTATGTTCGCAACGCGGTTCTCGTCATCCAGTGCAGTTGCACTCTTCCAGTATGTCATAAGCGCACCAATCCTATTCTTCCTCCAAGAAACAACCTATTCTTGCTCATAGTGCAAGCAAGAATTTTGAGGAGCTACACCAATTCAATATGCAAGACATTTGCCTCTGCTACACAAAGCAAACATATTCTGGACCATCAGGATGAGTACAAACAATTTTGCAACCTGTGTCTATGTCTTTAAAGCATGCACACATGGTTTTAAAAAATCTTTAACCCCCTAGATTTAGCTTTACCATCTTTGGTATTGGTGCATTTTTCACACCAATTACTTTCACCTGATAAATAGCAATCAGCCTGAGGGTCCGGAAATTATGACTGTCCAGCATGGACTAGGTGTCTGAAGTTACCTTAGTATATCCTTCCAAGGTCCAATGGGTGTGTAGATGGGTCTAGGTTCTCTTTGTGCTTTGCAGTCCCACTCATACTGTCTTTACAAGTACTGAAATCTTCTTCTATCTACAAGAAACAACCTACCCTTGCCCACATTGCAAGCAAGAATTTGGATGCAATGCAGATTCAAAGTGGGTCCTCCACTTAGTGAAAAATCCAGCGGTGGTGTCCTCCAGTTGGCCAAAAATCCAGAGGTGGGGAGCTCCATGCGGTTCAAAATCTAGCGACTCACCTTTCCACGTGGTTTAAAATCCAGCGTCGGGGTCCTTCACATGGTTAAAAATCCAGCGGCGAGGATGTGCACTTGGTCCTAATTATAGCAACGGGGCCCTTTGCACGATCTAAAGTCCATTGTCAGGGTCTTCCACATAGCCCAAGTTGGGTTATGCAGTTCGTGCAAAGTCAAATGGCAGGGTCCTTTTACTCCTACAAGAAACAACCTATTCTTGTTCACCGTGCAAGCAAGAATTTGGGGCGCAACACCGAATCAAAGGAGAAGACATTCGCCTCCGCTACACAAAACAAAAAAATTCTGGACCATCAGGGTGAGGAAAATGATTTTAACATTTATGTGGGCCTTCAAACTTGCACACATGATGTTAAACAAAATGTGACTCTTCAATGGAGTACAGCCAGCTATCCATCTCCAGAATTGCTGCATTTTTTACACCAATTACTTTCACCCTGGTCAAAGATACCAAACCACCTGATGGTCCAGAAATTCCAACTTTCCGGCATGAAAATGATTTGAAAATGTACTTTTACCTTAATTTGTTCCTCCAACGTCCAAAAGGAGTATGTTCGCAACGCGGTTCTCGTCATCCAGTGCAGTTGCACTCTTCCAGTATGTCATAAGCGCACCAATCCTATTCTTCCTACAAGAAACAACCTATTCTTGCTCATAGTGCAAGCAAGAATTTTGAGGAGCTACACCAATTCAATATGCAAGACATTTGCCTCTGCTACACAAAGCAAACATATTCTGGACCATCAGGATGAGTACAAACAATTTTGCAACCTGTGTCTATGTCTTTAAAGCATGCACACATGGTTTTAAAAAATCTTTAACCCCCTAGATTTAGCTTTACCATCTTTGGTATTGGTGCATTTTTCACACCAATTACTTTCACCTGATAAATAGCAATCAGCCTGAGGGTCCGGAAATTACGACTGTCCAGCATGGACTAGGTGTCTGAAGTTACCTTAGTATATCCTTCCAAGGTCCAATGGGTGTGTAGATGGGTCTAGGTTCTCTTTGTGCTTTGCAGTCCCACTCATACTGTCTTTACAAGTACTGAAATCTTCTTCTATCTACAAGAAACAACCTACCCTTGCCCACATTGCAAGCAAGAATTTGGATGCAATGCAGATTCAAAGTGGGTCCTCCACTTAGTGAAAAATCCAGCGGTGGTGTCCTCCAGTTGGCCAAAAATCCAGAGGTGGGGAGCTCCATGCGGTTCAAAATCTAGCGACTCACCTTTCCACGTGGTTTAAAATCCAGCGTCGGGGTCCTTCACATGGTTAAAAATCCAGCGGCGAGGATGTGCACTTGGTCCTAATTATAGCAACGGGGTCCTTTGCACGATCTAAAGTCCATTGTCAGGGTCTTCCACATAGCCCAAGTTGGGTTATGCAGTTCGTGCAAAGTCAAATGGCAGGGTCCTATTACTCCTACAAGAAACAACCTATTCTTGCTCACCGTGCAAGCAAGAATTTGGGGCGCAACACCGAATCAAAGGAGAAGACATTCGCCTCCGCTACACAAAACAAAAAAATTCTGGACCATCAGGGTGAGGAAAATGATTTTGACTTACAATGTAAGTCAATGGGAACGGATCCGCTTGAAGATGTCACCCTGTGGCTCAATCTTCAAGCGGATCCGTCCCCCATTGACTTTACATTGAAAGTCTGAACGGATCCGCTCAGGCTGCTTTCACACTTAGAATTTTTTCTAAGTTATTAATGCAGACGGATCCATACTGAACGGAGCCTCCTCCATTATATGATCGGATCCGTTCAGACGGATCCGATCGAACGCTAGTGTGAAAGTAGCCTTAACCAATCCTTTACCATGAGCAATACCGATTTAGTTGTTTGACACCATATGGAAAAAACATGTTTTAAAAAGACTCGTAATTGGTACCTACCCACTGCACATTTTCATTGAGTATTTTCAAAAAATACTTAGTAAAAATAGCAGCAGACACCAACCAAAAGTCTATTTAAAATAAACGAAAGTGGGCCCAAATCACCTGGACTGGAGCAAGAAAAACTGCAATTGTTGCACATATCAATCACTTAGATCTTTGCTTCTGTATTCTTAGGTTCTCTTAAAAATTCTCATTGGTTGCCATGGGCAATTCTTTTTATTTCTTCAGTTTTGTGAATTTGGCCCAATACAGTTCAGAATATATAATGCAGGAGATATAACAAGCATCACTTACCAAAGTTATTACATATCTAGTTTATTTTTTCTCTTAGCGAGCTCATCCAAAACATCCAGTGGTGACACTTACTGGGACTGGGACTGTCAGGACTCCAGATAGTATTCACAATTACATCCGTTTTTCTTTTTCACAGACAGTGCACAAAAGACATCACATCACCATCCATTCACTGCCTAGGCATGGGCAGTTGGGCACTGGGCGAGTGGGCGGGCAGGCAGGCTGGCGTAACGTCATTCAAACACTAAAACTAGGCGGCCGGCGGCAGCGTAACGTCATTCACTACGTCACGCCGCAGTGGCATGCTCCTCCCACTTTATTAATGAAGGCGGAGCAGGCACGTGACGTCGGAGTGAGTGACGTTACGTGGCCGCCCGCCGAGAGACGGAGTCACGGAGGCGGAGCACAGGAGCAGTGGGGGTGGACTGAATGCGTTGTCTACAGTATGTGTCTTTGTGTCATAGTTACCATCTGTGCGGTCGCCGGTCGGACACTAGTGCGGGGCTGGCAGGCGGCAGTGCAGGAGGACGAGCACAGGGGTGTAATTGGGGTGTGCCCAGGCACACCCGGCACACCCCGTGTGCACGCCTATGCTGCCCGCCCTGCAGCCTCCATCACCTCTCTGTGTGCCGCACTGCCCGCGCCGCTATTGCAGGCAGGTGCACGCTCTCTGGCAGGTTAGGAGGACAGACACTCTGGGGGAAGGGGTTGAACCTATACCCCACCCCCCTCCTTATCTACGTCCCTGCGCAAAACAGTAATACTAACCCTTTTAGGTGCACCCACAATAAAAATGTCCCCATCATAGATTATAGAGTCCCTTCATAGAGTTTTAGTTTGCCCCTAGAGACAGTTTTATAACCCCCATAGGCATTTTTAATGTCTATTCTCATTTATAGATTTAGTGCCCACCATAGTTTTAGTGCCTACTCACAAACAATAACTATCATAGCCCACATACCCCGATCCCTAGATGAGTGGAGTGGCTGCAGTCTCTTGCTCCCTATGTCAGGTCTGGTACAGATAACGCAATGCAGTTACGTAATTGTGACGTATTCTCTAGGATGCTAATGGTCCTGCTCACAATTCTGCAGTCTTCTAGGTCCCAGGCTAATGTGACCTATAGCCTATAAAATGGCGGGGCAGGAACTCTATTACTCCCTACTGACGCACCCACCTGTTCTCGGTGCCGATGGTCAGGCTGCTCCTTCCGCTCTCCGGCCTGTACTCCCCTGGATGGCCTCAGTGATAATGTCTCTCCATGCAGCCTATGACCCAGCAGTGACATGCTGCCAACCACTGGCCACAGAGGTACACATAACCACGTCTGGAAGTTGAAAGGTTTTCTTTTAAATTTTAATATTGATGTCCTATCCTCAGGATAGGTCCTCAATATCTAACCAGTGGAGGTCCAACACTTCGGACCCCCGCCGATTAGGGTTGCCACCTTTCCCAACCAAAAATACCGGCCAAGTTAATCCACACCCCAAAGGGAATGTGGTTGTGGGGGCGTGGCTTAACAAGGGGTGTTACGTCGCTATGTGGGTCCCACTATTAATAATGCCCCCCAATCATATTAATGCCCCAATTAGTGCCCCCTTAGAATTAAAATGCCCACATTAGCTCCCCCCAGAATTAATAGTTCCCCCATTAGTGTCCCTCAGTAATACTAATTCCCCCATTAGTGCCCCCTAGTAATACTAATGCCCCAATTAGCGCCCCCAGTAATAGTAATGCCCCCATTAGTGTCTCCCAGTAATAGTAATGCCCAAACTTAATAATGCTTCTTCGCTTGAGCAAAAAAAAGACTCGCTGCATCCATTCTGCTCACTGTAAACATCAGGACAGGACCTGTGCTCCAGCGTGATGATGTTTCGCAGGTCCTGCCCTGAACTTCCAGTTAGCAGCGGTGTTCACCATGAGTTTTTTTTTCTTAACACAAGTGGGGGAGGGGCGGGAATTAAAGGCTGTACTAGTGAGCGGCGGGGCATTAAATTACCGGCTTGGCTGGTGAGTTACCGGCCGTATAGCAACTAGGGTGGCCTCTTGGAGAACCCCAAAAAGGAGGACATCACACCCCAAAAGGGAGGACATGGTGCTGGTGACAGAGGCACACAATAGTTCAATACTACAGCATGCAAGATACTACATTATACAAAATACATGTATAGATACTATTATGAAAAGAGAGAGATGAGCTAAGAGTGTATATAATTATATATGTACAGCTGGTATAACCTGGGTATCTCCTGTATATAATTATATATGGTATGTACAGCTGATATAAGTTATACACCTTTGGAATTTAATATACTAGAAGATGTATAACCTATACCATATACATACAATATGTACATATATAATTATATACAGGAGATGCCCAGGTTATACCGGCATGGTCTACATCACTATATGGAAGAAGATGTATAACTTCTACCAGCTGTACATATATAATTATATACAGGACATGCCCAGGTTATACCAGCATGGTCTACATCACTATATACAAGAAAATGTATAACTTATACCAGCTGTACATATATAATTATATACAGGACATGCCCAGGTTATACCGGCATGGTCCATATCACTATATACAAGAACATGTATAACTTATACCAGCGTTACATATATAATTATATACAGGAGATGCCTAGGTTATACCGGCATGGTCCATATCACTATATACAAGAAAATGTATAACTTCTACCAGCTGTACATATATAATTATATACAGGAGATGCCCAGGTTATACCGGCATGGTCCATATCACTATATACAAGAAGATGTATAACTTATACCAGCTGTACATATATAATTATATACAGGAGATGCCTAGGTTATACCGGCATGGTCCATATCACTATATACAAGAAGATGTATAACTTCTACCAGCTGTACATATATAATTATATACAGGAGATGCCTAGGTTATACCGGCATGGTCCATATCACTATATACAAGAAGATGTATAACTTCTACCAGCTGTACATATATAATTATATACAGGAGATGCCTAGGTTATACCGGCATGGTCCATATCACTATATACAAGAAGATGTATAACTTCTACCAGCTGTACATATATAATTATATACAGGAGATGCCTAGGTTATACCAGCATGGTCCATATCACTATATACAAGAAGATGTATAACTTCTACCAGCTGTACATATATAATTATATACAGGAGATGCCCTAGGTTATACCGGCATGGTCTACATCACTATATACAAGAAGATGTATAACTTCTACCAGCTGTACATATATAATTATATACAGGAGATGCCTAGGTTATACCAGCATGGTCCATATCACTATATACAAGAAGATGTATAACTTCTACCAGCTGTACATATATAATTATATACAGGAGATGCCTAGGTTATACCGGCATGGTCCATAAACTATGAAACGCAGCTAGAAGGTTGCGGAGCTCACAGGAGCGTCACTGCCTTCTCAAACAGCTGATGGGCGGGGGTCCCGAGTGTCAGACCCCACCCATCATATACTGATGACCTATCCAGAGAAAATCCCAGAGAACCCCTATGAAGGCTGGGGATCAGAAGGACCAGCCCTTCATCTCTGGAATGGAGTCGCGGGGAGCAAGGAAGTACGTTTTTTACTTCAGAATCTGAACTCTACTGGCAAAATAGAAAATTGACATAAAAGCTGGGATAACCCTTTAATGTTATTGGTTTCCACTGCTCTATTTTCCAGTAAAAGGAGACAGTAAGCAAGCAGCATTCACAGTAAATAGCAGGTAAGAATGGATCTTATACGTCCACATCTCTGTTGGAGGCTCCGTCAGACTCCTCCGTCGCACCCGATTTCCTTGCCAGACCCCATTGTATTCAGTGGTGGGGAGGAGAGACTTTCTTCATGGAACATTGTTAGCTGGACACAACAGTCACATAAATACATTGTGGCACAAATGACATTACTGACATGGTTACATGGAGTGTGGTGACAAGACAGGAGCAGGGGACAGTCTGCTACACTGCACTGATACAAGCCGAGCCATCACTCCTCTCATCACTTCCTTTCCAAATAACTGTCATACTCCACAGCGGCCACTAGATGGAGCCTCTGCCGAAATATACAAACTCCGTATCCTAGATACCTGCTTCACATTCTACCTGTAGCTCCTCCTCCAGAGGATCGACTGCCCCGCCCTCTCAGTTTGGCTGTAGCACGTACCTCCTCCAGGTGATCGGTTGCCCCGCCCTCTCAGTTTGGATGTAGCACGTACCTCCTCCAGCGGATCGGCTGCCCGGCCCTCTCAGTTTGGCTGTAGCTCCTCCTCCAGGTGATCGGCTGCCCCGCCATCTCAGTTTGGCTGTAGCTCCTCCTCCAGGTGATCGGCTGCCCCGCCCTCTCAGTTTGGCTGTAGCTCCTCCTCCAGGTGATCGGCTGCCCCGCCCTCTCAGTTTGGATGTAGCACGTACCTCCTCCAGCGGATCGGCTGCCCGGCCCTCTCAGTTTGGCTGTAGCTCCTCCTCCAGGTGATCGGCTGCCCCGCCATCTCAGTTTGGCTGTAGCTCCTCCTCCAGGTGATCGGCTGCCCCGCCCTCTCAGTTTGGCTGTAGCTCCTCCTCCAGCGGATCGGCTCCCAGTCGCTCCCACTTTGGCTATAGGCTAACTTCTCCAACGGTTACTCTGCTTGCACGGGGAAACTACTGTGAGGTCACGTGATGGGCGTGGTCCTGCATGTGATTTGCTAGAAGGGGAGGAGCCTAGGCAATAGGTGCGTGGATAGGCCGGCCTTAGGGTAGAGTGCCTCTGTGCAGAATGTTTACCCCTCCCCCATACTTTGCAGTGCCTTTCAGCTGTTTCCTATACTTTACTATCATTTTATGGCTGTATGGATTGGACTCTATGACTTCTTTTGGCCAATGAGACACCCCAGCAGTTGGAGTCCCCCTGATGCTGAGCAGAGACCCCACCTCCCATTTTCAGCAATCACTGCTCATGTGCATCCAGAGTCCACAGGGATGAATAGGAGCTCACTCAGCATTCACATGATAAGGCTTTGAAGACAGGTCCGGGCCCTGCTCTACTGGGGCATATAAATGATATATACAGTGGAGGAAATAATTATTTGACCCCTCACTGATTTTGTAAGTTTGTCCAATGACAAAGAAATGAAAAGTCTCAGAACAGTATCATTTCAATGGTAGGTTTATTGTAACAGTGGCAGATAGCACATCAAAAGGAAAATCGAAAAAATAACTTTAAATAAAAGATAGCAACTGATTTGCATTTCATTGAGTGAAATAAGTATTTGAACCCTCTAACAAAAAAAGACTTAATACTTGGTGGAAAAACCCTTGTTTGCAAGCACAGAGGTCAAACGTTTCTTGTAATTGATGACCAAGTTTGCGCACATTTTAGGAGGAATGTTGGTCCACTCCTCTTTGCAGATCATCTCTAAATCCCTAAGGTTTCGAGGCTGTCTCTGTGCAACTCTGAGCTTGAGCTCCCTCCATAGGTTTTCGATTGGATTAAGGTCCGGAGACTGACTAGGCCACTCCATGACCTTAATGTGCTTCTTCTTGAGCCACTCCTTTGTTGCCTTTGCTGTATGTTTTGGGTCATTGTCGTGCTGGAACACCCATCCACGACCCATTTTCAGTTTCCTGGCAGAGGGAAGGAGGTTGTCGCTCAGGATTTCACGATACATGGCTCCGTCCATTTTCCCGTTTATGCGAATAAGTTGTCCTGTGCCCTTAGCAAAAAAACACCCCCAAAGCAAAATGTTTCCACCCCCATGCTTGACGGTGGGGACGGTGTTTTGGGGGTCATAGGCAGCATTTTTCTTCCTCCAAACACAGCGAGTTGAGTTAATGCCAAAGAGCTCTATTTTGGTCTCATCAGACCACAGCACCTTCTCCCAGTCACTCTCTGAATCATTCAGGTGTTCATTGGCAAACTTCAGACGGGCCTGCACATGTGCCTTCCTGAGCAGGGGGACCTTGCGAGCCCTGCAGGATTTTAATCCATTGCGGTGTAATGTGTTTCCAATGGTTTTCTTGGTGACTGTGGTCCCTGCTAATTTGAGGTCATTAACTAACTCCTCCCGTGTAGTTCTAGGATGCTTTTTCACCTTTCTCAGAACCATTGACACCCCACGAGGTGAGATCTTGCGTGGAGCCCCAGAGCGAGGTCGATTGATGGTCATTTTGTGCTCCTTCCATTTTCGAACAATCGCACCAACAGTTGTCACCTTCTCTCCCAGCTTCTTGCTAATGGTTTTGTAGCCCATTCCAGCCTTGTGCAGGTCTACAATTTTGTCTCTGACATCCTTGGACAGCTCTTTGGTCTTTCCCATGTTGGAGAGTTTGGAGTCTGCTTGATTGATTGATTCTGTGGACAGGTGTCTTTTATACAGGTGACTAGTTAAGACAGGTGTCCTTAATGAGGGTGACTAATTGAGTAGAAGTGTCTAACCACTCTGTGGGAGCCAGAACTCTTAATGGTTGGTAGGGGTTCAAATACTTATTTCACTTAATGAAATGCAAATCAGTTGCTATCTTTTATTTAAAGTTATTTTTTCGATTTTCCTTTTGATGTGCTATCTGCCACTGTTACAATAAACCTACCATTGAAATGATACTGTTCTGAGACTTTTCATTTCTTTGTCATTGGACAAACTTACAAAATCAGTGAGGGGTCAAATAATTATTTCCGCCACTGTATATATACCGTATATACACAGAATGTATATTATCATACTCAGAGTCCATAGTATATACACAGAATGTATATTATCATACTCAGAGTCCATAGTATATACACAGAATGTATATTATCATACTCAGAGCCCATAGTATATACACAGAATGTATATTATAATACTCAGAGTCCATAGTATGTACACAGAATGTATATTATAATACTCAGAGTCCATAGTATATACACAGAATGCATATTATAATACATAGAGTCCATAGTATATACACAGAATGTATATTATAATACTCAGAGTCCATAGTATATACACAGAATGTATATTATATTACAGAGTCCATAGTATATACACAGAATGAATATTATAATACTCAGAGTCCATAGTATATACACAGAATGTATATTATATTACATAGAGTCCATAGTATATACACAGAATGTATATTATAATACTCAGAGTCCATAGTATATACACAGAATGTATATTATCATACTCAGAGTCCATAGTATATACACAGAATGTATATTATATTACATAGAGTCCATAGTATATACACAGAATGTATATTATAATACTCAGAGTCCATAGAATATACACAGAATGTATATTATCATACTCAGAGTCCATAGTATATACACAGAATGTATATTATAATACTGAGTCCATAGTATATACACAGAATGTATATTATAATACTCAGAGTCCATAGTATATACACAGAATGCATATTATAATACTCAGAGTCCATAGTATATACACAGAATGCATATTATAATACTCAGAGTCCATAATATATACACAGAATGCATATTATAATACTCAGAGTCCATAGTATATACACAGAATGTATATTATAATACTGAGTCCATAGTATATACATAGAATGTATATTATAATACTGAGTCCATAGTATATACACAGAATGTATATTATAATACTCAGAGTCCATAGTATATACACAGAATGTATATTATCATACTCAGAGCCCATAGTATATACACAGAATGTATATTATCATACTCAGAGTCCATAGTATATACACAGAATGTATATTATAATACTCAGAGTCCATAGTATATACACAGAATGTATATTATCATACTCAGAGTCCATAGTATAGTAAACAGAATGTATATCATAATACTCAGAGTCCATAGTATATTCACAGAATGTATATTATAAAACACAGAGTCCATAGTATATACACAGAATATATATTATCATACTCAGAGTCCATAGTATATACACAGAATGTATATTATAATACTGAGTCCATAGTATATACACAGAATGTATATTATATTACATAGAGTCCATAGTATATACACAGAATGTATATTATAATACTCAGAGTCCATAGTTTATACACATAATGTATATTATAATACATAGAGTCCATAGTATATACACATAATGTATATTATAATACTCAGAGTCCATAGTATATACACAGAATGTATATTATCATACTCAGAGTCCATAGTATGTACACAGAATGTATATTATAATACTCAGAGTCCATAGTATATACACAGAATGTATATTATAATACTCAGAGTCCATAGTATATACACAGAATGTATATTATAATACTCAGAGTCCATAGTATATACACAGAATGTATATTATCATACTCAGAGTCCATAGTATGTACACAGAATGTATATTATAATACTCAGAGTCCATAGTATGTACACAGAATGTATATTATAATACTCAGAGTCCATAGTATATACACAGAATGTATATTATCATACTCAGAGTCCATAGTATGTACACAGAATGTATATTATAATACTCAGAGTCCATAGTATATACACAGAATGTATATTATAATACTCAGAGTCCATAGTATATACACAGAATGTATATTATAATACTGAGTCCATAGTATATACATAGAATGTATGTTATAATACTAAGAGTCCATAGTATATACACAGAATGTATATTATAATACTAAGAGTCCATAGTATATACATAGAATGTATATTATAATACTCAGAGTCCATAGTATATACACAGAATGTATCATATAATACTCAGAGCCCATAGTATATACACAGAATGTATATTATAATACTCAGAGCCCATAGTATATACTTAGAATGTATATTATAATACACAGAGTCCATATTATAGTACACAGAATGTATATTATATTACAGAGTCCATAGTATATACACAGAATGTATATTATATTACATAGAGTCCATAGTATATACACAGAATGCATATTATAATACACAGAGTCCATAGTATAGTACACAGAATATATATTATAATACTCAGAGTCCATAGTATATTCACAGCATGCATATTATAAAACAAAGTCCATAGTATATACACAGAATGCATATTATATTACACATAATCTATAGTATATACACAGAATGTATATTATAATACTGAATCCATAGTATGTACACATAATGTATATTATAATACATAGAGTCCATAGTATATGCACAGAATGTATATTATAATACTCCGAGTCCATAGTATATACACAGAATGTATATTATAATACTCTGTGTCCATAGTATATACACAGAATGTATATTATAATACTCAGAGTCCATAGTATATACATAGAATGTATATTATAATACTCCGAGTCCATAGTATGTACACATAATGCATATTATAGCACACAGAGTCCATAGTATAGTACACAGAATGCATATTATAATACATAGAGTCCATAGTATAGTACACACAATATATATTATAAAACACAGAGTCCATAGTATATACACAGAATGTATATTATAATACTCAGAGTCCATAGTATATACACAGAATGCATATTATAATACTCAGAGTCCATAGTATATACACAGAATGCATATTATAATACTCAGAGTCCATAATATATACACAGAATGCATATTATAATACTCAGAGTCCATAGTATATACACAGAATGTATATTATAATACTGAGTCCATAGTATATACATAGAATGTATATTATAATACTGAGTCCATAGTATATACACAGAATGTATATTATAATACTAAGAGTCCATAGTATATACACAGAATGTATATTATCATACTCAGAGCCCATAGTATATACACAGAATGTATATTATCATACTCAGAGTCCATAGTATATACACAGAATGTATATTATAATACTCAGAGTCTATAGTATATACACAGAATGTATATTATCATACTCAGAGTCCATAGTATAGTAAACAGAATGTATATCATAATACTCAGAGTCCATAGTATATTCACAGAATGTATATTATAAAACACAGAGTCCATAGTATATACACAGAATATATATTATCATACTCAGAGTCCATAGTATATACACAGAATGTATATTATAATACTGAGTCCATAGTATATACACAGAATGTATATTATATTACATAGAGTCCATAGTATATACACAGAATGTATATTATAATACTCAGAGTCCATAGTTTATACACATAATGTATATTATAATACATAGAGTCCATAGTATATACACATAATGTATATTATAATACTCAGAGTCCATAGTATATACACAGAATGTATATTATCATACTCAGAGTCCATAGTATGTACACAGAATGTATATTATAATACTCAGAGTCCATAGTATGTAAACAGAATGTATATTATACCGTATTTTTCGCCGTATAAGACGCACCGGCGTATAAGACGCACCTAGGTTTTTGAGGAGGAAAATAAGAAAAAAATATTTTGAACTAATTGTGGTCTGTGGGTGATGCACTGTTATGGGGATCTGTGGATGACGCACTGTTATGGGGGATCTGTGGGTGACACTTATAGGGGATCCTCTCTGGATGGCGCTGTTATGAGGATCTGTGTATGACAGTTATGGGGGGGATCTGTGGATGACACATATATAGCATCTTATGCTATGTGTCATCCACAGATCCCCTCCATAAGTGTGGGGGTCGCATTTGCTTTTATAATGGGGGTGGGGGTCGCATCTGCATTTATAATGACAGCGGGGCCCGTGCAGTGACTGTATTCTACTACACGGGCCCCGCTTACTGTACAATCATATCCCTAATACCGTAGTTAATTGTTGTGTGCACTGCATGTAAAAGCATAATGAGCGATGATGAGCGCTATTACTTACAATTAGAAGCGCTTGCCGTTCGGAGCAGGGAGGAGGGAGGAGGCAGGAGGCAGGCCGGGAGGACGGGCGCTGGCAGTGTGAGTCATCCGTCATGCGCCCACGCCGCCTGCTTCATTCATGAAGCAGGCGGCGCAGGCGCGTGACGTATGACTCACACTGCCAGCGCCCGTCCTCCCGGCCTGCCTCCTCCCTCCTCTCTGCTCCGAACGGCAAGCGCTTCTAATTGTAAGTAATAGCGCTCATCATCGCACATTATGCTTTTACATGCAGTGCACACAACAATTAACTACGGTATTAGGGATATGATTGTACAGTAAGCGGGGCCCGTGTAGTAGAATACAGTCACTGCACGGGCCCCGCTGTCATTATAAATGCAGATGCCGCCCCCAGCCCCTCCTCCCTCACAGCTGATACACCCGCCGCACGGCATCGCGGCGGGTGTATCATTGAAAACTAAGCAAAATCGGCTACATTCGCCGTATAAGACGCACTGCTATTTCCCCCCCACTTTTGGGGGGGAAAAAGTGCGTCTTATACGGCGAAAAATACGGTAATACTCAGAGTCCATAGTATATACACAGAATGTATATTATAATACTCAGAGTCCATAGTATATACACAGAATGTATATTATCATACTCAGAGTCCATAGTATGTACACAGAATGTATATTATAATACTCAGAGTCCATAGTATGTAAACAGAATGTATATTATAATACTCAGAGTCCATAGTATATACACAGAATGTATATTATCATACTCAGAGTCCATAGTATGTACACAGAATGTATATTATAATACTCAGAGTCCATAGTATGTAAACAGAATGTATATTATAATACTCAGAGTCCATAGTATATACACAGAATGTATATTATAATACTGAGTCCATAGTATATACATAGAATGTATGTTATAATACTAAGAGTCCATAGTATATACACAGAATGTATATTATAATACTAAGAGTCCATAGTATATACATAGAATGTATATTATAATACTCAGAGTCCATAGTATATACACAGAATGTATCATATAATACTCAGAGCCCATAGTATATACACAGAATGTATATTATAATACTCAGAGCCCATAGTATATACTTAGAATGTATATTATAATACACAGAGTCCATATTATAGTACACAGAATGTATATTATATTACAGAGTCCATAGTATATACACAGAATGTATATTATATTACATAGAGTCCATAGTATATACACAGAATGCATATTATAATACACAGAGTCCATAGTATAGTACACAGAATATATATTATAATACTCAGAGTCCATAGTATATTCACAGCATGCATATTATAAAACAGAGTCCATAGTATATACACAGAATGCATATTATATTACACATAATCTATAGTATATACACAGAATGTATATTATAATACTGAATCCATAGTATGTACACATAATGTATATTATAATACATAGAGTCCATAGTATATGCACAGAATGTATATTATAATACTCCGAGTCCATAGTATATACACAGAATGTATATTATAATACTCTGTGTCCATAGTATATACACAGAATGTATATTATAATACTCAGAGTCCATAGTATATACATAGAATGTATATTATAATACTCCGAGTCCATAGTATGTACACATAATGCATATTATAGCACACAGAGTCCATAGTATAGTACACAGAATGCATATTATAATACATAGAGTCCATAGTATAGTACACACAATATATATTATAAAACACAGAGTCCATAGTATATACACAGAATGTATATTATAATACAGTCCATAGTATATACACAGAATGCATATTATATTACACATAATCTATAGTATATACACAGAATGCATATTATAATACACAGAGTCCATAGTATATACACAGAATATATATTATAATACTCAAAGTCCATAATATATACACAGAATGTATATTATAATACTCAGAGTCCATAGTATATACACATAATGCATATTATAATACATAGAGTCCATAGTATATACACAGAATGCATATTATAATACTCAGTCCATAGTATATACACAGAATGCATATTATAATACTCAGAGTCCATAGTATTTACACAGAATGTATATTACAATACTCAGAGTCCATAGTATTTACACAGAATGTATATTATCATACTCAGAGTCCATAGTATATACATAGAATGTATATTATAATACTAAGAGTCCATAGTATATACACAGAATGTACAGTCGTGGCCAAAAGTGTTGAGAATAACATAAATATTGGAAATTGGAAAAGTTGCTGCTTAAGTTTTTATAATAGCAATTTGCATATACTCCAGAATGTTATGAAGAGTGATCAGATGAATTGCATAGTCCTTATTTGCCATGAAAATTAACTTAATCCCAAAAAAGCCTGTCCACTGCATTTCATTGCTGATATTAAAGGACCTGCTGAGATCATTTCAGTAATCGTCTTGTTAACTCAGGTGAGAATGTTGATGAGCACAAGGCTGGAGATCATTATGTCAGGCTGATTGGGTTAAAATGGCAGACTTGACCTGTTAAAAGGAGGGTGATGCTTGAAATCATTGTTCTTTCATTGTTAACCATGGTGACCTGCAAAGAAACGCGTGCAGCCATAATTGCGTTGCATAAAAATGGCTTCACAGGCAAGGATATTGTGGCTACTAAGATTGCACCTCAATCAACAATATATAGGATCATCAAGAACTTCAAGGAAAGAGGTTCAATTCTTGTTAAGAAGGCTTCAGGGCGTCCAAGAAAGTCCAGCAAGCGCCAGGATCGTCTTCTAAAGAGGATTCAGCTGCGGGATCGGAGTGCCACCGGTGCAGAGCTTGCCCAGGAATGGCAGCAGGCATTTGTGAGCGCATCTGCACGCACAGTGCGGCGAAGACTTATGGAAGATGGCCTGGTGTCAAGAAGGGCAGCAAAGAAGCCACTTCTCTAAAAAAAACACATCAGGGACAGATTGATCTTCTGCAGAAAATATGGTGAATGGACTGCTGAGGACTGGGGCAAAGTCATATTCTCCGATGAAGCCTCTTTCCGATTTTATGGGGCATCAGGAAAAAGGCTTGTCCGGAGAAGAAAAGGTGAGCGCTACCATCAGTCCTGTGTCATGCCAACAGTAAAGCATCCTTAGACCATTCATGTGTGGGGTTGCTTCTCATCCAAGGGAGTGGGCTCACTCACAATTTTGCCCAAAAACACAGCCATGAATAAAGAATGGTACCAAAACACCCTCCAACAGCAACTTCTTCCAACAACAGTTTGGTGAAGAACAATGCATTTTCCAGCACGATGGAGCACCGTGCCATAAGGCAAAAGTGATAACTAAGTGGCTAGGGGACCAAAACTTTGACATTTTGGGTCCATTGCCTGGAAACTCCCCAGATCTTAATCCCATTGAGAACTTGTGGTCAATCCTCAAGAGGCGGGTGGACAAACAAAAACCCACTAATTCTGACAAACTCCAAGAAGTGATTATGAAAGAATGGGTTGCTATCAGTCAGGAATTGGCCCAGAAGTTGATTGAGAGCATGCCCAGTCGAATTGCAGAGGTCCTGAAAAAGAAGGGCCAACACTGCAAATACTGACTCTTTGCATAAATGTTATGTAATTGTCGATAAAAGCCTTTGAAACGTATGAAGTGCGTGTAATTATATTTCACTACATCACAGAAACAACTGAAACAAAGATCTAAAAGCAGTTTAGCAGCAAACTTTGTGAAAACTAATATTTGTGTCATTCTCAAAACTTTTGGCCACGACTGTATATTATAATACTCAGAGTCCATAGTATATACACAGAATGTATATTATAATACTCAGAGTCCATAGTATATACACAGAATGTATATTATAATACTCAGAGTCCATAGTATATACACAGAATGAATATTATAATACACAGAGTCCATAGTATATACACACAATGCATATTATAATACACAGAGTCCATAGTATAGTACACAGAATGTATATTATAATACTCAGTGTCCATAGTATGTACACAGAATGCATATTATAATACACAGAGCCCATAGTATATACACAGAATGTATATTATAATACTCAGAGCCCATAGTATATACACAGAATGCATATTATAATACTCAGAGTCCATAGTATATACACAGAATGTATAATATAATACTCAGAGTCCATAGTATATACACAGAATGCATATTATAATACTGAGTCCATAATATATACACATAATGTATATTATAATACTAAGAGTCCATAGTATATACACAGAATGTATATTATAATACTCAGAGTCCATAGTATATACACAGAATGCATATTATAATACTCAGAGTCCATAGTATATACACAGAATGTATATTATAATACTCAGAGCCCATAGTATATACACAGAATGCATATTATAATACTCAGAGTCCATAGTATATACACAGAATGTATATTATAATACTCAGAGCCCATAGTATATACACAGAATTCATATTATAATACACAGAGTCCATAGTATATACATAGAATGTATATTATAATACTCAGAGTCCTTGGTATAGTACACAGAATGCATACTATAATACTCAGAGTCCATAGTATATACACAGAATGTATATTATAATACATGGAAAGAGTAAACAGATGGCTCACTGTGAGTAATCACGCTAGGTGCTCTGGACGATAAGAGCCACCCCTTGCTCTGGTTGGGTAGATTGATAGGTAAATTGGACCGGCACTCAAAACACCCAGAGGAATGTGGATCCAAACTAGTTTATTCAGATACAATAAAGTAAAATAAATCGAATGTATGTAACAGAAATACAATATTATCGATGGATATCGATTATAAAAAATCGACTACAATGGATCGATCTGATAAAATCGAGAAGGTAAAATACATGCATAAAATTCAACTAAAAAACAATATCCTTAATCGATAAATACTCGATTTTTCTGGAGACCTAGATGTTTCTCACAATTAAAGTCCCAGTGTAATAAGCCCATATCATATGGGTGAGTCCCAGTGGAAATGGTTAAAGCTGTGTCCCAGTAGGAGTAATCAGAGTTGTATCCTCAGAGCTCTATATAGAAAACAAGGTTTTGCCTATTCAGGCTAACATAGATAGTAAATGCAACCAGCTTTCACAATTCGACGAATAGAATTTTTGTTACTCACAACCTTTGGTGCTGATCAAGAGGTTCTTTGTATGGGTATTATTTCAGGTGGCGTCCCACCATTCACATCCCAGTCCAGTAGTATTAGTCTCCCACTGAAGCAGTTCTCAGGATTTCGTCACAGGGTATCACAGGACTTGCTCCGTCTGTAGGTTTTCGTGAGTCAGATAGAAACTTTTACTTACGTGATTGGTTTCAATACATGGCCATGTAAAATAGCAGTTGAGTTTACGCACAGGTACTCCGCCCAGACGCGTTTCGAGATAGCTTATCTCTTCCTCAGTGGGTAACCTGTGGTCTGAGAACCTCGACTTTTAAACTTTCCACATCATTCCTTAATTGTCCACACTGGATTCCAACAAGTGTTGGTAATTTGGTTGGATGGTTACCACCCCTAGTTGTTTCAACGAGGGTCTCCGATTTTTCAGAAAGCATCTGATCTGTTCTTGTCGATTATCTGTGTTTACAGACATTTTATCAGAATTATCGAGTGTGAAAAATTATGTATCACATATACAAACAGCAGACAAGATACATTCTTATATCTATATCTTTGGGATTGCAATCGCACATTAGCTGCTACAGTAACCAGCTCTTCATTACAATATTTTATTTATTATCATATCAATTCCTACTTGATCCATATTTTGTTAATTCGAGCCCAGACAATATTTTTCTTATTCGATTATTCTACTTCTTCGATTTTTCATTTTCTAACTTCTTTGATTTTACTCTCGATTGATTTCCCTTTTTCTGACTCATTCGATTTTTTTTATTTTTTTATTTTTTAGCTCATAGTGTATATGTGTGTTTTTTGTGCGTTTGTTTCGGATATATGTGCGTTTTTTATGCTATATGTGCAAAAACTCATATTTATTATGCTCAATGCAGGATTTTATCAGAAAGGTTTTCTAAATCCATTTATCCCGTTTTGAATGTGTAAAAACGTGCTCTGTTTATTTTGTGGGTGAAAATGATTACTCTAATGTGCCTGGCAGTGTGTGGTGTAATACTGCCATCACCTTCTAACTAATTTGTGAAAAATTATGAGTGATTTCTAAGATATGGGTCCAGTTCTCAATTGAACCCAAAAATCTCAAGGTCAGAATTTAGGCCTGCTGGAAGGAGGCTACCAAAGTCATAAATTCTCCTAGACTCAGCCCGTGACATTTTCATGATATGGTTGCCTCCCCTCCAGTGTACGTCTACCTTCTCCAGCACCACATAGGAGATACCCCTGAAGTCACTATTGTGTACAGTCTTGAAATGCTTTGATAGCGAGTGGTTCTCAAAGCCCTTTTTTATATTATTAAGGTGCTCCGAGATCCTCACTTTCAGGGGTCTCTTAGTTCTGCCAATATATTGTTTTTTTATATTGGCAGAACTAAGAGACCCCTGCAAGCGTGTGTGTCAGGCCTACAGCGTGTACTGTGCCCACTACTGCCAGTGCCTAGTTGCACCACTCATATCTGGTGTCACATTAGCTTGCATTTAAAAAAATAAAACAAACATTTTTTCACTGTAATATAAACTGGTGTCACAGTAGCTTGCACGCATAGTATAACTAATCGGGAAAAAAAAAATGACAGGCAGAGGCAGTCGTGGTCGTGGTGCTGTGATTTTCATTTGGCCCTAGAATAATGCCCAGTGTTCAGAGGCCACGTACCCTGAACTCGAAAAGTTATGAGGACATAGTTGACTGGCTAACACAGGACACCCAATTTTCTACAGCTTCCGCTCGGAACCTTGATGCACCATCCTCCTCCAGCTCAGCTTCGGGCACCTTTCAAGTTACCACTCGCCCGCCTGCCGCCACCACCAACACTAGCACCACAGCTGCTTCACTTGATCTGTCAGAGGAGTTATTTACACATCAGTTGGAAGAAATGAGTGATGCGCAACCATTATTGCCAGAGGATATTGATAACAGGGATATGTCTCAGTCAGGCAGCATTACACACATGGACGTATGGTCTGATGATGATGATGTTGTACCCGCTGCTGCTTCCTTTGCTGAGTTGTCAGAAACAAGTGACGCGGTTGATGATGACGATGTGTCCGTGGATGTCACGTGGGTGCCCGTTCGAAGAGAAGAAGAACAGGGGGAAAGTTCAGATGGGGAGACAGAGAGGAGAAGAGACAAGTTGGAAGCAGGGGGAGGTCATCACAAGGAGCTAGTGGCACAGTCAGACAGCATGTGTTGGGGCCAGGGTCCATCTGACCACTGATACCTGGTCTGCAAAGCACGGTCAGGGCAGGTATATCACGTACACTGCGCATTGGGTAAACCTGCTGACGGCTGCCAAGCTCTGCAGAGTAGTTGGTGACACCGCCACGACTTGCAGGCAGGCCTGCTGCCACCTCCGCTACTCCTCCTACTCCATCCTCTTCGCTAGCCTCCTTGGCTGAGTCCTCTTCTGCTTCTGCGTCTTGCTCCACATCAACTGCACCCCCCCAGCCCCCCAGGGGCTATTCCACATCTCGGATATGACAGTGTCACGCCGTCTTGGGGTTGACTTGCCTGAAAGCAGAGAGTCACACCGGACCAGCACTACTGTTCGCCCTGAACGCACAGGTGGATCAGTGGCTGACTCCACACCAACTGGAGATCGGCAAAGTGGTGTGTGACAACGGAAGCAATTTGTTGGCAGCATTGAATTTGGGCAAGTTGACACATGTGCCGTGCATGGCACATGTGTTGAATCTGATCATACAACACTTTGTGCATAACTACCCAGGCTTACAGGACGTCCTCAAGCAGGCCAGGAAGGTGTGTGGCCATTTCAGGCGTTCCTACACGGCCATGGCGCACTTTTCAGATATTCAGCGGCGAAACAACATGCTACAGAGGCGCTTGATTTGCGACAGCCCAACACGTTGGAATTCAACACTCCTAATGTTCACCCCGCCTGCTCCAACAAGAAAAAGCCGCCAACGAGTATTTGTATGACCGGAAGGCTAGGACAGCCTCTGCAGAGCTGGGTATTTTTTTGCCATGTTTGCCACGTTACTGGACGCTCATGCGCAATGCCTGTAGGCTCATGCGTCCTTTTGAGGAGGTGACAAACTTAGTCAGTAACACCGAAGACACCATCAGCGACATCATCCCATTTGTTTTCTTCCTGGAGTGTGCCCTGCGAAGAGTGCTGAATCAGGCCGTAGATGAGCGTGAAGAGGAAAAGGAAGAGTTGTGGTCACCATCACCACCAGAAACAGCCTTATCAGCATCACTTGCTGGACTTGCGGAAACGCTGGAAGAGGAGTCTGAGGAAGAGGAGTCAGAGGAGGAATGTGGCTTTGAGGAGGAGGAAGACCAACCACAGCAGGCATCCCAGGGTGCTCGTTGTCACCTATCGCCATAGCCCTTCGGGGTCCACCCTCAGAGAACGACTCGACCGACAGGTAGCAGATTACCTCGCCTTAACTGCAGATATCGACACTCTGAGGAGCGATGAATCCCTTGACTACTGGGTGTGCAGGCTTGACCTGTGGCCTGAGCTATCCCAATTTGCGATAGAACTTCTGGCCTGCCCCGCTTCAAGTGTCCTGTCAGAAAGGACCTTCAGCGCAGCAGGAGGTATTGTCACTGAGAAGAGAAGTCGCCTAGGTCAAAAAAGTCTAGATTACCTTACCTTTATTAAGATTAATGAGGCATGGATCCCGAAAGGACTGACAGTGGGGGAGACGTTTGACTAACAAAAGGCCTGATGACATGCCTTGGCCTCAAAATGGTCCCCACGCTGCTGTATTTAATGTCTGCATACCGGATGACTTTCGTGAATTCTCTGCCACCAACTAGGGTTCAAGCCGCAATGTTTTAGTGCACTTTCTGCCTGGAAAACATCAATTGCTAAAGCAGCGGCTGCAACAATACCACATTTTTCAGGCATGTGTACATGCCTAATTTTTCTGGCCTCTGGTGCTGCACTATGGCTGGAAAAACAAAACAAAACAAAAAAAAAAGGCACATACATGTGTCAATTCCCCTTCGTGATCGTTACCTTGTTGTGGTGAGGGGCTTGAGTATCACAATGAAGCGATCACCTCTATGAGTGTGTTGGCAATGGCAATGTTGGCACACCCCAGATGAGATAAGGTCATTGCTTCATTGTGAACAGACCAAAAGCGATCGGCTAATCGGATAATTTTGCATAGAAAAAACATTAATTTTCTTTGTGATCAACTAAGGTGATCATTAAAGCCTACTAGGCCAACAATGGGCCCACACTGCAGAATCATTGTTTTCTGGGTGACTTAACTGTCACTGAACTACCTCAGCACGACCATAGGCTTTGAAAAACTGACTGCAATCTCCCAAACGTGCGCACGAGCACAGTCATCACTACACCAAGATTGACACATAGAGGAATAAAATTTATGTTATGAGTGTGTCAACTATTGACAACTCTTTGCGGTTGTCTAAACTCTATTCCATACACGTAGGGGATGTAACAGGGATTAAACTGATAGGAATAGTACTACTTAACATACCGCTGATATCTGGTAGCACAGTAAATTGCAGAGCGCACGCGCAGTGCCCCAAATTGGAAGTAAGAGGACCGACCAAGCATCTTTTTCCATCTCCCGGTTCCTAAAATCTATTCCATATACACAGAGATTTTGGCAGCACTACTGATCCCGTAATAGGAAAGGCCATTAAAGGTACCTTTAAGGTGGAGGTGGTGCACGCAGATAGGTATCTTGGCTTATGGTCCCAACGTCTAGAAAATGCGAACTATCTGCAGCACTTCCCAGTGTAGTAAATCCAGTGGTGATTTATTCACGAAACAGCATGGCAAAGCGACGTTTAAACCTTCATCTGTCTTTCTGATAGGGGAACAAAACAGAGATTAAACTGGTAAGAACAGATTTTTTTAATAAAAAAACAAAGGAGGACAGCCTCTGCGGAGCTGGGTATTTTTTGAGCGTGTTACTGAACGCTCATGCACAATGTCTGTAGGCTCATGCGTCCTTTTGCGGAGGTGACAAACCTGGTCAGTCAAACCCAAGGCAACATCATCGACCTCATCCCATATGCGTTTTTTCTGGAGCGTGCCCTGCAAAGAGTGCTGGATCAGGCCGTAGATGAGCATGAAGAGGAAGAGTTGTGGTCACCATCACCACCAGAAGCAGCCTTGTCGTTGTCGATTGCTGGACCTGCGGCAACGCAGTGAGAGGAGTCTGAAGAAGAGGAGTCAGAGGAGGAAGGTGGCTTTGAGGAGGTGGAAGACCAACCACAGCAGGCGTCCCAAGGGGCTTGTTGTCACCTTTCGGGGACCCTTGGTGTTGTACGTGGCTGGGTGGAGGAAGAGACCTTCAATGACGTCAGTGAGGAGTCTGGACAAGGAACGGGACATGGCTAGCTTGGTATCCAACCTTGTGAAAATGGGGAGTTTGCGGTTGTGCAAATGGACTGTTTGCGGTTGTTTGCGGTGCGTCTGTCATTGTTTGGTCTGTCACTGTGAAGCGGACGTAACCCTTACACTACCTGATCGATAACAACATCATACCTGATGTTTTAAAGCAAAACAATTTAGGAATGTTAGGTGATTTATGCCCTTTATGGATTAAAACTCTCCGTAAACTATGTAATTTTCCATGGGAGTTTTGCCATGGATCCCCCTCCGGCATGCCACAATCCAGGTGTTAGTCCCCTTGAAACAACTTTTCATTCACTATTGTATATACACATAATACATATTATAACACTCAGAGTCCATAGTTTTTACAAAGAATGTATATTATAATACTCAGAGTCCATAGTATATACACAGAATGCCTATTATAATACTCAGACTCCATAGTCTATACACATAATGCATATTATAATACACAGAGTCCATAGGATATGCACAGAATGCATATTATAATACAGAGTCCATAGTATTTTACACAGAATGCATATTATAATGCACAGAGTCCATTGGATATACACAGAATGCATATTATAATACACAGAGTCCATCGTATAGTACACAGTGTCCATATTATAATACACAAATTCCATAGTATATACACAGAATGCATATTATATTACACAGAGTCCATAGTATAGTACACAGAATGCATATTATAATACTCAGAGTCTATAGTATATACACAGAATGCATATTATAATACACAGAGTCCATAGTATATACACAGAATACATATTATAATACACAGAGTCCATAGTATATACACAGAATTTACACTCACCTAAAGAATTATTAGGAACACCATATTAACAAGGTGTGGGACCCCCTTTTGCCTTCAGAACTGCCTTAATTCTACGTGGCATTGATTCAACAAGATGCTGATAGCATTCTTTAGAAATGTTGGCCCATATTGATAGGATAGCATCTTGCAGTTGATGGAGATTTGAGGGATGCACATCCAGGGCACGAAGCTCCCGTTCCACCACATCCCAAAGAGGCTCTATTGGGTTGAAATCTGGTGACTGTGGGGGCCATTTTAGTACAGTGAACTCATTGTCATGTTCAAGAAACCAATTTGAAATGATTCGAGCTTTGTGACATGGTGCATTATCCTGCTGGAAGTAGCCATCAGAGGATGGGTACATGGTAGTCATGAAGGGATGGACATGGTCAGAAACAATGCTCAGGTAGCCTGTGGCATTTAAACGATGGCCAATTGGCACTAAGGGGCCTAAAGTGTGCCCAGAAAAACATCCCCCACACCATTACACCACCACCAGCCTGCACAGTGGTAACAAGGCATGATGGATACATGTTCTCATTCTGTTTACGCCAAATTCAGACTCTACCATTTGAATGTCTCAACAGAAATCGAGACTCATCAGACCAGGCAACATTTTTCCAGTCTTCAACAGTCCAATTTTGGTGAGCTCGTGCAAATTGTAGCCTCTTTTTCCTATTTGTAGTGGAGATGAGTGGTACCAGGTGGGGTCTTCTGCTGTTGTAGCCCACCTTTATTTTCCATTCTGACATTCAGTTTGGAGTTCAGGAGATTGTCTTGACCAGGACCACAACCCTACATGCATTGAAGCAACTGCTATTTGATTGGTTGACTAGATAATTGCATTATTGAGAAATAGAACAGGTGTTCCTAATAATTCTTTAGGTGAGTGTATATTATAATACATAGAGTCCATAGTATATACACAGAATGCATATTATAATACTCATCATATACATCAGACCCCATCAGACCTCAGACTAGCCCATCAGACCTCAGATTAGCCCATCAGTACCCCCAGTCAGATCTCAGATTAGCCCATCAGTACCCGCAGACCTCAGATTAGCCCATCTGTACCCCCCAGATCTCAGATTAGCCCATCAGTACCCCCAGACCTCAAATCAGCCCATCAGACCTCAAATCAGACTAAAATAAAAAATCATCTTACCTGTCATGCGCCAAGACTCCTCTTCAGCTGTCGCTCTCCCATCTTCGCGGCCTGTTCTTCATTGTAACATGACTGCCTGACGCTGTACGGGGTCAGGAAAGTGCAGCGCAGGCCTGGAAGATGGGAGCTCGGCGGCTGAAGAGGAGCAGCAGCACAGACCAGAGAGGGTAAGTATTAGCAGCGCTTGCGCCGCTTCACTCCCCGCCCCTTATACATACTAGTGAGCACTTCCATAATAGAAGCACTCACTAGTATTCGTTTTATAAAATGGACGGACATTGTCCCCCCACTTTTGGGGGGGGGGGTGGAATGTACGTCTTATAAAGCGAAAAATACGGTATATAGCTGTCACAACCAGACATCTGAGAAGCTCTGACAGATGCCTTTCAGAACCTCCTCCTTGAGCTTTCTTTGTTTTGGTTTTCAGTTCCTCATCTCGTTAGCCTCTCTCAGCTGTCATGTAGTTGGACTGATTGCATCCCTTTAAATTCCTCCCCATAATGCATTAGTGTGCGGTTTATACTACTTCCTGGAGTGTGTGTGCATGCTGATCCTATTTCCCAGTCTTCTACAAGATAAGTGTTGTACATTCATTTGTTATTTTCTTTTTGCTGGATCCCAGGTGACCCTGACTCCCTCCGTGTCTAGTGTAGGGAGCCAGTGGTCGTGTCCCCTCACTATTGTAGGGTGTTCAGGTGTTATATAGTCGAGGTACGAGGATATGCGATCATCCACCATTGGGGTGTTCGCATAGGCTGAGCAGTCAGGGAGAGTGCCAGGTCTTATGCAGGGGTCTCCCTTTTTGTTCCTTAGTTTTGGATCCAGTGAGTCATATATTTATTTTGCATTGTCTTGTTTCCTGTACACCTTCTGTGACATTATAAACCACCAAAACCGTCTCAAGCATGGATCCGGTTTCACTTTTGACTGAACGCTTCCAGGGTCTTTCATTGGAGGTAGCTGATCTCCGTAAGACTCTTTCTCAGTTTCTAGTGACCGGTTCAGCTTGCGTTCATGGAGTTTGTTCTGAGCCTAAGATCTCGCTCCCGGATACGTTCTCCGGGGGTAGGGAGAATTTTGTGCGTTTCAGAGAGGCTTGCAAACTCCATTTTCGCCTTCTTCCCCATTCCTCTGGTGATGAGGAATGGAGGGTGGGGATCATTATATCGCTGCTCAGGGGTAACGCTCAGTCGTGGGCCCTTTCGCTGCCGGTGGGGGCACGGCCCCTCCGTTCAGTGGATGAATTCTTTTTAGCCCTGGGTCAGATATATGATGATCCGGATCGTATTGCTTTGGCTGAGTCTAGACTACGTCTGTTATGCCAGGGTAAACAATCCGCAGAGATATACTGCTCAGAATTTCAGAGATGGGCAGCTGATACTGGTTGGAATGATGCTGCACTCCGAAGTCAATTTTGCCATGGTCTTTCAGAGGGATTGAAAGATGCATTTGCTTTTCATGAGAGGCCTATCTCCTTGGACTCTGCTATGTCTCAGGCCGTTCGTATTGACAGGCGTCTTAGAGAGAGAGGAGAGATCTCTCCTTCCTGTCATATGCAGTCCCAGGACAGTGCAGCTGTCTCATTCTGTGCGCAGGGGTCTCAGTCGCTGTCAGCCCCTTCTGAGCAGGAGCCCATGCAGCTGGGGTTGATTGCCTCTGATGGGAAGGTTTGTTTTTGTTGTGGAGGTATAAATCATTTGGCAAATGTTTGTCCCTCTAGGAGATTCGGGCAGTTTTCTGGCAGTAATAAAGAAACAAAAAGGAAAAAATCTTTTAAAAATGTTCCATCTGTTACTATTGGCAGGATTGAGGCGGAAATTGAAGGTTTTCCGTTTGCTTGTAGTTCCCGTTTTGTCCTGCCTGCCAGGGTGGCTCTAGAGAGCAAGACATTTTTTTGTGAGATTTTTGCAGATAGTGGAGCAGCTGTCAATCTCATTGATAATCATTTTGCGATAACTCATGGTTTCCAGGTATGCAACTTTGGGAAAGGATATTCCTGTTTTTGCTATTGATTCCGCTCCACTTTCTCAGAAATCATTAAAGGGCATAGTTCACAATATTCGTTTAATTGTGAGTGATGCTCATGTTCAGGATGTGTCATGTTTCGTCCTTAGCGTATTACCTACTCCTCTTGTGTTGGGGCTACCCTGGCTCACTAAACATAACCCCACCATTGATTGGCAAGTGAGGCAAATAAATGGTTGGAGTGACTTTTGCAGAGAGAATTGCCTCACGACATCTGTTTCTGAGGTTTCTACTAAGACGGTACCACCTTTTCTCTCTGAATTTTCGGATGTCTTCTCTGAGAGTGGAGGTCAGGATTTGCCCCCGCACAGGGAGTACGATTGCCCTATTAATCTCATTCCAGGCGCCAAGCTGCCTAAATCTCGTTTATACAATCTTTCCCAACCTGAAAGGGTCGCTATGCGTGCTTATATCTCTGAGAGTCTGAGAAAAGGACACATACGACCCTCAAAGTCACCTGTTGCCGCTGTTTTTTTCTTTGTTAAGAATAAAGATGGTTCTTTAAGACCTTGTCTGGATTTCAGGGAGCTGAACAGTATCACTATTCGTGACCCTTATCCGCTTCCTCTGATCCCGGACCTGTTTAACCAGATTGTTGGGGCTAAAGTATTTTCCAAATTAGATCTAAGAGAGGCATACAACCTGGTCAGGGTCAGAGAAGGAGACGAATGGAAGACGGCCTTCAATACCCCTGAGGGCCATTTTGAGAATTTGGTTATGCCTTTTGGTTTGATGAATGCCCCAGCCGTTTTTCAGCATTTCGTGAACAGCATTTTTTATCATTTAATGGGAAAATTTGTATTAGTGTATTTGGATGACATTTAGATTTTTTCTCCTGATTTCAAAACTCATAAGGAACACTTACGTCAGGTCTTGCTCATCCTGCGGGAGAATAAATTATACGCAAAACTGGAAAAATGTGTGTTTGCGGTTCCAGAAATTCAATTTCTGGGGTTTCTTCTCTCCGCTTCTGGTTTTCGCATGGACCCCAAGAAGGTCCGCGCTGTGCTTGAGTGGGAGCTTCCTGAGAATCAGAAGGCGCTGATGCGTTTTTTGGGCTTTGCCAATTATTACAGGAAATTTATTTTGAATTATTCCTCTGTTGTTAAACCACTCACTGATATGACCAGTAAGGGGGTAGATTTTTCTTCCTGGTCGGTAGAGGCGCGTAAGGCCTTTTCTAATATCAAGGAGAGTTTTGCTTCCGCTCCCATCTTGGTACAACCTGATATTTCTCTACCCTTCATAGTTGAGGTTGATGCTTCTGAGGTGGGTGTGGGTACGGTCTTGTCTCAGGGTTCCTCTCCTGTCAAATGGCGACCATGTGCCTTTTTCTCGAAGGAACTCTCCTCCGCAGAGAGAAATTATGATGTGGGAGATAGGGAGTTGTTGGCCATCAAGTTGGCTTTTGAGGAATGGCGCCATTGGCTAGAGGGAGCCAGACACCCTATTACCGTGTTTACTGACCATAAAAATATGGCCCACTTGGAGTCAGCCAAGCGTCTGAACCCGAGACAGGCCAGATGGTCTTTGTTCTTTTCAAGGTTTAATTTTGTTGTCACGTTCCGCCCTGGGGTTAAGAATGTGAAGGCAGATGCCCTGTCACGTTGTTTTCCGGGAGGTGGGAATTTTGAAGACCCGGGTCCCATTTTGGCTGAAGGTGTGGTGGTCTCTGCTCTTTATCCTGAATTGGAGGCAGAGGTGCAGGTAGCCCAGTCAGAGGCTCCTGATCTTTGTCCTCCTGGAAGGTTGTTTGTGCCTCTCGCTTTAAGACACAAGATTTTTAAGGAACACCACGATACTGTCCTTGCTGGGCACCCGGGGGCAAGAACCACAGTGGATCTCATCGCTCGGAGATTCTGGTGGCCTGCGCTTCGTAAGTCGGTTGAGGGTTTTGTGGCAGCCTGCGAGACTTGCGCTCGTGCCAAAGTCCCTCATTCACGGCCATCAGGTCCTCTCCTTCCCTTACCCATTCCTTTTCCTTCCTTGGACACATGTGTCCATGGACTTCATAACGGACCTGCCTCGTTCCTCAGGGAAGACTGTGATTCTGGTGGTGGTGGACCGTTTTAGCAAAATGGTGCATTTCATCCCTTTTCCTGGTTTGCCCAATGCTAAGACGCTGGCGCGGGCATTTATTGATCACATTGTCAAATTGCACGGTATTCCTTCAGACATAGTCTCTGATAGGGGCACGCAGTTTGTTTCCAGATTCTGGAAGGCTTTCTGTTCTCGCTTGGGGGTTCGGTTGTCATTCTCTTCTGCTTTCCACCCGCAGTCGAATGGCCAGACAGAGCGCGTCAATCAGAATCTGGAGACATATCTGAGCTGTTTTGTGGCGGAGAATCAGGAGGATTGGTGTTCTTTTTTGTCCCTTGCTGAGTTTGCTTTAAATAACCGTCATCAGGAGTCCTCTGATAAGTCACCATTTTTTGGTGCATATGGGTTTAATCCGCAGTTTGGGACATTCTCGGGAGAGGGGTCTTCTGGTTTACCTGATGAGGACAGATTCTCCTCGTCTTTGTCATCTATTTGGCAAAAGATTCAGGATAATCTAAAGAGCATGAGTGAGAGATATAAGCGTGTGGCAGATAAGAGACGTGTGCCTCAGTCCGGACCTGAATGTTGGTGATCTGGTGTGGTTGTCTACCAAGAATATCAAATTGAAGGTTCCCTCCTGGAAGTTGGGTCCTAAGTTTATTGGGCCTTACAAAATCCTGTCTGTCATCAATCCTGTTGCCTACCGTCTTGATCTTCCTCAGACTTGGAAGATCCATAATGTTTTTCATAAGTCCTTATTAAAACCTTATGTTCAACCCATTGTACCCTCGCCTTTGCCTCCTCCTCCGATTATGGTTGATGGTAATCTTGAATTTCAGGTCTCTAGGATTGTGGATTCTCGTGTTGTCCGCGGTTCTCTTCAGTACCTCGTTCATTGGGAGGGTTATGGTCCTGAGGAGAGGATGTGGGTCCCAGTGACGGACATTAAGGCCACTCATCTCATCAGGGCTTTACATAGGTCCCATCCTGAGAAGGTGGGCTCTGAGTGTCCGGAGTCCACTCGTAGAGGGAGGGGTACTGTCACAACCAGACATCTGAGAAGCCTTTCAGAACCTCCTCCTTGAGCTTTCTTTGTTTTGGTTTTCAGTTCCTCATCTCATTAGCTCTCTCAGCTGTCATGTAGTTGGACTGATTGCATCCCTTTAAATTCCTCCCCATAATGCATTAGTGTGCGGTTTATACAACTTCCTGGAGTGTTTGTGCATGCTGATCATATTTCCCAGTCTTCTACAAGATAAGTGTTGTACATTCATTTGTGATTTTCTGTTTGCTGGATCCCAGGTGACCCTGACTCCCTCCGTGTCTAGTGTAGGGAGCCGGTGGTCGTGTCCCCTCACTATTGTACGGTGTTCAGGTGTTATACAGTCGAGGTACGAGGATATGCGATCATCCACCATTGGGATGTTCGCATAGGCTGAGCAGTCAGGGAGAGTGCCAGGTCTTATGCAGGGGTCTCCCTTTTTGTTCCTTAGTTTTGGATCCAGTGAGTCATATATTCATTTTGTATTGTCTTGTTTCCTGTACACCTTCCGTGACAGATGCACATCCAGGGCACGAAGCTCCCGTTCCACCACATCCCAAAGATGCTCTATTGGGTTGAGATCTGGTGACTGTGGGGGCCATTTTAGTACAGTGAACTCATTGTCATGTTCAAGAAACCATTTTTCCAGTCTTCAACAGTCCAATGTTAGTGAGCTCATGCAAATTGTAGCCTCTTTTTCCAATTTGTAGTGGAGATGAGTGGTACCCGGTGGGGCCTTCTGCTGTTGTAGCCCATCCGCCTCAAGGTTGTGCGTGTTGTGGCTTCACAAATGCTTTGCTGCATACCTCGGTTGTAACGAGTGGTTATTTCAGTCAACGTTGCTCTTCTATCAGCTTGAATCAGTCGGCCCATTCTCCTCTAACCTCTATCATCAACAAGGCATTTTCGACCACAGGACTGCCACATATTAGATGTTTTTCCCTTTTCACACCATTCTTTGTAAACCCTAGAGATGGTTGTGCGTGAAAATCCCAGTAATTGAGCAGATTGTGAAATACTCAGACCAGCCAGTCTGGCACCAACAACCATGCCACGCTCAAAATTGCTTAAATCACCTTTCTTTCCCATTCTGACATTCAGTTTGGAGTTCAGGAGATTGTCTTGAACAGGACCAAAACCCTACATGCATTGAAGCAACTGCCATGTGATTGGTTGACTAGATAATCGTATTAATGAGAAATAGAACAGGTGTTCCTAATAATTCTTTAGGTGAATGTATATCAGTAGTCTGGGTGAATAATGGGCATTGATACTTTTCGGTGCTTGATGGGGAAATATGGGCGACGATCATGAGTAAGGGAAATAAAGTCCATGGCAAGTAATAATAGACCCAATAAGTATTGGCATATATCAAAGTGCAAATATAATATTTTAGCATATAAAACTTTTAAGAGATAGGTCAGTGCAATGATATCACAGTATAAATTACAAAGAACTCAGGTATACGTTTGAGTCTTTTCTTTGGGTGCAAGCTTTTAACGTTGCATAACCTGTAGAACAGTGCAAATATATTATGCATTTATTAGTGTAATAATAATATGCTCAAAGAAGGCTTGAGTCCTTTTTCTTTTTAAGTGCTTTAAAGTTGAATCCTCTGGAAACGTATAAAAGCAGCATAATGAGAACCGTGTTCCATAAGGCTATCAAGTAACCTGAGAAAGGGGATAAAACAATGTAAACTTGGATATAAGGGGTTAATGATGATGGGGGGAGTCCTAACAAAGGTGGTCATCTGGCTGAGGGTGCAACTTGAGGCAACGGAATAAAACAGAACTGGCCAACAGACCCTCAGCTTTCAGGACCAGTCCACGATGTGGCTGCCATTAGTTCTTTTATTTTTTAGAAAAAGGGGTTTTAGAGAAGGACATCCAGATCCTCATCGCTGCTGGAGCTACTGAAGCGCATTAGAGGGCGCTCCTGCTTCTGGTAGCTCAGGGTTGCAGCAGTAGTGGTGCGCCACTGTCCTCTGGTGGTGTCCTTAGGTAGTGGCTGTGCAGTCAGCCTGGCAAAGGCTGCAGTGACCTGCTGCAGATCGGGATCCCTAGCCGCCGCAGAGGTGGTTAATACCTCTGGCTGAAGGGGCTCTGGCAGGCAAACTGGGGGTGCCTGGGGCAGCTTCCAAGGCAGCACGTATGGCTGCACCCTGGGGTTGAATGTCAATACAGAATTATTAATCTGGCCCACCAGTAGCGTTGGTGGTGCGGCCAGGTCAGGGATGAGGTGCTCCGGTTCTGGCTGGTGCTGTTCTTTGAAGTGCATCCTTCCATATGGGGCCTCCTGAATGCAGCGTACTCTCCCTGCAGAGCCAGGATCTTCCTGCCAGGTCTCTGGGGTCAAGGCAGGGGACAATGGCTTGGCCAGCAGAGTCACACCGTCGGCGAAAGGGCCTTGGATGGAGCACATGGGGGTGTATTTCACCTGATCCCCCACATATAGGTTGTGACAGGCCTGGGCGCTTGACAGAGCGGCGGCCCACAAATATGTCAGCCCCTGAATGGCTGTCTTGGAGTAAGCCCACTCCTCTCTCTACAGCAAACCAGAAGACTGTCCCTGTGCGCCGGAATTATTTTAGGTCACCTGGCCGGGGTCATCTAAAACTTGCTTAACCCACTCTTCCATGGCCGACTTATACTCCCACGCAGTCTGGGCGTGAGCGGTGATCTCAAACGGGACCTCAGGGTTGAGGCGTCCTGCCCCCGGGGTGTTCGTTCTGGGCGGTGGAGTGGAACCTCCGTCCGCCTCTGCCGCTCCAGCAAGTGTGCGTAACGGAGCTTGCTCGGGCCTGTGAGGGGTGTCAGAGTCCACCAGGCATGATGTAGGGGCAGCTTCGGACCGGGCCGGGGGCCTCAGGGAGCGCGACTGCTCCTACCTGATGTCGCGGCTGGTACCAGTGTGTCCTGGTGGTCATCTGGGGTGATTGCGGCTTGCTTCTGGGCAGCGGTCATCTCCTCCGATGATGCGACTGGCTCTTGGACCAGGGCGTCGGCCGTCGGTGCCGCGGTCGGTGCAGTCGGTAAGAGGGTAGAGGTGGTCATTTCCGCTGGTGCCTTAATAGCTGCTTCCGCAGGAGTGGGCTGGATTCTGGTGGCCATCTTTGATGCAGAGTCAGCTGTCACGGAGGGATCCACTGCCTCCGGGATCGTTGCCAGCGGAGGGGCCATTCTTCTGGACTAGCTTGGATACGCGGATCTCCGGTGGGTACTGTTCGTACACTGGCTCCACGTTGAGGAGCATCTCTCCACACTTAGGTTGTGGGAGCGCCATCTTCTCTGCTGCTGCTTGCTGACTCAGTGTGGGGAATGAGGGTGAAGCCCAGAGGGAGGAGTCTTCACTCCCTTGGCTCACATTGCAAAGTTCTTGGTGGGCAGACTTGAGGGTTCCCACTTCTAGGGGGGTGTATTCGGTATCTTCGCGATCTTCAGAGGGCGTTCTTCAGTTTTCCCTCTTCTATGGCGAATTAACCCTTGGAGTGCTGGTGCACACGTTTTAGCGCTTTCTGGCACCACAATTAAGTCAATAAAGTAAATTTTCAGGGTTTTGCACAATCCTCAGGCCTTGTAGCAGTGTTAAACATGCAATTTGATCCTGTTAAGGCACAAAATTGAATCCAGTTATGTTCACATAGTTCATTAAAGGCATATAGGAATGGATCCGATCCTGTTAGTGACGCCAATTTTAATTATGCGGTATGCCAGACCTGTCACGGCCTATGGTGTGCGTAGTGACATTTTCCTTCACTTGGTTGCTCGTGACTACGTTTGGTGTTGTATGCATGTGGTGGCAGTGTCTCGGCCTTCTGGCTGATCCCCAGGACATGGTTGCCACGCATGCAGTTGCCCGCGGCAACAGGTGAAGTGTGTGTTTATGTGTGTACTTCCCCTTTAAGTGGTCGTCTTCCCTTGCCTTGTGTTGGAAGGGTTAACTTCCTTCCTAGTGTGTGTGCACTGGGTGTGTCTGTGTGTGGGTGTGGCTACATGGGCTATAAAGCCTCAGTTAAGATCAGTAGTCTGAGGGGTACTCCAGCCTTGTTTGTAAGCTGGAGGCACCCTCCTGGTCCCTTATACCATCTGCCAGTGAGGGCCACCCTTGTGGTCATAAATGTTTATATGTGATGTTGTTTTCCTTTCATGTTTAATGCAGCTATGGATCTGGGTTCCTGTGTGTGTATGTGTGTTTGCTGTGTCCATTTATGTTTGGTCTGGACATCAGCTTGTGAGCACGGGATCCAGTCAGCAAGGCTCTGGCAGGTAGGTGTGAACAAGAGTAGTTCTCCTGCCATATCCATACGTCTGTTTATGTACCCCATCTCCTTGCAGCTTGGCCAATGAGACTCCTGTTCCTCCGTGTCCAGAAGGAACAGGTCGTCTTACCCTGCTCCTTGTTCCAGGGCAATCCTGAGGGCGAGTAGGAATATTAGGTTCCGGTGTATGAGCCCACCATCAGGGTTGGCTCATATGGTTAGGAGTCAGGGTCAGATTAGGGACGCGATAGGAGGTGACCTGCTCCCTAATTCTGTCGTCCACTAACATCTTCTGGCAACGCACGGCTGAGGGTTTTCCCCATCCTCAGCCGTGACAACCAAACTGGGGAATTACACGTGAAGTCACGGTGTGAGCAATAGGTGGGCTGAGGTAAATACAGTTCTGGTTACTCACGGTTACGTCGTCCCTGGGCAGGCTCGCATAAGTGAAGAGGAGAACGGCACAAGGATTCCCTGGCACACACCTGGTGCAAAGGTGCCTAGTAAGCCCTTTAAGTAATCGCTGTCTTGCTGATCCTTTGTCCTGAATGAATTGTAGCAATCCCTTGGATACTTGGCTGAATGCACGTGGAGCCGACAGGGACAGAGCAGAGAGGCTGTGAATACGTATCCCTCCAGCTATTCAGCTACATTGCTGCTGCTTTCTGATTAAACTCATGAGAGAACTGGTCTGTTCTAGAATGAACTCTAAACGGAACTGAGCTGAACTGAACTGCCTAACTAGGTCTGAGCTAAGCTATACATACACTGACACTGACCCATCTTGTGGAGAAACTAGTGTAGTGCACCATAACTAGGCCTGTGTAAAGGATCTTGCATGTACAAATCACATGGTAATATAGGAGAATATGACATGAGATGAAGTACTAAATGCAGGCATATTACATGACAATAAAACATAATAAAAACAAGTTTGCCCACGGTCACGTAGTGGGACACTGCACACACCCCTGTTAAAATGTCAGGTTTCTGTGCTGTAAAAAAATGAGACAAAACTAAATCATTTCAGAACTTTTTCTATCTTTAATGTGACCTATAAACTGTGCCATTCAATTAAAAAACTAACTGAAATCTTTTAGGTGGAGGGAAGAAAACAAATAAAAACTAAAATAATGTGGTTGCATAAGTGTTCACACCCTCTTATAACTGGGGATGTAGCTGTGTTCAGAATTAAGCAATCACATTCAAAATCATGTTAAATAGGAGTCAGCGTGCACCGGCCATAATTTAAAGGGGTTTTCTCATCTTGCTACTTGAGTCTCAATTTCTGCCAGCTAGCTGTTCACTTCCTGGTTTTCTGCAGATAAGGCTGGGCGGGCTTAGGCAGCTAGAGTGAAGGCTGGCCACGCCTCCTTATGACAGCCTGCAGTGTCTGAGGGGAATGGTCACTCAGAGAGCCATGTGAAGGGAGCTCAGTGCACAGTAACACGTGTCTGTTTTGCAGTTGTACACATAAAATCTCAGTCTGATCTTTTACAAACCCATTCTGTGCACCAACAACTATAATTCCATATTATACATTAGCTCAAAACCTTGTCCAACTCCCACCCACCAGTACTGATGCAGATTTGTTTCCATTACAGCTGTGCTCCAGTTGTGTATAAACCTTACACTATGTATCTGTATAGATGCATATACAGCTCAGCTGCATGTGTCTTCTCTAGTCCCCTAACATCACTTTGGCTGAATGGCTTCTTATACAGCCCTACTACATCTTTATTCTACTCCCCATGATTACAAAGATGATAAAACCCCTTTAAAGTGCCTCGGATTAACCCCAAATAAAGTTCAGCTGCTCTAGTTGGTCTTTCCTGAAATTTTCTTAGTCGAATCCCACAGCAAAAGCCATGGTCCACAGAGAGCTTCCAAAGCATCAGTGTCATCCACAGATCTCCCCCATAAGTGTCATCCACAGATCCCCCCCATAATAGTGTAATCCACAGATCCCCCATAATAGTGTCATCCACAGAACACTATTATGGAGGTGAATCTGTGGATGACATTTTTATGGGGTGGATCTGTGGATGACACATATAGCATAAGATGCTATATACGGTATGTATCATCCACAGATCCCCCATAACAGTGCCATCCACAGATTCCCCCTCCATAACAGTGCCATCCACAGATCCCCCTCCATAAGGGTGCCATCCACAGATCCCCCTCCATAACAGTGCCATCCACAGATCCCCCATAACAGTGTGTCATCAACAGATCCTCCATAACAGTGTGTCATCCACAGATCCCCCATAACAGTGTGTCATCCACAGATCCCCCATAACAGGGTGTCATCCACAGATCCCCCATAACAGTGTGTCATCCACAGATCCCCCATAACAGTGTGTCATCCACAGATCCCCCATAACAGTGTCATCCACAGATCCCCCCCATAACAGTGCCATCCACAGATCCCTCCATAACAGTGACTGGAGCAGACCTGCTGATAAATACACCTAGGCCACCACCAGTCAAGGTAAAAACTTACAGTTGTCAATAATGTAATATAGTGTAGTGGGTCATGTAATGTTTTGAGGCCAAAATGGCACAAATGACCACCAAGAATATCTAAAATTAGCTGGTCAAGTAAAATGCTGCATGAAACAATCATTAAATAGGTGGCCAACAAAAAGGGGCGGGTTAAAGGGTGTGGTCAATGGGCTGAGTCAAGGGGGGGCCGCAAAATTAGCTTTTGCCAAGGGGGGGGGGGGCTTGGGGGGACCAGGCCTTGAGCTGTGTAAGGGGCCCCAAAATTTCTGATAGCAGCCCTGTTTCTAAGACATTAGATATACCATGGAACACAGTGAAGAAAATATGGCACAACAGTGACATTACCAAGAACTGGACGTCCCTCCAAAATTGATGAAAAAACGAGAAGAAAACTGGTCTGGGAGTCTACTAAGAGTCCTACAGCAACATTAAAGATGCTGCAGGAATATCTGGCAAGTACTGGCTGTGTGGTACATGTGACAACAATCTCCCGTATTCTTCAAATGTCTGGGCTATGGGGTAGACTGGCAAGACGAAAGCCCTTTCTTATGAAGAAAAACATCTAAGCCAGGCTACATTTTGCAAAAACACATCTGAAGTCTCCCAAAAGCATGTGGGAAAATGTGTTATGGTCTGATGAAACCAAGGTTAAACTTTTTGGCCAAAATTCCAAAAGATATGTTTGGTGCAAAAACAACACTGCACATCACTAAAAGAACACCATACCCACAGTAAAGCATGGTGGCGGCAGCATCATGCTTTGGGGATGTTTTTCTTCAGCTGGAACTGGGACCTTAGTTAAGGTAGAGGGAATTATGAACAGTTCCAAATACCAGTCAATATTGGCACAAAACCTTCAGGCTTCTGCTAGAAAGCTGAACATGAAGAAGAACTTCATCTTTCATCATGACAATGACTCAAAGCATATATCCAAATCAACAAAGGAATGGCTTCACCAGAAGAATATTACAGTTTTGGAATGGCCCAGCCAGAGTCCAGACCTGGATCCGATTGAATGAAAATCTGTGGGTGATCTGAAGAGGGCTGGTAATTTACATATGTACCCTACACATGTAGAGGCTTTAATATGCTTATTTACATTTAGTCATTGACTACTGATTGCCTCATCTTGCCATGTGTTTTTTCTTACTAATAAAACTTAACTTTTAATACTTGATTTATTTTATTATTCCAATTAACCACAATTTTTAACAAATTACATCAGGTGTTCCCCTATTTTAATGCTGTATTACATGTGTTATTTCTAGGTCTGGTAGCTGCGCGCTAGCTCCAGATTATCCCTAGCGATTATCAGTTCCTTCTATGTATTGCACTTGATGGGTATACCTAATGTTTAAAATCACCTCATACACTGCCCCCCAACATGTTTCGCCAGCTACCTGGCGTCTTCAGGGGATCGGGCAGTGTGCAGTGTGTCGGTGTGGCGAGATCAATTTGATACCTCCTATTGTTTGACATCATCGCTACTGGCCAATCATATTTATTCTTAGATTCGTTCTACAAGGTAGGCGCAACTTTATTGGGCCCTTTCCTGCTTTTCTCCTCCTATTTTTGGTGACGTGCGCTGTCTCATTAATGATGTCAATTCCTTTGGTCTCGCGATACTCGCCCTTATCCTGTGCATGTCTCAGCACTTAGATTCTTCTAGTATTGGTGACGTGCACTGCCTCATTGTTGATATCAATTTCTTAGGTCTCGCGTGTAATAAAAAATGGCGAGACCAACTCCAAATAGCAGTAGTAAACAAAGAATAGGTACCTACCTTGGAAGAGAGAGGAGAACAGTAAGATATACGTAGGAAAATAAAAAAATAAAAATTAATAACATAAAAAACGAATACATCAAGAAATTAAATGGCAAAATCAAGTATTCAAAACCAATGAAAAAGAAATACAATAACAAAGAAAAAACAATAAATAATCAACATAAGGTAGTAAAAGGTAGTCAACCTTAAAGATAAAAATGATCAGAGATAGATATAGAAAGATCTAGCGCACGTACTAATCAGGTACCTGTGATAAATAAACACAGTGTGACTCAGTCACACTGTGACACTGACTGTCACTAACTGATAGCCAAGCAGCAGGCAGTGAAATGCCATGAGAGCCAGGCCAAGCAGGTGGCAGTCAGGGTGCTAGTGAAGGATGAACATAGACTGTACTGCCCAGAGGATGCCATCTCTCCTGTCCATATACCAGCCCCACAACACTCCTCGGACCTGCAGCAGAATTTTTGCGGACTGGTGATTAAGTATCTCTCTTTTTTATTGTCCATATACCAGGCCTACCAGTATTACCCCTTCATATACCGCCTGCTCACCTGGTCGAGATGGGCAGAGATGGCATCCTCTGGGCAGTACTGTCTCTGGTCATCCTTCACCAGCACCTTGACTGCCACCTACTTAGCCTGGCTCTCATGGCACTTCACTGCCTGCTGCTTGGCTATCAGTAAATTACAGTCAGTGTCACAGGCTACGCAGGTGGTGCTGGTGAAGGATGAGTGCTGATGAAGGATGACCAGAGATAGTACTGCCCAGAGGATGCCATCTCTTCTGTCCATATACCAGGCCTACCAGTATTATCCCTTCATATACCGCATGCCCACCTGGTCAGGGTGACCAGGCGGGCAGCCGGTATATGAATGGGGTAATACTGGTGGTAGGCCTGGTATATGGACAGCAGAGATCTGTATTATTAGTATATATACTCACCTAAAGAATTATTAGGAACACCATACTAATACGGTGTTGGACCCCCTTTTGCCTTCAGAACTGCCCTAATTCTATGTGGCATTGATTCAACAAGGTGCTGATAGCATTCTTTAGAAATGTTGGCCCATATTGATAGGATAGCATCTTGCAGTTGATGGAGAGTTGAGGGATGCACATCCAGGGCACGAAGTTCCCGTTCCACCACATCCCAAAGATGCTCTATTGGGTTGAGATCTGGTGACTGTGGGGGCCATTTTAGTACAGTGAACTCATTGTCATGTTCAAGAAACCAATTTGAAATGATTCAAGCTTTGTGACATGGTGCATTATCCTGCTGGAAGTAGCCATCAGAGGATGGGTACATGGTGGTCATGAGGGATGGACATGGTCAGAAACAATGCTCAGGTATCCCGTGGCATTTAAACGATGGCCAATTGGCACTAAGGGGCCTAAAGTGTGCCGAGAAAACATCCCCCACACCATTACACCACCACTACCAGCCTGCACAGTGGTAACAAGGCATGATGGATACATGTTCTCATTCTGTTTACGCCAAATTCGGACTCTACCATTTGAATGTCTCAACAGAAATCGAGACACATCAGACCAGGCAACATTTCAATTTTGGTGACCTCGTGCAAATTGTAGCCTCTTTTTCTTATTTGTAGTGGAGATGAGTGGTACCCGGTGGGGTCTTCTGCTGTTGTAGCCCATCCGCCTCAAGGTTATGCGTGTTGTGGCTTCACAAATGCTTTGCTGCATACCTCGGTTGTAACGAGTGGTTATTTCAGTCAACGTTGCTCTTCTATCAGCTTGAATCAGTCGGCCCATTCTCCTCTGACCTCTAGCATCAACAATGCATTTTCGCCCACAGGACTGCCGCATACTGGATGTTTTTCCCTTTTCACACCACTCTTTGTAAACCCTAGAATTGGTTGTGCGTGAAAATCCCAGTAACTGAGCAGATTGTGAAATACTCAGACCGGCCCGTCTGGCACCAACAACCATGCCACGCTCAAAATTGCTTAAATCACCTTTCTTTCCCATTCTGACATTTAGTTTGGAGTTCAGGAGATTGTCTTGACCAGGACCACAACCCTACATGCATTGAAGCAACTGCCATGTGATTGGTTGACTAGATAATCGCATTAATGAGAAATAGAACAGGTGTTCCTAATAATTCTTTAGGTGAGTGTATAATGGCCCCTCCTGTATTATTAGTATATATCAGGCATCCTCAAACTGCGGCCCTCCAGCTGTTGTAAAACTACAACTCCCACAATGCACTGCTGTAGGCTGATACCTGTAGGCTGTTAGGGCATGCTGGGAGTTGTAGTTTTACAACAGCTGGAGGGCCGCAGTTTGAGGATGCCTGGTATATATAATGGCCCCTTCTGTATTATCAGTATATATAATAGCCCCCTGTGTATAATGATAGTCGAGGATAGTAGAGGATGATAGTAAAGTGAGGAATCTAAAAATGTTTTCTGTGAAACTCTGCACAGATGAGACGCGGCTGAAAGAAGGTATCATGGTGGTCTGATCTCCGAATGAAGACGTTGAGGAAAGTTTACATCACAGGAGATGTCACTGGATGGATGAGGTATGTGGTGCTGTATTACACTGTATATAATAATGTCCATCCACATATTTGTTTCACGGTAGGGTTGGAGGGGTGAATTGAGAATATGGCCCACCCTACCGCATCCTGGCCCGAGACTACAGGTCACACTGTGCGTGTTCTGAATTCTGGGGCCTCACACCCATCTACTACATTATCTGTACTCAGAGAGTTATCACTGTGTTAACTGTAGTGTTACATAGGACTGCAGGTGACATCCACTACGTTATCTGCAAAAAGGGGCGTGTCCACAGGTTGGGGGGGAACAATACATGGATTGCACCTGATGCTGGCAACCCACGCTACGCAACTGTTGGGATGTTACTTTATTCAGGAGAAAATGGGTAGAAAATTATTAGGCTTGGTCAGGAAGGGGTAAATGGCCTGGCCTTATCTTACTTCCCAGAGTAAACCAGGCTTGTTTATGGGAAAGTTGGGAATAGGGATCAATTGTTTCAACAGCTGTCTTGTCTAGTGTTGGGGGCGAATTGGATTCAGACAGCTCTATCTGAACCTGATTCATCTCAGAATTTTGCTTCTAATATAATATGCACACCATAGTGCAGTAAAATGTATGGGCTCCGATGAGGCCTTCTTCTTCTACCCCTAAGTAATGCGAGACTTGCATATTCTCGGGCCTGTGACATTACAGTTATGTGCATACATTTCTGTTTCGAAATCCAAAGCCAAACTCGGTTACGTTAATGACACACGGGGGGGGGGGCGTGGCCGGATGCCGGGCAAGGAGGACGCGTAGAGAGAGAGCTCCGTCTGGAACCCTGTGAAGCAGCACAAAGCAACACATTGTGGTGCATTATTTCACCCATTGATTTTCACCCCGGGGTGCCCTCTGATGATGAGGAGAGGAAAAAAGAGAGGAGCGGCGCCACAGAAAATGACTGCCTTCTTCCCGCTTGCACCAGGCTGCAAACAAGATGGCGCTGGCCTTCAGAGCACAGAAGCAGCAGTGCGCTCCTCCACATGTGAGTCGAGCCCTCTCTCCCCATTATCGGAAGCTTCTGAAAACGCCAGCAAATTAAGTCCTTCCTCCCTACAGGATAAAGGCAGAAATGGAAGGGTGAGTGAATCTTCTCTTAACAAATCCCCCAGTGTGTCAGCCTCTTCAGCCCCTCACATAGAAACCAACATCTCTCTGTCCACAATGCAAGACATGCTTATGGATTTGAAAAGGTCAATCCATAGTGACTTTAAGGAAACCATATCTATTATACATGCGGATATAGTCTCCATAGGTGAAAGAACCGCTCACCTCGAAGAAAAAATGGAGGAATTTGTCTCTGCTCACAACTCACTAGTTGATGGCCATAATATGGTTGAAGATGATCTGGCTGCCATTAAGCTGAAAGTTGCTGATTTAGAGGATCGTTCCAGAAGGAACAATATTCGTTTCAGAAACAGCCCTGAAAATATAACGGACACCCAGCTACAAGAATTTATCTCTGATTTAATTGTGGCTTATCTCCCAGATACTCCTAGCTCAGAATTAGTCATTGACAGAGCTCATTGAGTGCCAAAGCAACTCAAAGAATCTCTAATGAGAGCAACACAAAAAGGCAACAACACAATTCCTGAGAGGTTCCAAAATATTCTTCTCTTCACAGATCTCTCCGCAGCCACTTTCTCCAGGAGGAGGGAATTTCAAGCTTATACCAAAGCATTACGTGATAATAATATCCCCTATAAATGGGGGTACCCTGTGAAATTAATTGTGAGATTTCAGAATTCGTCCCACGTAATGAACACCCCTCAGGACTTAGCTGAAGCTTGTTCCAAGTGAATATCTTCCTACCACAAGAGGGCGTTAAATCCTCTCCTAAAGCGTTATCTCCAAGCATCTCGACTCTGAGGAAGAAGCAATCATCATTGACCCAGGAGTGGTTCAAAGTCGGGTAACTGTTTCAGATATCACTATACCTATCATTACACCTCTTTTCTAATTAAGGGGTTCCATACTCTATATACGAGTTGGATTAACTTAATTTCTGTTCTCAAACCCTGATCCACACTATTTTTATTTATATTTTTTTCTTCTCCCGCCTCTTCATATATATTGCTTGATTTTTCTTAACTCAGCCCAGCTGGGGCTGTGAATGCTTCATAATGTTTTTTCTGTTTTTTACAGTTTGGTTGCTGTTTTTTGTTTTTCTAGGCTACTCTGGAGGTTCCATCATTCAAATCTCAAGTAGTCTCGACCTCCACACAGACAGGTTTACTTTTATGCTTTGTTTCAAGTACTATCGCAGATTTGGTAAATATATACGTATATAGCTTGCTTGTCTTACACTCAGAGTACATGGGGTATAAGAATTAATTATGAGCTGATTCAGTTATGGTCACTATGGGAGTAAAAATCCTGTCTGCCAATGTCAGAGGACTTAATAGTCCTTTTAAGCGATCCACTTTTGGTCAGAATCAAGAAAACAAAAATGTGACATTATATGCATACAAGAATCCCATTTAAACGCAGTAGACACATCTAGATTTCACCATCCCTCCTTTCCGCATATCTTCTTTTCTCCAGCTGAGAAGAAGAAGGGTGGGGTTATTATTGGCTTTAAAAATTCCTTAGCATTCCGCTGTATAGACACAGTAATTGACGAACATGGTAGATATATCATTATTATATGTGATATTAATAACTTAAGATACACCTTGGTGAATATATATGCCCCCAATAGCAATCAACTTAGATTTATTAAACGAATAATAAAATCAGCACAAGAAATTAAACAAGGTGCCCTTTTATTATGCGGAGACTTTAACTTATGCCCAAACTCTTCTATGGATAAGCAACCCTCACAACCTCAATCCATAAAAAATTCAGCTCTTCAGGATTGTCTCTTCCAAGAAGGTCTATATGATGCTTGGCGTATATTTCATGAGAATGAAAAAGATTTGATCTTTTTTTCACACATTCATAACTCCTTTTCACGTCTAGATCTTTTTGTAACAGATAAATGGCTTCTACAAAAAATTATAAATGTCTCTATAAACAACATAACTTGGTCTGATCACGCCTTCATTTCCCTGACCATAAATGACATCCATAGTAATAATATAACTTCGCCTTGGAGATTAAACAACTCTCTGTTGCAAAACTCCCCAATCTATCTGGCTGTTGAAAAGTCGTTAAAAGAATACTTCAAATTCAAAGATAACTCTTCAGTAAGTCAATCCACACTATGGAGCGCACACAAGGCTTGCATTAGAGGTATCTTTTTAAAACATGCAGCTATTCTAAAAAGATCTAAAACAAAAATCCTAGATATGTTACTAACTGATATACAAAATCTAGAAAATTCATACAAAACATCTCTAGACCCCATAATCGGGAATACATTGAAAAAAGCTAGACATCTCCTATACCTTCATCTTCATGACAAATACGAATTTCATCTCCGTAAGAATAGGGCAAATAACTATTGGTATGGCAATAAAGCTTCCAAACTATTAGCTAATAGGATTAAAAAAAAAGAGATTAGGTCCAAGATCCCCTTTATCTTCAATAAACAGGGACAAAAGATTCTTAACCCTAAAGATATAGCTGAAGAGTTTGCACACTATTACTCCAGCCTATACAATCTAGAGAAATCCTCAGTCACTTTTCAACCATCCACAGAAACTAGCAGTAAATTATCTGTGGATCACTTCAGCTGGACAAGATGGAGTAGGTGCTCTTGGTCTAGGTGGCCCACCCAGCCACAATCAAGTAATATATAGTATAAAATCGATATTGGTACTGGTCTATCGATTTTATACCATCCACAGAAACTATTAAAGGATTTTTAAAGGAGATTTCTCTTCCTTCCTTATCTATTACTTAACGTCAGGCCCTTAACACTCAGATTTCTTCAACTGAAGTTTTAGAAGCTATCAAATCACTCAAACCAAATAAATCCCCTGGCCCGGACGGCCTTACAAATGAATATTACAAATCTTTCTCATCGATCTTGACTCCTTACTTAACTAGAACCTTTAACTTTTTGGCCACTCAAGGTTCAATGCCTAAAGATATGTTAACCGCCCTCATTGTTACTTTACCAAAACCAGGTAAACCCACTGACTCGCCAGCTAACTTTAGACCAATCTCCTTACTCAACTCTGACATTAAAATTTACGCCAAGATTTTAGCTGGGAGATTGGTCAACATTCTTCCTAGTCTTATCTCAAATGATCAGATTGGATTTGTCCCAAATAGACAATCCTCAGATGGAGCAAGGAGATTTATTGACCTCATAGATGCAACGTGTGCCTACCGGACGCCTTCTCTGCTCCTCTCCCTGGATGGGGAGAAGGCGTTCGAAAGGATTCATTGGAAATATATCCACATGACCCTTCAGAAATTCGGTTTTGGAGATTTCTATCTCTCAGCGATAATGGCCATATATTCGAACCCAAGTGCTTCAGTATATTCCTCTAGATTCATATCTAGACCATTCGATATTAATAACGGAACCAGACAAGGTTGCCCCATGTCCCCTCTGATCTTTGCCATTGCAATGGAGCCCTTTGCAGAACATATTAGATCATCCCCACATATAAGAGGTTTAAAAATAAGTTCCCAAGATCATCACATAGGACTATTTGCTGATGATGTCCTACTCATCACTTCCAATACAATTACCTCGCTCCCATCTATAAATGAGATAATTTCCAAATTCGGCAAGGCTTCTAACTACAAAATTAATATCAGTAAATCCCAGATGTTAGATTTAGGTCTTCCCCCTAGAGCTAAACAGCATATCACGAAAAATTTCCAATTCTCATGGTCCCATGGCTCCCTTACTTATCTGGGAGTCCAACTAACATACCCTTCTTCCAAACTTTTTCAAGCTAATTACTGGCCTCTTCTAGATAAAGTGAAAAACTCCTTACACAATTTACGTTTAGACTCGTTATCCTGGTGAGGTAAAATCGCGGCAATAAAGATGGTCGTCCTACCGAAAATATTGTACATTTTCCGAAATGTTCCTATTGATGTCCCTTCTTTCTTTTTACAAAAGGTTCAAACCCTAATAAATAAGTACATTTGGGGGGGGGGGGGGAAACTGAATAAAAGCAACCAGTCTTAATGTCCCCTCGGTGAAACACTATTATTTAGCTTCAATTCTTGACCAGCTTAGATACTTAATTTCTGTTGATCCTTCCAAGAAATGGACTCTACTAGAAAATTACATCCTAGGTACTGCAAATATTCGTACCTTTCTTCAAGCAATAGGAGCGTTCGGAACTAAGCCTTCTCTGCCTTATGTCACGCTGCAAGCTATCTTTAAAGTTTTGTACTCCTTGACTAGAATTGAAAAAAGACTTCCCTCCAGCATTTCTAATGCCCCAATACAGTTATGCGAGGTAGCTATTCCCAATCTTAACATCAAAAATTGGTCTGAATCTGGCTTGGGAAAACTCTCACAATTGTGGATAGAGGGGAGATTTGTCGATTTTTCTCACATTCATAAAACATACGGTATTTCAAATAGGGAGTTTTATAAATTCCTCCAGATTCGTCACTTGTTGCATTCCCCCAATTATGTGGAGCATTCCCCAGATAATCTAGCCTTATTTGACTGGCTTAACTCCACTAAGGGATCAAATAAAGGCACAACAAAAGGTTACCAACTACTTAAGGAATCTCCCATTGACCTCCTATCCTATATTAGCAAACAATGGAACGAGGACTTGGGGACTACTGTTTCTGATGTGGAATGGAAGGAAGCTTATACCGCAATCTCTAAATTATCAAAATGCACTGGTCACCTGGAAGGTACTAGAAAAATTCTATATAGGTGGTACTTAACACCTTATAGTCTCAGCAAGATATTTCCTGAGCATTCTTCAAGTTGCTGGAGGTGTGACCACGCCTCTGGCACTTTCATGCACATGTGGTGGGACTGTCCCCCTATCTTCAGTCTGTGGGAAAAAACTTTTGATATCATCTCTGGCTTATGCTCCATCCCCATAGCTCTCTCTTCCAAACTGGCTCTTCTATCTATTGGTATTAATGACTTCCCAACCACACTTAAATCTATCATTATGCATGTCATTATAGTCATGCGGTCCAAAATTGCTTCATTTTGGAAATCCAATAATGTCCCAAACATTAAGAGTATTCTCAGAGACCTTGATATTAACTGTTTATTTGAAGGTCTTTGGGCATCTTCCAGAAACAACAAAGCTTCCTTTCAATCTAAATGGGAAATATATTCAATTTTGAATATTAGTACTTGATTCATTCAATAACAGACTCAATTAATTTTTATCTTTACTTTTTTGTACACCAAAGCTTATGTGTCATACAAGTAACCTAAAGTTGCAGGTACTATATTGTATTGTAATTTTACATTTACTAAATGACACACAAACCCAGGTTTGGCTTCGGATTTTGTAACAGTAATGCATGCGCAGAACTGAACCGTACCATCACATGCACGAGACTGTCTCGCATTACTTGTGGCTAGAAGAAGAAGGCCTCAGTAGAGCCCATACATTTTACTGCGGTACAGAACACATGTTATAAACAACGTTTTGAAACTAATCGGGTTCAGACAGAGCAGTCCGATCCCGATTTGCTCAACACTAGTCGTGTCTATGGGAACCTTTAGATCTAGTAGAAGGAGCAGTGCCTCTCTTTAGCAAAGAGTGTCACATGCAGGTCTTTCCACCTGTAGTCCACACAGGTTGTATATCCTGACGATCTTTTCTTGTGGATTTGAACGTGTAAAATTTTAGAAAACCTCATGCACATACTGCAGAAAAAAACTGTGAAATGCACACATAACTTGATCTGCAATACAGAGTGAAAATCCGCAGCATGTCAATTTAGTGCAAAATCTGGCAAATCTGCATAAAACTCATGCGGATTACGCCATTGATTTTTTTGTGGAATTTGTACCAAAATGCGTGGTGTATGGATGCATCCTAACTTACAGTGCCATACAATGCATACAATCAAAATACCTTGCACATTTTGACAGTGTGGAAATAGATTCCGTGCGTCTAGAAAAAGCCTAGAAAAGCTAAACATTACATAACCTATATCTCAGCTCATTAATACAGAAGTATGTTGGGTTTCTTTTACTACATGCTCAATGACATATGTAAATCACTGTTCCTAGATGACCTTTCCCCAGGGCCGGACTGGCCTACCGGGATACCGGGAAAAATCCCGGTAGGCCGGTAGCCCTGACTGCCGCTGCGGCCGGCCGTGGTGCCGGCGACAAGTTCCCTGACTGCCGCTGCGGCCGGCCATGGTGCCGGCGAGTTGAGTCAGTGAGCGAGCTGCGAGGGAGGCAGGCTCCGCCTCCTTCTCCTCTGCTGCACACAGGCACAGCAAGCCCGCACGGGCGGGCGGGCGGCCGGCCTGATCACATTCAACAGGCAGCCGCCCGCAGCCCGCAGACAGAAACAAACAGAGTACACCACACTCACCACTAAGGAGGAGCCAGAGAGGAGGCGGTCGGGCCGGGGCAGCACAGGACAGGACCGCAGTGCGCCGCACAGTGTGTGAGACGTGTCACGTGACGTCACACGTCATCAGTGCTCCCTGCTGAATGAACTGTGGGGTGGCACTGGCACTGTGAGTGTCATGACTCATCTTATTAATCATAATTGGGAAATTGGCGCCTCATCTGGGGGAGGTGCTAGGAGGAGTCTGTCTGTGTCAAGTAAAGTTCAGCCTGGCGCCCTGGGCAGCAGTCAGAGAGAGAGAGTGAGACTGACCTGCTGTTAGTGGCAGTGCAGTGTCCAGTTGTCCACTCTTCCAAGTGAAGTGCCACTGCCAAGTAAAGTGCCACTGGCACTGCCACAAATCCATTGCCACCAATCCTGCAGCAGCACCCCAAGAATTTCAGCAGCAGAGGCAGGCTCAGGCTGGCCGCTGGGAAGGCTAAGCCACTGCCACTCTGCCACCTGCCAGTAAAGTAGTGTGGAGGTCGACTGGAGCCTGGAGGAGGAATCCGCGAAAAAAATAAAAAGTCATAAGGTAAATGGCCGTGGCGGGCCCGTGGGTGAATCAATGATATTGATAGTACCATAGGGGGCGTTTATCAAGTTATTAACCACCTCCCGACCGCCTAACGCGCAGATGCGTCCGGGAGGTGGTTGATTTGTTCCTCCTGGACGCATCGGCGCGTCATCTCGCGATACCCGAGATTTCCTGTGAACGCGCGTGTTCACAGGAACGGAAGGTAAGCGAGTGGATCTCCAGACTGCCAGCGGCGATCGCTCGCTGGCAGGCTGGAGATGTGATTTTTTTTAACCCCTAACAGGTATATTAGACGCTGTTTTGATAACAGCGTCCAATATACCTACTACCTGGTCCTCTGGTGGTCCCTTTTGTTAGGATCGACCACCTGAGGACACAGGTAGGTCAGTAAAGTCGCACCAAACACCACACTACACTACACCCCCCCGTCACTTATTAACCCCTTATAAACCCCTGATCACCTCATATAAACTCCCTGATCACCCCCCTGTCATTGATCACCCCCCTGTCATTGATCACCCCCCTGTCAGGCTCCGTTCAGACGTCTGTATGATTTTTACGGATCCACAGATACATGGATCGGATCCGCAAAACACATATGGACGTCTGAATGGAGCCTTACAGGGGGGTGATCAATGACAGGCAGGTGATCACCCATATAGATTCCCTGATCACCCCCTGTCATTGATCACCCCCCTGTAAGCCTCCATTCAGATGTCCGTATGATTTTTACGGATACATGGATCGGATCCCCAAAACACATGCGGACGTCTGAATGGAGCCTTACAGGGGGGTGATCATCCCATATACACTCCCTGATCACCCCCCTGTCATTGATCACCCCCCTGTCATTGATCACCCCCCTGTCAGGCTCCGTTCAGACGTCTGTATGATTTTTACGGATCCACAGATACATGGATCGGATCCGCAAAACACATATAGACGTCTGAATGGAGCCTTACAGGGGGGTGATCAATGACAGGCAGGTGATCACCCATATAGATTCCCTGATCACCCCCTGTCATTGATCACCCCCCTGTAAGGCTCCATTCAGATGTCCGTATGATTTTTACGGATACATGGATCGGATCCCCAAAACACATGCGGACGTCTGAATGGAGCCTTACAGGGGGGTGATCATCCCATATACACTCCCTGATCACCCCCTGTCATTGATCACCCCCCTGTAAGGCTCCATTCAGACGTCCGCATGTGTTTTGCGGATCCGATCCATGTATCCATGGATCCGTAAAAATCATACGGACGTCTGAATGGAGCCTTACCAGGGGGGTGATCAATGACAGGGGGTGATCAGGGAGTGTATATGGGTGATCACCCCCTGTCATTGATCACCCCCCTGTCATTGATCAACCCCCCTGTCATTGATCAACCCCCCTGTAAGGCTCCATTCAGACATTTTTTTGGCCCAAGTTAGCGGAAATATATATTTTTTTTGTTTGTTTTTTCTTACAAAGTCTCATATTCCACTAACTTGTGTCAAAAAATAAAATCTCACATGGACGCACCATACCCCTCACGGAATCCAAATGCGTAAACATTTTTAGACATTTATATTCCAGACTTCTTCTCACACTTTCGGGCCCTTAAAAAGCCAGGGCAGTATAAATACCCCACATGTGACCCCATTTCGGAAAGAAGACACCCCAAGGTATTCCGTGAGGGGCATATTGAGTCCATGAAAGATTGAAATTTTTGTCCTAAGTTAGCAGAAAGTGAGACTTTGTGAGAAAAAAACAAAAAAAAAATCAATTTCCGCTAACTTATGCAAAAAAAAATAAAAAATTCTATGACCTCGCCAGGCCCCTCATTGAATACCTTGGGGTGTCTTCTTTCCAAAGTGGGGTCACATGTGGGGTATTTATACTGCCCTGGCTTTTTAGGGGCCCGAAAGTGTGAGAAGAAGTCTGGGATCCAAATGTCTAAAAATGCCCTCCTAAAAGGAATTTGGGCACCTTTGCGCATCTAGGCTGCAAAAAAGTGTCACACATGTGGTATCGCCGTACTCAGGAGAAGTTGGGGAATGTGTTTTGGGGTGTCATTTTACATATACCCATGCTGGGTGAGAGAAATATCTTGGTCAAATGCCAACTTTGTATAAAAAAATGGGAAAAGTTGTCTTTTGCCAAGATATTTCTCTCACCCAGCATGGTTATATGTAAAATGACACCCCAAAACACATTGCCCAACTTCTCCTGAGTACGGCGATACCAGATGTGTGACACTTTTTTGCAGCCTAGGTGGGCAAAGGGGCACATATTCCCAAGTGCACCTTTCGGATTTCACCGGCCAGTACTTCTCACACATTTGGGCCCCTAAATTGCCAGGGCAGTATAACTACGCCACAAGTGACCCCATTTTGGAAAGAAGACACCCCAAGGTATTCTGTGAGGGGCATGGCGAGTTCCTAGAATTTTTTATTTTTTGTCGCAAGTTAGTGGAATATGAGACTTTGTAAGAAAAAAATAAAATAAAATAAAAATCATCATTTTCCGCTAACTTGTGACAAAAAATAAAAAGTTCTATGAACTCACTATGCCCATCAGTGAATACCTTAGGGTGTCTACTTTCCGAAATGGGGTCATTTGTGGGGTTTTCTACTGTCTGGGCATTGTAGAACCTCAGGAATCATGACAGGTGCTCAGAAAGTCAGAGCTGCTTCAAAAAGCGGAAATTCACATTTTTGTACCATAGTTTGTAAATGCTATAACTTTTACCCAAACCATTTTTTTTTGCCCAAACATTTTTTTTTTATCAAAGACATGTAGAACTATAAATTTAGCGAAAAATGTATATATGGATGTCGTTTTTTTTTGCTAAATTGTGACGGAGGAGGGGTTGGGGGCTGGCATCTGGTTTTATAATGACAGCGGGGCCCGTCCAGTGACTGTATTCTACTACACGGGCCCCGCTCACTGTATAATCGTATCTCTAATAGTAAATTGTTATGCATATAATCGCATAATGAGCGCAGTGTATTACTTACAACTACAAGCGATCGCCGCTCAGTGCAGAGAGGAGGGAGAAGGCAGGCCGGGAGGACAGGCGCTGGCAGCGTTAGTAATGCGCCTGCGCCGCCCACTTTATGAATGAAGCAGGCGGCGCGGGCGCATGATGTATGACTCACGCTGCCAGCGCCTGTCCTCCCGGCCTGCCTCCTCCCTCCTCTCTGCACTGAGCGGCGATCGCTTGTAGTTGTAAGTAATACACTGCGCTCATTATGCGATTATTTACATAACAATTTACTATTAGAGATACGATTATACAGTGAGCGGGGCCCGTATAGTAGAATACAGTCACTGCACGGGCCCCGCTGTCATTATAAAACCAGATGCGACCCCCAGCCCGTGCATTGAGGGTCATTCACTACAGGGACACTTATGGAGGGGATCTGTGGATGACACATAGCATAAGATGCTGTATATGTGTCATCCACAGATCCCCCCCATAACTGTCATACACAGATCCTCATAACAGTGCCATCCAGAGAGCCCAATAAGAGCCACCCACAGATCCCCCATAAGTGTCACCCACAGATCCCCCATAAGTGTCACCCACAGATCCCCCATAAGTGTCACCCACAGATCCCCCATAAGTGTCACCCACAGATCCCCCATAAGTGTCACCCACAGATCCCCCATAAGTGTCACCCACAGATCCCCCATAACAGTGCGTCACCCACAGATCCCCCATAACAGTGCGTCACCCACAGATCCCCCATAACAGTGCGTCACCCACAGACCACAATTAGTTCAAAACCCACCAAAAGCGCACCTTTTGGTTCAAATTTTTTTTTTCTTATTTTCCTCCTCAAAAACCTAGGTGCGTCTTATAGGGCGAAAAATACGGTAGTGCATACAGCCCCCCCATGTGCCCCCATATAGTACAGTCCCCTGTGCCCAAAAATACAGTACAGACCCCCCTCTGTCCCCCCAGATAGTACAGACTCCCCCTTTGTGCCCCCATATAGTACAGGCCCCCCTCTATGCCACCAAATAGTAAGGACCCCCCCCCCCCTATGCCGCTATATAGTACAGGCACCCCCACTCTGTCCCTCCATATAGTACAGGCCCCACGCCTCTGCCGCCATATAGTACAAGGCAAGCTCCCCCCTCTATGTCACCATACCCCTCTATGTCACCATACAGTACAAGCTCCCCCCTCTATGTCAGCATATAGTACAAGCTCCCCTTCTCTGTGTCGCCATGTATGGACAAATAGTAGGCTCTATTACTGTGTCGGGCAATACACATTGGGAGTTTGTAAAGAGGTGGGGATGGTGCTGGAATGAGAAGCCTAAAATATTTGTCTTGCAGATTCTGCGGAGGCCAGAAAAAGAGACCGATTCCAATCAAAGAAGACGTCACCTTTGATTCACCCTGAGAAGTCGCTCTGTGAGTCATTAATTTTAAATATGAACTTTTAATCACTTATGGTTTGCAGAATCTGTGTAGTGCTAGTATTTTCCAGTATATGGTCATATTGGTCTTTGTTTAGTGGATTTTATTTAGTTACAGTGTGGTGTTAGTATCCAGTCACTATGCGGGGGTAATTGTAGTGGTCCTAGTGCTCCGGTATACCTTGTACACTGGTATTATTGAAAATAATGGTCAGTGTACAGGATTTGGTCAGTAACAGTATGATGATAATATTTCTTCTTGTATACTGGTATTAGTGGTAACATTGGTCTCAGTATACAGGATTTGGTCAGTAACAGTATGATGATAATATTTCTTCTTGTATACTGGTATTAGTGGTAACATTGGTCTCAGTATACAGGATTTGGTCAGTAACAGTATGATGATAATATTTCTTCTTGTATACTGGTATTAGTGGTAACATTGGTCTCAGTATACAGGATTTGGTCAGTAACAGTATATTGGTGATATGTATGTGTAGAAATTTGTCTTAACATACGTTAACACTTTTAGTGCTGTTGGGGGGTTAATCAGACACTGAAGCATGTCTACTAGTGACTCGTGACTTTTTGTAGTCTTGGTAATACTCTATATGACGGACCCCTGTACTCAGGATGAGTATGTCCGCCGCTGTCTTCTTCCTTGCTGAGGAGATATTGGAACCCACTGATCTGTAGCTCCCAGTTTTCCCAGTCACTGGTTGGGACTCAGTGTAGGGAAAACAAAACTCTGGTTTATTGAGAAACTGCACAAACTTTTATACAGCAAGCGATGAGATCAGATTATAATCCCATCACATCTACAGATCGGTCTGCTCAACACCACAGGGCTTCCCCTGGTAACGAGCTGGCCAGAATGTCATTGTTCTAAGCTCCCTCAGAGAACAATGGGAGATAACGAGGGACGGTGCTGATAGTCTTTTCATATCCATGTTATACAGCATAACGCACTCAAACACAACTCAATACCAATACACATTTAACTTATAAACTCATCACCATGTCGTCACACTCTACATCAGTATTCCCCAACTTGTGGCTCTCTGGCTTTTGCAAAACTACAACTCTCTTTTACGGCATGATAGGAGTTGTAGTTTTGTAATTTATTGTCATATATGGAAAAGACATTTGTAAAGGGGTGAAGTTAATAAAGATAGCCACGACCTAGGGGGACCCCAAGAAATAATTTTGCATGACCCTAGGATCAGCCGTGTTTGGCCACTCAAAGCCAAAAACTCCTGGGCCGGTCTGCAAGCCTATAATATTCTTGTGGGTCAGCCAGGCCATACCCGCAGTCAGTCAGTATGAGTAGAAACCTGGCATTTGATTTGCCAGTCTTCTGTAAAATAATTATGCACAGGTTGTGCCCTGAGGTCAAAGGGCACAGCTGTACCATACATTACAGAAGCCTGGTAAATCAAATACCAGGCTTCTACTATATAAGCTCCTATCACTACAGCCTGCCAGGGAAGCCTGACATTTGATTTGCCCAACTTCCGTCATGTTGCAGACTTGTCGCTGTGCCCTTTGAGTCAAAGGACGCCCACAACATCAAGTTTGTAACAGTATGGAAGCCCGGTAAATGAAATGTCAGGCTTCTCTGTCCCCTAGCATGATGCTGAGTTCATACACACTTTTGTTTCAGCAACTCTCTCTTTTTTAGTGAATCTCATATTGCTATGGATAAGACAGGCGAAGGAAAAAGGAAACAGAAAGGAGGTGCAGAAAAAGAACGTGAAAAAAAAAAAAGACTTTTAGAACAAGATGCAAGCCAATGTCAAAAAGTTAGTAGCTTGTTCAAGATAGTGGCAAAAAAGCAGGATCTACCTGCATCTCCACATGAAGACAGCGATGCTAGCTGCAGCACAGCAATGCATAGTACTGTGCAAAGCAGTGTAAGGGAAGATGTTAGTGCTGAGGAAGGAGAACATAGTCACCACTGGATTGGAGCTGCTATTGCGCTAGAAACTGATGAAGAACTTGAAGAAGTCATTGCTAGGAAATCATTAGGAGGGGAAGAAATTCCAGAAGTAGTTCCCAGTAAGGAGAGTGCGCCTGACACAGTTGATGACAAAATGTGGTTTATCAGACCAAAATCAGAAAATGTGGACACCTTCTTATCGTTTCATCCATGTCAACCAGATGTACTTCCTTTCACCTCAAAAAAGTTGTATCAGAGGAGAGATGGACAGAAGCGTTACTGGTTGACATATTCCCATGGATATGGTGCTTTCTTCTGCACGGTGTGTCTTGCTTTCAGTAGAAAGACAGACAGCAGTGCTTTTGTTGATGGTTGCATTGATGAAAAGCACATGTATCAGAGAATTGAAGAGCACGAAAGAAGCAACCTCCACAATAATAGCGCTGAATCTTTATTAATGAGATCAAAGAATATGGACATATCCAGTCGTTTCTTTGAGAAACAAACAACAGCCAGAAAAGAGGAAGTAAAGCGAAAACGTGCCATCCTTGAAAGAGTGATTGAAACCATCAAGCTGATTGGGAAAAGAGGCCTAAGCTATCGTGCAACAACTGAAGCAGCATATACTTTAGATGATGAAAAGCTGGACCATGGAAATTTCTTAGAGATTTTGCTACTCCTAAGCAAGTTTGATCCCTTGCTAAAAAATCATCTTGATGTAGTCATCAAAAAAAGTAAAAAGCAGCATGAAAGTGCAACGAGTAGCAAAGGCCGTGGCGGATTTGTTACACTCATTTCAAAAACTACAGTGAACAATATCATCAGTGTAATTTCAGCACTTTTGAAAAAAGGTATTGCCCAAGAGATCAGAGACGCCGGCATGTTCTCAATACAGCTAGATACAACACAGGACATAAATGTCTCAGACCAGTGTTCAATAATAATTCGGTATGTCACAGATGTGGTCCATGAACGTCTGGTCGCTGTGGTGACTTGCACATCCACTACAGGGCAGGCTTTGTGTGAAATGGTCAGCAATGTATTGGAATCCTTGGATATTGATATTACCAACTGTGTTGGGAACTCAACAGATGGAGCTTCTAATATGCAGGGTCAGTACAATGGGTTCAGCAAATGGCTGAGTAAGAAAGCACCTGGCCAGATCCATGTGTGGTGCTATGCACATGTACTAAATCTGGTGATGATGGATGTCACAAAGATATCTGTTCAGGCAATATCATTGTTTGGTTTGTTAAATTCATGTGCTGTCTTTCTCCGTGAATCCTATCTCAGGATGAATGTATGGCGGGAAAAGTGTCATGAAGAACGATTTCGATCGCTTTCTGTGATAGGAGAAACAAGATGGTGGTCCAGAGATGCAGTACTTAAAAAAGTGTTTGGTTCCTTTAATGATCCAAGTCAAGCCTTGTATGTTGATTTGATCCAGACCATGACAGAGATATCACATTCTGATCGGTTTAATGCTGACATTAGATACAAGGCTGGAACTTACTTGGACTCTCTTAAGAAATTCAACCTAGTTGTAACAGCACAGCTGTACTTATTCATTTTCCAAAATACCACTCCACTATCCCTGTACCTTCAAACACAGGGTATGGATGTACTGCAGGCATACCGGATGGTGACAGAAACCGTCGATATGTTAAAAAAACATGATCGTGATTTTAAAATGATTAAAGATGCTGCAAAGAAGTTTGCAGTCTGGGCTAACAACAGGTTGGATACAACTGACTGCAAAGTTGAGATTGAGGAAGACTTTCCACCACTGCGAAGGATACAACGGAAGAAAAGAATGGCTGGTGAGCTTGCAGTAGATGAACCAATCTTGTTGGCGGATGATCAGTTCAGGGTGGAGGTGTACAATGTGACCATAGACAAGATTATTAATAGTTTGCAGAGCAGATTTACTACACATGGTCAGCTGTTTGCAGATTTGGCATGTTTGGATCCCAAGCATTTTGAAGACATTTTAGCACACCTTCCCAACAATGCACTTGAACGACTGAGCAGCCTTGTAATTAGATTTGACCCTATGGCAACTAAAGAGAAACTGCAAAGTGAACTTCTTGATTTTGCATCTAAGTGGCACCGATTAAAAATGTCTCTTGATGAAGAGTACACAGATGCCAACAATGAAGGTCAAGATGAAGACGCCATCCATTCTCATCTTATCTCTGAAACTGAGGGACAACTAAACTCAAATGTTAGCGAGAAAAGTGGAAAGTGCAAGACTTGTAAGAGCTGTATAGCCTGCTGCTACAATGTTTTACTGCATTTCAACTTGTACAGTCTGGCGTATTGTTCACTTTTCAATGCATACAAATTAACCCTGACACTTTCCTCTTCCCAAGTAGCATGTGAAAGGTCTTTTTCGAAACTTAAGTTTATCTTAAACAGGCTTCGAAATTCCCTCTCCCAACCACATTTAGAGGCCTTTATGCTGATGTCCGTGGAAAAAGATGCCTTGGTTGGACTAAACAATGACACCATCATTGATGTTTTGGCTTCAAAAAGTAGCTTGCTTCAAGGGATGTTGCTTACATAACACAACAAGCATGTCAATGGACTAGTTAATAGGGATGTACCAATGACAGTTTTTAATGACAGTTTCCAGATACTTGGAAATACTGATCTCTAAATGCTGGAATTTGAGTGATTCCAGCGCATACAGGGCTTATACTAAATGCCTATTTACTGAGAGATTTTGTAAAAACCCTATACATGCTGGAATCACTTAGATTTCCGCATGTACTGCCGGCTGCCAGCCTGGGCATGATAGGAGTGATTGCTTAAAGCACTAACACTTTATATCATGCCCAGGAAGCCAGTACATGCGGAAGTGATTCCAGCATGTAGAGGGTTTTTACAAAATCGATTCCAGCATGTATAGGCTGTCTGAGGCTGATAGTGATAGGAGCGTGATTGGTTTTTTGAGTAATGTTTCTATGTTTCTTTCTGAAAAGTGTTGGGTTGCTTACCATGGTACTGGTGCATCTTAGAAAAGTTTTGTTCTTTTCTGAAATGGGGATGTTATTATGAGTTCTATAGAAAGTTTTTTGCACATTTTGTACTTTTAAAGAATTAACAGCAACATAATTGCACTTTTTTTGGGTCAAAATGTTATTTGAACTGCACTTTTTACCTCAAAAGGTTTCTTTGCACTTTTTTTTGCACTATTCATCATCTACTGGTTTTGTGTGTGTTGAGTAACTAAAATAAAGTAAGAGTTTGAAACTGTGTCTTACATTCTTTAAAGTTCTTTGATTATTCTTAGTTCTGACCCAATTGGATGGGATAATGGTCTACTGTAGTGTTTCCCTACCAGGATGCCTCCAGCTGTTGCAAAACTACATCTCTCAGCATGCCCTGACAGCCAAACGCTGTGTGGGCATGCTGAGAGTTGTAGTTTTGCAACAGCTGGAGGCATCCTGGTTGGGAAAAGCTGGTCTACGGTGATAATATGAACAATAGGGGTTCTACAAAAGAGCTATCATGGGGCAAAGTTCATATTCGTGTTTAGACATGTTTTAAAATGAACGCTTTCCCTTTTATAAACAAGTAAATAATGACGCAACGCTGTGGGGCTGGTATGCAACTTTTTCCAGGGCTGGTTTTTACCCCCAGTCCGGCCCTGCCTTTCCCTGTAGGCCAGTTAATGCCATATGATCCACCTTCTGAGCTCACTTTACAACTTACAACAGCTTTATTAGAGAAGCCAACCTGGTGTGAGGGAACTCAGTGACTTTCACTAGCTATCACTTTAGGGCTTGAGGCATTAGAAGGACCTATCTTTAACTATAGTAGTACACATAGACATGCTTACATTACTGTCTATGTGACTTATGTTGTGGCTCCTCCGTGAGGCTGATCTGCTGATTTTATGTTTGTAAACTTTAACCTATATTTAATAAAATATTGTTTTATTTTCATATATCTGTGTATGCAGTGTGCTTGATGTTTATTTTTCAGTGTTTATCATTTGATTGCACCTGCGGGAGAGAAACAATTTTGGTAATTTTTCTAGGTGTATTAAATTCCTCTGTATATAGTGCCACATGTTCTGTGTCCACTGTATATAGTGCCACATGTTCTGTGTCCACTGTATATAGTGCCACACGCTCTGTGCCCTCTGTATATAGTGCCATATTCCCTTTGCCCTCTGTATATAGTGCCACATGTTCTGTGTCCTCTGTATATAGTGCCACATGTTCTGTGTCCTCTGTATATAGTGCCACATGTTCTGTGTCCTCTGTATATAGTGCCACATGTTCTGTGTCCTCTGTATATAGTTCCACACGCTCTGTGCCCTCTGTATATAGTGCCACACGCTCTGTGCCCTCTGTATATAGTGCCACACGCTCTGTGCCCTCTGTATATAGTGCCATATTCCCTTTGCCCTCTGTATATGGTGCCACATGCTCTGTGCCCTCTGTATATAGTGCCACATGTTCTGTGTCCTCTGTATATAGTGCCACATGTTCTGTGTCCTCTGTATATAGTGCCACACGCTCTGTGCCCTCTGTATATAGTGCCATATTCCCATTGCCCTCTGTATATAGTGCCACATGTTCTGTGTCCTCTGTATATAGTGCCACATGTTCTGTGTCCTCTGTATATAGTGCCACATGTTCTGTGTCCTCTGTATATAGTTCCACACGCTCTGTGCCCTCTGTATATAGTGCCATATTCCCTTTGCCCTCTGTATATAGTGCCACATGTTCTGTGTCCTCTGTATATAGTGCCACATGTTCTGTGTCCTCTGTATATAGTGCCACACGCTCTGTGCCCTCTGTATATAGTGCCATATTCCCTTTGCCCTCTGTATATGGTGCCACATGCTCTGTGCCCTCTGTATATAGTGCCACATGTTCTGTGTCCTCTGTATATAGTTCCACACGCTCTGTGCCCTCTGTATATTGTGCCATATTCCCTTTGCCCTCTGTATATGGTGCCTCATGCTCTATGCCCTCTGTATATAGTGCCACATGCTCTGTGCCCTCTGTATATAGTGCTACACACTCTGTAAGTCACTAAATGGAAATAATTATTCTGCTACTGACTGTGTATGATGAGTGCTGTAGTCACCTGGATGATCTACAGCTGATAATGGGTGGTAGCATGCTTTTTTTGTGGAAAAAACTCCCAGCATCCCTTTACTGCTGTTCAGGCCATACTGGGAGCTGTAGTTTCACACCGTACAAGCTTATATGACGAGGACTGACTGGACTACTCAAATGGTATCTGTATTGAACTTTTAACATCTGGTGCTGTATTTATGTAGTGAATTTGGTTCTGGTGCTGTATTAACACACTCTTTGTATCACAAGACATTTAGCCAGAGAAATGATAGCAACAATGTTCGATGCCATGGCAATTTATGAGGAAACACAGTGGGTAGCAGAGGAAGAAAACTACTTTTATAACTACTGAACAGTAAATATGTAAAATGTACATTATATTAGGTAACTATTGACAATGAATTAGTCTAAAACAGTGGTGCCCAACCATTTTTCATCTGGGGGCAGCACTAGACATGGAATTAATTTTGCGGGCCAGAACCAGGTAGCTTTGCCAGAAAGAAAAGGAATCATTAAAACTGAAATTATACTAGTAATTTAGATAACACAGTGTTAGAAAGAAAGCATAAACCAGAAATAATTTCTGCACTCACTATTTGATGTCATTTTATTAATGTGACATCTGCCGATGTTTTACAGAAACCAGTTTTGAAATGTTCGGGTGAAAGTTTGTCACGTTGATTCTCAGAACAGAATGCAAGTGACCGTCAGTAAGGCTACTTTCACATTTGCGTTCGGGGCTCCGCTTGTGAGTTTCGTTTGAAGGCTCTCACAAGCGGCCCCGAACGGATCCGTCCAGCCCTAATGCATTCTGAGCGGACGCGGATCCGCTCAGAATGCATCAGTCTGGCAGCGTTTGTCCTCCGCTCCGCTCAGCAGACGGACACCTGAACGCTGCTTCCAGCGTTCGGGTGTCCGCCTGGCCGCGCGGAGGCAAACGGATCCGTCCAAACTTACAATGTAAGTCAATGGGGACGGATCCGTTTGAATTTGACACAATATGGCTCAATTTTCAAACGAATCCGTCCCCCATTGACTTTCCATGTAAAGTCTGGACGGATCCGTTTGAGCTACTTTCACACTTAGAATTTTTTTTACAATATAATGCAGACGGATCCGTTCTGAACGGATCCACCGTCTGCATTATATGAGCGGATCCGTCTCAGACGGATCCGCTCTGAACGCAAATGTGAAAGTAGCCTAAGCCAAGCGCGTGAGACAGGTTTTGCTCTCTAGCACTGAAAAAGTTTGTTCACACTCATAAGTACTCGCAAAAGTTGTCATCATTCTTTGTCCTAGTTTTCGCAAATTTGGAAATGTTTCTGGACATAGTTCGGCATAAAAGTCTGGTAGTGCTTTTTCTCGAAATTTGTCCAGCAGTGACGTCTGGGATTGTAAGTCAATCAGTTCCAGCTGTAAGTCACTTGGTGCAGTGGAAGTGTCAACTGAAAATGGATTTTCGAACAAACGAATATTATTCTTCATGTGGTGAAAATCTGCAAACCTTTCTTCAAAATTTTCACTAAGCAGCTTGAGAAGCTGAACCATTCTCCCTTTTGGGAAGCGAACAATAATTTCTTCCTGATGTAGTGCAGCACATGTTGTATGAACAATTTCAATTTAGCTTGAAATGCATTTATGTCTGCATGCACATGACAGATTAGCTTGTTTTTGCCTTGCAGCTTTAGATTAAGGTAATTTGAATAAGCTGTCAAATCGCACAAGATTGCTAAATCTCAGAGCCATGATGGATCGCTAATCTCGGGAACTTGTTTTGATTTTTCAGCCATGAAGATACAAATCTCATGTCTCAGGTCAAAAAAGTGTTTGAACACTTTGCCTCAACTCAGCCAGCGGACTTCATAACATGTTCCAAGATCAACTGCTTCCCACAAAGATTTTGTTGGTGAATTATGCAGTGGAGCTCCGGTGGTGGAGAACCATTGGATTCTATCACTTTTTGACATATTCTAGCTACCAAACCACTGTGCCGTCCAACCATGCGTCTTACACCATCTGTAGTCACTCCTATTAACTTGCTCCAGTCCAGGCCAAGCTCGTCAATAACTTCTGATACTTCTCTGAACAAATCTTCACCAGTGCTTGTTCCATTCATGATTTTCATCGCTGCCAGTTCTTCAATAACCTCAAATGTAGAGTTTATGCCACGAATGAACACTAGCAATTGAGCAGTGTCACTTACGTCTGTAGACTCATCAGCAGCAATTGAAAACATTTCAAACTGGCCTGCTCTTGTCTTCAGTTGCAGCATAAGAGCGCCTCCCAAATCTTCCACTCGTCTCGTTATTGTCATTCGTGACAGGCTAACAGCTTCAATTGCACTCTTTTTTTCTGGGCATAATTCTTCCACTACAGCCAAAATGCACTTTTTCACACATTCACCTTTAGAAAATGGTTTGGCTTCCTTACTCAATATATGAGCCACCCGAAAACTTGCTCGAATGGCTGATTCCTTTTTTTTTTTAGCTTTTTATTGAACATTTTTGTTAATCCATCAACTTCTTCACGCAATTTGGCAATTTTCTGTTCACAGCACACACCAAGATATTGGTCATAAGTTATCTTGTGTTTGCTGTCATAGTGTTGTTTGCTATTTTGCTCCTTGAACACCGCAACAGTCTCCTTACACAAAAAAGTACAAATTTGTCCACTTCCCGTGAAAATTTCTGCACTCAGAATCGACTTTACGTTTCTACCCTTCTGCCATTTTCTACAGCTGGTGCTGCTCAAACCTTCCAAATTGAGTGCCAACACTTTCTTTTGGAGCAGCTTTAAAATTCAATAAAGAAAGAAATATTTTGGATTATATTGGAGTTCCGTGGTATGTGAACTACCCAACAACAAATTACGCCCCTATTTTGGTGTAGTTTCACATAGCAGCCACTAGATGGTGATGGGGCACAACTTAAAAAAAGTATGACCAGGCAGACTTATATAGATTTATATATGCAGCACAGAGAACTTGTATGCATACCTCCAAACCGTCCCAGATCTGGCAGGACGGGTCCTGATTTTAGTGGCTGTCCCACTGCCCAGGAACGGCTGAGGTATGCCCACTCTCAGCTGTCTCTGCATTCATAGGGTGCATAGATAGCCTGTAACGGTTAAGCAGGGAGCCGTCCGCTCCACCGTTCAGCGTGGTTGCTCTCTCAGCTACGTGATGCAGCCAAACATCCCACTGCAGGAGACACAGACCAGCAGCTGAATGTGTGACAGTATCTGGCTGCTGGGGAGCGCAGATCATCAAAGGAACTAGGTGAGAATTTACTGATTTATTATTTTTTTCAATTCCTGTGAAGGGAACATTATTACTGTGAAGGGGGCACATATCTTCACATAGCAAGACTAAGGAGTGGGATGCAGGAAACTCTCCACAAATGCATTTGGGTGCAGCATTACAAGTTCTCTGTCCCTCATTAATATTACTAAGCTGGTGAGGAGCGCTTCCTGAGGAGCAACCCAGACTGCCCACACGGACTTAGTAAAAGACACTTCTAACCACTACCACACCTCGCCAGTCACATCCTCCATAGAACTCCTGCTCCTTTCCGACTCGTCCTCACCTTCTCCAACGTGCTCTGATGCCTGGCTGAGAGTCCAGATGAGGTCTGTACCAACCGGTGTGGGGAGATGGGGTCTTCAGTCGCTGCTTAAAATAATTGTACCGCAACACTGCAGCGGACCAGGCATGTCCCTTCTTTTTCAACTGAGCGCAAGCTCTGCCTCTGGTCATTGCGCAGGCCGAATGACTGTGAAGGGGGCACATGTAAGCATTACTACTGTGAAGGGGGCACATGTGAGCATTATTACTGTAAAGGGGGCACACGTGAGCATTATTACTGTGAAGGGGGCACATGTGACCTCCATAGAACTCCTGCTCCCTTCTGACTCGTCCTCACCTTCTCCGACGTGCTCTGATGCCTGGCTGAGAGTCCAGATGAGGTCTGTACCAACCGGTGTGGGGAGATGGGGTCTACAGTCGCTGCTAAAAATAATTGTACCGCAACACTGCAGCGGACCAGGCGTGTCCCTTCTTCTTCAACTGAGCGCAAGCTCTGCCTCTGGTCATTGCGCAGGCCGAATGACTGTGAAGGGGGCACATGTAAGCATTACTACTGTGAAGGGGGCACATGTGAGCATTATTACTGTAAAGGGGGCACACGTGAGCATTATTACTGTGAAGGGGGCACATGTGACCTCCATAGAACTCCTGCTCCCTTCTGACTCGTCCTCACCTTCTCCGAAGTGCTCTGATGCCTGGCTGAGAGTCCAGATGAGGTCTGTACCAAACGGTGTGGGGAGATGGGGTCTACAGTCGCTGCTGAAAATAATTGTACCGGACCAGGCTTGTCCCTTCTTCTTCAACTGAGCGCAAGCTCTGCCTCTGGTCATTGCGCAGGCCGAATGACTGTGAAGGGGGCACATGTAAGCATTACTACTGTGAAGGGGGCACATGTGAGCATTATTACTGTAAAGGGGGCACACGTGAGCATTATTACTGTGAAGGGGGCACATGTGACCTCCATAGAACTCCTGCTCCCTTCTGACTCGTCCTCACCTTCTCCGACGTGCTCTGATGCCTGGCTGAGAGTCCAGATGAGGTCTATACCAAACGTTGTGGGGAGATGGGGTCTTCAGTTGCTGCTGAAAATAATTGTACCGCAACACTGCAGCGGACCAGGCTTGTCCCTTCTTCTTCAACTGAGCGCAAGCTCTGCCTCTGGTCATTGCGCAGGCCGAATGACTGTGAAGGGGGCACATGTAAGCATTACTACTGTGAAGGGGGCACATGTGAGCTTTATTACTGTGAAGGGGGCACAAGTGAGCATACTGTGAAGGGGACACATGTGAGCATTATTACTGTGAACGGGACACTCTCTCTACTGCCAGCCACAGCGCAGACTACTGCTACCAGTGTCACGATTACAACCAAGACCAATGAACACCACTCAAGTCCTGGCCTTCCCAGACAACAAGGAGGGGTTCCCTTCTTACCTCTCAAAGCCATGTACTGCCGGACTCCTACCACATGGACTCCACTAGCCCTTCAGTATATTCCAACTGTCCTCACTAAGGTACCAGCCACACTCACAGGGGCAGCCCCACTGAAACCACACTGCCCACACACACTGTCGCCTGTGCCCGCTATTAAGAGTCAGCTCTTCCTTCCTCCGGTACAGTCCGGTCACAAGGACCAGCACAGCGCTCGCATCCAGACACAGCACTCGCACAAAATAGAGAATTGTGAGCCCTCCGCACAGTAGGAGCCCAGCACTGCAAGCAACTACCCACAGGAACGACATCGGTGAGTCCACACGCACAACGCACCCCGCAGAGTCCACACACACAACGCCTGACAGTCACAGAAATTATTTATTACTCACATTCGCTCCCTGATTTGCCTCCAGGCTTTCTGTACTGCGCCACTGCAGCCGCCCAGGCATGTACCTTTTTCTGCTTCTTCAACTGGGAGCAAGCTCCACCTCCCGTCACTGCGCGGGCCGGATCACACAGCTTCGTGGGCCGGATGTGGCCTGCGGGCCATAGGTTGGGCACCACATAAGTTATATTTATGGTAACCAGAATACCTGTTTGGCCTGCATCACATGAATCAGTGATCGGTAGGACTCACAGCCTCCTCCCTCCTCCCATTGTATGTGTGATTTCACGCTGGAGGTAACTGGGGGTAGTTGGCTATGTGTCGGACTCTATGCCCTTATCTGTAGTTACCCATATAGCATAGGTAGGTTAGCGCTAGGTCCTGCGCCACTTTGAGAGACCTTGACGAGGTGCGCAGGCTCCTGTATATTCTTGATGTAAGAATATATTGGCGAAAGTCCCATTTTAATATCAGTGTGAGGATTTAGCCATATATTGTCAATTACATTTACCATTGTAGTGCACCATTTTTTGGTCCACTTTTTGTTTTAACCAGAATACCCCTTCAATCCGCAGTGTTCCAACTCGCTGGAATTCAACATTGCACATGCCAGAGTGTCTGTACAATCAGCAGAAAGCCGTCAATGATTTTGTCATGCACCAGACCGCCTCACCAGGGAGCAGTGGCAGCTCATCCGAGACGCCTTTCAGATGCTAAAGCCTTTTAAAGAGGCCACAGAGTTCAACAGAGACAACTGCGGCCTTAACAACGTCATCCCTCTCATATTTATCTTGGAACAGACACTGACGCTCATGCAGCAGGGGACAAGGGAGAAAGCATGTTAACTAACGCATCTCGCTGTCCACCCTGTTGCTGTTGGGGACCTGCAAGGAGAAACTCCCATAAAGGAGGAGAAGGAGGATGAGAAGCTGTCATTGGAGTAGGAGTCGGAGATGGAGGAGCAAGAGGGTGGAAAGAACTGGATCCTTGGGCATGTTGGCCAGAATGGCGAACTATATGCTTGTTTGCTTATGCAGGTGTATCATTGACATTACACAGTCTGATGATTACTGGATAGCTATGCTTTTAGACCCTCACTATTAAGGCAAAACGGGGGAATGTTTTGCTCCCTCTGAAAGGGAGGCCAAATTACGTTATTGCCAGGAAACTCTGTGTACGCAGCTTGCTGCAGCTTTCTGTGAGCAGACGCCTTGTGGCCCCTCTCCGCTCCTCTCTGTTCAGTGGCCTGAACTGGCACAGGACGCTCTCTGTCTTCTTTCTTGCCCAGTCTCCAGTGTCATCTCGGAGTGGGCCTTCAGTTCCGCAGGGGGTGTGGTGACACCCAACCAGACCAAGTTATAATCCACCAATGTCCAAAACATCATTTTTATCATCTTTATCTTTTATTTCAGGTTGACATAATAAAGAAGTACATACAGTATGATGTGATAAGTAGTACTTTACATCAGTACTTTTAGTATCATGTCATCAGTAAAAGTTCCAACATATACAACAGACGTGCAGGTTGGGGGACACCAGGGAAATAGTGACTATAAAGTAATAACCTTCCAATTATCATTCAAAAGAGGGTTTCTACAGGAAGGAACAAAAATACCAAACTTCAAAAAAGCTAAATTTAGCTAACTAAGAGAGGCCATAGGTCTAACTAACTGGGACAAAGTCCTCAAAAATAAAAATACAGCCACAAAATGGGATATCTTTAAAAGCATCCTAAAATCTCATTGTGAGAGGTAAACAGGAAAAAAATAGAACATGTAAAAAACAAATAAAAGTGGCCAAACTAGAGACCGAGAGATTAATTGCCAAAGAAAGTAAAACTAACCCTAAAATGTTCTTCAATTAGATAAATGTTAAAAGTATAAATCTGAAGGTGTCGGCCCTTTAAAGAGTAATGAGGGGGGAGTCGCAGAGAGCAACGAGGAGAAAGCAAAGCTGTTAAATATTTTTTTCACCAATGTATTCACTGAGGAAAATAAACTGTCAGATGAAATGCTGAATGTAAAAATAAATTCCCCATTAAGAGTGTCCTGTCTGACCCAGGAAGAAGTACAACAATATTAAAATATTTAAATATTAAAATAGACAAATCGCCAGGACCAGATGCATACCCCCCTTTTTCCTTAAGGGAATTAAGTAATATCATAGCCAGACCCTTATTTATGATATTTGCAGACTCTATACTGACAGGGAATGTCCCACAGGATTAGCGCATAGCAAATGTGGTGCCAATATTCAAAAAGGGTCCAAAAACAGAGCCTGGAAACTATAGGCCGGTAAGTTTAACATCTGTTGTGGATAAACTGTTTCAAGGTTTTCTGAGAGATGCTATCTTAGAGCATCTCAATGGAAATAAGCAAATAACGCCATATCAGCATGGTTTCATGAGGGATCGGTCATGCCAAAGTAATTTAATCAGATTCTATGAGGCGGTAAGTTCTAGACTTGACAGCGGCGAATCAATGGATGTCGTATATCTGGACTTCTCCAAAGCATTTGACACTGTACCACATACGGTAAAAGGTTAGTATATAAAATGAGAATGCTTGGACTGGGAGAAAATGTCTGTATATGGGTTAGTAACTGGCTCAGTGATAAAAAACAGAGGGTGGTTATTAACGGTACACACTCAGATTGGGTCACTGTCACTAGTGGAGTACCAGGGGTCAGTATTGGGCCCTATTCTCTTCAATATATTTAATAAGGCTTGCATAGTAAAATAGCAATTTTCGCAGATGACACTAAACTGCGTAAAGTAATTAACACTGAAGAGTACAGTATACAGTATACAGCTTAGGCAGATAAGTGGCAGATGAGGTTTAACACTGACAAATGTAAAGATGTACACATGGGAAGGAATAATGCAAGTCACTCGTACATACTAAATGGTAAAACACTCGGTAACACTGACATGGAAAAGGTTCTAGGAATTTTAATAAACAGCAAACTAAGCAGTAAAAACCAGTGTCAGGCAGCTGCTGCCAATGCCAATAAGATAATGGGCTGCATCAAAAGGGGCATAGATGCCCGTGATAAGAACATAGTCCTACCACATTACAAATCGCTAGTCAGACCACACATGGAGTACTGTGTACAGTTCTGGGCTCCTGTGAACAAGGCAGACATAGCAGAGCTGGAGAGGGTCCAGAGGAGGGAAACTAAGGTAATACTGGAATGGGGCAACTACAGTACCCTGAAAGATTATTCACTTTAGAAAAAAGACGACTGAGGGGAGATCTAATTACTATGTATAAATATATCAGGGGTCAGTACAGAGAACTATCCCATCATCTATTTATCCCCAGGACTGTGACTGTGACGAGGGGACATCCTCTGCGTCTGAAGGAAAGAAGGTTTGTACACAAATATAGAAGAGGATTCTTTACGGTAAGAGCAGTGAGACTATGGAACTCTCTGCCTGAGGAGGTGGTGATGGTGAGTAACATAAAGTAATTCAAGAGGGGCCTGGATGTATTTCTGGAGCTTAATAATATTACAGGATATAGCTACTAGAGAGGGGTCGTTGATCCAGGGAGTTAGTCTGATTGCCTGATTGGAGTCGGGAAGGAATTTTTTATTCCCCTAAAATGGGGAAAATTGGCTTCTACCTCACATTTTTTTTTTTTTTGCCTTCCTCTGGATCAACTTGCAAGCAGACAGGCCGAACTGGATGGACAAATGTCTTTTTTCGGCCTTATGTACTATGTTACTATGTTACAATCAGAATAATGTTTTGGAGCTGTTGTGTCAACCTTCCGACATCAGTCGGTTTTTCCATATAAGTGGAAAAGGGGGAAGGAAAATGGATGGGATATGGGAGATTTAGTAGTACAACGTAATTCAGAAACCATAACTTGATACCCTGCAAACCGCAGGGTGGGTAGAACATACCCCCAGTTTCATCACTGCGCCTGCGCCGAATACTGAACGGCGCGAGATTTCCCCAGCGCACAGGGCCGGCAGTTGGAGGTGAAGGCTGCCTGGCCCTGTCAATCTAGTGTAGCAGGGCGTTGCCAGAGGTGGGAGAACAGAGCCTCTAGGAGCAAGGGCAAACCCCCCCCCCTCCCCCCCTGCACCTAGAGGCTAATTAGCATATTATAAAAGTTATATTTCTGGAGTAACGTGGGAATAGATAAAAGTAGGAATAGGCTAGTTAGGTTCAGCTGACATTCGCACATCGCTAATGTCAGCTAATTTAATAGGGTTAATTCTGGTGACATAAACCCTTTAAAGGGAACCTGTCACATTGATCATGAACCCGGACAACCCCTTTAATATTGGTATTCACAAGAAAATATTGAAATGTTTGAAATAGCTTCTGAGCAGAATTTGTGATGTCCCCCTGCTTAGTATTTTAAAGGGGTTTTCCAAGTGTTTTACAGTGTTGTTCTATTATCTGGATAGGTCATCAGTCATCAGCATCTGATCGGGGGAAGGGCCGACACTTGGGACCTCCGCTGATCAGCTGATTGAGAAAGCAGCGTAACTCGCTGTAGCGCTGCAGCCTTCTCCAGCTTTTCCTAAGACGTGTGACGTCACGTTCATCAGTCAAATGGCCTAGGCGCAGCTCAGTTACATAGAAGTCAATGAAGCTTAGCTGTAATACCAAGCACAGACACTATACGATGTACAGCGCTGTGCTTGGTAAGATGCAAGAAGGCAGTGGTACTACTGTGAGTGCACAAACAGCTGATCAGCTGTCAGACCCTAACCAGTCAGATCCTGAGGACAGGTCATCAGTGTAAAAATGCCTTTACAATAAGGATGCATATTCTTCAAGGTCAAACTAATAATGGCACTAGTCCCAGTATGTATCATATTCTGTATTTGCTTTGCATCAGGTAATAGTATTATAATCTGCTGAAACATAATGCAAAGGCAAAGTGCAGAATTGTAAAAAATAAAGTAATACAAAGTAGTAGAATAACACAAAAAAATGGGGGGGGGGGGGGGGTCACTTACTAAAGACTAACACTTCAAGTGCCAGTCTTATTAAAACGCCAGGAGAAAGATCCCACCAATTTCAGATCGATTCATGTTATTACAAAAATTACGAGTGTTTGTGTCTTATTCCATAAAACTGTCTTGTTACTACTGGACAATCAGACAGTAACATTTCTGTGTTGGCCATGCACATTCGTTTTTTGTTGGGCAAACCTGCGGGGAGAACAACGGGATCGGCCAACACATGATGTTAGGGAAGACAAGGATCAGGCAAAATAAATATTTTAGACCTATGCTTTTCTTTTCCCGGAAGATAAGCTGGCGCCAGAAGTGTCAGCAGCGGCTTTCTCCGTTCTCCCTATAAAATGAATATGCGTATGGGGTACCCAGGAGGAAGTCAGGAGAGATAGTTGTCCGACAGCTATTGAATGTAAGGGCAGCTTTAGTTTTTTTTAATGCAGTTTTTGAAGCCAAATTCAGACCACCCCCTGCTAGGAACAGCAGGCTCATGGCCCTATATCATGTCACCACTTCCACATTATACATACTACTGTATGTAAAAAAACTTATATGTCAACCAAATTTTACTTACTTGGCTGCTTCATTTGGGCATCAAGACTACTTACAATCCTACTTGAAGTGAAATAAACCATAGTCTGGTTTCACAAAAATTAAATAGAAAAACCCAGCTCTGCTACTGAATGCAGTTACTTTTACCGTAAGGAAACGGAAGTTACTCCCTGTGCATTCCGTTTCTTTATGTCCGTTCTGCAAAACAATAGAACATTTCCTTTTATTGTCCGCATTACGGACAAGGATAGTACTGTTCTATTAGAAGCCAGCTGTTCGGTTACGCAAAATACAGAATGCACACGGATGTCATCCGCACCGGACCGCAAAATCCATACGTTCATGCAGCTCAGCCCCATTGAAGTGAATGGGGCTGAGCTGCAATACCAAGCATACCAGGTGACTTTGATCCACACGGATCTGATAATTTTGATCATTACATTTACAGGATAACCCCTTGAACACTTGGGCATGCCACAGTGTTTATCACCACAGTGTTTATCACCATCTGTCCCAGATAAGGGACAATTTTGGAAGTTTTGGAATATGAAAAATCATAACACATCTGACGGCGCAGTCTATTTTTGAACAAGCTGTTTGTGAATGCCGTCATGCATGCATTTACCCATAGCTATGTATGTCAAAATCAGAATGACATGTTTTGCTATTGCTGTTATAAAGTTCAAGAGCTTAGAGGATGGGGAAAGGAAATGCAAAAATTCATGAAAAATTAACAAAAAGATAACATTTCCTAAAAATTCTAGTCTAGTCTAGGAGACTAGAGGGTGTTATATACCAATTTCCAGGGAAATTGGAGCCAATTTAGTTTGTGTCTAATCAATTTGGGTCCGAACCAAACTTTAAAAAAAAATTGGTGAATTTGAACTAAACTGAATCTCGAAAATATTGTACAGCCTGATTGAAAAGAGAGCCTCCTATACACAGTATTGGGAACTGCATATGCCGACTGTAGAGACTACATTTTATGTGTACAATACCTGGGTGAACCATCTATTGAACTGCTTCAGTACAATTCAGGGAACTTGATTATATGTCTGAAAACAAGACTACAGGTTGCTTGAACAGCTGTAGCTTGCTGTTAGATGAGAGATTTGGCACTACTCCATGATGATGCAACTTGGCTAGGTTCTTACAAAGCTACAATGGAATTTGTGAGTAGGAAATGTAATAGCTGATCTTATATATATGTTTGCAAGAGGCTGTTGCAAGAGGAGTTGAATTCAACAAGGATAGACGTTAAAATGAAGTAATTAAAGGGACACTGACAGGGCCAATAAGCATATTGAGGTATATATATGGCAGTACAGGTCTTATAATGGGTATTACAATCATATAAGTATCCCCCCTGTCCACATTATACATACAGTAAACTTACGGTAAGTTTTATAACCTGCTCCAACGGTCTGCAATCTGCCCAAGGGGCGGCGTTTCACCTCTCTTGCGCCCAGCCAGCCTCCCCCAACTGCCGCTTTGAAGCGCCGCCCAGCTCATGAATATTCAGTTTGCTGGGCGGCTTCTGCGGTCCCCGCTCTGAAGCACTGCGCTTAACAGTGCCCGGCGCATGCGCCGGATCTTGTGAAGTCCGGTACAGTAAGCGCCGCCCAGCTCATCAATATTCACTTCGCTGGGCGGCGCTTACTGTCCCCGACTTCACAAGATCCGGCGCATGCGCAGGGCACTGTTCAGCGCAGCGCTTCAGAGCGGGGACCGCAGAAGCCGCCCAGCAAACTGAATATTCATGAGCTGGGCGGCGCTTCAAAGCGGCAGTTGGGGGAGGCTGGCTGGGCGCAAGAGAGGTGAAACGCCGCCCTTTGGGCAGATTGAAGACCGTTGGAGCAGGTTATAAAACTTCAGTTTTCTGTATGTATAATGTGGACAGGGGGGATACTTAGATGATTGTAATACCCTGTATAAGACCTGTAGTCACATATATAGACCTCAATATGCTTATTGGCCCTGTCAGTGTCCCTTTAACCTCCTCACAACCGCCGTACGCAGGATTGCGTCTTCGCGGCGGTCGTGCTGTTCTGGCTGGACGCGCCGGTGCGTTCTCTCGCGAGACGCGAGATTTCCGGGTATGCCGGCCCGCGCATGCGCATCGCGGGCCGGCAAAATTCAAAGAAGAACTTCGTCATCAACCTGCCGGCCACGATCATTGGCTGGCAGGTTGATGATTTTCAAAAAAACGAATCAGCAGCCAGATAACCCATCATATTAGTAAATATGATGGGGTTATATGGCTGCTGTGCTCCTCTGCTCCTTCTTTTGGTCGGTTGGTTCCAGGAGAGGAGCAGAGGAGCACATCATTACTGTGAGTACCCACTACAGTACACTTAGCCCCCAGATCACCTCCCAGCACCCAATTAACCCTTTGATCACCCTGTCAATCACTAGTGAAAAGGAAAAAAGTGATCAGTGCAAACTGTCACATTTTTTTTTTTCACTGGTATTGACCGTTAGGTTTTAGGTATAGTTTAGGTCCCTTGGTTAGGTAGTTAGCGATCAGTTAGCGCCCAGCCCACCGCACCGCAGTCCGTTATTCGCTGATTAGCGTATCGCTAATCAGCATTTGTACTTTTATAGTATCTGAAAGTGATCAAAACTGATCACGGTCAGATCTATAATAGTACTAGTGTCACTTTAGTTCGCCCTCCACCCAAAACGCAGTGTTTGCCCGATCAGGCCTGATCGGTCGCCCACACGTGCGTTTGCCCACGCCCGCCCCACCGCAGTGACAAAATTTTTTATTTTTTTTGATCACTGCACATTCACTTTACACGCACTGCGGCGATAAAAAAATCAGTTTTGATATTTTTTATCAACCGCAGCGGCCTCCGGTACTTCGCTAGGCTCCCCTTTGTAAGACAGGCTTGCTTTTTTTTTCTTGGGTAGTCTCAGGGAATACCCCGAAATTTAGTTGCCCACATGTCTAACAGGGGGTATTCTTCTGAAGAGGCCTACAGGCTTCTGACCCAGTCGGATGAGGAGTGGGAACCCTCATCTGATGAATCCAGCGGGTCAGAATACGAACCTGTAGAAAGCAGTGGCCCTCTGACCCAAAGTTCGGACGAGGAGGCTGAGGTCCCTGATAGCAGCAGGCGTACCCGGCCCCGTGTCGCTAGACCGCAGGTTGCGCAGGATCCGCTTCAAGAGCAGCAGAGTGGGGCTGGTGCTGTCGGATTACGTGGTGAGGCATACACCAGCAGCCCAGCCCTTCCTGGACCTAGTACCAGCACTGCCGTACAACCTGGTGAAGTAGCGAGCACCAGAAGGGCAGTTGAAGCTGGTACGGTGGCACGTGCAGTAGTGACCCCGTCGCAGCCACCGCAAAGACGTGCCCGTAGAGCCCCTAGAATCCCAGAGGTGCTGGCAAACCCTGATTGGCAGTCCCCAACTTCCGCCGCACCCGTAGTTTTCCCTTTCACTGCCCAGTCTGGAGTTCGGGTTGAGACAGCTCAGATCGGTTCGGCCCTGGGATTTTTTGAGCTGTTCTTGACTGCGGAGCTTTTAGACTTAGTTGTGGCCGAAACAAACAGATATGCCACACAATTTATAACCGCTAACCCGGGAAGCTCTTATGCCCAGTCTTTCCGGTGGAAACCAGTCCAAGTTTCCGAAATTAAAACTTTTCTGGGCCTCCTCCTCAACATGGGCCTGACAAAAAAGCATGAATTGCGGTCATATTGGTCCACGAACCCAATTCATCACATGCCCATGTTCTCTGCTGCTATGTCCAGGACACGATTTGAGACCATCCTGCGTTTCCTGCACTTTAGTGATAACAGCACCTCCCGTCCCAGAGGCCACCCTGCTTTTGACCGGCTCCACAAAATTCGGCCCCTCATAGACCATTTCAACCTGAAATTTGCAGATATTTATACCCCAGAGCAAAACATCTGCATAGACGAGTCCCTAATACATTTTACCGGGCGCCTTGGCTTCAAACAATACATCCCAAGCAAGCGCGCCCGGTATGGGGTCAAATTGTATAAGCTCTGTGAAAGGGCCACAGGCTATACCCACAAATTTCGGGTCTATGAGGGAAAAGATCAGACCCTGGAGCCGGTCGGTTGCCCTGACTACCTGGGGAGCAGTGGGAAGACAGTTTGGGACTTGGTGTCACCCTTATTCGGCAAGGGGTACCATCTTTATGTGGACAATTTTTACACAAGTGTGGCCCTCTTTAGGCATTTGTTTCTAGAACGGATTGGCGCCTGTGGTACCGCGCGAACTAGTCGCGCGGGCTTCCCCCAACGGCTCGTTACCACCCGTCTTGCAAGGGGGCAGAGGGCCGCACTGTGTAACGAAGAACTGCTCGCGGTGAAATGGAGAGACAAGCGTGACGTTTACATGCTCTCCTCCATTCACGCAGACACGACAATCCAAATTGAGCGAGCAACCCGTGTCATTGAAAAGCCCCTCTCAGTCCACGACTATAACCTCCACATGGGAGGGGTCGACTTCAATGACCAGATGTTGGCTCCGTATTTAGTTTCCCGACGCACCAGACGCTGGTATAAGAAGGTGTCTGTATATTTAATTCAATTGGCTCTGTACAATAGTTTTGTTCTCTACAGTAAGGCTGGGAGAACTGGATCCTTCCTCAAATTTCAGGAAGAGATCATCGCGAACCTCCTGTATCCAGGAGGTTCCGTGGCCCCATCCACCAGTGTAGTTAGCCGTCTACACGAGCGACACTTCCCCAGTGTCGTTGCTGGTACCTCAAACCGACCGCCACCCCGAAAAAAATGTCGTGTCTGTAGCAGGAGTGGAATAAGGCGTGACACCCGCTATTTCTGTCCTGACTGTCCGGACCACCCTGCCCTATGCTTTGGAGAGTGTTTCCGGAAGTACCACTCACAGGTACACTATTAGCATAGGGATCATCTCACCAGGATAGGCACACAGGGCTATTAGGGCCCATTCACTCACAGCTGCTGCAAACGTCTCCTTTCACATGGGACAAAGTGCATAACGCACTTCGCCACATCTTTGGGCGATTTGCGCTTTGCACATTGACCCATGGGGAAGGAGAGGTTTGTTCTATAAAGGTAAAAAAAAAAAAAAAAAAAAAAACAGGTAAGCAAACAGGTTAATGTTTAGTTCCAAAAGTTAAAGTTACATGTTCTGTTCCAAAGTTAATAAAATTATTGCGTTGTGGCCTGGTTTTTTCTTTTTTTTTTTTTTTTTGTCTTTTTACCTTCCAGGTGGACCAACCGATCTACTAGCTGCAGCACCGATGTGCATTCTGACAGAAGCATTGCGCTGCTGTCAGATTACACGCAAGTCGGTGTATGCGGCGCTGCAAGACGGGATTTTCTCCTCTGCAGTGACAGATACGTTTGCCGAGGCATACGAGCTGAGGAGGAGGCGGCGTTCCTATGCTTTGGCAAGCACTTTGTATGTATATATATATATATATATATAAAAAAAATCCCGGCAATGATTTATTCATCCACATCGATTGATGCGAATGGAGAAATCTGGTTTGCCAGGGCATACGAGCTAAGTGGGTATGGATGTAGGGCGGAGCTCCTATGTCCTGGCAGACGCCTTTCCCCTCCATTTTTTTTTTTTGGCAGAGATTTTTTCATCCACATTGATCGATGCGAATGAAGAAATCTGTGCCGTTCATTTTTTTCTTTCAGCCCAGAGGCTGAACGGAAAAAAAAATCTCATTACCTGTATGCTCAATATAAGGAGAATAGCAGAAACTCCTAATGCTGGCCATACATGTAATGATTGCGGAGACCCTCAAATACCAGGGCAGTACAAACACCCCACAACTGACCCCATTTTGGAAAGAAGACACCCCAAGGTATTTGCTGAGGGGCATATTGAGTCCATGAAAGATTGAAATTTTTGTCCTAAGTTAGCGGAAAGTGAGACTTTGTGAGAAAAAAAAAAAAAAATCAATTTCCGCTAACTTATGCGAAAAAAAAAAAAATTCTATGAACTTGCCAGGCCCCTCATTGGATACCTTGGGGTGTCTTCTTTCCAAAGTGGGGTCACATGTGGGGTATTTATACTGCCCTGGCTTTTTAGGGGCCCTAAAGCGTGAGAAGAAGTCTGGGATCCAAATGTCTAAAAATGCCCTCCTAAAAGGAATTTGGGCACCTTTGCGCATCTAGGCTGCAAAAAAGTGTGACACATCTGGTATCGCCGTACTCAGAAGAAGTTGGGGAATGTGTTTTGGGGTGTCATTTTACATATACCCATGCTGGGTGAGAGAAATATCTTGGTCAAATGCCAACTTTGTATAAAAAAATGGGAAAAGTTGTCTTTTGCCAACATATTTCTCTCACCCAGCATGGGTATATGTAAAATGGCACCCCAAAACACATTCCCCAACTTCTCCTGAGTACGGCGATACCAGATGTGTGACACTTTTTTGATGCCAAGGTGGGCAAAGGGGCACATATTCCAAAGTGCACCTTTCGGATTTTGCAGGCCATTTTTTACACATTTTGATTGCAAAGTACTTCTCACACATATGGGCCCCTAAATTGCCAGGGCAGTATAACTACCCCACAAGTGACCCCATTTTGGAAAGAAGACACCCCAAGGTATTCTGTGAGGGGCATGGTGAGTTCCTAGAATTTTTTATTTTTTGTCGCAAGTTAGTGGAATATGAGACTTTGTAAGAAAAAAAAAAAAAAAAAAATCATCATTTTCCGCTAACTTGTGACAAAAAAAAAAAAATTCTAGGAACTCGCAGTGCCCCTCACGGAATACCTTGGGGTGTCTTCTTTCCAAAATGTGGTCACTTGTGGCGTAGTTATACTGCCCTGGCAATTTAGGGGCCCATATGTGTGAGAAGTACTTTGCAATCAAAATGTGTAAAAAATGGCCTGCAAAATCCGAAAGGTGCACTTTGGAATATGTGCCCCTTTGCCCACCTTGGCAGCAAAAAAGTGTGACACATCTGGTATCGCCGTACTCAGGAGAAGTTGGGGAATGTGTTTTGGGGTGTCATTTTACATATACCCATGCTGGGTGAGAAAAATATCTTGGTCAAATGCCAACTTTGTATAAAAAAAATGGGAAAAGTTGTCTTTTGCCAAGATATTTCTCTCACCCAGCATGGGTATATGTAAAATGACACCCCAAAACACATTCCCCAACTTCTTCTGAGTACGGCGATACCAAATGTGTGACACTTTTTTGATGCCAAGGTGGGCAAAGGGGCGCATATTCCAAAGTGCACCTTTCGGATTTCACCGGTCATTTTTTACAGATTTTGATTGCAAAGTACTTCTCACACATTTGGGCCCCTAAATTGCCAGGGCAGTATAACTACGCCACAAGTGACCCCATTTTGGAAAGAAGACACCCCAATGTATTCCGTGAGGGGCATGGCGAGTTCCTAGAATTTTTTATTTTTTGTCGCAAGTTAGTGGAATATGAGACTTTGTAAGGAAAAAAGAGAAAGAAAAAAAAATCATAATTTTCCGCTAACTTGTGACAAAAAATAAAAAATTCTAGGAACTCGCAGTGCCCCTCACGGAATACCTTGGGATGTCTTCTTTCCAAAATGGGGTCACTTGTGGCGTAGTTATACTGCCCTGGCAATTTAGGGGCCCAAATGTGTGAGAAGTACTTTGCAATCAAAATCTGTAAAAAATGACCGGTGAAATCCGAAAGGTGCACTTTGGAATATGCGCCCCTTTGCCCACCTTGGCATCAAAAAAGTGTCACACATGTGGTATCGCCGTACTCAGGAGAAGTTGGGGAATGTGTTTTGGGGTGTCATTTTACATATACCCATGCTGGGTGAGAAAAATATCTTGGTCAAATGCCAACTTTGTATAAAAAAAATGGGAAAAGTTGTCTTTTGCCAAGATATTTCTCTCACCCAGCATGGGTATATGTAAAATGACACCCCAAAACACATTCCCCAACTTCTCCTGAGTACGGCGATACCACATGTGTGACACTTTTTTGCAGCCAAGGTGGGCAAAGGGGCGCATATTCCAAAGTGCACCTTTCGGATTTCACCGGTCATTTCTTACACATTTTGATTGCAAAGTTCTTCTCACACATTTGGGCCCCTAAATTGCCAGGGCAGTATAACTACCCCACAAGTGACCCCATTTTGGAAAGAAGACACCCCAAGGTATTCTGTGAGGGGCATGGTGAGTTCCTAGAATTTTTTATTTTTTGTCGCAAGTTAGTGCAATATGAGACTTTGTAAGAAAAAAAAAAAAAAATAATCATCATCATTTTCCGCTAACTTGTGACAAAAAATAAAAAGTTCTATGAACTCACTATGCCCATCAGCGAATACCTTAGGGTGTCTACTTTCCGAAATGGGGTCATTTGTGGGGGTTTTCTACTGTCTGGGCATTGTAGAACCTCAGGAAACATGACAGGTGCTCAGAAAATCAGAGCCGTTTCAAAAAGCGGAAATTCACATTTTTGTACCATAGTTTGTAAATGCTATAACTTTTACCCAAACCATTTTTTTTTTTTGCCCAAACATTTTTTTTTTATCAAAGTCATGTAGAACTATAAATTTAGCGAAAAATTTATATATGGATGTCGTTTTTTTTGCAAAATTTCACAGCTGAAAGTGAAAAATGTCATTTTTTTGCAAAAAAATCTTTACATTTTGATTAATAACAAAAAAAGTAAAAATGTCAGCAGCAATAAAATACCACCAAATGAAAGCTCTATTAGTGAGAAGAAAAGGAGGTAAAATTCATTTGGGTGGTAAGTTGCATGACCGAGCGATAAACGGTGAAAGGAGTGTAGTGCCGAAGTGTAAAAAGTGGCCTGGTCATGAAGGGGGTTTCACCTAGCGGGGCTGAAGTGGTTAAGCTCCTAATACCCCCTACCCCCATAAACTTGCATTGTTCTAAATCTTCCTAATCACAAACTACAAAAGGCAACCAATCTCTGCCAACCATTGCTTTACTGGTAGTCTTAGGTCTTGAGATCGCATCAGAGTACCAAGTCTACAAGGAGAATAGGAAAGAACATTAAAAAAAAGTGAGCTATTAAAGTCTGAGTAAAAATGTATAGGTTATTAACCTTTATTATAGTAAAAAAAAAAAAATATATATATATATATATATATATATATAAAGCTAAAAAAGTTTGTGTGCAAATTATATGAAGCTTATTACTTTGCTTTGGACATCTTTGCCAGTTTATGCATACTCTGAATGACAACTAGGTAATTGTTATAAGTAACATGGTACAATGGTACAGAAACATTTCTAAGGGATCAATATTTTGAAACCTCAAATCTTTATGGAAATATCCAGTGCAGACCCCAAGATGTACGTCAGCCATGTGTATGGCATTATTCAGGAATGCATTTGGTGCACAGAGTTTCCCTGTTGTCCATAACCCCTTAGTAAGTGGACCGTCAAGAGAGGCGACTGGTCTTTCATATAGTTAAACAGTCTGGCCCTTCTTGGCCTTTTATTGCCAGGGATGGGAATAGCCCACAGTAAGTGCCAGCCCAGGGTGTCTGAAATTCTGAAAACGCTTCTATAACTCCCATAACAGTAAATGGAGGCTACACAAATAGCATTGAGTGCTGCTAGTCCACATGCAAAAGAACAAGTATACAACATCAAAATACAGGTTTACATTCACCTCAAGCAGGGGCATAATGGCCATAGATGCTACTGGGAAGATTCCCAGTGGACCAATGCCCAGAAGGCCTCCTGAGCCCCCGCTGACCAGTTATATAATGATCTGTCGCTCCTAGAAGCTACTTATGTACCAGGCTGGCAGCCGCAGGTGCCCTTCTGAATTCCGATATATTTCTGTCCTCAGGATGACATTACAGTTGAATAGTGCAGTGGAGCACTTGAGCTGATGGTCCACTGCTCTGTTGTTCACTCTCATAGGCCACAGTTCACTAGGCCTTAAACTTATGAGACATAGAATGTAGGTGAATTTTCCACTGCAAACTTGGTCTGACCTGGCACATCTCAAGCTGCTACACAGCCTGAGATATTAAAGATTTTCCTCTTTCAGCCCACTGTGATCAACCAGTGTGGAGAAGGAGAGAGTGGCAGTGGGAGACATGCTAAAATGCTACATGGAGAGTATTAGATCCTCATCTGTCTATATAACTGTATATGAACTCAGGGAGAGGGTAACATGGACTTGTGTGCATGTTATCAATCCTCCTTCCCACTAATCACATTAGCGCCACAGCCTTCTCTCACTTTTTCTTAGGCCAGTAACATGTTCATGGGTCGCATGGCTTAGGCGCAGCTCATCCCCATTGAAGGGAACAGGGCTGAGCATGATACCAAGCTGCTATTCAATGTACGGTGCTGTGCTTGGTAAGCAGTGAGAAGGCTGCGGTGCTCACAAGAACGCCGGTGTCTTCTCAAACAGCTGATCAGCAGGGTCCCAGGTTTTGGATCCCCACTGATCAGATACTGATACCCAATCCTGAGGATAGGTCATCAGTTGTAAAGTCTTGGAAAACCCTTTTAATACTGGGGCATTGTTATTACTGGAGGAACTTTAGGAGGCATTATTATTACTGAGGTCACAATAGGGGCACTACTACTACTTTTTCTTTATCATAGTATAGCATTTGGGGGCATGGTGAGCACAGTTTTGGCGGTGGCAGATGGATGACACTGTTGGGGCACCAGGATGGGGAAGATGATAGAAATGTGGCCTGGGAAAAATGGAGAAGATGATGAATGAAAACATTTACATCAGAATAGACATCACTGGATGTAATCGATATAGTTACATCACTAGCCCATGTCCATTGCTGCCCCACTACTTCTATTAGGAACATTATTCATTGCATGTCACGGACGTTCCCGCGATAGGTGGCAGGAGATCGGTGAGACTGGAAACACGTGGTTTGATCTGACATGTTTTCAGTTTGGATCGAATAACGTCTGTGTTGTTTCTGGTGCTTGCCACACCATCTTTTCCCAGGTGTGGCTATTATGGTCATTTAACATTCTCTATTTATTGTTGTTTCTTCCACTATGCTATGCAGTTTATAGCTTCTGTTTGAGTTGTTGATAGCTGGTGTGTGGATCTTGGCTACGTTCCTGATGCTGCCATAGCCACTTGAAGTTTTTGTATTTTGTTTGGGTTATTTTGTGTGTTGCATTTCCGTGTCATTTGTATTAAGACCTGAGGGAGACTCCTGTTTGTCCTTCCTTTTGGAGGAACAGGTTTTCTCAGTCCCGACATTAGTACCAGGGTCCTATAGGGTGAGTTAGGACTCTAGGTATTCCTGTGTATAAACTCACCTACCTCTGGGGTCTTTTCATACTGGTAGTTAGAGTCCATCTCCCTTCCTTAGCTTCCAGGCCTTATTCCCTCACCCCTTTCCCTCCTATGTTCAGTGTGGTGTTTCTCTCTAACACCCAAACGTGACATTGAACTACTACTTCCATTTTTAGCTTAGGTTCCTAGTTTACTAATTTACCAGTGAATGTAACTAAGGGTATTGCTTGATCTCTTGGTGCTTTGCACAATGTCTCCTATCCTGTGGGTCAGCTGCAAACTACACTGGGACTATTCCGTGATGTGGGTCCCCTGCAGTGAAGGCCAGATAACTAAATAGGGGTTGAAAGGTAAAAACCAAGAGATCACCAGAATAATGCCTTAAGGATTAACCCAAAGTCAAATTGGTTGGTTGGTTCAGTGGGTCTAGTGTAGTGCTGTATTCTCCTGTATGTTTGGTAGTACTGAAGGGCCAGGCAGCATGCTGAAGGTAGGATTGGATCCGTGCTGTGGCCCAGACCTCACCTCCTTAGCTGTCTCCACCACAGAGGGCCAACTACTGGGGAGATATTTTCTGCTGATGGAGAGGGAAAAACAAAAATTTCACATGGACTTAAATATTCAGACCTTTTGCTATGACATTTGAAATTTAGCTCTGGGGGCTCCCATTTCTCTTGATCATCTTTGAAATATTTCTACACCTTGATTGGAGTCCACCTCTAGTAAATTCAGTTGATTGGACATGATTTGGAAAGCAACCCCTGTCTATATATAGTCTCACCGCTGACAATACTGTACATATAAGTGCAGAATGAAGAGGAAAACAGGATTGTATGGAGGCACAGATGTGGCGAACGGTATAAGAAGGGATGCATTGAAAGTTCCTAAAAGCACAGTGGCCTCCATAATTCTTTAATGGAAGATGTTTGGCACAAACAGGACTCTTCCCAGGTGCGGACCCATTCATTCTCTATGGGGACAGAATGGATGCGGACAGCACACAGTGTGCTGTCTGCATCCGCAATTGCGGAGCGCGGCCCCGATCTTCGGGTCCGCAGCTCCGCAAAAGATAGAACATGTCCTATTCTTGTTTGCAGCTTGCGGACAAGAATAGGCATGTCTATGGGGGTGCCGGGCTGGTGTTTTGCGGACCCGCAATTTGCGGGTCCGCAACACATCACAGACATGTGAATGGAGCCTTAGAGCCTTTCGTAAGAGAGGTGATAAAGGACCCAACGGTCACTCTGTCTGAGCTCCAAAGATCCTGTATGCAGAAAAAAAACAGGACTATCAGACTGCGAAACAAGATTCTCTGGTCTGATGAAACCAAGACTGAAATTTCAATTCAAAGCATCATGCCAGGCACTGCTCATCATCTGCCCAATACCATTCCTAAAGTAAATCATGGTGGTGGCATCATCATGTTGTAGTACTGTAGTTTAGTGTCTGGGACAGGGAAACTGGTCAAGGTTGTGGGAATGCTGAATGGAGCACAGTAACGAGACCACCACCAATCACAAGAACAGAGACCTCGTATGCCTCTCCTGCGGCTCCATTCATCTCCGTGGGAGTTTCAGAGACAGCTGAGTACAGCACTCAGCTATTTCTGTAACTTCCATAGAGATAGAGTTGCAGTGCCCATGCCCGAACTTCGACTCTGTTCATTTTGGGGGGCCAGAGGAGTATTGGGGTCCCCATTCTTGTGACCAGCTCAGCTATTTCTGTAGCTTCCATAGAGATGGATTGGCAGTGCCCATGCCCAACCTTCCACTCTGTTCATTTTGTGGGGCCAGAGGGGTATGGGGGTCCCTATTCTTGTGATCAGTGGGAGTCCTAATGGTATGACCCCCCCCCCCCCCCCCACCGATCTAATAACTATTCTCTATCCTGTGGATAGGTGATAACTTCTCACAAATGGAATAACCATTTAAGTACTACCACTGTCATGCCCTGCCCTGTGAGTGATCTGAGAAGATCTGTCAGACTTGCTGCACATGATCTGACAGATTGCTTTGTTGTGGCTTTGGGCAGGATTCCACCCCCTCACAGGTTCTGCTCATTAGTTAGTTAGTGATGCTATTTATACCTGCCTCTCACTATAGCCCTTGCAGTTTATAGTTTCTCCTGGAGATCTCTTCTGGTGTTTGGTGGATCTCCTGCTCCCAGTTCGTCTTCCGTTAAGTCCTCCTTCCTTCCCTTCTGTTGTTTGTACTGGCTAGGCCTTAGGTAGACGCTGGTTCCTTCATCTTGTGCAAGGAACCGGTTGTCTTTTCGCCTGCTCACTAGCTGAGGGTTTGTGTCAGTTGCAGCAGGGCTTAGGTTGGTGTGCATAAACACCTCTACCATAGAGATTTGTTCATGTTGGTAGCAGTCAGGGAAAGGCTCTGGGATTGTCAGGAGGTGATCTTTCCCTGTTCTCTAGCTGTGGGGCCTAGCCTGCTGTTTTGTTTAATTCTGTTGTGTTTGGTTTGCTTCTCTTCCCTTACCTACCGGGACATTATAAGCCGCCCATACCGTAATTTTTTTTTCCTTGCTCTGTGCAAAATGGAAGCTTTTGATGCACTGGTGGATCACATGCAGGGATTGTCTTTGGAGGTTGCTGATCTCCGCAATTCGGTTGCACTGTGTCAGAGATCTCTGACCGCTGGTGGGAACCATGTCAGCCTTGAACCAAAGGTCGCTCTCCCAGATAGGTTTTACAGTTGAAGTGATAACTTTGTTCGTTTCGGGGAGTATGTAGATTATATTTTCGTCTGCGTCCGATTTCATCTGGAGAAGAAAATCAAAGAGTGGGGATTATCATTTCTCTGCTAAAAGGTGATGCTCAGTTCTGGGCTTTTTCTCTGTCGATCGGTTCACAGTCGATCAGTGGACGAATTTTTCAGATCCCTGAGCCTGATTTAGAAATGACCAAGACCGGGTCTCTCTGGCTGAATCTAAGCTGCGTAGCTTGTGTCAGGGAGAACATACGGCTGAGTCATATTGTGTTGAATTTAGAAGATGGGCGACTGACTTGGAGTGGAATGACCCTGCACTCCATAGTCAGTTCTGTCAGAGGCTGTCTGAGAAACTAAAAGACGCCCTTGCGTTTCATAAAAATCCTGATTCTTTGGAGACTGCCATGGCTCTAGCCGTAAGGATTGATAGACGTCTGAGGGAGAGGTGCAAGGTTCCCCTCAGACACGAAGCACTGTCATTTGGGGAATCTGTCCCTCCTGTCCCTTGGGGTACAGTGACACTTGAAACAGGGACTGGAGAGGAACCTAGGCAGTTAGGTCAGGTCTCTTCTTGCCTTGGTAATAAGAACTCTAGAGTGCAGAGAAGAATGTATTATTTCTGTGGTAAAGAAGGACATTTCGTTAATGTGTGTCCCTTTATTAAGCCTCAAAGTGGTAACGAAAAACAAAAGGGGGGTTCTTTAAAAAAAAAAGAAAAAAGGTTCCTTACTGTTTGTAGCGTGAATGAAGAGTCAGAACAGGTATATTTGTATTCTACCTGCTGTACCTGATTCCTCCTGCCTGCCATGGTGGCGCTAGACTCTGAAATGATTGACTTAGAAGTATTTGTTGACAGTGGTGCAGGGGTTAATCTTGTGGATTATCAATTTGTTCACAGTCATGATTTTAGAACTAGCGCATTAAGCAAAGAGATATCAGTGTTTGCTATAGATTCCACTCTTCTCTAGCAAAAATGTCTAACTCATATTGTGCAGGATATTCATTTGAGGGTGGGTGATTCTCATGTTGAAACCATTTCTTGTTTTGTTCTTAAAGGTTTGTCTGCTACCATGGTTGACCAAACATAACCAAACCATTGATTGGCAAACTAGACAAATTAGTAATTGGAGTGATTTTTGCATGGACAACTGTCTCGGCGCATCTATTTCTGGGGTATCCACTAAGGTGTTACCTCTGCTTCTTTATGATTTTTCATACGTATTTGCAGAGGGTGGAGATCAGGAGTCCCCCCCCCCCACACACACACACACACACAGAGTATGATTGTCTGATCAATCATATTCCCGGAGCTAAATTGCCAAAATCTTGGTTATATAATCTTTCCCAACCCGAAAGAGTAGCTATGCGGGAGTATATTTTGCCGAGAGCTTGACAAAAGGACATATTAGACCATCTAAATCACCTATGGCAGCGGGCTTATTTTTTGTAAAAAAAAAAAAAAAGGATGGGTCCCTGAGACAGTGCCTAGATTTCCGGGAATTGAATCTCATTACTGTCTGTGACCCTTATCTTCTTCCCTTGATTCTGGATCTATTTGATCAGTTTGTCGGTGCCAAGGTGTTTTCTAAGTTGGATTTAAGAGGAGCTTATAATCTGATAAGAATCAGGGAAGGGGATTAATGGAAGATGTCCTTCAATACCCCAAGGGTCACTTTGAGAATCTAGTTATGCCCTTTGGTTTAACTAATGCCCCGGCAGTCTTCCAGCACTTTATCAAAGACATTTTTTGGTGGGGAGGTTTATCGCTATTTACCTCGATGACATACTAATTTACTCACCCAATATGGAGACTCATCAGGATCATTTAAGACAAGTATTATTGATCCTTTGGGAGAATACATTGTATGCTAAGTTGGAAAAATGTGTGTTTGCTGTTCAGAAACTGCAGTTTCTGGGTTACTTACTTTCTGCCTCAGGTTTTTGCATGGATCCCGAAAAGGTCCGTGCGGTACTAGAATGGGACCGGCCAGAGAATCAGAAAGCTCTGATGCGGTTTTTAGGATTTACTAATTACTACAGGAAGTTCACCCTGAAATATTCCACTATTGTCAAACCTTTGACCGATATGAAGGAAGAGCGCTGACTGACCTCTCTGGTCAGAAAAGGCATTACAGGCTTTTTCTGCAATTAAGGAATGTTTTGCTTCTGCTACCATTCTGATGCAACCTGATGTGTCTCAACCCTTCATTGTGGAGGTGGACGCGTCAGAAGTGGGACTTGGAGCAGTTTTGTCGCAGGGTCCCTCTCATAGCAAATGGTGTCCGTGTGCTTTTTTCTCTAAGAAACTCTCGGCTGCCGAAAGAAATTATGATGTTAGGAATAGAGAGTTGTTGGCCATCAAATTGGCCTTTGAGGAATGGCGTCATTGGCTAGAACGAGAGATTCATCCAATTACGGTAATTAATGACCATAAGAATCTGGCTTACCTGCAATCAGCAAAGTGTCTGAACCCTAGGCAGGCGAGATGGTCATTGTTCTTTACCAGGTTCAATTTTGCGGTCACTTATCGTCCGGGGATCAAAAACGTCAAATCGGATGCTCTGTCACGTAGCTTTCCTGGGGGGGAGGGATTTGGAGGATCCCACTCCAATTTTGGCTGATGGGGTGGTGGTATCCACTCTTTATCCCGAGCTGGAGGCAGAAGTGTTGGGGACTCAAGGTGAAGTACCTGATTCCTGTCCTCCAGGGAATTTGTTTGTTCCTTCAGAACTGCGACACAAGGTGTTTAAAGAACATCATGATACTGTCCTTGCGGGACACCCTGGGAGTAGATCCACGGTGGATCTTATTTCCCAGAGGTCCTGGTGGCCAGGTTTGCGTAAATGTGTTGAGGGCTATGTTGCAGCTTGTAAGACCTGTGCACGCGCTAAGGTGGCTCACACTCAGCCAGCAGGATCTCTTCTTCCTTTGTCTATTTCATCTCGCCCTTAGACGCATTTGTCCATGGACTTTATCACTGATTTACCAAGTTCCTCTGGGAAAACTGTGATTTTGGTGGTGGTGGACCGCTTCAGTAAGATGGCTCACTTTGTATCATTATCAGGTTTGCCCAATGCTAAAACTCTTGCTCAGGTGTTTATTGTAAACATGGTGAAATTGCACGGCATCCCCTCTGATGTGGTGTCTGATAGGGGGACGCAATTTGTTTCCAGGTTTTGGAAGGCGTTTTGTACTCGTCTGGGTATTCAGTTGTCTTTCTCTTTGGCTTTCCATCCTCAGTTGAATGGACAAACTGAGCGCAATAACCAGAACCTGGAGACTTATTTGAGGTGTTTTGTTGCTGAGAATCAGGAAGAATGGTCCTCGTTTTTGTCCTTGGCTGAGTTTGCCTTGAATAACCGTAGACAGGAGCCAACTGATAAGTCACCATTTTTTGGCGCATATGGTCTTCACCCTCAGTTTGGTACTTTTTCTGGGACTGACTCTTCTGGTATACCTGAAGAGGAGAGATTCTCTTCTTCGTTGTCTTCTATCTGGCGGAAGATTCAGGTTAATTTGAAAATAATGGGCGAAATATACAGTTGCAATAAAAAGTATGTGAACCCTTTGGAATGATATGGATTTCTGAACAAATTGGTCATAAAATGTGATCTCATCTTCATCTAAGTCACAACAATAGACAATCACAGTCTGCTTAAACTAATAACACACAAATATTTAAATGTTACCATGTCTTTATTGAACACACCATGTAAACATTCACAGTACAGGTGGAAAAAGTATGTGAACCCTTGGATTTAATAACTGGTTGAACCCCCCTTTGGTAGCAATAACTTCAACCAAACGTTTCCTGTAGTTGCAGATCAGACACGCACAACGGTCGGGAGTAATTCTTGACCATTCCTCTTTACAGAACTGTTTCAGTTCAGCAATATTCTTGGGATGTCTGGTGTGAATCGCTTTCTTGAGGTCATGCCACAGCATCTCAATCGGGTTGAGGTCAGGACTCTGACTGGGTCGTTGTCCTGTTGCAACACCCATCTTCTGTTAAGCTTCAGCTGGTGGACAGATGGCCTTAAGTTCCCCTGCAAAATGTCTTGAAAAACTTGGGAATTCATTTTCCCTTTGATGATAGCAATCCGTCCAGGCCCTGACACAGCAAAGCAGCCCCATACCATGATGCCCCCACCACCATACTTCCCAGTTGGGATGAGGTTTTGATGTTGGTGTGCTGTGCCTCTTTTTCTCCACACATAGTGTTGTGTGTTTCTTCCAAACAACTCAACTTTGGTTTCATCTGTCCACAGAATATTTTTCCAGTACTGCTGTGGAACATCCAGGTGCTTTTGTGCAAAACTGTAAATGTGCAGCAATGTTTTTTTGGACAGCAGTGGCTTCCTCTGTGGTATCCTCCCATGAAATCCATTCTTGTTTAGTGTTTTACGTATCGTAGATTCGCTAACAGGAAAGTTAGCATATGCCAGAGACTTTTGTAAGTCTTTGGCTGACACTCTAGGATTCTTCTTCACCTCATTGAGCAGTCTTCGCTGTGCTCTTGCAGTCATCTTTACAGGACGGCCATTCCTAGGGAGAGTAGCAGCAGTGCTGAACTTTCTCCATTTATAGACAATTTGTCTTACCGTGGACTGATGAACACCAAGGCTTTTGGAGATACTTTTATAACCCTTTCCAGCTTTATGCAATTCAACAATTCTTAATCATAGGTTTTCTGAGAGCTCTTTTGTGCGAGGCATCATTCACATCAGGCAATACTTCTCGTGAAAAGCAAACCCAGTACTGGTGCGTGTTTTTTATAGGGCAGGGCAGCTGTAACCAACACCTCCAATCTCATCTCATTGATTGGACTCCAGTTGGACTCTTGGAGATGTCATTAGTCTAGGGGTTCACATACTTTTTCCACCTGCACTGTGAACGTTTACATGGTGTGTTCAATAGAAACATGGTAACATTTAATTATTTGTGTGTTATTAGTTTAAGCAGACTTGGTTGTCTATTGTTGTGAGTTAGATGAAGATCAAATCACATTTTATGACCAATTTGTGCAGAAATCCATATCATTCCAAAGGGTTCACATACTTTTTCTTGCAACTGTATAAACGGATGGCTGACAAGAGACGTATGACTGGTCCGGACCTGTGTGTGGGTGATTTAGTGTGGTTGTCCAATAAGAACATTAATTTGAAAGTACCCTCTTGGAAGTTGGGCCCAAGATTTATTGGTCCTTACAAAATCTCGGCCATTATTAATCAGGTGGCATTTTGTATGGATCTTCCACAGGCCTGGAAGATCCATAATGTGTTTCACAGGTCCTTGTTGAAGAAGTATGTTGAACCTGCTGAACCATCTCCTTTGCCACCTCCTCCTGTCTTGGTAGATGGTAATCTGGAGTTTCAGATCTCCAAAATACTCAATTTGCGTGTTCTTCGGGGTTCCCTTCAGTACCTTGTGCATTGGAGGGGATACAGTCCTGAAGAAAGGACGTGGGTTCCGGCTACCGATGTCAATGCTGGCCGCCTTGTGAATGCCTTTCACAGGGCACACCCGGATAAAGTTGGTCCTGGGTGCCTGGAGGTCACCCGTAGGGGGGGGTACTGTCACGCCCTGCCCTGTGAGTGATCTGAGAAGATCTGTCAGACTTGCTGCACGTGAATCTATCTGACAGATTGCTTTGTTGTGGCTTTGGGCAGGATCCCACCCCTCACAGGTTCTGCTCATTAGTTAGCTAGTGTTGCTATTTATAGCTGCCTTTCACTATAGCCCTTGCAGTTTATAGTTTCTCCTGGAGAACTCTTCTGGTGTTTAGTGGATCTTCTGCTCCCAGTTCATATTCAGTTAAGTCCTCCTTCCTTCCCTTCTGTTGTTTGTACTGGCTAGGCCTTAGGTAGATGCTGGTTCCTTCATCTTGTGTAATGAACCGTTTGTCTTTTCGCCTGCTCCCTAGCTAAGGGTTTGTGTCAGTTGCAGCAGGAGTTAGGTTAGTGTGCATGAACACTTCTACCATCAAGATTTATTCATGTTGGTAGCAGTCAGGGAAAGGCTCAGGGATTGTCAGGAGGTGACCTTTCCCTGTTTCCTAGCTGTGGGGCCTAGCCTGCTGTTTTGTTTAATTCTGTTGTGTTTGGTTTGCTTCCCTTCCGTCATCTACCGTGACAACCACATCAGGAACAGAAGGAAGAATCGGCAGCACTGCTGCACAAACGCCCAAGAAACAACCCGATAGAAACAATGCAGCCACGGCTCAACAGCTGCTGACAGGATCATATGGTGCTCAGTACGGAGCTCAAGCAGACTTTTAGTTGAGATAATGTAGTAACATAGTACATAAGGCCGAAAAAAGACATTTGTCCATCCAGTTCGGCCTGTTATCCTGCAAGTTGATCCGGGGGAAGGCAAAAAAAAAAGCCATTTTTCCCCACTTTAGGGGAATAAAAAATTCCTTCCCGACTCCAATCAGGCAATCAGAATAACTCCCTGGATCAACAACCCCTCTATAGTAGCTATAGCCTGTAATATTATTACGCTCCAGAAATACATCCAGGCCCCTCTTGAATTCCTTTATTGTACTCACCATCACCACCACCTCAGGCAGAGAGTTCCATAGTCTCACTGCTCTTACCGTAAAGAATCCTTTTCTATGTTTGTGTACAAACCTTCTTTCCTCCAGATGCATGGGATGTCCCCTCGTCACAGTCATAGTCCTGGGGATAAACAGATGATGGGATAGATCTCTGTTCTGACCCCTGATATATTTATACATATTAATTAGATCTCCCCTCAGTCGTCTTTTTTCTAAAGTGAATAACCCTAATTTTGATAATCTTTCAGGGTACTGTAGTTGCCCCATTCCAGTTATTACTTTAGTTGCCCTCCTCTGGACCCTCTCCAGCTCTGCTATGTCTGCCTTGTTTACAGGAGCCCAGAACTGTACACAGTACTCCATGTGTGGTCTGACTAGCGATTTGTAAAGTGGTAGGACTATGTTCTTATCACGGGAATCTATGCCCCTTCTGATGCAACCCATTATCTTATTGGCTTTGGCAGCAGCTGCCTGACACTGGTTTTTGCAGCTTAGTTTGCTGTTTATTAAAATTCCTAGATCCTTTTCCATGTCAGTGTTACCGAGTGTTTTACCATTTAGCATGTACGGGTGACGGTACGGTTGCATTATTCCTTCCCATGTGTATAACTTTACAGTGTTAAACCTCATCTGCCACTTATCTGCCCAAGCCTCCAATCTATCCAGATCCCTCTGTAGTAGTATACTGTCCTCTTCAGTGTTAATTACTTTACACAGTTTAGTGTCATCTGCGAAAATTAATATTTTACTATGCAAGCCTTCTACAAGATCATTAATAAATATATTGAAGAGAATAGGGCCCAATACTGACCCCTGAGGTACTCCACTAGTGACAGTGACCCAATCTGAGTATGCACCATTAATAACCACCCTCTGTTTTCTATCATTGAGCCAGTTACTTACCCACATACAGACTTTTTCTCCAAGTCCGAGCATTCTCATTTTATATACTAACCTTGTATGCGGTACAGTGTCAAATGCTTTGGAGAAATCCAGATATACGACTGATTCGCCATTGATTCGCCGCTGTCAAGTCTAGAACTTACCTCCTCATAGAAACTGATTAAATTAGTTTGACATGACCGATCCCTCATGAAGCCATGCTGATATGGCGTTATTTGCTTATTTCCGTTGAGATGCTCTAATATAGCATCTCTCAGAAAACCTTCAAACAGTTTACCCACAACAGATGTTAAACTCACCGGCCTATAGTTTCCAGGCTCTGTTTTTGGACCCTTTTTGAATATTGGCACCACATTTGCCATGTGCCAATCCTGTGGGACATTCCCTGTCAGTATAGAGTCTGCAAATATCAGAAATAAGGGTCTGGCTATGACATTACTCAATTCCTTTAGGATACGGGGGTGTATGCCATCCGGTCCTGGAGATTTGTCTATTTTAATATTTTTAAGTCGCTGATGTACTTCTTCCTGGGTCAGACAGGACACTTTTAATGGGGAATTAATTTTTGCATTCTGCATGTCATCTGACAGTTTATTTTCCTCAGTGAATACATTGGAGAAAAAAATATTTAACAGCTTTGCTTTCTCCTCATCGCTCTCTGCGACTTCCCCCTCATTACTCTTTAAAGGGCCGACACCTTCAGATTTATACTTTTTAACATTTATATAATTGAAGAACATTTTAGGGTTAGTTTGACTCTCTTTGGCAATTAATCTCTCGGTCTCTAGTTTGGCCGCTTTTATTTGTTTTTTACATGTTCTATTTTTTTCCTTATAGTTTTTCAGTGCTTCCGTGCTACCCTCCTGTTTCAGTGAATTATATGCTTTCTTTTTGTCATTTATTGCTTTCTTTACAGTTCTATTTATCCACATTGGTTTCTTTTTGTTCCTTAACCTTTTATTCCCATACGGTATTGTGGCGAAATCAACCTCGCCACTGGGTTTTGGAGGGGGCTGTTTGAAGGCCTCTTGCCTCAGGATTATGGCCCATGCTAACTTTTGAACCCCTGAACCTATTCCAGTGAATTTTGGACAGGTTTGTCCCCCAAGTTATACTGTTTAAATTGATGTAAGTTATATGTATGGACAATGTAACCTCACAAAGTTGTAACAACTTATAATAAGTGTAACTTGTCAGCTTGGGAGGAATATGCTAGGTGTGGTTCTATTGTCCCATTGTCCCATTGTGTGTTTAAATGGTGATGTCTGTCCTGTTGTCTCCACATGTGTATTGGTGATCTCCCCTTTGTCCTGAGAGATAATTGGATTGCCCCCGGTTGTCTCCCAGGCAGAGAGGAGGAAACCATGATGCATTGTGGGGATATGTTGTATCTGTCCTGTGTCGCAGTCTCCCTTCTGGTCCTCTAGGGGGCGGGAACGATTGGTTGCTGTATTTACATTGTGTGTGTTGTGAATTACTGATTGGTTGGATTTCAAAACCCTGTGGGCAGTACTATGTTTGGTTTTTATCAATAAAAGAGGCTGTACTTGAAGTACAGTCAGATCACTGCTTGACCCTCAACACGGAGCCTTGTCTCGTTATTGGGGGGATTCCCTGTATGCTGTTGGAGACTGATTGCCAGGAGTGTAAGCTGACGGATACGCTTTTCCTGTTCGTCTGCCGGCAGCTATCCGCGAGGTTCCAGTTTGGAGTGCTATTTTGTATCCAGTTCGGGAGGTTGGTGTTCTGCAGTAGCTGTGCCTGTCTCTCGGAAAGGGGCATATCGCCTAAACGGATCTTAACCCCTTGTCTGCTGAAACGTGCCGTTACATTGGTGGCAAGCAGCGGGATCGTTCCTACAGCCAGAAGGACAGCTACAGGAGACACCATTTCTTTGGATTCTACAATTTAAGGGCAACGCATGTCCCAGTACAGCGACCCTAAAAGCACCAGGATGGAACCAGCAGTGTTATACGAGGAGGAGGACCTGGATGGCCGGGATGCATTAAGGAAAGGCATCTGGTACCAGGCCCTGGATAATGTACAATACCAGCAAGGTGAGAGTCTCCCCAGTGAAGAGCAGCAGTTGCAGAAGCAAGTGGCCCTGCGGATGTCCTTCCTGGGAGAGCAGCCCCTGGAGGAATGGGTGAAGGAACTAGAGCACCGGGTATGGCAGGAGCTATGGCTGGAGGATGCCTACCAGGCGCTTTGGTGGTATGTGGCACAGTTTATACCCTGGACAGCTGAGCATGACAAGCCAGAGGGAGAGGAGTTTGATGGTCCTGGCTTGTTATGGGAGTCCTTTGCAGAGCCTGACTTCGGGAGCCCTGCACAGTCCAGACTTCAGGACATTTTCTATGAGAGGGAGGCTAGGCATGAGTGGGATGATCCCCATGAGGTAGAGCAAGACCTGGCTCACCTAGCAACCCTGGAGTGGGAACTGGAGCAGGACTACCAAGATCTCTTCCACTCCATTGGGAAGGCTCAGCAGGACAGCAAGAAGTCAGACCCAGGTCCAGAGCCCTTCAGCTGGGAGGATATTGTTGATGTTTACTGGGAAGAACCCCAGGTGGCCAGTGGAGATGGGACCGAGGTCTCTCCACCGGTCCTGCAGGGAATTGCAGGGAATTCCCCAGCGGCAGTGTGAAGTGCAGGGAGGGGAGAGCATCGGCCTCCCTCCCCAGCGGCAGGCTGAGTTACAGGGGGCAGAGGTAGTTGTTCCTGCCCCCCAGCAGCAGCATGATTTTTTTGGGAATTGGGAGCCGAGTCTCCATTCCCCAGCGGCAGACGGAGTTACAGGGGGCAGAGACAGTCGGTCCTGTCCCCCAGTGGCAGAGTGTCCTACAGGGAATAGAGAGCCCAGTCTCCTTTCCCCAGCAGCAGGACACTGTATTGGGAGTGGAGGCGGTCGGTCGCCCTCCCCAGTGGCTGGAAGTATGTATGGGAGAGGAGCTCATTACCCCCTCCCCCCAGCAGCAGCATGATTTTTTGGGAATTGGGAGCCTAGTCTCCATTCCCCAGCGGCAGGCAGAGTTACAGGGGGCAGAGACAGTCGGTCCTGTCCCCCAGCGGCAGAGTGTCCTACAGGAAATAGAGAGCCCAGTCTCCTTTCCCCAGCAGCAGGACACTGTATTGGGAGTGGAGGCGGTCGGTCGCCCTCCCCAGTGGCTGGAAATATGTATGGGAGAGGAGCTCATTACCCCCTCTCCCCAGCGGCAGATTAACGCACCAGGGGGAGACAGTAAGCCCCACAACTGTGCAGATGGGACCGTGGTCTCTGCACTTACAGCACAGGGGGTAGGGACAGTTGTTTCTGTCCCCCAGCAACAGGGCAGTTTAGCCAAAGGGGAGACAGTCGGTTTCCCCTTCCAACAACCAGACTCCAACCAGGCTTCTTCCGTGGTAACGCTGGCACCAGGGCAGAGTACCGCTGATCCCTGCCCACAAAGCAACCTCCACTCCAAGCCAGGGAGCAACTCAGAGACCGGGAGTACCAGCTACAAATATAATCTTGGTGGATTCACTGGACAGAGACAGGCTACTAAATTCAGCAGGTCCAGTATTTGGTTGTGGGTGGGCTGCCAGACTAACTCAGGTACCGACCGGCGTGAGGTCAGGTATCTGGTTAGTCTTCCCTGGGGGGGAGATGTGTGGCGAAACCAACCTCGCCACTGGGTTTTGGAGGGGGCTGTTTAAAAGCCTCTTGCCTCAGGATTATGGCCCATAGTAACTTTTAAACCCCTGAACCTATTCCAGTGAATTTTGGATAGGTTTGTCCCCCAAGTTATACTGTTTAAATTGATGTAAGTTATATGTATGGACAATGTAACCTCACAAAGTTGTAACAACTTATAATAAGTGTAACTTGTCAGCTTGGGAGGAATATGCTGGGTGTGGTTCTATTGTCCCATTGTGTGTTTAAATGGTGATGTCTGTCCTGTTGTCTCCACATGTGTATTGGTGATCTCCCCTTTGTCCTGAGAGATAATTGGATTGTCTTCGGTCGTCTCCCAGGCAGAGAGGAGGAAACCATGATGCATTGTGGGGATATGTTGTATCTGTCCTGTGTCGCAGTCTCCCTTCTGGTCCTCTAGGGGGCGGGAACGATTGGTTGCTGTATTTACATTGTGTGTGTTGTGAATTACTGATTGGTTGGATTTCAAAACCCTGTGGGCAGTACTATGTTTGGTTTTTATCAATAAAAGAGGCTGTACTTGAAGTACAGTCAGATCACTGCTTGACCCTCAACACGGAGCCTTGTCTCGTTATTGGGGGGATTCCCTGTGTGCTGTTGGAGACTGATTGCCAGGAGTGTAAGCTGACGGATACGCTTTTCCTGTTCGTCTGCCGGCAGCTATCCGCGAGGTTCCAGTTTGGAGTGCTATTTTGTATCCAGTTCGGGAGGTTGGTGTTCTGCAGTAGCTGTGCCTGTCTCTCGGAAAGGGGCATATCGCCTAAACGGATCTTAACCCCTTGTCTGCTGAAACGGTCCGTTACAATAGTAAACTCCTATTAGTAATTTATTGTTGTTTTTAGCTCCATGTATCTCTACCCACAGTGACTCCACATGTTCATGTCCCTCACTTATATCTTCGCGGAGTGTGGGCTTTAGACAAGACTTTACATAAAGGCAAACCCCTCCCCCTCTCCAGTTTTGACGATCCTTTCTAAACAGACTGTAACCTTGTACATTAACTGCCCAGTCATAGCTATCATCCAGCCATGTCTCAGTTATTCCCACTATGTCATAGTTCTCCTCACACATCAGTAATTCCAGCTCCCCAGTTTTATTAGTCAGGCTTCTGGCATTAGTATACATACATTTGAGAGGTTTATGTATATTTTTTACCCTACACCTTTCCTTCTGAACTGTTCTAGTCCCTCCTTCCATTTCTCCCCCAGTCCCACTACCTTGCCCCCGGTCTCTATCTGCACTATCTTCCCCTCCTATAATGTAATTTCCCCCCCCCCCAGTCCCTAGTTTAAACACTCCTCCAACCTTCTAGCCATCTTTCTCCCCAGCACAGCTGCCCCTTCCTCATTGAGGTGCAGCCCGTCCCTACGATAGAGCCTGTAGCCGATAGAAAAATCGTCCCAGTTCTCCAGGAACCCAAACCCCTCCTTCCTACACCAGTTCTTGAGCCACATGTTAATCTCCCTAATCTCCCGTTGCATTTCTTGTGTGGCTCGTGGTACAGGCAGTATTTCGGAAAATACTACCTTAGAGGTCCTTCCCCTCAGCTTTTGACCTAAATCCCTGAAATCATTTTTAAGGACGATCCATCTACCTCTAACTTTGTAATTGGTTCCGATATGGACCATGACCGCTGGATCGTCTCCAGCCCCTCCCAGTAATCTGTCAACGCGATCCGCGATGTGTCGAACTCTAGCGCCAGGAAGACAGCACACTGTTCAGCGATCACGGTCTTTGTGACAGATTTCCCTATCTGTTCCCCTAATAATGGAGTCTCCCACTATCAGAACCTGTCTGGCCTGCCCTGCTCTCCTGGGCCCCTGCTTACTGGAGCTGACATTCCCCTGACTGGCAGAGGAAGTGTCTGGCTGCGGCAGTGCCATCCCTGGACTGACATCCCCCTCATCTGCCAAACGTGCAAACTTGTTGGGGTGTGTCAGATCAGGGCTAGCCTCCCTGGTACTCTTCCCTCTACCCCGCTTTCTAACTGTTACCCAGCTAGCTACCTCACTTTCCTCAGCCTCCTCTTTGTCACCCTCCCCCTCATCTACCCCAAAGAGTGCTTGATCGGTGAGTACCGTAAGTAAAAAGAATAGCGGCACTCACCACTGTCATGCGAAAAACTTCAATGCTTTTTACTTACTACATTATCTCCAATAAGAGTGACAACCACATCTGCTCGCAATTATACAGTCCTGCCAGAGGAAACTATTCTGAGGACCCATTGTCTGTTGCATCACAACCTTGCTGATATCATTGTGGAGAAAACTATACTGCATTACAGATACAATATATCTTAACAGAATGTTACTTTCACTATCATCAGCTTGAGGTGACATTTTTCTCTGTAGGTTCTCCTGGCCTTTGTTCTGGATGTGTCCCATTGTAAAGAGAAGTTCCTCTGGAGGGTCAGTCTGACCGTGCTCAGTAAATAGAGGTGCTAATCCTTAAATATCTAGTAGATGTTTTATATTTAGAAACAAGCCATGCAGAATACATTTAGATGGTGAGCTACATCAATTTTCTTATCTTTTGAAGTGCTTCCCTTCTTTTTATTTTTGTAGTAATACATCACAGAGGTCATGGAAAAATGTAATGGCTTATCTGAAACTTGCTGTCATGCACCCAAGTACTTCAAGTGTCTTGGGATTCCTATATGATTGTCAGGTACCTAGCATTAGAAGTGTAGCATATTTAATAAAATATAAACTGCTTATGGTGCATTGACTTTTCTAAAATGGTAATGTTCACAATGGCAAACATAGTAACAAAGTTTATAAGGGTGAAAAAAGACATCTGTCCATCTAGTTGAGCATGTTATCCTGCAAGTTGATCCAGAGGAAGGCAAAAAAAAAACTCCTTAGAGGTAAAAGCCAATTTTCTTTTCCACTTTATGGGGAAGGGAAGGGGGGGATACTTCTGCAAATGAAAACAACAAAAGTTAATTAGTGTAAAGCCAAATAAATAGAAGAAAACTACAAAATTATAAAAATTTATTGTAATGAGAGATTTTACTGATTGAAAACCAGATAATAGGTTACAAGACCACAATGATAGCTGAAGCCTGTATCTGCTCTCTTTCATTAGATTGTGTCTAATGTGGAAGGTGCTTGTCTGCCAGCTGGTCTCTTTTGTGAGAAAAAGTATTATCAGTCCATGCCCAGCTACCCCTAAAATTTTTAGACATCAGACAACCCCTTTAATACTTGTGAAGATAAGGCTAGGGTATATGCTAAACATTGAAAACCATAATAGGTTATAAAGGTTGTGGTCCACAGACCAGAACACATTAACTGTAAAATGATGATAATTACAATCACAATCACAATAAACTGCAAAAACTTCAAACAAATAAACACTTGCATCCACTTTTTTTTAAGGATTATGGAAGAGTCCCTATTTTTATGGACTGTTTATGGATTTATCGACCATTCGTAAACCTTAACCTGTTGCATCCATAGAAATGTACTGAATCGCAAATACTTGCAATTTCATGACATTTTTATGGTCTGTTACGAAACAAAATATTGTATTAGATTATATGCCATGATG